>NC_068441.1:28727381-29327381 GCF_023373465.1 Oncorhynchus keta | reverse complement strand
CATGTTGGATGGAGAGTGTTGCTGCACAGCTATTTTCAGGTCTCTCCAGTCTGGGCTCTGGCTGGGCCACTCAAGGACATTCAGAGACTTATCAAAAGCCACTCTTGCATTGTCTTGGCTGTGTGCTTAGGGTTGTTGTCCTGATGGTGAACCTTCTCCCCAGTCTGAGGTCCTGAGCGCTCTGGAGCAGGATTTCATCAAGGATATCTCTGTACTTTGCACCGTTCATCTTTGCCTCGATCCTAACTAGTCACCCAGTCCCTGCCACTGAAAAACATCCCCACAGCATGATGCTGCTACCACCATGCTTCACCATAGTGATGGTGCCAGGTTTCCTCCAGGTGTGATTCTTGGCATTCAGGCAAAATAATTAAATCTTGGTTTCATCAGACCAGAGAATCTTGTTTCTCATGGTCTGAGAGTCCTTTAGGTGCCTTTTGGCAAAATCCAAGTGGGCTGTTGTGTTGTTTTTTTTACTGAGGATGGGCTTTCTGTATGGCACAGCTGTCAACATCCTGATCCTCAAATTAAACTGGTATACTTTCCTATTCATGCTATTTTTATTCCTCTGCCAGGTTTGATCCTGGCAGAGGCAGACAGACCATTGTTTTGTTTTTTTGCAGTTTTAATTTAGTGTCTTATTGCAGGCAGGATGCATGTTTTGTTATATTTTTATTCTGTACAAGCTTCCTCCTTTTCACACTGTCATGGGGTGGCAGGGTAGCCTAGTGGTTAGAGTGTTGGACTAGTAACTGGAAGGTTGCAAGTTCAAACCCCTGAGCTGACAAGGTACAAATCTGTCGTTCTACCCCTGAACAGGCAGTTAACCCACTAGGCCATCATTGAAAATAAGAATTTGTTCTTAACTGACTTGCCTGGTTAAATAAAGGTAAAAATAACACATTTAGGTTGGTATTGTGGAGTAACTGCAATGTTGTTCCATTATCTGTTTTCTTCTTTAACAGCTGTTAAACTCTGTAACTGTTTTAAAGTCACCATTGACCTCCTTCCACTCTGGTAACTGAGATAGGAAGGATGCCTGTATCTTTGTAGTGACTGTGTATTGATACACCATCCAAAGTGTAATTAACAACTTCACCATGCTCAAAGGGATATTAAATGTTTGCTTTTTTTTATTTTGACACATCTACAAATAGGTGCCCTTTGTGAGGCAGTGAAAAACCTCCCTGTTTGTGGTTGAATCTGTGTTTGAATTTCACCACTTGACTGAGGGACCGTACAGAGTATGACTGGGGTACAGAGATGAGGCTGTCATTCAAAAATCATGTTAAACACTATTATTGCACACAGTGAGTCCATGTAACTTATTAAGCACATTTTTGCTCCTGAACGTATTTATATTTGCTATAACAAAGGGGTTGAATTCTTATTGACTGAAGACATTTCAGCTTTTCATTTTTAATTCATTTGTAAAATGTCTAAAACATGATTCCACTTTGACATTATGGGGTATTTATTGTGTGTAGGCCAGTGACACAAAATCTCAATTTAATCTATTATAAATTCAGGCTGTAACAACAGAATGTGCAAAAAGTCAAGGGGTGTGAATACTTTCTGAAGGCACTATCAGTGCTTTAAACAAAACATAATGGATAACTCCTCTGTTTCTACAGTTGTTTGGAGGAACAAGGGACACTTGAATAAAGTCAGCCTGCATACATCAATATTCAATACAGATATTCAAAATACAGTTGATGAATTTAAACATGATTACATGAACTCATAATAAGCTTTTGACCTTTTTTGACTGCTCTACTAAATGTATCTAATGTCCTTTCCTTGGCGCTGTTCACACACGCCATGGAGACCTCTAGTGAAAGGATGTCAAGGAAGTTTTGTAGCTATTGAGTAATGCTGAGCTTATGTGGAGGCTTACATCTGGTCACCAGCGTTCTACATGTGCATGTAGGTTCCAATATTTATTTGAGATTACAACAGACAATTTGGAGTAGGAGCCAGATTAAATTGGCACAGAGTCAAATAGAATAATTGTATTAATTTGTATTGTATTACTTGATAATTCATATTTCTGGAGGACATTAAGATATTATTCCAGAGTCTTTAAGTCTGTATTTTTTTGGTAGTCTTTAAGATAGGCCTATAAAAGAATAAGACTAATTGTTGTTGGACTGGCCTCTCCTCTCCTGTGTTCAGGCATTCCTCAACTTCTCCCTAAAGTAGCCAGCCCATTAGCTGCAGGCAAAACATTCACCTGATGAAGACCAGTGTGGGTTAGTGTCCCAAATGGCCCCCTACTCCTTACATAGTACACTACTAGAGCCCTATGGGTCCTGGTCAAAAGTAGGGCACTATATAGGCTATAGGGTGCCATTCAGGACTTATACTGTGAGTTGGATGGTCACAGTGGGAATCCACTCTGGTTTGAACCCTGGTGAGGCTGTGCTGACAGGACATAACAGGAGGGAATGGCTCAAAGTAATGGGAAGAGTGGCCCTTTTTAAGCATCATTGTTTCCTGAGCAAAGTCTCTGAGAATTTGGTTTGACCCCTGTGACTTTCATGGTTGAAGGGTTAAGTGTTTTGTTAGAAGTCTAATCACTCAATGGTGGATGGATCCCATTAACTTTGTCTAAAATGAGATATTCTAATTGTGCTGAAAAGCAACAATTTAGTACTATTAAATGTAATCACTCTCTGTAGTGTAATGAGACCGTATAGAAGTGCTCTATTTGCATTCTGACTTTAAAACGAATTTTCATGCAGATGGACAATAAAGTATATTGTATCATTGAAGAAGATGAACATAATTGTGTAATTCTGCAGGGCATTGTGAAAGTGGACTTTCCCTTGCGCCCCCAACCTATGAATACCACCTGACCCACATACATGGAGGGCAAAGAAGAGATCAGTGACACGGACAGTGGTATCATTCTCCACTCTGGTAAGCATCAAGCCACCAAATACCTTTTAACTTGGATGACACTAACAGTTATTCACTATAATGGGATGCCTGTAGTGAGACATTAGTCAACATTCTTTCAAACTTGATATGCCATGGGTTGTGGCCTAGAAACCTATTTGTGTTCCAGTTATAACAAAGTAGTAAGCCAGCAAGCCACACTATTCAAAAGTGGTTTAGAATCCTGTTATTTATTATTTTGTGCTCCATTTCTAAGAAAATGCAGTTGCCACTACCAATTATTTCTATAAATCAGTAGCTAAGCTATTGCTGGTCACTTTCTTCACCACATGTAATTTAGTCACACGCTGTCTGCTTCCCACAATGGGAGATTATACATACAGACAGAATACATTTTATTGTTGGCATGTTTTCTACTGTTTATTTTCTCCTGCATGGTTGCCGTTCCGGTGCATTTACTGTGTGACCTCTTCGTTTCCGTCACACCTCCGGTGGCTTGCTCTGCTGTCTGTCAGTACAGATAATCTCTGAAAGTATGTGACACACAAAATGCAACTGGCCTGGAGTCATTAGTAGCCCTGTAAATGAACTCAGAGGTGTGTCCCAAATGGCATTCTACTCACTATATAGTGCACTACTACTACTAGGGCTGTGGTCAAAAGTAGTGCACTATGTAGAGAGTAGGGTGCCATTTGGGATGCTGTGGTCAAAAGTAGTGCACTATGTAGAGAGTAGGGTGCCATTTGGGATGCTATGGTCAAAAGTAGTGCACTATGTAGAGAGTAGGGTGCCATTTGGGATGCAACCAGTTGTCAGTGGTCACTGGCAGTGCTGGAGAGACGCCTAACTGTTCCAGTAGTAGAGCAATCACATTGTTAATCGCCTTGGTTTCACTCACAGGTTGATCCTATCACACTTTCATGACAGTTTCAGTATAGATCAATAAAACAGGGCAATTTCATGGTAGCAGAGTGAGACTTTTAAAATGTATGTCAAACATAAATCAATGATTGCAAAATTAAACAAACCATAAAATTCTATGCACAAAGAATACTTTTAAGTTTCCACAGAAAATTTAACAAAATGTATTTACTTACAATTTTAAGTGGGAATTTTAGTCATTCTGCATAGTTGTATAGTTTTAACTTTTCAATCATTGGTTTTTGTTTGACGTACATTTTAAAGTGAAAAACCTGAGTCTCAGTGTCACTCTGTTATCGTGGAATTGCCCAACAGTACAAGTACAGACACTCATTATCTCTCAAAATAACCTTGTCGTGTCTACTGTAGGTGTCATCTTGGTTCATTATCTTGATCGTTGCTGCTCAGGAGTGGGCAGAAACAAGTTAGGATTGGAGCAACATTTTTGTTTGCATTTGTATTGCCACCTTTTCTCGATTTGGACACAGTTTATTCTCCCCAACCAGTTGGGTTATCTGTGGGATACAGCTGCAACCATATGAAATTGACAAGCAAGCATTACCAATTGTAAGCATGCCAAAAGATTGTGTCCAGCTATCTATAGCCTTGCTGTTTTCAACCCTGAGACCTTACAGTAGCCTCTTTGTCACTGTGTGTCCAAGGCCCTGATAGTCCTTTCACGATTATGAAGGACGTGATCACTCATACCCGGGCCGTCAAGCTCAAGCATCAGTCTCTGGAGGACCGGCTAGAGCTCTGCCTACTGGAGCTGAAGAAACTCTGCATCCGAGAGGCTGTGAGTACCCCTGGATATAGCACATACACTCTCCACTCCATCAGGGTTCAGATCGTTTTCACCATAATATCAGTGTGAATTTCCCCATAAGTGATACTGTGATAGGGCAGCAGGTAGTGTAGTGGTTAGTGTTGGGCCAGTAACCGAAAGGTTGCTAGATCGAATCCCGGAGCTGACAATGTAAAAAAAATCTGTCATTCTGCCCCTGGTCACTGTTCCCTGGTAGGCTGTCATTGTAAATAAGAATTTGTTCTTAACTGACTGGCCTAGTTAAATAAAGGTTCAATACAAACATGTCAACAGTTACACATTATTTAGATAGTAGAATAGATGGAGGAGTGATGTGATTCAAGACCTGACAAAGGCAGAGGGGCTTTATAAACTAAAGTGATACCAGCTAGAACAGTGTGTGTTTTTTCTATTCTTTTGAGATGTTAATCAATAATTGCCTGGCAATCAAACTACTTAGCCAATAAAGGCTGCCTCGTCTGAGCTGAAAATATTATTTGGTTTGGCGCTCCTGACCAATGAGAACACTACTGTTCCCTTCTCTTTCAGTCAGGCTGATTTGTTGGGATGTGAGAGGCAGCCAATGGACCTTAAGTGTCCCTATTATACCACACTAGATTATATCTCCCATATCTGTCTCAGAAACAAATTGAGCCCTAAGAATGTCACTGTGCCATCTGTCATCGTTACGAGCTATGTGGGAGCCAGTCCCTTGTTCAGCTGCTGTTGAGGGGTGTACCAAATGACACCCTATTCCCTATATAGTGCACTCCCTTTGACCAGAGACCTATGTCGGTAATAGGGTGCCGTTTGAGACGCCGCCCAGGTCTGATCATTCTTTTCTGTTGACAATTGGGCGCGGCTCTCCTGTCGGGTCTTGTCCTGTCGAGGTGTGCTGCCTAGATGGAGGCTCTGATAACTCCTCTTCCTGCTCTCAGAAACACGACAGCGGCTGAGATCATGAACAACACTATTGTCTGGGGGGGATATACACCTTTTATGTAGATTAACTCAAAACAAACACAGGGGGTGTATTATGTCTGTTTCCAAAGGAAATAAATAATATGCACTATCGCACGTTCAGGTTGAATATAGATTTAGCTAGAGGGCAGGCCAGTTTGGTTGCATTCACTGGGCAGGTGAGGCCCTGAGAATGTGTTGTGAAAGAGTAGGATTCTATGGAAAGGCAGCATTGAGTAACTGACACTTGAGAATGATCTAAAGTGTCATTTGGGAAGCAAAGATTTTTGTACAATATTTCAAAATGTACTCAATGAGGGTTCATTAACCTGGTTGATTTGAGGGGAATGGGGACATATTACCTCTGTAGTAATAGTGGTCCTCTCGTAATTTTCTTATTTTCCAACCGAGTTGGCTCAAGTATTGGGATAGTGACGATTTTTCTTGTTTTGGCTCTGTACTCCATAACAAGGACTATGCGGTTAAAGTGCAGACTGTCGGCTATAATTTGAGTGTATTTTCATCGATATCTTGTGAACCATTTAGAAATTACAGCACGGATTACATCAAGCTTCTTTGTTTTGGTTGTGTTTCAGATAATATTGTGCCCAATAGAAATGAATGGTAAATAATGTATTGTCATTTTGGAGTCACGTTTATGTAAAGAAGAATAGAATATGTTTCTAAACACGTCTACATTAATATGGATGCTACCATGGTTACGGATAGTCCTGAATAAATTGTGAATAATAATGAATGAGAAAGTTACATGCGCTCTAATATCATACTCCCAAGACCTCTCACCATTACAATAACAGGGGAGGTTAGCATTTTCGGGTTATGATATTTGTGCGTCCAACCTTCTCACTCATCATTATTAATGATTCATTCAGGATGATCCGTAATCATGGTAGCATCCACATGTATATAGAAGTCTTTAGAAACATTCTTATTTACAATAAAAGTGACTGCAAAATGACCCAATACATTATTTACCATTTAATTTATTTTGGGCACAAAATAATCTGAAACACAACCAAAACAAACAGCAAATGCATCCAATAAGTTTGTAGACCAGGTGGCGAATCGCATCTCTGCATGTCTGGCAGACATATCAGTGTGGATGACGGATCACCACCTCAAGCTGAACCTCGGCAAGACGGAGCTGCTCTTCCTCCCGGGGAAGGACTGCCCGTTCCATGATCTCGCCATCACGGTTGACAACTCCATTATGTCCTCCTCCCAGAGCGCTAAGAACCTTGGCGTGATCCTGGACAACACCCTGTCGTTCTCAACTAACATCAAGGTGGTGGCCCGTTCCTGTAGGTTCATGCTCTACAACATCCGCAGAGTACGACCCTGCCTCACACAGGAAGCGGCGCAGGTCCTAATCCAGGCACTTGTCATCTCCCGTCTGGATTACTGCAACTCGCTGTTGGCTGGGCTCCCTGCCTGTGCCATTAAACCCCTACAACTCATCCAGAACGCCGCAGCCCGTCTGGTGTTCAACCTTCCCAAGTTCTCTCACGTCACCCCGCTCCTCCGCTCTCTCCACTGGCTTCCAGTTGAAGCTCGCATCCGCTACAAGACCATGGTGCTTGCCTACGGAGCTGTGAGGGAACGGCACCTCAGTACCTCCAGGCTCTGATCAGGCCCTACACCCAAACAAGGGCACTGCGTTCATCCACCTCTGGCCTGCTCGCCTCCCTACCACTGAGGAAGTACAGTTCCCGCTCAGCCCAGTCAAAACTGTTCGCTGCTCTGGCTCCCCAATGGTGGAACACACTCCCTCACGACGCCAGGACAGCGGAGTCAATCACCACCTTCCGGAGACACCTGAAACCCCACCTCTTTAAGGAATACCTAGGATAGGATAAAGTAATCCTTCTCACCCCCCCTTAAAAGATTTAGATGCACTATTGTAAAGTGGCTGTTCCACTGGATGTCATAAGGTGAATGCACCAATTTGTAAGTCGCTCTGGATAAGAGCGTCTGCTAAATGACTTAAATGTAATGTAAATGTAGACTAACAAGCTTGACATAATTATTTTGTGCTAGGAATATGTGACCAAATTCTACACTTTTGACTACTTTAATAAACACAAGTGAATTTGTCCCAATACTTTTGGTCCGCTAAAATGGGGGGACTAGGTACAAAAAGTGCTGTAATTTCGAAACAGTTTACTTGATATGGATGACAATTTTAAAGCTGACAGTCTGCACTTTTAATAACCTCACTGGATTTAAAATGATACAATGCCTAAGTGCTGGAATCCAGAGCCAAAACAACAAAATGTGTCATTGTCCCAATACCGTTGGAGTACACTGTATATTAACATACAGCACATGATTTGTTGTGTTGCATTAAAATAATATGATTCAACACATTTGACTTAAATCTGGTGCCTTCTTTCCATGTCATATAGGAGCTAACTGGTCGGCTGTCTGCAGATTACCCAGTGTTGCCTGGGGAGAAGCCGCTTCAAATTCTCCAACGCATCGGAGCGGCCTTCAAACAAGATGAGCAGAGCATCCCACAGGGAGCAGTGGTAAAGAGCCTGACAGGGGTTGGACATGGACACTATTGTCATTTACACTGACTCTCCCTTTAACAGTGGTTGTAAAGCCCCACACACAGGTGTACTTAATACTGAAGGCCACTCCTGTGGTTCCCCTTAGGGAAAAATTACATTTCTCAATTCAACCCATCGCCCTACCTTCCTTGACACCAATCGTCATTAGTCAGGCTTCTGCCATTGTAAGAGCCAGGAAGAGATATATGATGTTCAACCACTCCCTTCTGCCCAACGTCCTTTTTTTTGCTTCTTGTAGGACTCAGAGCTGAACTCTGTGGAAGCTGAGTTATCTCTTCAGCTGCAGATATACAAAGCGGCCCGAAGACTGTGCCATGAGGAACACCTCAGCAAGGCGCAGAAGACAAGCCAGTTACAGCAGTGCAAGCGTGAGGAGAAGAAAGTCAAACAACTGCAGACAGCATTTCAGCTGCACCTACAGCACGGGCGGTCTTCACCACGGCCAGGCTGCATCAGCACACAGAGAGGTGAGTGACAATCTATTGGCCGACTAATAAAACAACATTAACATCTCTCCTCTCTGATCTGAGAGGTATGTAATTCCAGTGCCATTCCCGTGGATTAATACGGTTGTTTGCTTTGCTTTTGTTTCCAGATCAGGGCACTTCTGATGATGGCTCTCTGTCCGATTCGGCGCTGCTCGATGAAGGTTAGAGCGTTACTAAGCAAAAATGACTCTTGTGAAAGTTGTATAGATAAACATGCTCTGACAATAGCACCAGAGTACTGTCTTAACTTCATTATTTATATTTTTCTCCAGAAAAGCTGATCAGTCAGTCATCTCAACCAACCTTGGAGGCCCCCCACCCAGGAGGACCAGCAGACCCTCCCCAGCCCCCCCCAGACCCCTCACACCTCCCTGGGCCTAGCCCCCACAAGCCAACCCATACTACTCCAACTCTGGAGGAGTTACAGTCCAGCTTCAACACCAACCTGGAATTGGAGGCACCTCCCATCGAGCACTCCCCTTGGACTGAGTCCAGTCTGGACCAGCCTTACCAGAAAACCAAGAACAAGTCACACTCTTGTAGCAGCAAGTCAAGGTAAAGGCCAAGGGAGAACCCAGCGTGCCTCCTGTAATTTTATATCAACGCTACCCTTGAATTTATTGTACAGGAAAGCCCAAGAATAGCCATAATGGAAGCCTCACGGGTTGGTGAAACCTCTTATACACAAGCCATTATGTAGCCTCATGTAAGATTGCCTTGACTTTTTGAATGAATGCATTTGTAGTGCTCTAAGCTTCATAGTTGAACTCAAATACAGAGTATACCAAACATTAGGAACACACCTCCCTAATATTGAGTTGCATTTCTTCGGGGCAGGGACTCTACAATGTGTCGAAAGTGTTCCACAGGGATGCTGGCCCATGTTGACGGCAATGCTTCCCATAGTTGTCGAGTTGGCTGGATGTCCTTTTGACAAACCGGTGCACCTGGCAGCTACTACCGTACCCCATTCAAATGCACTTAAATCTTTTGTCTTGTCCATTCACCCTCTGAATGGCGCACATACACAATCCATGTCTAAATTGTCTCGAGGCTTAAAAATCATTCTCTAACCTGTCTCCTCCGCTTCAACTACACTGGTTGAAGTGGATTTAACCAGTGACCTCAATAAGGGATCAGAGCTTTCACCTGGTCAGTATGTCATGGAAAAGTTGGTGTTCTTAATATTTTGTATCCTCAGTGTATACAAAATATGCTTTGGCAGCACTTCTCTGCAACTTAAACTCCATTTCATATTTTAAAAATTAGTTCCTTTTGAAGTGGTTTTGCTAAAGTAGGCATTAAGGTGTACCTTGTTATTTCGGGGAGGATATTACTCTGGAACATTCTGATTCAGTCACAACTTGTCTTTGAGTGGCAGCGCAAATGGACTGAGATAAGGGCACATGGAACAGGTTTAAGCATGGAAAGCACATGCACTCATTTGGCCCCTTCATGGCCTGTTTTCCATCTGAATGATAAGTGGGTTAATGACTAAACCCTGAAGATGTTATCTCTCCTTCCTGTCCATGTTACCTTTCTGCAATAGTCCAGCCGTGACCCCTGTTTTGCCTCCAGTGGAAGCCTGTTATGAAGACACTGCTCTACCCCTGCAGTTCTCCCATCTCAGACTGTGCCCAATCCAGTCAAACAGCGCCCCCTCGACCCCAGAGATGCACCTTCGCCGTCAGATTTCTCTCAGGTCAGCACATTTTAAAACATTTTTTAAAACATTTTGGTATTTTAGCAGACCTTCTTATAGAGCAACTTAGTCAGTTCATTCAAATAAGGTAGGTAAGACAACCCCATATCACAGTCACACAGCACCACCATTGTATATTTCATCCACACTGTCCCCACACTGCTTAAATCTTGAAACTGTCCCACTTTATCTTACAAATTATTTTCATTTTGTACGGTTTTGGCCTAGTTTGTAATGCTTCTTTGTGATATTTTACAGGCTTCCCAACAGTGAGCCTCCGTTGAACCTGGATAAGAACCGGGGTCGTACCCGTGTTCCCAGGAGGCTACTTACGGAATACGTGGTAACGTCTCCAGGCGAGTCCCCCGTCCAGAGGGGAGGCTACAGAAACCACATTTACCACTCCAGCTCTGAGACTGAGAACAGTAACTCTGAACACTCTGCCCCATCCTATACTAGCTCCCTGTGTCGTGAGATGCCCTGTGACCTGCCATGGCAGTGTCAGCCCACCTATAGGTACCAGTCCAGCCCCAACGACAATCATGGACCAATGGCCTACCCCCCAGGCCCCGGCTTCTACCAAAATCACCAGCATCAGTCCACCCCCAGCTTCCACAGGGGTTACTATGACCACAGGATGGTCTACCCTTCAGAGATGGACATGGCCAGGCTGTATCACGGCCCTCCGCCCCCCTGTCACTCCAGCCGATATGAGCACTGGTATGAGGAGGCCCTTGTGCACCCCCAGTGGGCTCTCACGTCCCTTTCCCCCCACATCAGACTGTCCCGCGCCCCCTCACTCAGAGAGTACCCCCACCACCCCTCCAGAGGCTTCCCCCGGCAGGTGGTAAACGAGGAGCTCAAGTCATGGCACCAGCGCAACCAGTTCAGACCTCACTCCCTCGACCGACAGACTGCGATCAGGGTGAGGAACGTACCTGGCCACGAGTCACCTCTCTCCCACCACCACAAGTACCCTGAACAGGTAAACAGCCACAAAAGCACTTCACTCACTACATGATTACAATGTAGTTGCCCCATCTTAAATTATTGCCTTTGTGGAGTTACTGTCAGCACCACCGTAATAATGAATATCACTGGAGTATAATTTTTTAAATTTATCCTTATTTTACCACGTAAGTAGACAGAGAACACAATAATTTACAGCAACAACCTGGGGAATAGTTACAGGGAAGAATGAGCCAATTAGAAGCTGGGGATGATGGTCAGATTGGTAATTTAGCCAGGACACCAGGGTCCCTAATCTTTGATAAGTGCCATGGGCTCTTTACTGACAACAGAGAGTCAGGACATCCATTAAACATTCCATCCAAAAGATGGCACCCTACACAGGGCAATGTGCCTGGGGCATTGGGATATTTAGACCAGAGGAAAGGGTGCCTCCTACCTGCCCTCCAACACCACTTCCAGCAGTATCTGGTCTCCCATCCAGGGACCAACCAGGACCAACCCTGCTTAGCTTCAGAAGCTTGTGCCATATCTAAATACAGTTACTTACAGTTACTTACAAGCCAACTTACTTTGTGTTCTACTGAACTGTGTGAGTTTGGCAATCACACCTGACACACAAACAAGTAGTACACAAACAAGTATTACCTCCAGTATTACCTCCATGAACTAGTAAGCACACTGTGACAAAAGGAGTCATTGGACAAAACGCAACTGTTCAATGATCCTTGTTTCAGCTCGTTTTATGACTTCCAATGGTTGTTTTGAATTGTTCAGGAACCACTGTTCACACAATATTGTTTTATTCTGGTCCCATTGTCCAAGGGCAATATTCACGCTCACTAGAAACCATGATAAATCAAATCAAAATCAAATGTATTTACATAGCCCTTCGTACATCAGCTGATATCTCAAAGTGCTGTACCGAAACCCAACCTAAAACCCCAAACAGCAAGCAATGCAGTTGTAGAAGCATGATACACTTTGTGTTCATCCCAAATGGCACCCTATTCCCTACATAGTGCACTACTTTTGGCCAGAGCCCTATGGGCCCGGGTAAAATAAAAAATAGTGCACTATATAGGGAATAGAGAGCCATTTGGGACATACACGGTTTTCCAGTCCCACCCCATGGCCTCCTTACTGCTGTTTTGTCAGCCTCACAGATAACTCGCACACTGTGCGTCATAAAACGCTGCGAATGACCCTGAGTTTCACTTCAGGACAAAGCCTATTTCGTTACATACTTTATCAATCTCAAATTAACCTCAAAATGCCTGATAAAGAACTGCCACTTATATTAACTACAATTATTTGTCATCTTTTGAGCTGATACTGTTTAAGAAGATCTATGGAGGTAATGTGATCTTGAGACATTGAAATGGTTATAATATGAGAGGCAATTGGTATCCTGAGATTTCCTCTCCAGAGGGCAAGGCTTGGGAAAGGTCTTGCGTAAGTGCAAAACCCAGGTGCCACATTCCTGTATCGTTTTACTGTCTTTACTCTTCAGCGATGATTTATATCGCATGGTAATACAGCTGTAGTACAGTAGTGGATCTAATATTTCTCAGTAGCTTTTGGGTTGAATATTTCTCAGTAGTAGTGGTGACTATTCTATATTCGATGGGAGGTTCTGATCACAGAAAGTAAATCACGCAATGTCACTGAGTCACAGTGTGGTTCACTGTAAAGAAAAACACCACACCCTTGTTGTGGATCAGCTGCTAAAAACATAATGGCTGAACTCAAATTAGGTTTGTTTTGGTTTGAACGTTTATGCCCTTCTCATTATGGAGCTCTAAATGGTGAAGTTATACCACACCGTGCTATGTACTGTACTTCCTTTCACTTCACATTTGTGTCTCCAACTTCCTTGTGTTGTGAGAACTGGGTAATATAGCAGCTGAGGGCATGGTCTCTGCTGTCACTCCTGGCCCAGAAGGGTTGCAGGGAACCACAAGCAGAAACTTCATTGTGCTTGTAGGCACGGATCTACTTTGTTGCCTTCTTTCCATACTGTGACCTTCCAATAATGTTGTTGCTAGTGATATTTAAAAGTATAACTCTGTTAGTACTGACTTGGTAGACTTGACAAACCAGACATTGAAATAAATGTTCCCTGTTTTTGTTATTCTGCCTGCAGGCTCCCCAGAGACGGGTCCTCCAGAAGGCAGTGGATGGGACCCCGGAGCAGTGGTTTGTGGGTGACGAGTCAGAGCTCATCAGTCAGGTGTAAGACTAGGGAGAGGGCCCCAAGTGCCACACCCTCTCTGGAACACTAACCTCTGCCCCAGTCCACAAAGCCCTATTTATTCATTAATGTATTACACTAATGGACCTGGTGCAGATATGAGATGAGGGAGACCAGGCATAATATGAAAGAGGGCCTGAGGCTTTATACCATTGACCTCAACATGTTACCTGGGCAACAACAAAAGATCAACTGAAGGCAGGAAGTAACAGACCACAATGCTAAAATAGTGCCGCCCTTTTTACTGTGAAAGAGCTACTGTTTTGAACATTAATTCATAGTTAGCTTTATTTTGTACGGATCTGTTTAGTACTATGAAAAATGTTTCTAAACTGTTTTTCTAAAATAAAATGTTTCTCTGTAGAAGTTAATAAATAAAGATTTATACTGTTAATCCTGTCAGTGTCATTCTGTTATGAACGTAATTTTCTTCAGAATTGGGAATTCAATTCCATCAGGAATTTGGACCGGTCTTTTGTTTCATAGGATCAGAATAAGTACCAGTATTCTTTTTGTCGTCAATCGACCATTCAGCATTGAAGATGCACTATCCTTTATCAATTTACTATTTACCTGGCAAACATTTAGAGCAAAAAGCTAATTGAATGGCAACTGAGTTCAACTGATGCCTTTATTTCTTACCTTTTGCCACCTGGTTATGGATGTTAATTACGCCATTGATAAACCATTTTATTATGCATATGAATACACTTTCTGTACATAGATACATGATACTTAAAAGTTGTACAATTTTATATTGGATGTCACATTGAACAATGCCACAAAACATATGTAATTCTCTCATATTCCACGTATCCGATGAATGATATTAATAGTTATACTGATCTGTAATCAGGTTCTGGCTTTTTTTTTGTTTACATAAGAGTTTTAGCTGGCTGGCTAAAACTGGCACTTCTACAGTAATGTTGATTAATGTGCACAGTTCCTGTAAAACTACATTTTATAAATTTAAGTATTTGTTTCAATAAATAAAGTTCGTATCTCTGAATCTCTTCTGAAATGTATCCATGTTATTTGTAGCCAACTCATGATTTGGAGGTTCCCGAGTTGTGCAGCGGCTTTTGGGTTTGGCCGGGATAGGCCGTCATTGTAAATACGAATTTGTTCTTAAACTGACTTGCCTAGTTAAAGGTAATTTTTTTAAAAGTGGCACTTTTGCGCAGTAAATCCAAATCCAAAACAACCGTTTTTACAGCTGCAAGTTGTTTTTTTCACTACATCGGAAGTTAGACGCGGCGACAGCTAATAGTTTAAGAATCACATTTACCCATTCATTCAATATGGAACAATCTCTCATACTGCACTCTGATCTAGCAGAGGACTTGACCACGTCTTCGAGCTTTCCTCAATTCAAGATAAAATCACTTCCACTTGGATCTAACCAAGAACTTTGAAAGGAACTGAAATGCAAAAGCTGCACCTGTGAAAATATCATGCTTATAATCAGCTTCTTGAAATGCCACATCTGTCAAGTGAATGGATTATTTTACCAAAGGAGAAATGCTCACTAACAGGGATGTAAGCTCATTTTTGCACAAAGCTTATTTCTCTTAAATGTTTTGTGCATCTGGAATTTCTGGGATCTTCTATTTCAGCTCATGAAACACGGGACCAACACTTTGTATATGTTGACGTTATATTTTAAGTATAGTTCTTTTATGATAGCCACATTAGCAGCAAATGAGCATTTCATTTTTTTTTTTTTTTTTTGGGGGGTAAATACAGGTGAATATATTGATAAATATAGAGCGATTTACACGGTTATCAAAACGTCATGCCAGGGTAAGCCTACACGAAACACAGCCCTTATTTTCGGTGTTTCTGAAATTCCCTATGGGGAAAAATGAATAGTGGAAAAAACGATTGGAATCATATCCTTGTTTGACTGCTAAGTTTTATGGGTATTATGACTCATACTGTGGAACTTTATTAGAACCTTATTATAGATCAGTGATTAGAACCTTCAATCCCTGGCATTCAACTAGGGGTACGCGGCAAAAATAAATATTATATACACTGCCTTCGGAAAGTATTCAGACCCCTTGACTTTTTCCAAATTGTGTTACTTAACAGACTTATTCTAAAATTGATTTTTAAAAAATGTTTTAAGAATCTTCAGCACTTTACACACAATACCCCATAATGACAAAGCGAAAACAGATCTCAATTATTTTTGCAAATGTATTAAAAATAAAAAACATACCTTTTATATACATACGAATTCAGACCTTTTGCTATGAAACTCGAAATTAAGCTCAGGTGCATTCTGTTTCCATTGATCATCATTGAGATGTTTCTACAACTTAATAGGAGTCCACTTCTAGTAAATTCAGTTGATTGGACATGATCTGAAAAGGCACACACTTGTCTATATAAGGTCCCACAGTTGACAGTGCATGTCAGAGCAAAACCCAAGCCATGAAGTTGAAGGAATTGTCTGTAGAGTGCCGAGAAAGGATTGTGTCGAGGCATAGATCTGGGGAAGGGTAGGTAAACATTTCTGCAGCATTGAAGGTCCCTAAAAACACAGTGGCCTCCATCAACACTCTTCCTAGAGTTTGGAACAACCAAGGCTTTTCCTAGAGCGGGCCGCACAGCCAAACTGAGCAATCGGGGGAGAAGGGTCTTGGTCAGGGCTTGATCAGGGACCCTTGTTCACTCTGACAGAGCTCTAGAGTTCCTCTGTGGAGATGGGAGAAACTTTCAGAAGAACGATCATCTCTGCTGCACTCCACCAATCAGGCCACTCCTCAGTAAAAGGCACATGACAGCCCGCTTGGAGTTTACCAAAAGGCACCTAAAGACTCTCAGACCATGAGAAACAAGATTCTCTGATCTGATGAAACCAAGATTGAAGTCTTTGTCCTGAATGCCAAGTGTTATGTCTGGAGGAAACCTGTCACCATCCCGATGGTGAAGCATGGTGGCGGCAGCATCATGCTGTGGGGATGTTTTTCAGCGGCAGGGACTGGGAGACTAGTCAAGATTGAGGCAAAGATGAACTGAGGAAAGTACAGAGAGATCCTTCATGAAAACCTGCTCCGGAGCGCTCAGAACCTCAGACTGGGGCGAAGGTTCAGCTTCCAACAAGACAACTACCCTAAGCACACAGCCAAGACAGTGCAGGAGTGCCTTCGGGACAAGTCTCTGAATGTCCTTGAATGGCCCAGCCAGAGCCCGGACTTGAACCCTGTCAAACATCTCTGGAGAGACCTGAAAATAGCTGTGCAGTGTTCACTCCCCATCCTACCTGACAGAGCTTGAGAGGATCTTCAGAGAAGAATGGGAGAAACTCCCCAAATAAGGGTGTGCCAATCTTGTATCGTCATATACCCAAGAAGACTCGAGGCTGTAATCACTGCCAAAGGTGCTTCAACAAAGTACTGAATAAGGATCTGAATTCTTATGTAAATGTGAAATTTCAGTTTTTTTATAATTTAGCACAAATTTCTCAACCTGTTTTTGCTTTGTCATTATGGGGTATTGTGTGTTGATTGATGAGGGAAAACAACTATTTTATAAATTTTAGAATATGGCTGTAACCGAACAAAATGTGGAAAAAGTAAAGGGGTCTGAAATCTTCTGAAGGCTGTGTGTGTGTGTGTGTGTGTGTGTGTGTGTGTGTGTGTGTGTGTGTGTGTGTGTGTGTGTGTGTGTGTGTGTGTGTGTGTGTGTGTGTGTGTGTGTGTGTGTGTGTGTATATATTATTTTCAATGTTATGAATGTCGCCGGCAACAACAGAATAAATTATGAATTACATACATACAGTAGAAAAGAGGAGAATATATTCTTTCAATTTTATTTCTCAACTCCTAATATTGATCAAATTACACTGAGTGGAATATCTGACATTGGCTTTGAAAAATACCCACAAAAGACTACCAGTGCAGCAAATGCCGCTGGCTGCTTTAAGCATTCTTGACTTGGACATTCATTTTGCCAACACACGGCTAACCTTTGTTTAAACGCTGCTCTTAGCAAAAATGTTTTTGGAGTTACCTTTTTGAAGCTAATCATTTGTGTTAGTTTACACTTCCTCCTCCAATTTATAATGTGGGAAGGTCAAAATAATGAAAACTATCTAACAAATATATTAATTGGGATGTTGATTACTTCTCCTTGCCATTATCATTCAGCTGATAAGATGTGATTGGGGTCCCTGGGCCGCCGGTTTGCCTGGCAGGGGATCCCTGGGCCGCCGGTTTGCCTGGCAGGGGGTCCCTGGGGAAGAAAAGGTTTAACACCCCTGCTATAACCCATACATTAAAAATGATTGAAAACCTTTTTCCTTTCAAATGAGATCAACTATGTTGTCTATGCATTATATATTTATAGCCAGCAGCATTACATAATTTTAGTTTCACTTCATATCTTGCAAGTATTTTTTTACATATGTGCAACAATTTAGAGTCTATTCATGAATAAACAGTAATTCTCCCTTAAACCACTGCACCACCCTTATTAAACCCAGCGTACATCTGTAGATGTCATGGCTGGAGCCTGGAGCCTGGAGCCTATTCAGACTGGTGAGAAGAAAGAGCCTTTGACTAAGCGCCCCCTACTCGGCTGCTGTGAAGATAACGTGAGCCCCTACCATCACACTCAAGCCCTGGTCTCTCTGCTCCCCCTGACCCACTAGGTGTGCTGGCTGGAACCAGTGCAGACTGCTGAGAAAGCCTACTCAGCCTCCGTGAAGGTGAGCCCTTGGACTGGACTCTGACTGAGCCAAATGTCCAGTGAAGGATGACCACAGAAAAAGAAAAATATTGTGTAATATTGTATTTTTCTCTTTGCAGTGTAAACAAGCTTTTTTTCCCCTTTTCTGTCTATCGTCTTGTTGACTCAATTTTGTGCTGTTATTAAACCTCATACTCTGCTTGATATCCAATAGTACAGAACTCTGAATAATAGGTCTCTTCCACCACTACTACTACTCCATGTCCGTATTAGTAATGGATTATACCATCATCAGTCATGTTTCTACATCTGCATTGCTTACTCATTGGGGTTTTAGGGTGGGTTTCTGTATAAGCACTTTGTGACATCTGCGGATGTAAAAAGGGCTTTATAAATACATTTGATTGATAATTAATTGATCTTGGCACAAGACTGCCCTGTCTACCTCTCACAGGTTCCTGACGACTTCACGGCAGTTATGAGTGCCAGTAAGGGAGAACACGCCGTCGTTCCCCCTCGGGAGCATGGAGAACCCCTGACACACCTTCATCACAACCTGGCCTGAGACTGCTCGCTTGCTGACGTCATTGTGCGTGAGTTGGACAACACCGGAGAAGACCGCCAACTCAACAAACTGCGTGTGAAGATCAAACCAGGTCAGACTTGGCTTACATTTACCCTTTAATGCTAAGGCCAAGTCCAATTTAATTAGTTCAACTGACTGAGATTTTGCCTTAAGCTGCAGACTCAATTGAACTGATACACTCGATCATGACTGCTTAAGTTAAAGCAACAAATGTCATCTGTATTTTCTCCCCTCCCTCAGGTGTTGACCCTGATGAGAAGGGCTTCTGATTTGTCTCCTACCTGGCCCACCTGGCTGGAGATCAGAGTTGTTTCGATGCCTTCTTCAAGGTTGCTGTTACTTCTCATTTTGTGTATATATTACTGTGCTACTCATCAGTAAATACCCTGAGTGTCTGCTTGATACTTTTTTTAAAGGTTAATACATAAGCACTCTCTCGACTGTCCTACTTGACAGAAATGAAGGCTTCTTGCATGTAGTAGGCTCTTTTGCAGAGAGGGTATGAGGGTAGCAGTCTGACATGTAGGTGTTTCTTCTCACAGGCCTACATTGACAAGTTCAAGTTCTGCAGTGTTATGGCAGAGGATGCCCTAGAGTTCTTCCTGGAGTATTTCCCTGACCTGAAGAAGAAAGGAGTACACAAGATTGAGGTAAAGGGCAGTGTAGTTGACTTTAGACAGCTGTTACAAGCTCACAAGCTTAAAAACACAATCTGACCTGTCACTCTCCCTGTGGTTCCTTTGCTAGGTCTGGAGTTTGATAGCTGGCTCAATGTGCCTGGTTGGCCTCTCTATCTCCCTGACTTGTCGGCAGGCCAGAGCCTGATGAAGCCTGCTGAGCAGCTGTCAGAGCTGTGGGCTGTCGAGGGCCTGGATATGGCCAGCATCATGAAGACCAACATCCAGGGTTGGAAGACTTACTTCCTGGAGGAGATCATAGAGAAGTCCCCACTTTCTAGAGGTAGGACATGATGGTAACAACACTTCTGCGCTGATACCCCTAGCACTATCATTGTACTGGATATACAGTACCAGTCAAAAGTTTGGGCAAATCTACTCATTCAAGGGTTTTCCTTTATTTTTGCTATGTTCTACATTGTAAAATAATAGTAAACACATATGGAATAAGCTACTAACCAAAAAAGTGTTAAACAAATCAAAATATATTTTCTATTATAGATTCTTCAAAGTAGCCACCCTTTGCCTTGATTACAGCTTTGCACACTCTTGGCTTTCTCTCAGCCAGCTTCATGAGGAATGCTTTTCCAACAGTCTTGTAGGAGTTCCCACATATACTGAGCACTTGTTGTGAAGTGCTTATTTACAAGCCCTTAACCAACAAAGCTTTAAGAAGTTAAGAAGAAAAACGTTGTTGGTAATATGTACATGAAGGTAGAGTTAAAGTGACCATGCATAGATAATAAACAGAGAGCAGCAGCAGCGTAAAAGAGGGGTCTGGGTAGCCCTTTGATTAGCTGTTCAGGAGTCTTATGGCTTTGGGGTAGAAACTGTAAAGAAGCCTTTTGGACCTAGACTTGGTGCTCCGGTACCGCTTGCCATGCGGTAGCAAAGAGAACAGTCTATGACTAGGGTGGCTGGGGTCTTAGACATTTTTTGGGGCCTTCCTCTGACACCGCCTAGTATAGAGGTCCTGGATGGCAGGAAGCTTGGGCCCAGTGACGTACTGGGCTGTAAGCACTACCCTCTGTAGTGCCTTGCGGTTGGAGGCCGAGCAGTTGCCATACCAGGCAGTGATGCAACCAGTCAGGATGCTCTCGATGGTGCAGCTGTGGAACTTTTTGAGGATTTGAGGACCATGGCAAGTCTTTTCAGCCTCCTGAGGGGGAATAGGCTTTGTCATGCCCGCTTCACAACTCTCTTGATGTGTTTGGACCATGATAGTTTGTTGGTGATGTGGACACCAAGGAACTTGAAGCTCTCAACCTGCTCCACTACAGCCCCGTCGATGAGAATGGGGGCATGCCCGGTCCTCCTTTTCCTGTAGTCCACAATCATCCCCTTTGTCTTGAGATTGTTGTCCTGGCACCACACGGCCAGGTCTCTGACCTCCTCCCTATAGACTGTCTCGTCGTTGTCAGTGATCAGGCCTACCACTGTTGTGTCATTGGCAAACTTAATGATGATGTTGGAGTCATGCCTGGCCATGCGGTCATGAGTGAACAGGGAGTACAGGAGGTGACTGAACATGCACCCCGTGTTGAGGATCAGCTTGGCGGATGTGTTATCACCTACCCTTACCACCTGGAGGCGGCCTGTCAGGAAGTCCAGGATCCTGTTGCAGAGGGAGGTGTTTAGTCCCAGAGTCCTTCGCTTAGTGATGACCTTTGAGGGTACTATGGTGTTGAACGCTGAGATGTAGTCAATGAATAGCATTCTCACATAGGTGTTCCTTTTGTCCAGATGGGAAAGGGCAGTGTTGAGTGCAATAGAGATTGCACCATCTGTGGATCTGTTAGGATGGTATGCAAATTGGAGTGGGTCTAGGGTTTCTGGGATAATGGTTTTGATGTGAGCCATGACCAGCCTTTTAAAGCACTTCATGGCTACAGATGTGAGTGCTACGGGTCGGTTGTCATTTAGGCAGGTTATCTTAGTGTTCATGGGCACAAGGACCATGGTGGTCTGCTTGAAACAGGTTGAAAATGCCAGTTGGTCAGCGCATGCTCGGAGTACACGTCCTGGTAATCCGTCTGGCCCTGCAGCCTTGTGAATGTTGACCTGTTTAAAAGGTCTTACTCACATCGGCTATGGAGAGTGTGATCACACAGTCATCCGGAATAGCTGATGCTCTAATGCATGCTTCAGTGTTACTTGCCTCAACGCGAACATAGAAGTAATTTAGCTCATCTGGCAAGCTTGTGTTACTGGACAGCTCGCGGGTAAAACGGATTTAATGAGGTAAAACAAATTTGAGTCCTTGGCCACTAAGAGAGCCGCCTCTGGATGAGCGTTTTCCTGTTTGCTTATGGCCGTATAAAGCTCATTGAGTGTGGTCTTAGTGCCAGCATCGGTTTGTGGTGGTATGTAGACGGCTACGAAAAATACAGATGAAAACTCTCTTGGCAAATATTGTGGTCTACAGCTTATCATGCAATACTCTACCTCAGGTGAGCAAAACCTTGAGACTTCCTTAGATTTTGTGCACCAGCTGTTGTTTACAAATATACATAGACTGCCACCCCATGGCCTACCAGAGGTTTTTTTCTATCTTGCCGAAAAAGCTTAAAGCCCGCTAGCTACAGTGCCTTGCGAAAGTATTCGGCCCCCTTGAACTTTGCGACCTTTTGCCACATTTCAGGCTTCAAACATAAAGATATAAAACTGTATTTTTTTGTGAAGAATCAAAAACAAGTGGGACACAATCATGAAGTGGAACGACATTTATTGGATATTTCAAACTTTTTTAACAAATCAAAAACTGAAAAATTGGGCGTGCAAAATTATTCAGCCCCCTTAAGTTAATACTTTGTAGCGCCACCTTTTGCTGCGATTACAGCTGTAAGTCGCTTGGGGTATGTCTCTATCAGTTTTGCACATCGAGAGACTGAATTTTTTTCCCATTCCTCCTTGCAAAACAGCTCGAGCTCAGTGAGGTTGGATGGAGAGCATTTGTGAACAGCAGTTTTCAGTTCTTTCCACAGATTCTCGATTGGATTCAGGTGTGGACTTTGACTTGGCCATTCTAACACCTGGATATGTTTATTTTTGAACCATTCCATTGTAGATTTTGCTTTATGTTTTGGATCATTGTCTTGTTGGAAGACAAATCTCCGTCCCAGTCTCAGGTCTTTTGCAGACTCCATCAGGTTTTCTTCCAGAATGGTCCTGTATTTGGCTCCATCCATCTTCCCATCAATTTTAACCATCTTCCCTGTCCCTGTTGAAGAAAAGCAGGCCCAAACCATGATGCTGCCACCACCATGTTTGACAGTGGGGATGGTGTGTTCAGGGTGATGAGCTGTGTTGCTTTTACGCCAAACATAACGTGTTGCATTGTTGCCAAAAAGTTCAATTCAGGTGGCTTGTGGCAAACTTTAAACGACACTTTTTATGGATATCTTTAAGAAATGGCTTTCTTCTTGCCACTCTTCCATAAAGGTCAGAATTTGTGCAATATACAACTGATTGTTGTCCTATGGACAGAGTCTCCCACCTCAGCTGTAGATATCTGCAGTTCATCCAGAGTGATCATGGGCTTCTTGGCTGCATCTCTGATCAGTCTTCTCCTTGTATGAGCTGAAAGTTTAGAGGGACGGCCAGGTCTTGGTAGATTTGCAGTGGTCTGATACTCCTTCCATTTCAATATTATCGCTTGCACAGTGCTCCTTGGGATGTTTAAAGCTTGGGAAATATTTTTGTATCCAAATCCGGCTTTAAACTTCTTCACAACAGTATCTCGGACCTGCCTGGTGTGTTCCTTGTTCTTCATGATGCTCTCTGCGCTTTTAACGGACCTCTGAGACTATCACAGTGCAGCTGCATTTATACAGAGACTTGATTACACACAGGTGGATTGTATTTATCATCATTAGTCATTTAGGTCAACATTGGATCATTCAGAGATCCTCACTGAACTTCTGGAGAGAGTTTGCTGCACTGAAAGTAAAGGGGCTGAATCATTTTGCACGCCCAATTTTTCAGTTTTTGATTTGTTAAAAAAGTTTGAAATATCCAATAAATGTCGTTCCACTTCATGATTGTGTCCCACTTGTTGTTGATTCTTCACAAAAAATACAGTTTTATATTTTTATGTTTGAAGCCTGAAATGTGGCAAAAGGTCGCAAAGTTAAAGGGGGCCGAATACTTTCGCAAGGCACTGTATATGTTATGTCGTCGTTCAGTCAGGACTCGTGAAACATAAGATATTACAGTTTTTAATGTCATGTTGGTAAGATATACGTGATCGTAGTTTGTCTATTTTTATTATTGATTGATTGTATGTTGGCTAATAGGACCGATGGTAAAGGTAGATTACCCTCTCAGCGACGGATCCTAACAAGGCACCCAGATCTTCGTCCACAATACCTCCGTCTCTTTCTCCTGCAAATGATGGGGATGAGGGCCTTCTCTGGCGTCTGAAGTAAATCCTTCCTGTTTGACTTGTTGAAGGAAAAAGTATTCCTCCATTATGGGGTGAGCAATCGCTGTCCTGATATCTAGAAGCTCTTTTCGGGTCATAAGACAATGTGACAGAAACATTATGTACAAAATAACTTACAAATAACGCGAGAAAACATGCACAATTGGTTACAGGATCATAAAATGGCTGCCATCTCCTTCGGCGCCATTCTTAAAACAGCCTGGAGGTGTGTTGGGTCATTGTCCTGTTGGAAAAACACTAAGCGCAAACCACATGGGATGGCGTATCGCTGCAGAATGCTGTGGTAGCCATGCTGGTTAACTGTGACTTGAATTCTAAATAAAGCACCCCCACACCATCACACCTCCTCCATGCTTCACGGTGGGAACCACACATGCGGAGATCACACCTACTCTGCGTCTCACAAAGACACAGCGGTTGGAACCAAAAATGTCAAATTTGGACTCATCAGACCAAGGGACAGATTTCCACCGGTCTAATGTCCATTGATTGTATTTTTTAGCCCAAGCAAGTCTCTTCTTCTTATTGGTGTCCCTTTAGTAGTGATTTCTTTGCAGCAATTCGACCATGAAGGCCTGATTCACGCAGTCTCCTCTGAACAGTTGATGTTGAAATGTCTGTTACTTGAACTCTGTGAAGCATTTATTTGGGCTGCAATTTCTGAGGCTGGTAACGCTAATGAACTTATCCTCTGCAGCACAGGTAACTCTGGGTCTTCCTTTCTTGTGGCTGTCGTCATGAGAGCCAGTTTATCATAGTGCTTGATGGTTTTTGCGACTGCATTCAAGGTTCTTGACATTTTCCGCATTAACTAACCTTCATGTCTTTAAGTAATGATGGACTGTCATTTTTCTTTGCTTATTTGAGCTGTTCTTGCCATAATATCGATGTGGTCTTTTACCAAATAGGGTTATATTCTATATACCGCCCCTACCTTGTCACAACATAACTGATTGGCTCAAACGCATTAAAAAGGAAAGAAATTCTACAAATTAACTTTTATCAAGGCACACCTGTTAATTGAAATGCATTCCAGGTGACTACCTCACAAAGCTGGTTGAGAGAATGCCAAGAGTGTGCAAAGCTGTCAAGGTAAAGGGTGGCTACTTTGAAGAATCTCAAATATAAAATATATTTTGATTAGTTTAACACTTTTTTTGTTGGTTACAACATGATGCCATATGTTATTTCATAGTTTTGATGTCTTCACTATTATTATACAATGTAGAAAATAGTACAACAATAAAGAATAACCCTTGAATGAGTTGGTGTGTCCAAACTTTTGACTGGTACTGTACATGTGATTTACCAGAATGTGATTCACCCCAATTCATCAGTGTGAGGATATCTATCTATTCTTTATTTCATGACTTTACGTTTTGTACCTTGCATCTGTAAGTCTGGATGTGCTTAAAGTACTTTTGAAATTAGTCACACCAATCATGTACCTTCACTCTGACTTTGATAAGGTAATATAGAGAAACAGGAGGAGCAGTACCCTCACATCGTGAAGTCAAACAACGCTGAGCTACGACTGTGCTGGGCCCAGATCATTTCCAAGAATCGGCACCAGCCAGGATATCAACATGTGCGCAGCTTCCTCAGCTGCCAGGTTAGAAAAACAAATGCATTTGGTCCTCAACCATCAATTACAGTATTTGTCAAGCAAGTGTTTTAGGCCAGTTTAATGTTTTATTATAGTAAATATAACGTATATATTTATGATATAAGGTGTGTTTTTATAGTGCCAGTTTAAAGTTAGATAAGTGTCTTTAAACATCATGTAAATAGTAGTATCTTAGCAATAATATATGAATAAATAGATTGTTTCATTGTATCTTGCTCCCAGGGGAAACAGATGTACACTCTGCCTGTGTACCGTGCACTGTGGAATGGATCGGAGGATGCCAGGTCTCTGGCCACAGATCTTCAATGCCACATCACATCAGCTCCACGTCAATGTCCACAACTATGTCAAGAAGATCATCGCCTGAGTGCCGTCATAAGAGCTGAACATGAGATCCAGTGTCGTCTAGCTGACCCTGGACTTGAGATATTATAGAGAAGGAGAAGCAGTAGTGGTCTGTCCCAGTACTTTTAGCTGGCCTGTTCCTTAAATGTATTGTCAGGTTGAAATGCCAACATTATCTTGTTTTTTACTGTCGCCTGGTCAGTGGTTACAGGAAAAGAGGCAATTTTACATATTTCACATGCAGCTTGAATGGTAAATCCTTTGCATTTACACAGCCCAGCATGAAAGGCTCTGCTCTGGGCATATCTTGCCTAAAGCATAGATATGCCCATGCTAATTAAGCAGTACTTGTGATGAAAAAATCAATTGGATTAATAAGGAAAAATTAAATTACTACTTTTGATGTATTGAGTATGTATAAAAACATTTTTATTGTTTTTTCATCCAAACTAAGCTGTATTTTAAAAACTGTTCCAAACAATACAAATACATTATTTTGAAGTAAATCTGTAGTGGTTGGTGTTTTTCCTCCTGAAAGATTCAATGTATCTTATTGCTTTTATTTGCTGTTCACTGTATACTTTATTTTATTACAATGAACAAAAATATAAACGCAGCATGGAAAGCGTTGGTTTAATGAGCTGAAATAAAATATCCTAGAAATGTTTCATACACACAAAAAGCTTATTTCTCTAAAATGTTGTGCACAAATTTGTTTACATCCCTGTGAGTGAGCATTTCTCCTTTGCCAAAATAATCCATCAACCTGACAGAGGGGACATATCAAGAAGCTGATGAAACAGAATGATCATTACAGAGGTGCACCTTGTGCTGGGGATAATAAAAGGCCACTCTAAAATGTGCAGTTTTGTTAAAACACAAAGCAACAGATGTCTCAAGCTTTGAGGTGGTGTGCAATTGGCATGCTGACTGCAGGAATGTCCACCAGAGCTGCTGCCACATAATTTAATGTTCATTTATCTACCATAAAATGCCTCCAACTTCGTTTTAGAGAATTTGGCAGTATGTCCATCTGGCCTCCCAACCGCAGACCACGTGTTTGGTGTTGTGCGGGCAAACGGTTTGCTGATGCCAACGTTGTGAACAGAGTGCCCTGCCCCATGGTGGCGGTGTTGTTATTGTATGGGCAGGCATAAACTACGGATAACGAACACAATTGCACTTTATCCATCGCAATTTGACTGCACAGAAATACGGTGACGCGATCGTGAGTCCCATAGTAGGGCCCATTTAAAAACAAAAAAAGTTTTCTGTATTCCCAGTCATATCCAGGGCGGCGCACCATTGGCCCAGCGTCGTCCGGGTTTGGCCAGGACAGGCCGCTATTGTTCTTAACTGACTTGCCATGAATGTATTTCAATTGACTATTTCGTCATATGAGCTGTAACTCGGTAAAGTCTTTGAATGTGTTGCATATTGCGTTTATATATTTTTTCAGTATACTTTCATGGTATAATATATCATTTGACTTGAGAAGAGAACAAATCTGGTATACTCCCTATTGTTGTATCATAATCGTGCTGCTGTATAAATTGGTGGCATTTCCGCTTCTCTCCAACGGATGTTGTACACATTTGGTGTAACCGCTAAATACGCCCTCCCGTCAACACAATCTTTTTTGGGGGTTGTGCCCTCTCTGATGAGAAACTAACTAGATAGCCAAGTAGTTCTTTGCGCTGAGGATTCGGAATCGCCATGAAGTACGCATTGGTAAGAATATCCTGTAGAAATGATTTCCAGGGTTGCATTGGTTTCCCCTTTTGTCTGTGGTGGTAGTAGAAAAGTAGCTTGTCAGCTAACGCGGTAACGTTACTTTGATAAGTTAAACGGAGAGTAGTAACAAGGCACCGCAGCTATCACTCCCTGTCAGATCATTTATCTGCCCTGAACTGGTCATATCATGTCAAATTAAATGCACAAAATTTGAGGTTTTGGCTCTGCGATTGACCTGATTAAAAGATCACTAACTAGCCTAGTGCAGTTAGCTAACTCTTGTTGGCTTATTTCACTGTAGAGCCTCTAGTCCTGCTCACTATACCTTATCCAATTTATTAGTTCCACCACCCACACATGCAATGACATCTCCTGGTTTCAATTATGTTTCTAGAGACAATATCTCTCTTCATCACTCAATACCTAGGTTTACCTCCACTGTATTCACATCCTACCATACCTTTGTCTGTACATTATACCTTGATGCTATTTTATCGCCCCCAGAAACCTCCTTTTACTCTGTTCCAGACGTTCTAGACGACCAAGTCTTATTGCTTTTAGCCGTACCCTTATTCTTCTCCTCCTATGTTCCTCTGGCGATGTAGAGGTGAATCCAGGCCCTGCAGTGCCTAGCTCCACTCCTATTCCCCAGGCGCTCTCTTTTGATGACTTCTGTAACTGTAATAGCCTTGGTTTCATGCATGTTAACATTAGAAGCCTCCTCCCTAAGTTTGTTCTATTCACTGCTTTAGCACACTCTGCCAACCCGGATGTTCTAGCTGTGTCTGAATCCTGGTTTAGGAAGTCCACCAAAAATTCAGAAATTTTAATTCCAAATTACAACATTTTCAGACAAGATAGAACTGCCAAAGGGGGCGGTGTTGCAATCTACTGCAAAGATAGCCTGCAGAGTTCTGTCCTTACTATCCAGGTCTGTACCCAAACAATTTGAACTTCTACTTTTAAAAATCCACCTCTCTAAAAACAAGTCTCTCACCGTTGCCACCTGCTATAGACCACCCTCTGCCCCCAGCTGTGCTCTGGACACCATATGTGAACTGATTGCCTCCCATCTATCTTCAGAGCTCGTGCTGCTAGGCGACCTAAACTGGAACATGCTTAACACCCCAGCCATCCTACAATCTAAACTTGATGCCCTCAATCTCACACAAATTATCAATGAACCTACCAGGTACCCCCCCAAAGCCTTAAACACGGGCACCCTCATAGATATCATCCTAACCAACTTCCCCTCTAAATACACCTCTGCTGTCTTCAACCAAGATCTCAGCGATCACTGCCTCATTGCCTGCATCCGTAATGGGTCAGCGGTCAAACGACCTCCACTTATCACTGTAAAACACTCCCTGAAACACTTCAGCGAGCAGGCTTTTCTAATCGACCTGGCCGGGGTATCCTGGAAGGATATTGATCTCATCCCGTCAGTAGAGGATGCCTGGATATTTTTTTAAATGCCTTCCTAACCATCTTAAATAAACATGCACCATTCAAGAAATTTAGAACCAGGAACAGATATAGCCCTTCGTTCTCCCCAGACCTGACTGCCCTTAACCAACACAAAAACATCCTATGGCGTTCTGCATTAGCATTGAACAGCCCCCGTGATATGCAGCTGTTCAGGTAAGCTAGAAACTGTTATACACAGGCAGTTAGAAAAGCCAAGGCTAGCTTTTTCAAGCAGAAATTTGCTTCCTGCAACACGAACTCAAAAAAGTTCTGGGACACTAAAGTCCATGGAGAATAAGAACACCTCCTCCCAGCTGCCCACTGCACTGAAGATGGGGAAACACTGTCACCACTGATAAATCCACCATAATTGAGAATTTCAATAAGCATTTTTCTACGGCTGGCCATGCTTTCCACCTGGCTACTCCTATCCCGGTCAACAGCTCTGCACCCCCAACAGCAACTCGCCCAAGCCTTCCCCATTTCTCCTTCTCCCAAATCCATTCAGCTGATGTTCTGAAAGAGCTGAAAAATCTGGACCCCTACAAATCAGCCGGGCTAGACAATCTGGACCCTTTCTTTCTAAAATTATCTGCCAAGGCCTTCGACTCTGTCAATCACCATATTCTTATCGGCAGACTCAGTAGCCTCGGTTTTTCGGATGACTGCCTTGCCTGGTTCACCAATTACTTTGCAGATAGAGTTCAATGTGTCAAATCGGAGGGCATGCTGTCCGGTCCTCTGGCAGTCTCTATGGGGGTGCCACAGGGTTCAATTCTCGGGCCGACTCTTTTCTCTGTATATATCAATGATGTTGCTCTTGCTGCGGGCGATTCCCTGATCCACCTCTACGCAGACGACACCATTCTATATACTTTCGGCCCGTCATTGGACACTGTGCTATCTAACCTCCAAACGAGCTTCAATGCCATACAACACTCCTTCCGTGGCCTCCAACTGCTCTTAAACGCTAGTAAAACCAAATGCATGCTTTTCAACCGTTCGCTGCCTGCACCCGCATGCCCGACTAGCATCACCACCCTGGATGGTTCCGACCTTGAATATGTGGACATCTATAAGTACCTAGGTGTCTGGCTCGACTGCAAACTCTCCTTCCAGACTCATATCAAACATCTCCAATCGAAAATCGAATCAAGAATCGGCGTTCTATTCCGCAACAAAGCCTCCTTCACTCACGCCGCCAAGCTTACCCTAGTAAAACTGACTATCCTACCGATCCTCGACTTCGGCGATTGTCATCTACAAGATGGCTTCCAACATTCTACTCAGCAAACTGGATGCAGTCTATCACAGTACCATCCGTTTTGTCACTAAAGCACCTTATACCACCCACCACTGCGACTTGTATGCTCTAGTCGGCTGGCCCTCGCTACATGTTCGTTGCCAGACCCACTGGCTCCAGGTCATCTACAAGTCCATGCTAGGTAAAGCTCCGCCTTATCTCAGTTCACTGGTCACGATGGCAACACTGGTCACGCGTGGTAGCACGCGCTCCAGCAGGTGTATCTCACTGATCATCCCTAAAGCCAACACCTCATTTGGCCGCCTTTCGTTCCAGTACTCTGCTGCCTGTGACTGGAACGAATTGCAAAAATCGCTGAAGTTGGAGACTTTTATCTCCCTCACCAACTTCAAATATCAGCTATCTGAGCAACTAACCGATCGCTGCTGCTGTACATAGTCTATTGGTAAATAGCCCACCCATTTTCACCTACCTCATTCCCATACTGTTTTTATTTACTTTTCTGCTCTTTTGCACACTAATATCTCTACCTGTACATGACCATCTGATCATTTATCACTCCAGTGCTAATCTGCAAAATTGTAATTATTCGCCTACCTCATGCCTTTTGCACACAATGTATAGACTCCCCCTTTTTTCTACTGTGTTATCGACTTGTTAATTGTTTACTCCATGTGTAACTCTGTTGTCTGTTCACACTGCTATGCTTTATCTTGGCCAGGTCGCAGTTGCAAATGAGAACTTGTTCTCAACTAGCCTACCTGGTTAAATAAAGGTGAAATAAAAAATATACAGATTGTAAATGTAAATGAATATTAGTGTAAAACATGATTATATTTTGGGTACTGAAGGGGTTTGACAGTTGAACTATGTTCATCAGGCATTTTTAAGCGATATTCTTCAAGAATCATTATCTATATAACATTAATTTAAGTCCAAAAATTGATGTACGAACTGCAGATTGTCCGTTTAAACAGTCCAATATCTGTTTGTCTGCTTCTCTTATTTTTGTTTTATTTTTTCAACAGTAGCCATGTTATACATTGTTTTGGCATAATAAATCTTCTTTCTATTTTGTATTTAGTACTCGACAGTAGCTGTGACTGCTGGGGTGTTAATGCTGTCCACTGTGGGCATAATTATAGCCCTCTACCAAGGCAAGAAGAAAAAGCCTCCAGTCACCTTGCTTGACCCTACCCAGAAATACCAGCTAACACTCATCGATAAAGAGGTACATGTGTGCTATTGAAATAAATGAGACACTTTGCTATGTGTGTCAGAGGCCTGTGCTTAATTCAATTATATACTCCATGGAAATTATTATCTAACGTTTAACCAAATGTTTGTAGTTGATGTCTTTGCATTGAATTTACACACTATTTGACAAAACCAATGTATGAATAGTTTGATATGTCTTTGGCCTCTTTCCATAGGTGATCAGCCATGATACTCGCAGGTTTCGCTTTCGTCTTCCCTCAGCAGAACATATCCTAGGGCTGCCCGTAGGTAAGTCTTTTGTCAAGTGACAGTGTTTGATCATTTATTATTATTTGATACAGTGCCATGCCCTTAATAGAAATTTAGCAGACCCTCTTACCAGAGAGACTTACAGGAGCAATTAGGGTTATGTGTCTTGCTCAAGTTTACATCTATCTGTTATTCACCTAGTCGTCTTGGGGATTCAAATCCGCGTCCTTTTGGTTACTGGCCCAACTCTCAAATAGTCCTTTAGCTCACCAGCATTATAACTACCCTCAAAATGTAATACTTGATGCCGTTGTATTGCACTGATGGGAACTAGAACGCTTAGCTTCCCAGTCCTTGAATGCCCTCTAGTGTATGAGTCATTTAGCAGAACAATCAGAGGATAAAGCCACACCAAATCAATCCATTTTCAATCAATGTTGTCTTTGTGTTTCTAATCCCCTTATTTTTTTCCTCTAGGGAAGCATGTATACCTCTCTGCCCGTATTGACGGCAGCCTGGTAGTCAGACCATACACACCTGTGTCCAGCGACGACGACAAAGGATATGTTGACTTTGTTGTGAAGGTATGTTTGGTTTGTCAAAGCAATCTTATATATTATACTCTACACTAGTACTACCGTATGTATTGAGCGTGTCGTAGTAGGAGGAGTGATGACATGCTGGACCTGTTAGTAGATAATCTTATTCTTTGGGATCTAAAAGAGAACCTATCCTAAATAATCACTGCTACTGTGAGGCGCTTGATATATAAGGACCCTGATCTGCAAACCATATTTAATGTAGAAAATTCCTCCCCAGATCTACTTCAGTAATGTGCACCTGAAGTTTCCTGATGGAGGCAAGATGTCCCAGTACCTGGAGAGTCTGCACCTGGGAGATGTTGTGGACTTCAGAGGACCAGGAGGACTGCTGGAGTACAGAGGGCATGGTACAACCAGTCCACTGCCCGGCACACCCTCCTGATATTTACTAATGATGTGTCGCAATGTTATTTTTGGATGATATAATATCTATATTTGACTAAGTATCAATTTGTTAAACAAAAATACAATTTAAACTTATTTTTTTAAAGTGCTAATGTAAATGGCATTAGCTAGCGCTAGTTGGCTGTACCTGTGGCAAAACTCGGCACTTTTTATTTCGCTCATTGATAAACTCATTTTTTTCATGATCTCGTCTTTTTGCAGCAGACGTATAGCGAGCAATATGTTTGGAACATCAAATCGCAATAAAATTGCAGTTGTTTGGAACATCAAATCGCAATAAAATTGCAGTATCTAACCGCAATACAAAATTATGAGCATTTCAATACATATTCTCTTTTTTTTTTTTTACCCCTTTTTCCTCCCCAATTTTGTGGTATCCAATTGGTAGTTGCAGTCCTATCACTGCAACTCCCGTACGAACTCAGGAGAGGCGAAGGTCGAGAGCCGTGCGTCCTCTGAAACACAACCCAGCCATGCCGCACTGCTTCTTGACACAACGCCCGCTTAACCCGGAAGCCAGCTGCACCAATGTGTCGGAGGAAACACTGTACGCCTGGCGACCGTGTCAGTGCGTTGCGCCCGGCCCGCCACAGGAGTCGCTAGTGCATAATGGGTCATGAACATCCCTGCCGGCCAAACCCTCCCCCAACCCGGATAACACTGGGCCAATTGTGCATGGCCGGCTGCGACAGCCTGGACTCGAACTAGAATCTCTAGTGGCACAGCTAGCGATGCAGTGCCTTAGACCACTACGCCACTCGGGAGGCGTGAATACATATCTTATTGACACCTACATTTGTGAGGCCCCTGGCAATTTCCAGCCTTAATATTAGTGCGTTCTTTTTTACCATGGCCCATTCTCTTTAGAGAATCTGGTGCCATTTGGGATTCGCACACAGTCTAATGGAATGGGGATTTTAGCTTTGTGTACTTGGGTGTGGCTGGCTGAGACTGATTGTGTGCACACACTTATAGTCAACCTTAAGTCTACTGAATATGTCAACAGTAAATGTACAATATCTCTGAGCAATTTCCTGGCTTGCTGGATCGCATTTCGCAACTTTCATTCCCCAAAGGTTCCAGAAAAGCACTGCCGAAAGAATATACTTTTACTGTGTTGTCACTTAAAATGTTTACTAATGCGCACATTATTATTTGATAGAATGTTCCTCAACAGTTGTTGGATGTGTCCATCATCCTGTCTTCAATTTGGGACCAGATAACTGTTCATTTGCTCCCAAAGCACACTGGAAAATGAAAATAATCTCTGGATTGGTTTGGCATAATTTGTCTCATTGCTTTCTCCCATTCCATTCAACAGGGCAGTTTGCAGTTCAGACAGACAAGAAGTCTCCTGCGGAGATAAAAGTTGCCCATACTGTGGGTCTGATAGCTGGAGGAACAGGTGAACTTTCCATTCGCAACCCTGCACTCTGAACCAAAACACTTAAATGTTGTCTTGTTATAGCCCATGGGTAAATGTAGAGAGTGCTTTTAGTTCCTAGTGCTGAACTCCCTTCCCTATTTGTAGGCATCACCCCTATGCTACAGCTGGTGCGTGCTATCATGAAGAACCCCAGTGACAGGACCACCTGCAGCCTGCTGTATGCCAACCAGGTGTGTGGCCGCTGCTCACACTGGCCTCTCTCCTAAAAGAGGCTTTTAATATCAATAGGGTAATTTATATAAATAAAGAACAGATACTGTAAATCTACTAGCTTCACTGTGGATGTAGTTCATAGGTTTGCTTAGGTTTAGAGTTAACACTGAACTGTCTGTGTGTGGTGTGTTCATGGCAGACTGAGAAGGATATCCTGCTGAGGGATGAGCTGGAGGAGGTCCAGGCCAGACACCCAGACCGCTTCAAGCTGTGGTTTACAGTGGACAGGGCACCCGAGGGTATGTGCCTTACGGCTTTTGCTTGCATTGCTCAAGTGTTGACATCAAGAGTTCAGAAGTCTGAACAAAATGTGTACATATTTTAATTGTGTTCATTTTAAATTTTCATGTCAAATTGGCAACCTATACCAAATGGAATTAATTGAAATGTAAACAAATATTACAATAATTCAATGATAATTATTCTTCCGGTCTTCTCTGCATTGCACACGTCACATAAAGAGTGAAAATATAATAATGAAATCCCTATAGCAGTAAATAACACATGCATGCAGAAGGTGTTTGAACCCAGTCTGGCACCAAAGAGAAGTTAACTATGGGAGACAAGCTTATACACAATCTATATAAACATAAGAAGCTAAATATTTTTGCAATTTGTGTTGTGTTTTATGGCAGAATCATTAAGCATATTGGTACTTGTTTACGACCTCATGAAAGACTGAATTATGATCAATTTGTGTCACTCAGGCTGGGAGTACAGTGAGGGCTTCATCAATGTGGATATGATCCAGGAGCACCTGCCCACCCCCAGTGAGGACACCTTGGTGCTCATGTGCGGTCCACCCCCCATGATCCAGTTTGCTTGCAACCCCAACCTGGATAAGTTGGGCTACTGGCAGAGTCAGCGCTTCGCCTACTAGTCACCAGCCTAGGAACTATCCTCCCAGCCACCCCCAGCATGGGCCTTCTCAATGCCACAATGACATCAATTCAGTGCTTGATTGGGCTGGAACTACTGCTTGAGTACCGGCATCTCTTATAGATTATTGGCTAAAATTTTTCAGAGTTCCAGCACCTAAATTTATATAGTACTGGCACCCAAAATAAGTATGTGCACCATTTTCAGTCTGCTTAAAGCACTGCATCAATCTACTGCCAAAAGCCCCATATGGTAAGTGCAGACAGGTTGAGCATTAAATGCTCACTTGGAACCAAAGTCCTACCTTTGTATTATTAGCCTCCATCTCCTGCTGATATCTACAATTGTATTTTTAGGTGAGGTTTTAAAGCTTTGATTTATTATTGATGTTCTTAGCCTTGAGCAGTCCTAAAAACAGGACAGAGCGAATATAACTTAAAGCTGCATACTGAACTGAATTATGCCCAGGGATGCAGTGCTGAATATAAGGAGGCTGCCCAGGCAGCTTTGCTTTAAATGCGCACACAACAAATTATATGCACTTAAGTATTACAGTTTCTGTAGAGATGTGTTATACTGTATTTTGGCACACGTGGGGCTTTTTGATGTGGGTATGGGATCTGACTGCATTTCTTATTGTATTTGTGTGAGCATAATTATTCAAGGTTCTTTTGTTTTATATATAATTTCAGAGTTTAATCTGCAATGCACTACAGTCTTTGAAAAAATGGATTGTGTTTATGAAGAGAAAAGACATTTCTGCCACTACTTCAAATTGTCTCCACTCATAATCCTGTTCTCTTTATGTATTGACTGGACTGTTCCTTAGCTATTATCCCTTGTTGTAAAATAAAGTATTGCGGAGGTTAAAATATTTGGACATTCAGTTTGCAGGAACAACGTGGCTCTGATTGCAACAGTTGAATGCTGTCACGACAAGGAGTAATCTGTGCTTGTTGCAGACAATGTAGTGTGGTCCAAATGCTGGGTGGTAGTTGGAAAAAATGTTATCTAATTCCACAGCCTACTACAGTACAGTTCCCCTTTGACAGGGATTATTGAGGATTGGAGTTGCCGATGGCAGTTGGTTTACATGTAGGAGTATCTCTATCCACAAGTAAAGAGATGGATGAGGGTATCTTTTTTTAAATTGAGCCTTTCTTGTGCTGCTATAATGTGGTTTCGACAGCTCAGTGCTGAAGCCAACTTTTCACATACTGTACATCCACTACTGTTAAGTTTGGGGGTTCATGCAGGCACCATTATGGAGGTAATGTGATTCCACTCAATAATTTATAGGAGAAGCACGTGCATGACCTGGGAATAAAACGATGTACCACAAATCTATGTTGATTTGATATAATGGCTACATATACAGACAGTATTTTGGTGTTACGTCTAAAACATTTTATATTTGTAATTTTAACCACTAGATGGAGACGCTGTTACGTTTATGAGAACCAGTTGGAACTCTGCTTGGCATTGACTTGTCATTTTCGTTAACCGTGCTGCGTTGACTGTTCGTTCGGGGGTTCGGCTTGTTTTTGTGAGAATCGGGAAGGGATCACATTTCCTTTGACGTCTGGAGTATCAGGTAGCTACGTCCGCTGAATGAAAATGCAAAAGTTAACACGCTACAACAATGAACAATATTGTAGCACTGTATTTGCAACTGTGTCAGTGTGTTTGGCATTGGTTCGATACAGCCAGACGTGACCAGTTTTCTTCGTGTATGCGAAAGCTAACTAGCTAGCCTTTCATGCTAGCTAATGGCATTAGTAATGCTAGCATCTGCGGTTAGCGTACGTTACTTTGGGGCTCTAGCTAGCTATAATTTGCTGGTGTACGTCAGGAATCATGTCAGCCAAATCGTATTATTGAAGTCGTTGTCTTGCTATTCCAGTTCCATGTTTATTCGGATGCTATTGTATGATTTCTTTGTTCTAAGGTAGCCAACCAGCTGACAGTCTTTCCCAGTTTTGTTTGTTAGCTGCCAGCTAACGTTACCGTTAGCTAACTACATTTTCCGGCCGTCTCGCAAGAGCAATTTTGGTCTTCCTGCCATGTTAGCCGAGTAGCTTATTCGTCATAACTGTTGCCAAATACTCATTTAACGAGTGAATATTTTCACGACATGGTATTTTAAGACTTTGTTGATGGTGTAAAAATGTAACGTTATGTCAAAGTAATACTGGAAGCTGCAATTTTTACTTCAGTGCTGAGTGCAAGGACCATCTGTCGGTGGGAAATATAGACCTACCAAAGTCCACATCAGGTCCAATTGTCACAGGTGAAGTTAGTTACAATTTGGAATAAAGTTATTTCAGTGAAAAACTAAATTAACTAAAGCATTTATTTGTCATTATGATTTCTTGACTCTTCAGCGCTGGGCCAACTGCGGACTTGAGTGCCAGGCTTTAGTAGTACACACAGGCAGAGGACAGGTCATCAGGCAGTCTCCCTATGTCAGGCCGAAACGGGTCTGCGAGTGATGCAGACTGTCGGATCTCAGAGGACTGCCGGGTCCCGGATGTGGAGCTGATGGAGCTGGGACCCCTGCTGGAGGAGACAGGACGGCAGACAGCGGGGAAAGGCATGATGTCAGAAGTGAGAGCGGGGGAGACAGGTTATGTCCCCTATGGCACCCTATTCCCTACACAGTGCTCAAATTTTGATCAGCGCCCTAGTCAAAAGTAACGCACTATATAGGGTGCCATTTGGAATGCCACCTGACTCAACTCCTCGATTACCACAGGTATTAGGTATTTTCTAAAGTGGGCGCAGAATCTTCCAAATCAACATTTGGAAGATTCAGGTGTCTAGTGAACCATGGGGTGTATTCAGAGAGGTGAAAGTTCAGAACGTTGCAGATCTCCCCATTGGCCTATTCTACATCCAAACAAACTGGTTGTTCTACAAAATAAGTTTCTATCTAAATGTTCTATAGCGTTGCACCCTCGTGAATATGCCCCAGTTGAAGACAAAACCAATCTAAGTGGTCATTGGGCAATAGAGCTAAGCTTGGGTGGGGTCGCACCTAAGTAATGGTCAGGGAAATGTAGACCAAACCAACTGGGATTCGTTCCCATGTTTTCACTTTTATCCTGCACTGCAAAAAGGCATATGCTATACTTGCCTAACTAAATCACCTTCTCTCTCTGCAGGAGGCCTCAGTTCTGCCTGATGAGGATGATGAAGAGGTGGAAGAGGTCCTGACGCTGCCCCTCCAGGCTCACCACGCAATGGAGAAGATGGAGGAGTTTGTGCACAAAGTAGGCATCATTGGGCTGTTCCAGATGGCAGGATCAATAAGTTAGCCAGCTAAGTTTGATAAGCAGCTAAAGTATCTCTTGATTTTCTGATTCATTTAGAAAGCTAAACTTGAATATGAGTTGTTGGTTGTCGAGTCAATTATACCATGCCCATTTCAAGTCTATATTTCTCGAAAAGATGACGTTATTTCAGAATTTCTGGGACAGTTAGCTGGCTAACTCATTGATCCTGCTTTCTGGAACAGCCCCCATGGCTGCTCTGTCTAACTTCATACACAGAGAGAATAAGAGTGCGGAGATGAACAGGACATTCATGGTAGCCTTAAACCCTTGTGTTTTAAGGTGTGGAAGGGTAGCTGGAGGGTCATCCCATTTCATGTCCTGCCGGAGTGGCTGAAGGACAACGACTACCTCCTGCATGGACACCGTCCCCCCATGCCCTCCTTCCGCGCATGCTTTGGAAGCATCTTCAGGATCCACACAGAAACAGGCAACATCTGGACCCACCTTCTGGGTGAGTGAGTGTGTGAGATATCTGAGGAGACTGAATCCTCACATGTTGAACATCACACCATTGCCTATAAAGTTACAGTGAAGCACAAGTCCACGTTCCCCACAACTAGGGCACATTCAGTGGGTCCTAAGTTCAGCATGCTGCCATTAAGCAATGTACAGTTGAAGTCGGGAGGTTTACATACACCTTAGCTTAGTACATTTAAACTCAGTTTTTCACAATTCCTGACATTTAATCCTCGTAAAAAGTCCCTGTCATAGGTCAGTTAGGATCACCACTGTATTTTAAGAATGTGAATTGTCAGAATAATAGTAGAAATAATGATTTATTTCAGCTTTTATTTCTTTCATCACATTCCCAGTGGGTCAGAAGTTTACATGCACTCAATTAGTAGTTGGTAGCATTGCCTTTTAAATTGTTTAACTTGGGTCAAACGTTTCGGGTAGCCTTCCACAAGCTTCCCACAATAAGTTGAGTGAATTTTGGCCCATTCCTCCAGGCAGAGCTGGTGTAACTGAGTCAGGTTTATTGGCCTCCTTGCTTGCACACACCTTTTCAGTTCAGCCCACAAATGTTCTATAGGATTGAGGTGAGGGCTTTGTTATGGCCACTCCAATACCTTGACTTTATTGTCCTTAAGACATTTTGCCAAAACTTTGGAAGTATGCTTGGGGTCATTGTCCATTTGGAAGACCCATTTGTGACCAAGCTTTAACTTTCTGACTGTTGTCTTGAGATGTTGCTTCAATATATCCACATAATTTTCCTTTCTTCATGATGCCATCTATTTTGTGAAGTGCACCAGACCCTCCTGCAGCAAAGCACCCCCACAACATGATGCTGCCACCCCTGTGCTTCACGGTTGGGATGGTGTTCTTCAGTTTGCAAGCCTCCCCCTTTTTCATCCAAACATAACGATGGTCATTATGACCAAACAGTCCTATTTTTGTTTCATCAGACCAGAGAACATTTCTCCAAAAAGTACAATTTTTGTCCCCATGTGCAGTTTCAAACCGTAGTCTGGCTTTTTTATGGCGGTTTTGGAGCAGTGGTGTCTTCCTTGCTGAGCTGCCTTTCAGGTTATGTCAATATAGAACTCGTTTTACTGTGGATATAGATACTTTTGTACCTGTTTCCTCCAGCATCTTCACAAGGTACTTTGCTGTTGTTCTGGGATTTATTTGCACTTTTTGCACCAAAGTACGTTCATCTCTAGGAGACAGAACACGTCTCCTTCCTGAGCGGTATGACGGCTGCGTGGTCCCATGGTGTTTTTACTTGCGTACTATTGTTTGTGCAGATGAACGTGGTACCTTCAGGCATTTGGAAATTGATCCCAAGGATGAACCAAACTTGCGGAGGTCTAGAGTTTTTTTTCTGAGGTTTTGGCTGATTTCTTTTGATTTTCCCATGATGTCAAGCAGAGGCACTGAGTTTGAAGGTATGCCTTGAAATACATTCACAGGTACACCTCCAATTGACTCAAATGATGTCAATTAGCCTATCAGAAGCTTCTATTTCTGGAATTTTCCAAACTATTTAAAGGCACAATCAACTTAGTGTATGTGAACTTCTGACCCACTGGAATTGTAATACAGTGAACTATAAGTTATATCTGTCTGTAAACAATTGTTGTAAAAATGTGTAGATGTCCTAACCGACTTGCCAAAACTATAGTTTGTTAACAAGAAATTTGGAGTTTTTGAAAAATTAGTTTTAATGACTCCGACTTAAGTGTATGTAAACTTCTGACTTCAACTGTATGTATTGTGCAGTTTACATGTCTATACTACATAGCAAAGAAGTGTGCCTCTTTTACACAATAATATAATATAATAATATATGCCATTTAGCAGACGCTTTTATCCAAAGCGACTTACAGTCATGTGTGCATACATTCTACGTATGGGTGGTCCCGGGAATCGAACCCACTACCCTGGCGTTACAAGCGCCATGCTCTACCAACTGAGCTACAGAAGGACCACACAACACATTTCCATTTACAATGCTCCCGATTGTGTCCCCCATTGTGTTTATACAGTGTGCCCCATAGAGACCCCTTCCTATATGCTAATATTCATTTGTCATGATATGCCCTGTATGATTACTAGTTCACAAATGATGCCCTCACCTCTCCAACCCCCAGGGCTGATCCTGTTTATTGGTCTGGGCACGTACACCATTCTGCGGCCCAATATGTACTTCATGGCCCCGCTGCAGGAGAAAGTGGTGTTTGGGATGTTTTTTCTGGGTGCTGTGCTCTGCCTCAGCTTCTCCTGGCTCTTTCACACCGTCTACTGCCACTCTGAGAAAGTGTCCCGGACCTTCTCCAAGTAAGGCCGCATGCCCCCCTCCCTCCTGCTCATCTTGATTAGCTCTCCTGTATTTCTGAAAAGAAATGTGACGTTTCAGTTCAGTTTTTTATACTTTAAAGTGTAATTTAAATAGATGCTCCTCTTCTAACCTCAGTGTTTTTGTTTTCCCTCAGACTTGACTACTCGGGTATCGCCCTGCTGATCATGGGTTCATTTGTGCCCTGGCTCTACTACTCATTCTATTGTTCCCCACAGCCACGCCTCATCTACCTCACCATTGTCTGTGTGCTGGGCATTGCCGCCATCATAGTGGCCCAGTGGGAACGCTTCTCCACGCCCGCACATCGGCCCACACGAGCAGGTGCTGCACCACATATTAACCAGCCTGTTAGAGAGTGTACTGTGACATGGATACAGAGCAATGACATATATGTAAATGTGTTAATACAACAGCTAAAAACATGAGAAAATCATCAGGAAATGCATTTTTCTTCTACATGTGTGTGAATAGCTGGTATAAGTTTGACCATCTTATTGTATCCTATACTATGATTGATCCAGCTGCTCCTGCTTCTACCAACCAACCTTTCCCCTCCATGTCTCTCACAGGAGTGTTCATGGGCCTGGGACTGAGTGGCATCGTCCCCACAGTGCACTTCACTATCGAGGAGGGCTTCGTCAAGGCCACCACTGTGGGACAGATGGGCTGGTTCTACCTGATGGGCGCCATGTACATCACTGGCGCCGGACTGTACGCCGCCAGGATCCCCGAACGCTACTTCCCTGGCAAATGTGACATCTGGGTAAGTGTGTAACAGAGGCAAAAAATGTATCCCTATTCCATTTATACTGCGATACTTTTTGCCAGGGCCCATAGGGGGACCCAAGAAAGAGTGCGGCTAATTGGGGATCATAAGAAAATACTAAATAGGGCTCTGGTCAAGTGGTGCACTATATAGGATATAGGCTGCCATTTGGGATGTAGACGCAGGCTTGTAGCTAGCTCCTGAACTAACCCCATATCCTCATTTATATGATTATTACAATGTTATCGTCATTTAATGCGATGTGAGTCACACATGTTCTGCACTGTGGTTATTTCCTATATAGTACACCACAGAGGACTCTGGTTATTCCCTATATAGTACTGAACTTTACTGTAGGAATATGTGGCCCATGTAGTAATCAAACTGCTAGAACTTGTGTTGCAAACACCATGCTCTAACCAGAGGAACCGTTGGACATACATTCCCTATTTAGTGCACTACTTTTGACCAGAGCCATATGGGAATAGTGCACTAAGTAGAGTATAGGGTGCCATATGGTAAGCAGCCTCTGACCTCCCTCTCTCCTCAGTTCCACTCCCACCAGATCTTCCACGTCCTGGTGGTGGCGGCAGCCTTTATCCACTTCTACGGCGTCTCCAACCTGCAGGAGTTCCGCTACGGCCTGGAGGGAGGGTGCACTGACGACACCCTTCTCTGAGAGGCCCATCTGTGGCCGCCTCATCCATTTCCTGGTCGTTCCCCGTCCCTATAAAGTGCTGCTGGAACACGCAATGGTCCTCTGTAGCTCCTTTTCTCCGCCCTCCCCCACCCACCCGATTTGCTCATGTCATTTTTTGTTTTCTTGTGGTGTGTTTTTCTGCTTGTGCTACTTTTTCCCCATATAAAGTAGCTTTAGCCAGTGAACTATATAGAGGGGCATCCCGGTGATACAGCAGCACTTTTTTTTTTTTTTTTTTAATCAAAAGGGAGCTCTAGGCTCCACTTTAGCTCATGAAGAACAACAGGGGATTTTGACCAGATTGATTACATGTTTCCTTCAAGGATGGGAACCTCTGAGAGGCGTTGCCCTCCAGAGCTTCCCAAATCAAGCTGTAGGAGGCTTATGTGATAGAAAGGGTCCGGGTTGGGGTCAGTTCGTTCCATTATTATTCTGTAATTATAAGGAATTAATCGAAATTAAATTCATTTTTTAAAATGTAAAAGTCATCATTTAAAACAGTGGGCAATTCCAACAATTGATTAAGAGTATTTTGTTGATTTAAATTTAGTTGACATACAATCAACTCCAATCGAGGTATGGGTTATGGAACTTAAAGTCAAACAATTGAATGACTTACCTAAAAGACACTCTGCTTGGTACCCTTACCCCTCATGTCCCTTTTCAATCGAACAGGATCTTGTATGATTGATAGCTGGTATGAAGCTAACCGGGAAACGCACAATGGGCAAATCTGGGAATAGGTCAACTCTTTCCCTTCTCAGCTTGAGATTTGTTTAATTTTAAGGATATATTTCAGAACTCTAAAGGTCAAATTATTGCACCTTAACAATATGTTATTACCATTAAACTTTGTCACTGCATGGGGTCCACCATGTAGTGAGTAGGAAATAGGAATAATATTTTAGTATTCCTGTGCCTTAGGCCAATGGAAATAGTTTTTAAATAGATGGGCCAATATTGCAGTCAAGTGAACTTCATTAGGATCTCCAGATATAATGATAACAAACTTTTTTTGTTTTCTTGTCCTTATACCCAATGAAAATCCAATAGTTTTCTCAAACTGCTGTTTATTTAAGATTTTTTTTTTTAAAGCTGACTTTCTGTGGCTTTATTACAAAGACTAAACAATCTGTGTATTCTTGACTTTGTGTTGTGTCCTGTGTAGACAAGTTGATGGATCATACATTTCCCTGAAATGTAAACACATAATAAATATTTATTAATGTTAAAATGGGAAACTAACCCAAGTCATGCATTTTCTGTCCCATATAGTGATATGACACTTCATCAGACTTTACATTTCACACACATGAACATGGTTTGTCGTTGTCAAATCAAATTTTATTTGTGACATGAGCCAAATACAACCTTACAGTGAAATGCTTACTTACAAGTCCTTAACCAACAATGCGGTTTTAAGAAAAATAAGTGTTCAGTAAAAAATAGATATAACAAATAATTTAAAATAACAGTAGCGAGGCTATATACAGGGGTAACGGTACAGAGTCAATGTGTACAGATAAGTTGACGTAATATGTACATGCAGGTAGAGTTAAAGTGACTATGCATAGATAAGAGTAGCAGCATTTAAAGGGGGGCGGAGGGGGGGGGCAATGCAAATAGTCTGTAGCCATTTGATTACCTGTTCAGGAGTCTTATGGCTTGGGGGTAGAGGCTGTTTAGAAGCCTCTTGGACCTAGACTTGGTGCTCCGGTACCGCTTGCCGTGCGATAGCGGAGAGAACAGTTTGACTAAGGTGGCGGGAAGCTTGGCCCCAGTGATGTACTGGGCCGTATGCACTACCCTCTGTAGTGCCTTGTTTTCGGAGGCCGAGCAGTTGCCATACCAGGCAGTGATGCAACCAGTCAGGATGCTCTATGGTGCAGCTGTAGAACTTTTTGAGGATCTGAGGACCCATGGCAAATCCTTTCAGTCTCCTGAGGAGGAATAGGCTTTGTCGTGCCCTCTTCATGACTGTCTTGGTATGTTTGGACCATGATAGTTCGTTGGTGATGTGGACACCAAGGAACTTGAAGCTCTCAACCTGAACCACTACAGCCCTGTCGAAAATGTGGTAATGCTTGGTACTCCTTTTCCTGCAGTCCACAATCATCTCCTTTGTCTTGATCATGTTGAGGGTGATGTTGTCCTGGCACTACACAGCCAGGTCTCTGACCTCCATATAAGGCTGTCTCATCGTTGTTGGTGATCAGGCCTACCACTGTTGTGTCTGTCGTCAGCCAACTTAATGATGGTTTTGGAGTCATGCCTGGCCATGCAATCATGAGTGAACAGGGAGTACAGGAGGTGACTGAGCACTCACCCTTGAGGGGCCCCCGTGCTGAGGATCAGCGTGGCGGATGTTGTTACCTACCCTTACCACCTGGGGGCGGCCCATCAGGAAGTCTAGGATCCAGTTGCAGAGGGAGGTGTTTAGTGCCAGGGTCTTTAGCTTAGTGATGAGCTTTGAGGGCACTATGGTGTTGAATGCTAAGCTGTAGTCAATGAATAGCATTCTCACAAAGGTGTTCCTTTTGTCCAGGTGGGAAAGGGCAGTGTTGAGTGCAATAGAGACTGCATCATCTGTAGGGGCTGTATGCAAATTGGAGTGGGTCTGGGGTTTCTGGGATAATGGTTTTGATGTGAGCCATGACGAGCCTTTCAAAGCACTTCATGGCTATAGACATGAGTGCTACGGGTCGGTAGTCATTTAGGCAGGTTACCTTAGTGTTCTTGGGCACAGGGGCTATGGTGGTCTGTTTGAAACGGGTTGGTATTACAGACTCAGTCAGGGACAGGTTGAAAATGTCAGTGAAGACACTTGCCAGTTGGTCAACGCATGCTCGCAGCACACGTCCTGGTAATCCGTCTGGCCCTGCGGCCTTGTGAATGTTGACCTGTTTAAAGGTCTTATTCACATCGGCTACGGAGAGGGTGATCACACAGTCGTCCGGAACAGCTGATGCTCTCATGCACGCTTCAGTGTTGCCTGCCTCGAAGCGAGCATAGATGTAATTTAGCTCGTCTGGTAGGCTCGTGTCACTGGGCAGCTCGTGGCTGCGCTTCCCTTTCTGGTCTGTAAAAGTTTGCAAGTCCTGCCACATCCAACAAGCGTCGGAGCCGGTGTAGTACGATTAATCTTAGTCCTGTATTGATGCTTGTCCTGTTTGATGGTTTGTCGGAGGGCATAGCGGGATTTCTTATAAGCTTCTGGGTTAGAGTCCCGCTCCTTGAAAGAGGCAGCTCTACCCTTTAGCTCAGTCACTGTGTGTTTTAGAGTTACCAATGCTACTTCAATGTAGTTAATTCCATATTTGACCATATTTATGCCACATTTTGTCTATAGCCCCAGCTTTACAAATCATATTTTATATGGGGTGTTGCGTAGCAGTTAATCACTCATTCTAAATGTTATGGAATGTAATTGTTACTTTCATGCAGGGGGCTATTCGCCTGGGCTAGTTATGTAGCTAGCTGCGTGCATGGTCACAAAATTTGGAACATTCTCTTTACCCAATACAAACTATGTCTCTTGAGACCACACACCTTGGGAGTTCTATAATTCTACCTGAAGGTACCAGAGATTGGGAGACTGGTTGTTTGCAATGACTTCCACTGATTATAAATACAGTATCTTAGAACTTCCAGAGAGGTACAGTCTATGTATGATAATTCAAAAATATGGTTCAATTGGATGTCATTGCAGGTAGCTTAGCGGTTAAGTAACTGAAAGGTCCCTGGTTCGAATCCCCGAGCCGGCAAGGTGGAAACATCTGCTGTTCTGTCCTTGAGCAAGGCAGTAAACCCCCAACGACAACTGCCCCATGTCGATTAAGGCAGCACCAGCACCTCTGATTCAGAGAGGTGAGCGTGTAAATGCGGTAGATATTTCGGTTGAATGCATTCAGTTGTGAAACTGACTCGTATCCCCTTTCCCTTCTATGGTGCCCTTTCACTATGAATAATGTGTGTGGTATCAGTCACATGATGGCACCTTCTATATTGTTGACCTTACTCTGACGAATTGGTCAACTGGGTGGATATAGTTATCACTCAGATTAATCCGATTTTATCACAAGTGTATGTCTATTTTGATCTTATCCAAATGTAAAAATGGTTTGGTTTTAAACATATGCGATATAGTAGACTAACTATTTCCCAAAAATATAGATGAAATTACATTATTTGTTTAATTGTAGATAAAGAACAACCTAGCAGCAGTTATTTTAAAATCAAACCAATCAATCATCATATATGAAGAAGGAACGATATAATTGAGCGATGTGGACTCTGAACGGAAGTTTCAGCGGGTGCACACTCCAGCAACGCTTGTTTGGTCGTTTTTTTGGACAAAATGTTGATATGGCCGTGTGCTTTTACTAGTTACATTACTTGCACTAGCCGCTTGGTAATAGTTTAGGTATACTCTTTCTGAGCAGCTTATACAGCAGAGGTGAGTTGACGCCTCAAAATTCACGTTAATTTAGCTAGCTTGGTTACATTAGTTGAAAGAAATATATAGAGCAGTGGTTTGACTATAGCTAACCACCTTAGCATTCGCTTTATAAGTGTAGTATAGTCACATAAATTGCGTTCAACATGGACAACCAAGAACAGTGCTCTCCCACTGAAGGATGCGTCGACCAGTCTACGCTGGTGTCGGGGGTTGGAAAGAATATCAAGTCAGTTTTGTGCCAACGTTGTGGATCGAAGGTCCTCTGCCCAGGGATGGCGGTGTTTACGGAGAAGGAGGTAAGGTTTACCTGAGACAGTAGTAACCCCTAAAGACAAATGACCCTTTAAATTACGAGTTATATTATTCACAATAGATCTATTTTCCTATCCGAATGGGCATTCATCAGTTGTTTTATTTCAAGTCAGTGCACTGTCTAACCACCACCCAAACTACAGCTCAAAATGTATATTTAGCATACAATGTGCAATTTGCTATGCCATGATGTGACTAAACAATGTCAGGGAGTGGAAAATCACTTCTGTATATCTATTCATATTTGTGGTCATTGTCATGATGAATCTGGCCTTCTATTTCCTCCCCAATATCCACCAGCTGTTCCTGCCCTCAATGCGCAAGAAGACCACTATCACCCAATCAGAGGGATCCGTGGATGGGGACACACTGACTACCCACTGGTTAGTCGACGACATGTACACTTTTGAGAATGTGGGCTTCACAAAGGATGTGGGGAGAATCAAGTACCTCATTTGTGCAGACTGTGAGATTGGACCCATAGGCTGGCACTGCCTGGATGACAAAAATAGTTTCTATGTTGCATTGGAAAGAGTCAATCATGCCTAGTGTGGCCCATTGTAAGAACCTGAGAGTGTACACATTTGGAACTGAAGGACAAGACAGACCAACACGAACGTCAGCCGTGCGCAGTAGATTACTTGTTGGGTGTCGACGGACAGTGCCTATTCAACATGTAGAGAAGTCAACAGAAAATGGCGGCAAATGTTCTGTGGTCAGAGGCGATAGGACAGTCACCCACTGCGCATGGGCAACAAGCATTGGTATCTCTTGTCCTTTAATTCTTTCCGGCCTTCACTTTCCCTCTGGCTGGTGCTGGATGACTCCTTAGTTCTTCAAAGCCAAGTGTTCTTCAATTCCTTTGTTTATTACTGATCAACAATGGTATTGATGTGGTTCTCTGAACAAATGTCTTATCAGACTATAAAACTGTTATTCAATCTAATACTGTAACTAACCCATATTCAGGTGTTATGCTTTGGTCTGAGGTTAACCCTACAGCCTTTGGAATTGTATTACTTGTATAGGCTTACTTGATTTTACTTGAAATATTATCAGACTATCTCTGATTCTACAAATGTGGCCCATTTGTACTTCTAATGTTTGAATGATTAGTGTGCTTATCAGCATAGCACACCCTTCACATTCTGAATAATGGGAGTGGTTGTATTTGTTGAGTGTGCTGTATGCATTTGTTGCTGATACACTTCAAGTGACAGTGTTCTGTCTGTTGATATACCACATTGGCTTTGACTGCTGCTCTATGTTGGCCCTCAGCTATTGCCATCAAACTCCAGAGGACCCCATGAGATCTCCACAGTCCATGCTCATCATGGACTCATCATTTTGATTCTCTTTCAAACGGTTATTAACTCTGTAAAATAAAATGTAGCCCTGTGATTTTTGACCTGTTTGTAAATTCTAGTTCTAGAATGGAGTTCACCCTCATTGACTTGACTGCATGGGAAATTGAAAGTCAATTTCAAGACCCCTTTTAGCTGATGGAATACTTTAATTGGTTCGGGACATGTAATTTTATCTAATTTACACACATTCTCTATTGGCTTTGGTTTGTCATTTTTACATATCACTTGTAAAGTCGGTGGCCCCTCTCTGTGCACCCTCCCTCACACCAGAATCCAAGGAACTACACCCAATCATCGAGCCCATCGAGTCCATTTAAAAAAAACAAGTCCCGGTCACCACGAGGCTTTAGTATGAATGCGCTCATCTGTTTCACTTCCACTAGAATGCATAACTCAAATGTAGCCTATACTTTTGTGTACTGTAGGATGAATAAATAAGAATCAATATATTGTTTGGTACATGTATTCGTTTTTTTGTAAACTGTACAGGCCTAGAGGACAATTATTTTCACTTCAATATTTATCTTCGACCAATTGTGAATTACAAACGGTAGGTTGTGTACACCATATTTTGATTTAATTGGTTTTTGTTTTGTTTACTGACCGTTTGTTATTTACAGTAATTCATTTAGTTTCATTGCTAGTGCATTGAGGTATGTTTTTAGACAAGCCCCAATCCCCGAAAAATTGGCATGCCATGAATTGACCTTCCATGTGTAGTTATTTATTCAAACAAATATGTTATGTTTTGTAGCTAGTATGCCATTGTCGTGTGTGTGAGGGTATCTACTTTCTGAAGCGGAAGCAACCTAGGTGCTGTCCCCCGACCAGATAATGCGAGAGTGCGACTTCAATGAGTGTGTGGTGATGTTCTTAATTGACGGAGTTAAAGGGAGCAGTTCTTCAAAGGGGACAGCTTTCATTGAACTTTAATTAAAATACTTTGAATCGTAACTCTCCACTATTTAGAACGAAGATGCGACGATGACCCAATCTCGGCCAAACGAGTTCATTGCTCCACCGGAGTGTCCTGTTTTTGAGCCCACTTGGGAGGAATTTGCCGACCCATTTGCGTATATCAACAAAATACGACCTATTGCAGAGAAAACTGGCATCTGCAAGGTCCGACCGCCGAAGGTGAGTGTCTTTAATTAGGGTAAAATTTCAAACTCCGAGTGAAAACATTTTCTAACTGTTGTTGACATTTGTGGTCGTTTAGTTATCTTTTTAGACATATTTTCAACATGGCGGATTGCGGCTTGAATTGAATTGCCAGCTTCTATGCGAGCGTAGGTTGTGTGTGCCTCTGTGTAGGTGTGCAAGTACACGCCCAGTGATCTCTGTGCAGACAGACTCGCGACAAAGTTATAAAGTATCGCTTATGTTCCATAGAACGTTCAACCCTAGTACAATGCATCTCTCGAGGCTTTTGGTTAAATTGATGGGTGACAAGGTTGGTTACCTTTTCTCTTCCCGGGAGTTGTTCATTGTAAAATGATACGGAAATAAGACAAATCACCAAGTCACTTTAATGCCTTCCAGCTTGTTATCAATTCAATTTTCGAATGTGAAATTGTAAAATATGTGTAATATATCAGACCATATTGCATTTTATATTCGCTTGTATTGACAACACAATGTTTTGATGCTGGATTTCCGTGTGACAGCTACGTGCACAATGACGATCTCTTTATGGAGTGTGATTCGTTGGAAAGGAAAACCGATTAGTTGGTGAGGAAACTGCATTGTTGACTACAGTGCTGCAATTTTCATAATGGGTTTACTTGTTTCTTGAACATGGGGGAGGAAGGTTCCTGGTTTTGTATTGGTCTGAATTACTTGTGACATTTCATGCTTTCAGCCCATTGCTTATTTGACCAGATTAGGTAATGGTGAGCACCGAGCGCCCTTAAATTTCAAGGGTATTAGGGACAGTTTATTGTGCTGACTGAAATGTTGTTGCCTCTTGCCTACACAACCTAGATTATTTGATCATAACTGAGAGTGGGGCGGATTTTTAGAGGCCTGTATGTTGTAGGCCTGCTGAGAAGACTCTTCTAGCTTGTTAATGTCCTCCATGTTGTCTTTGTGGTTGGGTGTCGACTGGATTGTGTACCAAGTGGATTTTCATTGGAGTGTAGTAACATTTATATGAAAGAATATTACAATTTTTGTTAAGTATAATTTATAATTAATCTGTGAAAATATGTACCGCTTTTCCAATGGTAACCAAAGGGTTTTACTTGAAGGGCTGGCCTCTGAACATTGGTTATCAAAACAAATACCTCAAAGTAGCCTAGGTATTGAAGACTTGGTGCAGTCAAAGTGATTATTATTTTTTTTTTTTTTTTTTACATTTCCACACTGAGGTTGGAATAATGTTGTGAAAATGATAATGCCCATTTGTGAAAGAGCTGTTTGAAAATACAGCCTAAAATTTCAGCCAATTTGGTGGGATGAAGTTTTGACCTGCCTGGTGGTAAATTAGTTAAATCCAATACAGCCATGTTTTCTTTCAATATCAAATCATTTCTGGGTAACAATTAAGCAAATTACTGTGTGTTCAATTAAAATGGTCAAAAATGAACATTGCTTCTTAGTAAAGAGCTGTATATCAATCAAGAATATTGCTTGGACTATCTTAGCTGTTATTGGCAGAGGTTTGCAACTCTTTATTGGTCTATCAACTAATGGACCACCTGGTGATGTCACCAGTCAACTCCATCCCACCAAAACAGGCTGAAATGTCAGGCGGTCTTCTCAAACAGCTCTTAAAGGGCATTATCATTATTTTTGTTTCTTTTTGACCATTTTAATTAAAAACAATCATGGTAAGCTACCTAATTGTTACCCAGAAATTATTTGATATTGAGAAAGTTCGCATTGGACCTTTTTTGAAGACACACTATGTAGAAATCGCTCTGCCATTTCCTGGGTGCTAAAATTTGAATAGTTTGCCTAATTTCAGTTTGAAACACAACAAGCATAGTGTAAGGAATCGTTGTACCATCTAAACCACTGAAATATATTTTCCATAAATATAGTATTTTCAGATGTTATGAAGCTTGTACAAAACCGAAAGTAAAAGACTCAAACTCAAGACCCGGAAGCATAGAAATACTGCACATAGAACAGATCTACTGCTTCATAGACTTGCTTTCAATGAGAGACAGAATGAGTTATATCTATTTGAATTTGGTCGGTCGCCCAAAAAAGTTACATTTACAGGGGTTGGTTGTTAAGCGACAAATGACGTATGCACAGCCATGGGGCATAACGGAAGAAGTTGGCTTAGATTGGATACAAAATATAGCTTACATGTTGTCAACAATGTATATTGAAAACAGAAATGCATTTGCACAATGACCACTTGTTGTCAAATACATCATTACAGTTGTTGGTTAGCTAGTTAGCACATTTTTGCCATATTAGCATTGCCATGAATTCAGTCCAAAGGCTTCAAAACAACAAGCTGAATTGAGACATTTACAATTGGTTATCTTGCACAGCAATTGTGTAATCTGAAATGTTGTGTTCATACAACACTGGATTAACATACAAATATGCACTCCAGATCACTCTGGAGCTGTGCCTACTGTAGGTATTCTAATGATGGCTGAATTTGGCTAGCCGTTCAGAGGATGGAAGTTGTTTGTGCAGAATGGGAGTGGTTATGCAATGGGCCTGTCTGTTGTCGTTGCTCAAATACTCCACAAAGGGACTGGTGTAAATACAGCCAGAGCTGTTGTTTCATAAGCCATGCTCCCATCTGGGCCGTGCACTGCAGACGAAGAGTGCAGAGTCAAAGGGTAATCTATGGAGGCCAAATTTATGGTGGTCTTATCAATTCCCCGGCCACAGGGATCCATACCCCCCACCCTCCAGCATTTTTTGATAACTGCACTTTGACTGACTCGTCCACATTCCCAGCTGGATCACTTCTCAGCCTGAGGTGTCAGTTAGGTCTTCTTCTTTAGGTAGTTGGGTTTTAGGATGGACTCTTCCACTTTTGATCAAAAAGGGTTTTGCCCTATTTGTCACTTGGAATGAATTTGCCAAATCGCTGTGAGATAGAGGCTAGTGCTTGTGTAGCATATTTAAAATTATACTTTTCTGTGTTCCTGAGTTATTATGCACATTCAAACAGGAATGCTGGCACTCCGATGCCATGCAAGGTCACAGAGACTGTGTAGTCTCCAAAGATAAGGAGGCTGTAGTGACCTTAACGTTCTATCTGCACCACAGTTTCTCCTGATGATTCCAGTCAAACAGCCTCTCTCTTTCTACATTGTAGAGTAAGAGTGAAGACATCAAAACTATGAAAAAGCACACATGGAATCATGTAGTAACCAAAAACGTGTTAAACTAATGAAAATGAGTTTCTTCAAATAGCCAACCTTTGCCTTAATAGCTTTGCACACTCTTGGCATTCTCTCAACTAGCTTCACCTGGAATGGTTTTCCAACAGTCTTGAAGGAGTTCTCACATGCAGAGCACTTGTTGGCTGCTTTTCCTTCACTCTACGGCCCAACTCATGCCAGATCATCTCAATTTGGTTGAGGTCGGGAAATTGTGGCGGCAAGGTCATCTGATGCAGCACTCCATCACTCTCTTTGGCAAAATAACCCTTCACAGCCTGGAGGTGTGTTTTGGGTCATTGTTCTGTTGGAAAACTGATAGTCCCACTAAGCGCAAATGAGATGGGATGGTGTGGTAGCCATGCTGGTTCAGTGTTCCTTGAATTTGAAATAAATCCAACAGTGTCACCAGCAAAGCACCCCCACACCATAACACCACCTCCATGTTTTACGGTGGGAAATGCACGTGCCGATCATCCATTTACCCACACTGCGTCTCACAAAGGCACAGCGTTTGGAACCAAGAATCTCATATTTGGACTCCAGACGAAAGGACATATTTCCACCGTTCTATTGTCCATTGCTTGTTTCTTGGCCCAAGCAAGTTTATTCTTCCTATTGGTGTCCTTTAGTAGTGGTTTCTTTGCAGCAATTTGACCTTGAAGGCCTGATTCATGCAGTCTCCTCTCAACAGTTGATGTGTCTGTTACTTGAGCACTGTGAAGCATTTATTTAGGCTGAAATTTCTGAGGCTGTTAACTAATGAACTTGTCCTCTGCAGCAGAGGTAACTCTGGGTTTTCCTTTTCTGTGGAGTTCCTTGTGAGAGCCAGTTTCATCATAGCACTTAATGGTTTTTGTGATTGTACAGCCATGGCCAAAAGTATTGAGAATGACACAAATATTGTGTCTTTAGAAATTTGTCAGATGTTACTATGAAATACTGAAGTATAATTACAAGCATTTCATAAGTGCCAACGTCTTTTATTGACAATTACATGAAGTTGATGCAAAGAGTCAATATTTGCAGTGTTGACCCTTGTTTTTTAAGACCCCTGCAATCTGCCCTGGCATGCTGTCAATTAACTTCTGGGCCACATCCTGATTGATGGCAGCCCATTCTTGCATAATCAATGCTTGGAGTTTGTCAGAATTTGTGGGTTTTGTTTGTCCACCCACCTCTTGAGGATTGACCACAAGTTCTCAATGGGATTAAGGTCTGGGAAGTTTCCTGGCCATGGACCCAAAATATCGATGTTTTGTTCCCCGAGCCACTTAGTTATCACTTTTGGAGCAAGGTGCTCCATCATGCTGGAAAAGTCATTGTTCCTCACCAAAAGGTTCCTGGATGGTTGGGAGAAGTTGCTCTTGGTACCATTCTTTATTCATGGCTGTGTTTTTAGGCAAAATTGTGAGTGAGCCCACTCCCTTGGCTGAGAAGCAACCCCACACATGAATGGTCTCAGGATGCTTTACTGTTGGCATGACACAGGACTGATGGTAGCGCTCACCTTGTCTTCTCTGGGAAAAGCTCTTTTAGGGATGCCCCAAACAATCGGAAAGGGGATTCATCAGAGAAAATGACTTTACCCCAGTCCTCAGCAGTCCAATCCCTGTACCTTTTGCAGAATATCAGTCTGTCCCTGATGTTTTTCCTGGAGAGAAGTGGCTTCTTTGCTGCCTTCACACCAGGTCATGCTCCATCTTTGCCTCACTGTGGGTGCAGATGCACTCACACCTGCCTGCTGCCATTCCTGAGCAAACTCTGTACTGGTGGTTCCCCGATCCCGCAGCTGAATCTACTTTAGGAGATAGTCCTGGCGCTTGCTGGACTTTCATGGGCGCCCTGAAGCCACCTTAACAACAATTGAACCGCTCTCCTTGAAGTTCTTGATGACCCGATAAATGGTTGATTTAGGTGCAATCTTACTGGCAGCAATATCCTTTTCTAAAGCCCTTTTTCGTGCAAAGCAATGATGACGGCACATGTTTCCTTGCAAGTAACCATGGTTGACAGAGGAAGAACAATGATTCCAAGCACCACCCTCCTTTTGAAGCTTCCAGTCTGTTATTCGAACAGGCAAGTCAAGTTTAACTAGGCAAGTCAGTTAAGAACAAATTCTTATTTTCAATGACGGCCTAGGAACAGTTAACTGCCTGTTCAGGGGCAGAATGATAGATTTGTACCTTGTCAGCTCGGGGGTTTGAACTTGCAACCTTCCGGTTACTAGTCCAACGCTCTAACCACTAGGCTACTCTGCCGCCCCCCTCTAGCCTTGGCCTCGTCAACATTCACACCTGTGTTAACGAGGGAATCACTGACATGTCAGCTGGTCCTTTTGTGGCAGGGCTGAAATGCAGTGGAAATGTTTTTGGGGTATTCAGTTCATTTGCATGGCGAAGAGGGACTTTTAATTGCAATTCATCTGATCACTCTTCATAACATTCTGGAGTATATGCAAATTGCCATCATACAAACTGAGGCAGCAGACTTTGTGAAAATTAATTTTTGTGTTTCTCAACTTTTGGCCACGACTTGATGAAACTTTCAAAGTTCTTAATTTCCCAATTGATTGGCTCAAAAGCATTAAGAAGGAAATAAATTCCACAAACTAACTTTTAAGAAGGCACACCTTTTATTAATTGAAATGCATTCCAGGTGACTACCTCATGAAGATGGTTGAGAGAATGCCAGGAGTGTGCAAAGCTGTCAAGGCAAAGGGTGGCTATTTGAAGATTGTCAAATATCTAAAATTATTTGTTTAACAATTATTTTTGTTTACTACATGATTCTGTGTTTTTTTCATAGTTCTGATTGTCTTCACATTTTTTTTCAATGTAGAAAATAGTCAAAAAGAACATCCTTGAATCAGTAGGTGTTCTAAGATTTTTGCTCCATTTTACTCAGGTTTGATTGGCATTTAGCCAAGTGTTTAGTCGGAAGAGTGTAACAGAGGACATCTCAAATATGGATTTAGACTAAAGATGAACAGCCTACATTACTTTATGTATGGAACATGGCCTACGATGTCACAATGTTTCTAAACGGTGCAGTTTAGATGACTTAAATAGACATGTATTCAAATACAGCATAGAATGTGGCTCAACTGATAATGATTCTTCAAAATGGAGGATGAGCTATGAAAAATGTGAGTGACTCCTCAGTCAGTTTGACAAGATGGTGTTGTTTACTCCTGCAGGAATGGCAGCCACCGTTTGCGTGTGATGTGGACAGACTGCACTTCACTCCCCGGATCCAGAGACTTAATGAATTGGAGGTATGTTCATTTGACTATTTAACTGGTTTATCCATACAGTACTGCTTTTTAATAATAGTATATCTAGTTACCGTTATTATGAGAGACTGAATACGTACGTAAGCAAGGTTTTTTTTTATTTTGAATATGTGGATGACTTTTTTCAAAATGAAAGTTATTTTGGGGGTTTTGGCCTTTCTTGTACATTGTCTCAATCCACATTATTATCCTACTCTTTTAAGTGGTAAAGAAATAAAAGAAAATGGACAAATAAACACATTAGTCAGATTAAGCCTAAAGAATTAGCTAAGGTGACTCAGAAGGCTACATTGATACATTTGTCTGTAGAACAGTGGCTTCAACAGGCTTATAACACCCAGCAGCAGGGTGTCTTTTGAAGCCAGAGTGCTCCCTGGCCCCTGAAGTATGCCTTGTAGAGAAAGTTGATTACCTCAAGTCAAAGGTCACTGGTACCTAGACCTTCTTTAACCCCCCCTTTTGATACAAGTTTGGGTTGTATCCATATTGCCATAACTTAATACTGTGCCTGTGCTATACCGGTGCTGCATGCGATTACCGGTGCTGCTCATAAGGGCCGCTATTGTTTTGTTTGTTTGGTAAACCCCGCCCCAAGAAATGCTAACCTACTAAGGAATACCCATACTGAATTCTAACGCTCGCATGCAAAATTAAATTGCAAGGACAGACAACCCGGCTCATAAAGTTAAGTATCTCAAAAGGCTACTCAGTTTAAGCATACACAAAACAAATATTAGTCAGCCGGGATCTTAATCCAGGAGGGGATTGTCTCTGCTTTTACCAAGATTCAAGAAGCTTGTGAGCATTAGTAGTGAATTTCATGCAAGTGTATCTTCATCACCTCACTTAAGTTGCACTGCAGGAGTGACTCACCTCACCCCTTATACACTGATTTTTACAAGGCCATATTGGGTAAAATGCAATTTTCTCTTTTTTTAATCAGGTCGGTAAATAAATATCAATTACGGTCCCATTCTCATTTGCTTCTAACAGTATCAAAAATTAGAACAGGTCATGGTAGAATTAGTTTTAGTTACTCCGTGATCCTGGATTTTTTTTATTTGATCTAGTTTCGTTGGTGGAGTTGAAACATTTGATCGACATATTTACCATGGAGTGTAATTGTCTTTAGGTCAGCTGTTTTTTTAGTCAAGACTTTTGTGTTTTTTAACGTAATATGTCATTTTTGTACTGTGTGTTTATAGTTTTGTTTAATCCTGTGTTAGTCTGAAGTTGTTTTGTCTGAAATGTTGTTCCCCCTGCTGCTATTGTATCATAAATGTTATCTCTCTGAGAGAAACATGTATAAATAAAGCTTAAATAAAAAAAATCAAAAGGGGCTCGATCAGCTGTTTTGGTGGAACTACCAGTAAATGTAATAGTGAAAAGTAACATGTGGAATGAACAGCACAATCTGCTTTATCCTTTAACCTAGTGCACAACTTGACTACGGGTATTTATTTAAAAGTACAAATATCGAAATCTAGTAAACTAGCATTCGTATCAACGGTATTTAAAATCATACCGTGGGTATTTAAAAAAAAAATACCCCGCTATATCGCCTAACCTTAATGTCCTGTCATCTGCACTTAAGTAGCACAGCATGGGATGAATTATTTTAGAAACAATTGCTTTTTGTTTTTTTCTTTTATGTTGGTGATGTGTAAAATGGACCATGTCTTGTGTTGATGTTGAGTAGGCTCAAACCAGAGTCAAGCTCAACTTCCTGGATCAAATCGCAAAGTTCTGGGAGCTACAAGGGTGCACCCTGAAAATCCCTCATGTGGAAAGAAAGAATCTGGACCTGTACCAACTCAACAAGGTATGTAGCTACAACTTCTGGCACACCCTGGATGCAGGAAACTGGCCAGCTTTTCTTGGATATGAACCAGGGGGCGTTTGTGTTGTACACTTATATACTCATGGGAGCTCTATATGCTTCTTATTGTGCTATGTTTACACATTTGTAAACACTCACAGTAAAGGTCATTGATTGGCATCCTTTCTTTCCCAGTTGGTGAACGATGATGGGGGATTTGACGCGGTTTGCAGAGAGAGACGCTGGTCTAAGATAGCCCTAAAGATGGGCTTTGCTCCAGGCAAGGCCATAGGCTCTCATCTGCGCTCTCACTATGAGAGGATCCTCTACCCCTACAACCTGTTCCAGACTGGAGCCAACCTTCTGGTGAGTTAGATGGGTCGCTCTCTCTCAGCAGATGGCACTCTGCTCTGGGCTGTTTACTAGTGTGCTCTTATTTCGAGTTGAGGACTAACATGCTGAACACACCGGTCGTGTCGCGTGTGCTTCAAAATAAATTTACACGTTATTCAATCGTTTCACCCGTGGCAATGAGCGTCTGTGTTGCCAGGCGCAAAAATAGATGATTCAATTTGTGACGCAGGTCCTGCCTCTCCCATCTTCTCATTGGTTTTTAGGAACATGTATCCACGTGGGTGATTGAAAGATGAACTGAGGTCGGTTGTGGTAATGCACCTTATTATGAAAGTTAGTTGCCAATCACCATATAAAGTCCAAAGAAGAATAAGAAGCCTAGAAGGAGGAGAGATGTCTAGAAATGATGCGGTTGACTGTTTTATGTGTGGATTAATTGTCAGAGTAGAGGACCTTGTACATTTCAGGTCAAATAACTCAATGTTTATATCCCATGACAAATTAGCCAGCAACTGCAAGCTAGCTAGCTAAATTGCCATAAATGTTTAATGCTTTTTGACCTGTCCCCAAATGAATATAATTGGTTCAGAGTTTGTTTTGATATTTCAACCTGTGTGTTGTGATCTTGTTTGTTGTGGGGGGACAATGGCACATGCGGAGGTCTGGTTTGGGCATGGTGTAGGAGGTTGTGCTGCGTCAAAGGTGTAGACATTGTCCATAGCGAAATGGCAGGTGTGTTTGTATATATATGTATGCATGTTTTAGCTGTTGAGAGAGTTTATTTTCCATTAAATATCTGCTCAAGATGGAAGCAGGGTCAACTTTATAAATGGGTCAACTGAACAAATATTTGGCAGTTATTATTTCCTGCATTAAGTGACTCGTCACTTCCTGCTCTGTCTGTATGTAGAGCATCACCCTAAATTAAGCTAATACCAGACAATCTCATTATTAACTGTCCTACTACTGCAGAGAAGGCACGTCAGAAGTGAACTGGCACTCACATGGCCTCTTTTCCACACTACTCTGTAAGTTTGATATTTGGCCAGCGATTCAGTAAGTCTTAACTGCAGTAGATCTGCTTTGTTCCTTGGTATAACGAGGAGTTAAAGGAGCCTGGGTTTTGCACACAAATTGAGTTATATGCCAGATGAAGCCTGGGACTTTTAAAAAGCATGACTTGAATCCTGACAACAAACTGGCAACAAGCCAACCATTTTTTTAGCAAGCTCTCCTCCCCATTGGGTTATTTTTGTAGAACTTAGTACCGGTTTCCTCTTTCCGTGTTTATTTTATTGAAGGCCTCAGTTGTCTCTTGCAGCTTCTCTGATTGTACCTTGGGGCCCTGGTTGGGCTTTGTGGTTAGCAGCAGCTCATCCTCTCTCCACAGTGCTGCATGCCTCTCTCTCAGCCTGCTGGCGTTGACCTACCCTGATCCCCTCCCCTTTCACCCTCCTCCCTCTCGCCCCGCCCTCCCTGTGTAGAGGCCTAGCTGTCTCTGGCCTGGCTGCTGCCCTTGCACTGTCCTCCTGATACACCAGAGACAGCAGAGCGTCAGTGTTCCCAACCCCCACCTCACCTCAGTGTTGCTGCCTGTCTTCCTCTTTGTCATGTGAGTGGTGTCAACAGAAAGACCAGAGACCCATGTGTTGATCTTGCGAGACAAAAACAAGTATCAACAGTTGAAGTTTGAATTCGAAGGTTGAATTTATTATCAAGCCATGGTATTCAACAACTATTACAATTATTTTGTTCAAAGGCAACAATGAAAGATTGGAAATCAAACCCCCAAAGGAACTGTTAGACAACTAAGCACCTAAACAACCACATGGCCCTGCCTCGGTTTATAGATGCCTAGTTTGTTCTTGGCAAATGGAATTTGTCACAGCATAATAGGAGTGACAAGGAGCAAGTAAAGCACTTTATTTTGTCATTCATCAGAATGATTGTCATTTGCCTTGATTGATATCTGTGAAAATGTGTTACATTTCTACATGCCCACTCACTCCCCCATGTCTCCCCTACAGAAGCCTACCCTGACCAATGACACCAAGGATACAGACTACATCCCCCATGACCTGCCCCAGCGCCAGTCTGTCCAGCCCCTGGAGACTTGCAGCATCGCTCGCAGAGCCAAGCGCATGAGAGCTGAGGTGAACCTCTTCCAGGGTCCACATAAGTAAACGTTCTACCTCCGTCTGTGGCTCTGGTTCCCCATAAGTCACAATTCTAACCCACATTAGTTCCCGGGAACCTAATAAGACCTCTTTATCCGAGTCATTGTGTGACAAGTCCAGTAGCACAATTTACCAATGCAGACAAGCGGCGGTTCACAGCTTTGAGTGTGTTTCTGTATATTGATCAAAAGAGCCGGTGTGTGTGCAGTGGTGACCTCGAGAAAAATATGTTGCTTTTTCTTCATCTCCTGTCGTAGTCCACGTGGCATGAACCCCTCCCTTTTCTCCCCTCTCTCTGACAGGGAGGCTGTATGAAGACTGAGACAGCGGAGGACTGTGAGAACCGGCCCAACCTGAGGAGGAGGATGGGTTCCTATGTGGCCAAGCCAGAGCCACAGCTTGGTAAACACAGTCCCTTGGCAGTCTTGTGAAATAATGTAATTTTTTTTCATGAACAAATGAAAATGTTTCTCTGGTTTAATTTAAGTTTAGATAATTATTAGATTTGAAATCTATATAAGAACAGGGTTGTGTTGATATGAATACATACTGTATGCACTGGCCTCCATTAACCATGTGATGTCTTTCAGTGCTAGTGAAACCTGTTGAGGTGAAACTGGAACTCACTGAGCACGAGGATCCAATAACAAGTGACAAAGAAAGCGTGTTTAGTAAAAAAAACGACCCTGCGGTGAGAAAAATACGTTTATATGCTGAGCTAATCAAGGCTAATTGTCTCTTCATTATGACTATGATAATAATCCTAATGGATAGCATTTATTCAGGTCTCTCACAAAAGTACAAATGATTGAGTTCTTAACTAACCATTAAAATGTAAACTCATCCCATCCACCCACCTGGGTGCCATTTTTACTGATTATTGGATAAGAAACCTCATTGTCTGTCTCTGTCTGTCTCAGGTGGATCAGTACATGTGTCTGGTGTGTGGTAGCGGGAGCGAAGAGGACCGCCTGCTGCTGTGTGATGGCTGTGATGACAGCTACCACACCTTCTGTCTGATCCCGCCCCTGCATGATGTCCCCAAAGGAGACTGGAGATGCCCCAAGTGCCTGGCTCAGGTGACAGACATGCTCCCGCTCTCCCCCAGCCCCAATTACCGTACTACACTGTCACTCTGTAAACTCCACACACCCCATCCACTGGGGATACTGAATACAGAAGCAGCAGTCGACTCTTATTAAAGCTAAACAAAAGCATGCTAAACCTCTATTTTGTGGTTCTTATTTACCGGAGCTTCTCAGTAGAATCCTACTCCTGTTGGTGTTCGGCTATTATAACTTCATGTTGATATTAGCTACATTAGTGCTTCTCATCCTTGTCTTCCCTACAGGAGTGTGGCAAACCCCAGGTAGCCTTTGGCTTTGAGCAGGCTGGCAGGGACTACTCTCTACGCACTTTTGGGGACATGGCTGACTCCTTCAAGTCAGACTATTTCAACATGCCAGTTCATGTAAGTTTGAAAGCAGACGTACTGTCCTCATCAGTGTTATGTTCAGCAGGGACAAAACAGGAAAATGTTCCTATTAGACAAGTTTTAAGATGGAACCTAGTGTCATTGTGCCTACTTAACCCCCACCTGATATAAGCTGTATTATACTTAACTCAGCCTGTAGTTGAAATGAGTTGAGGTAATGGTTTTTCTGTCTCTCTGTTTGTCAGATGGTTCCCACAGAGCTGGTGGAGAAGGAGTTCTGGCGACTGGTCAGCACCATTGAGGAGGACGTCACTGTGGAGTATGGAGCAGACATTGCCTCCAAGGAGTTTGGGAGCGGCTTCCCCATCAGGGGTGGACGATTCCATGTCTCCCCTGAGGATGAGGTACACAAAGGCTCTACTCTTACAACTTAACATATCCTAGATATTGGGATGATTCTGAAGTTGACTGTACCACAACATCATGGCAACAGTACACAATTTCAGACCAAGAGAACTGTTGTGGAAAACTCTCGCAAATAGTTATATAGCTCAAAACCCCCATATATCTATGCTCTTAGAGACAGCGGAAGCACTTGTGGCTTATATTTAAGGTGATATTGGAGTTCTACAGGAGATTAAGCCCTAGCCAATATCACCCGCAGTTGAGTCGAGCCTTAACTTGTACTTAACTTGTCTCTGACCCATAGGATTACCTGAGCAGTGGCTGGAACCTGAACAACATGCCCGTGATAGACTCCTCGGTGCTGACTCATGTTACGGCTGACATCTGTGGGATGAAGTTACCCTGGCTGTATGTGGGCATGTGCTTCTCCTCCTTCTGCTGGCACATTGAGGACCACTGGAGCTACTCCATCAACTACTTGCACTGGTACATAAAGGCTGCCCCACAGGCCACTAGTATGGGACTGGAGTTTTACCTGACCTTGTAACTGGACCAGAAAAATCTCCTGGCCCGTGGTATAATGCACTGTATAGGTCAAAGCAAATGGCCTCTGCTTCTTTCATTTTGAGGAATCTTGTCAAACCCAATTGCTTGCTTAGTATTGGAGTTAGTTTATTAGTTTATTGGTTGACATGGTATTAAACACAAGAATACTCTTCAATCTTCAAAGTGATCAAATCAAATATAAATAAGTATATATAAAGCGCTTCTTACATTAGCTGATATCTCAAAGTGCTCTACAGAAACCCAGCCTAAAACCCCAAACAACAAGCAATGCAGGTGTAGAAGCACAGTGGCTAGGAAAAACTCCCTAGGAAGAAACCGAGAGAGGAACCAGGCTATGAGGGGTGGCCATTCCTCTTCTGGCTGTGCCAGGTGGAGATTATAACAGAACGTGGCCAAGATGTTGAAATGTTCATAAATGACCGGCAGGGTCAAATAATAATTATCACAGTGGTTGTCGAGGGTGCAACAGGTCAGCACCTCAGGAGTAAATTTGATTGGGCTTTTCATAGCCGACCATTAAGAGTATCTCTACCGCTCCTGCAGTCTCTAGAGAGTTGAAAACAGCAGGTCTGGGACAGGTAGCACGTCTGGTGAACAGGTCAGGGTTCCATAGCCGCAGGCAGAACAGTTGAAACTGGAGCAGCAGCACGGCCAGGTGAACTGGGGACAGCATGGAGTCATCAGGCCAGGTAGTCCTGAGGCATGGTCCTAGGGCTCAGGTCCTCAGAGGGAGAGCGAGGTAGCGAGAACTTAAATTCACACAGGACACCGGATAAGACAGGAGAAATACTCCAGATATAACAGACTGACCCTAGCCCCCTCACACAAACTACTGCAGCATAAATACTGGAGGCTGAGATAGGAGGGGTCGGGAAACACTGTGGCCCCGTCCGACAATACCCCCGGACAGGGCCAAACAGGTAAGATATAACCCCACCCACTTTGCCAAAGCACATCACCCACAACACTAGAGGGATATCAACAACCAACTATCCATCCTGAGACAAGGCCAAGTATAGCCCACAAAGATCTCTGCCACGGCACAACCCGAGAGGGGGGGGGGCGCCAACACAGACAAGAAGATCATGTCAGTGACTCAACCCACTCAAGTGACGCACCCCTTATAGGGACGGCTTAGAAGAGCACCAGTAAGCCAGTGACTCAGCCCTTGTAATAGGGTTAGAGGCAGAGAATCCCAGTGGAGAGAGGGGAACTGGCCAGGCAGAGACTGCAAGGGTGGTTTGTTGCTCCAGAGCCTTTCCGTTCAACTTCACACTTCTGGGCCAGACTACACTCAATCATAGGACCTACTGAAGAGATGAGTCTTCAATAAAGACTTAAAAGCTGAGACTGAGTCTGCGTGTCTCACATGGGTAGGCAGACCATTCCATAAAAATGGAGCTCTATAGGAGAAAGCCCTGCCTCCAGTTGTTTGCTTAGCAATTCTAGGGACAGTTAGGAGGCCTGCGTCTTGTGACCGTAGCGTACGTGTAGGTATGTACGGCAGGACCAAATCGGAAAGATGGGTAGGAGCAAGCCCATGTAATGCATTGTAGGTTAGCAGTAAAACCTTGAAATCACCTCTAGCCTTAACAGGAAGCTAGTGTAGAGAGGCTAGCATTGGAGTAATATGATCACATTTTTTGGTACTTGTCAAGCTTCTAGCAGCTGTGTTTAGCACTAACTGAAGTTGATTTAGTGCTTTATCCGGAAAGTAGACCATTACAGTAGTCTAACCTAGAAGTGACAAAAGCATGGAATAATTTTTATGCATCAATTTGGACAAAGTTTCTGATTTTTGCAATGTTATGTAGATGAGGAAAAGCTGTCCTTGAAACAGTGTTGATATGTTCGTCAAATGGGAGATCAGGGTCCAGAGAAAAGCAGAGGTCCTTCAGTTTTATTTGAGAGGACTGTACAACTATCAAGATTAATTTTCAGATTCAACAGAACTCTTTGTTTCTTGGGACCTATAACAAGCATCTCTGTTTGGTCCGAGTGTAAAAGTAGAACATTTGCAGCCATCCACTTCCTTATGTCTGAAACACAGGCTTCCAGCGAAGGCAATTTTGGTGCATCTGCATAGCAGTGCAAGTGAACATTGTGTTTCCGAATGACCTCATCAAGAGGTAGAATGTAGATTGAAAACAATAGTGGTCCTAAAACAGAACCTTGAGGAACACCGACATTTACAGTTGATTTGTCAGAGGACAACCATCTACAGAGACAAACGGATATCTTTCCGACAGATAAGATCTAAACCAGGCCAGAACTTCTCCGTGTAGACCAATTTGGGTTTCCAATCTCTCCAAAAGAATGTGGTGATCGATGGTATGAAAAGCAGCACTAAGGTCTAGGAGGACCGATGCAGAGCCTCGCCATTAAAAGGTAATTTGCCACCTTCACAAGTGCAGTCTCAGTGCTATGATGGGGTCTAAAACCAGACTGAAGCGTTTCGTATACAACAGCTTTTTCTAACGTTTTTGAGAGGAATGGGAGATTCAAAATAGGCCAATTTAGTTTTTTATATTTTCTGGGTCAAGGAGTGACAACAGATAGTGTTTATGACAAACTGGCATATGTCCTCAGGGGAGAGCCCAAGACGTGGTACGGCGCTCCGGGGTATGCTGCGGAGAAGCTGGAGGGGGTGATGAAGAAACTGGCCCCCGAGCTGTTCGAATCTCAGCCTGACCTTCTGCACCAGCTGGTCACCATCATGAACCCCAACACACTCATGAACCACGGTGTTCCCGTAAGTACCAAACGCGCCCCCACACACACACACGCTGTGAGTATAGTTATAGTTTTACCATAACTTCATACCCGCTCTTCTCTAGATCTATCGCACCAATCAGTGCGCTGGCGAGTTTGTCATCACTTTCCCTAGAGCCTACCACAGTGGATTTAACCAGGGTTTCAACTTTGCTGAGGCTGTCAACTTCTGCACGATGGACTGGGTATGATGATTTGAAGTACCTCAATAGCATACATAAGCTAATAATTGAATAACTGGAAGGTGTTTCTATTGAGCAGTGGTCATTACACCTGGTCCTGGAGAGCTACATGATGTACAGGTTTATCATGGTCTGGATGAACAATACATTTGCTCAATCAGGTGTGTTAATGCTGGGCTTGAACAAGAGGCTGTATACCTTGTCGCTCTTTGGATCAAGTTAGAGTATTACTGATGTAACCAGCACTGTATACAGCTCAGCTCGATAGTGTTAAATGAATAGTACAGTTTCAACCCAAAGCCTTGTGCTCTGTCATTTCAGATGCCCATGGGCCGCATGTGTGTGGACCACTACCGACAGCTGGACAGGTACTGTGTCTTCTCCCACGACGAGATGGTCTGCAAAATGGCATCCAAGGCAGACACCATGGACGTGGCCCTGGCCTCGGCCGTGCAGAGGGATATGGCCGTCATGCTCCATGAGGAGGACAAGCTGAGGGACAAAGTCAGCAAGATGGTGAGAGGCCTCTCATGCTGGCACACATTAATTTGATTTTTGAATATCAATGTTTTTTTCCTTCTGGTTTCAAATTGACCAATACTGTGCCCCTGTTCAAAGACATTCCATTCAAAGCATCTTAGTTGTAATTGGACAACATCCTTAGAGAAGCAAATGGCCACAGTTAACTTTGCTCCAATAGTGTCTTTCCCTGTATTATCCATGTTTCTCCTAGTATGACACTACTGGTGTGGGTGTCTGTGTGATCTGACACTACTAATCTGTGGGTGTGTTTTATGACACTACTCCTCTGTCTGTGTCCCCAGGGCGTGCAGCAGTCCCAGCAGGTGGAGTACGACCTGCTGCCAGACGAGGAGCGCCAGTGTTCCAGGTGCAGGACCACCTGCTACCTGTCTGCCCTCACCTGTCCCTGTAACCCTGGCCAGCTAGTGTGTCTGCACCACGCCCAAAACCTCTGCTCCTGCTCCCCCAACAACCTCACACTCAAGTAGGTCTATCAACAGCTAAGTTCATGCTAAATGCCCACATTAAAATGTTTACATTCATCCCTCATTACGTACATCCCACATTGTACAGAAACGGGCAATCAACAGTAGCTCATGTTAATATTGCCATTAGTTTTTCAGATCCAATGCATGAATTATAACACTTGTTTTGCAGTTTCATTGAAATGCCCCTTTAAGAACATCTATCAACTTAAAGCAAGGGTCAAATTCAAAGTGTGCAGCATTGAAATGTCTAAAGGCCTTCTAGAACCTTCTGATGAGAAACAAACGCGTGTCACCTGACCAGAAAATAAACAGTTGTGACAGCTGTTACTCAGCCAAGATTCCAGAAACATTATAGACCTGTGTTTACCTGGTTGTGTGTCTACAGCTTCAGGTTTACCATGGCTGAGCTCTACCCCATGATGGAAGCAGTCACACTGCGTGCCGAGTCCTACACAGGCTGGGTCTCGCATGTCACTAACATACTGGAGGCGAAACAAGACAAGAAAAGCAGTAAGTACTAATCCTAAGTAGGATACCTCTTTGGGTTCAGGCGTCAATGGAATTGAAATTGGTCATAACATAACACAAACTTACTGTTGCTTATTTGCATAACCCCAAGTGGACAGGATGTTCTCAAATGTGTTATGGAATGTTTTTTTTTAACTTCTCTTCACCCTTTGTCTAATTAAACACATAATACCAGAATAGACTAGAGTATTTTCTACCCTTTGCTAATAGTACAGTTCACTTGATCATTGGACCATGATTCTTTGGATGCATTGATGACTGTGTCTAAAGCAGTGTTCTGAAGCACTGTTTGTTTGTGTTCAGGCTTGGAGGTGCTGAGGTCACTGGTGGAGGATGCGGAGGTGAAGCAGTTCCCTCAGAGTGACCTCTTACGGCAGCTCTGCACTGTTACCCTGGATGCTGAGAAGTGTGCCGTGGTGGCCCAGCAACTGCTCAATGGGAAAAGGCAGACCAGGTGTGCTACACACACAATTTCTATTATTGTATTATTATTATTTATGTTTTTATTCACCTTTATTTAACCAGGTAGGAAAGTTGAGAACAAGTTTTCATTTACAACTGTGACCTGGCCAAGATAAAGCAAAGCAGTGCGACACAAACAGTTACACATGGAATAAACAAAAGTACAGTCAATAACACAATAGAACAATCTATATACAGTGTGTGCAAATGGAGTAAGGAGGCAAGGCAATAAATAAGCCATAATAGCGGAATAATTACAAGTTGTGCAGATGATGATGTGCAAGTAGAATACTGGTGTGTAAAAGAGCAAAAACAGTAAATAAAAACAATATGGGGATGAGGTAGGTAGTTGTATGGGCTATTTTAGCTGGGCTGTGTATAGCTGCAGTGATCGGTAAGCTGTTCTGACAGCTGATGCTTAAAGTCAGTGAGGGAGATCGATGTCTCCCAACATCAGTGATTTTTGCAAATAGTTCCAGTCATTGGCAGGAGAGAACTGGAAGGAAAGGCAGCCAAAGGAGGAGGTGTTGGCTTTGGGGATTACCAGTGAGATATAACTGCTGGATACTTTCTGAAGTTGAAATCCTTTACCACTTCTAATTTTCGTATTGCTAGCGACATGGTTAGCCAAATAGTCCTAACTAAGTGGCTGTTCCACTGGATGTCATAAGGTGAATGCACCAATTTGTAAGTCGCTCTGGATAAGAGCGTCTGCTAAATGACTTAAATGTAATGCGCAAAGCAATAATGTGCCCTAGTGAAAATAATTTCAGCTTTTGTGCTCTGTAGGCTAGCTTTGTCTCTGATCTTTAGTGTGTTGTTGTCAGGTATCGTTCAGGTGGAGGGAAGTCCCAGAGCCAGAACCTGTTGACGGTGGAGGAGCTCAGGGCGTTTGTCAGGCAGCTGCACAAGCTGCCCTGCAGCATCCGCCAGGCCCCCTTACTCAAGGTACAACTATAGGGCCAGAATATATCCACTACCATCAGTGACAATTCCTGTGTTCCTCTCTTCGCTATCACACCTTTCTCCGCTCAGCACATTCTTGATTAGTTGATGATGCACTAGGCTGGGAGTCTGTGGCAGAAGCCTACGTCCGGCTCAGTGATCTTTCAGGACCAGGATAACACTGAACAAAACAACAGCGTTCATTGATTGACCCTTTTACTTGTTTGTATTTCCCCCAGGACCTGCTTACCCGCGTGGATGACTTCCAGCAGTGCAGCGAGCGGCTCCTCTGTGACGAGGCCCCCAGCCCAGCGGAGCTGCAGAGCCTGCTGGACGTGAGCCTGAGCCTGGATGTGGAGCTACCCCAGCTAAGCCTGCTCAGGGAGAGGCTGGAGCAGGCGCGCTGGCTGGAGGTGGTTCAGGGAGCCAGCAGCCAGCCCCACAGCCTCTGTCTGGACACCATGCGGAGGCTGATAGACCAGGGGGTGGGTCTGGCCTCGCATGCCTCGGTGGAGAGGGCCATGGCGCGCCTGCAGGAGCTGCTTACAATGTCTGAGCACTGGGAGGAGCGGGCTCTCAGCCTGATGGAGACTAGGTGAGAGAAGGGAGGAGGAGAGCGCCTTAGACAGTACTGTAGTTGAGTATGCAAGTTGACCAGTTCTATCCTACATGAGACGATGTACAGGAAAAACTCTTGGTTCAGTAGTTGTCACCTTTCATCCTAGCTGTAGTAATGGTCTACAGCCATGTCTCAGGTCGACTCCTTTTCTAACTTGAGTAATACAAAAACTTTAATAGTAAAGCCATAGACATAATATTTTCATTAGGAAATGGTTACGAGATGCACAAAACAAGATGTTTAAAATAGAATGAGATGTAAAACCAAATAAAGCACACTGACATAGTTCATAGTAAATATGTAGCACTGACACCTAGTTCATAGTAAATATGTAGCACTGACACCTACCTACCTTGCGAAAAGCTGCTTAGAAGTTCAGCCAGCAGAGAGTGAAAAGTGCAAGGTTTGCATTTGGAGTTGAAAGCTGCTCACTGATGGATTAACTATATCAGTGGGTTGGGACAATGCTCTGCTCAGCTGGCTCACATAACAGTTTATACACAGGCTCTAGTTGCAGAGCTGGCTCACACAACAGTTTATACACAGGCTCTAGTTGCAGAGCTGGCTCCCACAACAGTTTATACACAGGCTCTAGTTGCAGAGCTGTCTCACACAACAGTTTATACACAGGCTCTAGTTGCAGAGCTGTCTCACACAACAGTTTATACACAGGCTCTAGTTGCAGAGCTGGCTCACACAACAGTTTATACACAGGCTCTAGTTGCAGAGCTGGCTCACACAACAGTTTATACACAGGCTCTAGTTGCAGAGCTGGCTCACACAACAGTTTATACACAGGCTCTAGTTGCAGAGCTGGCTCACACAACAGTTTATACACAGGCTCTAGTTGCAGAGCTGGCTCACACAACAGTTTATACACAGGCTCTAGTTGCAGAGCTGGCTCCACAACAGTTTATACACAGGCTCTCAGTTTATACACAGGCTCTAGCAGAGCTGGCTCACACAACAGTTTATACAGGCTTATAGAGCACAGGCTCTAGTTGCAGAGCTGTCTCACACAACAGTTTATACACAGGCTCTAGTTGCAGAGCTGTCTCACACAACAGTTTATACACAGGCTCTAGTTGCAGAGCTGGCTCCCACAACAGTTTATACACAGGCTCTAGTTGCAGAGCTGGCTCCCATTGCTATGAGGGTAAACTGTGCTGGTCTCCTGTATTGAAGCATCTTAGACTATAAGGTCTTATTTGAGAACTCTGAACTTTTTGAAATAGAGAAGTTATGTACAGAACACTAATTCCACTGTCCATAAGCAACATTGCGTCAGAGGTGGTTTATTCTATTGGTTCGGTTCGTTCTCTTCAGACATGCTGAAATGTAACTCCTCATAGTGCTAAAGTGCGATTGAAAAATATCTTCTCGCTCAAGGCATTCAGATTGTTAAACAGCCACCACTAGCACAGAGGCGGCCTACCTACAGACTTGATATCATAGGACACTTTAATAAATGCAAGTGCAATTTGGGGCGGCAGGGTAGCCTAGTGGTTAGCGCGTTAGACTAGTAACCGAAAGGTTGCAAGTTCAAATCCCCAAGCTGACAAGGTACAAATCTGTCATTCGGCCCCTGAACAGGCAGTTAACCCACTGTTCCTATGCCGTCATTGAAAATAAGAATTTGTTTTTAACTGACTTGCCTAGTTAAATAAATGTAAAATATATATATTTTTTTAAATGGAACACTCGTCACTTTAATAAGAATGTTTACATATCTCGCATTATGGATTTTAAATATGTATATACTGTATCCTTCACTATCAATTCTTACTATATATTGGATCTTAGCTGCTCTCGCTGTGCATCCATATATTTTATATTTATATTTTCTCATTCCTTTACTAGATTGTGTGTGTTAGGTTTTGTTGTGGAATTGTTAATGTTACCTGTTAGATACTGCTGCACTGTCAGAACTAGAAGCACAAGCACTTCACTACACTCTCAATAACATCTGCTAACCATGTGTATGTGACCAATAACATTTGATTTGAAGTAACAAGTAATAAGTGACCACTGGAGCCATATGAACTGTGGGGTGTTGTGAAAGGTGTTGACAAAACTTGACACTAAAGATAAAAGCAGTACTGAGTCCACTTGTGTTTTTAAGCCTAGCTTGTATTTTGTCCAGGCCCTGTCACTGTGTGGAAACTCTTGAGGCAGCTCTGCAGGAGGTGGCTAGTATCCCTGCTTATCTGCCCAACTGTCTGCTGCTGAAGGACACAGTGGACCAGGCTAAAGACTGGCTTCAGGAAACAGACACCCTGCAGGTAGGAGGCTCTTAGTGTGTGTCCCAAGTGGCACCCTACTCCCTATCTAGTGCACTACTTTTGAACAGAGCCTTGGTCAAATGTAGTGCACCAGGAAGGGAATATAGCCTAACATTCTAATTTATTAACCCAAGTAATTGGGACATCTCTGAATATAGACCTGTCCTATATTGTGATCTTTTTTAAACAACTGCTTCTGGTATGCGACTGAAAATACAAGTTGGGAAAGGGGAAAAAAGCCAGACTGCTTATAAGTGTGTGTTTGTGTGTAGCTGGGAGGCCGTATCCCTGTGCTGGATACCCTGACTGACCTGGTGTCCCGGGCCAAGACCATCCCTGTCTGGCTGGACCCTCTGGCTCGACTGGAGGCTCTGGTCTCTGACGTGCAGGCCTGGAAGGAGAGCGCCGCCAAAACCTTTCTAATGAAGAATTCCCCTTACTCCCTGCTGGAGGTAAACTACCTACAACAATCTAATGCCGAAACACATAATCAGACACCTTAGGGGTTGTTTCACTAAATAGTCAGTCTGTACCCCAAATGGCACCCTATTCCCTTTATAGTGCATCACTTTTGACCAGACTCCTATGGGTGCTGTGATGATACTGTAATCTGTGCAGGATTCAACTCAAATCTCCTGACTGAATCTTTGGTTAAAATGTCGCTACGGGTGAGATGTTTTGCACTAAGTTGCCAAATAGTTGTGGAGGCAAGCCCAGTATTGGGTAGATTAGTTTAAAATTAAACCTGCCATACATACCTCTTGCTGAATGTATTATTTAATGGATTTGTTTTATTTCAGTGCTGATAATGTTGTTAATTTTATCCTGAGTTTTTTGGGATTTGGCTCATTGTCTCTGTCTGTTTTAGGTGCTGTGCCCCCGGTGTGAGGCTGGGACGGGGTCTCAGAAGTCAAAGTCTAAAAGGGCGAAGGATGTGGCCCAGTGCAACAAGAGAAATGGAACTTGGCTGGACTGCCTGAGTGATGTGGAGAAGGCCCTCTCAGAGAGCAAGGACTCCGCCTCTGCTGTACGTGCTGCTCTTACTCAGTCTGTCTAGGGACATGTTTTTATTTACCAAAAGCAGACCATTGAACTTACTTATTTAACTTCCAACATATTCTAAAGACACCCAACTATCGCAATCAGTGAAGCCTTCACATTGATATGAGCACCCATGGTATGAAGGTGCATATCATTAAATGTATGGTTTGATACAGTATTGTAATTCCATATACTATGACTGTAAGTTACTGTTTGGTTAGATGTATGTTGCGGTAGTAAGTATTGTGTTTTGTCATGCCAACCTGTGCTGGTTCCCCTTTCTGTAGATGGCCACTCTAGCCGAGGTACGTCAGAAGGAGATGGAGAATCTGCTGGCTCTCAGGGCCTCAAATGAGTCCAAGCTCCTCCAAGCGGGCGACTGCGGGGCGTTGAGGGTGTGCGTGTGCCACAATGCCCCGTTGGGCGCCATGCTGCAGTGCGAGCTCTGCAGTGACACCTTTCACCGCAGCTGTGTCTCAGGCACCAACCAGGACCCCCGACCCAACCAGGCCTGGCTGTGTCCCCATTGCCGGCGCTCTGAAAAGCCACCTCTGGACCGGGTGCTTCCCCTGCTCGCCTCCCTGCAGCGCATCAGGGTGCGGCTGCCTGAGGGAGATGCCCTACGCTTCCTCATCGAGAGGACAGTCCGCTGGCAGCACCGCATGCAGCAGGCCTCCGCAGAGGGGGTGCTGGGGGTGGCTCTGATGACATCACATCAGCGCTGGGGCTCATCCAGTCCCACCTCGGCTCCATCTCAGGAACCATACAGCGCATCATTTTACATGGATCACCAGTGCATTCCTCTGCAGGGTCCGTGTCAGGCCAGCAACATCTAATATCTCAACCTCTCATAACAATTCACATTTTTATCAAATTTCTATCAATGTCTAACACATAAAATGTATGTTCACAGAATACAAAAAATGAACTATTCCTTTTTAAGGGCTGTGTTGAACTGTGTTATTGGTGTGTGTTTCAGGACTGAGCCCTGAGCTGGAGGAGCTGATGGTGGAGGGCTTCCTGCTGCAGGTGACTCTGCCTGAGACCCAGCAGTTGTACATGTCCCTCACCAGACTGGACTCCCACAACCTCACAGACAGCCCCTCTCCCAAGCACAGCACAGAGCAGGACCAACACCAGCACAACCCTCAGGGAGGGAGCCCCCCTCACAACCAGGTAACATACTAGTCTACTACTGTGAGGCTCAGATAGCAGGTCAACCACTTGATTAAAGGGTTGTTTTGATGTATTTGAGACGTTTCTGAACATTTGCTCACATTTGTTGAACTTTTTAAAAATGATTTTGAATGAATCTATTTGGGTGAAAAATAATATAAGATCTGCGCTGGATCCCAGAAGATGCCACTTAAAAGCATTAATTAAAACACTTATTTTCAGTGGTCCACGATGGTAAAACAAACCTCTAATGATTGTAAAAGACTAAGTTTAAAAAACATAACATTTTAAACAAAATTACATTCATACATACAAAAACATTTACATTCATACAAAAACATTTACATTCATGTGTGTGACTTAAATGCGTGTTTACTGTTTTCACCAGAACGGAGTAGCCTGTCTCAAGAAGGAGGCTGTGAACGGCAAGCGGACCAAGCGGTGCATGGAGAAGGAGGGCTCCGAGCCCAAGGACAAAGCCAAGAAGCCCCGCAAGAAGAAGCCCAAGATGAACAAGGAGAGGAGTCAGGAGGCCAAGGGGACCTGTTCACCCACCGCCACTAACCCTGACCTCTCCCTTTCAGACTCTGATGAAGACTTCACCCTGTGTGCTGCACCGTGGTGCAGAGAGCCAGAGGGGAAACAGGTTAGCATTAAACCCCCCTCCACCTTATTATGTTGTGGGTCATTTCAGTGTGTTTTCCCAAACATCACATTGTTTTAACAATTAGACTATTAAACTTATTGTAGTATATTGAAAATAGTATGTAGTATGATTTGTATTAAAGGAAGATTCCACTTTCAAAATACAGATATACAGCCGGTATGATGCATTTTGCGTCTTATGATGCTGCGTTGTGCATTATATTTCCCCTCTGTTTTTCTCAGGTGAATTGGGTCCAGTGTGATGGCAGCTGCCAGCAGTGGTTCCACCAGATCTGTGTGGGAGTGTCTGCAGAGCAGGCAGAGAAAGAGGACTACATCTGTATCAGCTGCACACAGCCAGACCACACCAGGGAGTGAAGACCAGTTTTGAAGGATCATCAGTTTTAGTTTAGTCACAGCTCTGGGTGTATAACCACCCAGTTATTTCCCTTCCCCATTCTCAGCTATGCTCTGGCCCCACCGCCTCATTGACCTTCCTGATCTAGCTCTACTTGGTGACAACAGTGCTCCTTCCTCCTCCTTCCCAGCCCAAACAGCTTTTCAGAGCGATTGAGACTCTTCCATCTCTGTTTTGTTATAGTGGCTGGCTTTATACAGCCAATCAACTTAATCTTTCCAATCATCAGCGACATGATGCAGATTGTACTGCGCGAGGTTCCAACTGTTTACGAAGCAGAATAAAGTGGAGGAAACGGGACATTTTCACTTGACTGACTTTACTTGCATGTGTATTAAGACAACGCAGGGATTTTTCAACCAGAAGAAGTCAATTGGACAACATTTTTGGAACCCAGTTTTTGTACATGCATCTGAACAACAATGTGAACCCTTTTTCTTCTCTTGTAGAGCTAATATTATTTATCTGAGCAATAACTGAATTGTTAATTTGAGTTCAGTTTGTCTGAGCTATGTTTGTGCTTAGAAATGGTTCTATACTATAGAACGCCCTTGTAGGTTGAAAGTGATTTGACTTGCGACATGGCTAACATAAGGAACTGTGTGAATTAACTGCCACGGGTATCATTCAACTTTTTTCCTCCTTCGGGTAAATATGATTAATGCGTTGCAGTTTGCATAAGAAATAAAATAATTTGTTCCCACAAGTATGTTGTCTGTAATTTTCTCAGTGTAGAAGCTATCCTCAAGTAGGCATTTAATATCTGTGAGTCCCATGGACAAGAATATTTAATTATCTGAAGAATAACGGGATTATAATGGCAGAGAATAATAATCCACTGGTGTACTGAGTGGGCTAAACATGATATTTGCTACTTTCAATAAAATATGTAGGATTATATAATCCAAAACTATTTTTAACTCCTACTGTACATGTCAACAAGCCCTACTGTTAACATTCTAATCTTCCAATAAAATACTACAAATTGTGTTATTCAGTTCGCTCTGATGCTTGCCTATTTCTTTCCATATTTGTATCTAAATAAATGCAACAATTCATAAGGAAATCAGTCAAATTGAATTGAATTCATTAAGCCCTAATCCATGAATCCATGGATTTCACATGACTGGGAATACAGAGATGCATCTGTTGGTCATAGTTTTTTAAAAAGGTAGAGGGGTGTGGATCAGAACCAGTCAGTATCTGGTGTGACCATTTTCCTCATGCAGCTCGACATCTCCTTCGCATAGAGTTGATCAGGCTATAGAATGTTGTCCCAGTCCTCTTTAATGGCTGTGCGAAGTTGATGGATATTGGCAGGAACTGGAACATGCTATCGATGAAGAGTATCCCAAACATGCTCATTGGGTGACATGTCTGGTGAATATGCAGGCCATGGAAGAACTGGGACATTTTCAGCTTCCAGAAATTGTGTGCAGATCCTTGTGACATGGGGCTTTGCATTATCCTGAAACGTGTCGTGCCATTCAGCCGCCGCCATCAACAATGGGCCCTCAGGAGCTCATCACGGTATCTCTGTGCATTGAAATTGCCATCGACAAAATGCAATTGTGTTCATTGTGTCTAGTTTGTCTGCCCATACCATAACCCCACCATGGGCACTCTGTTCATAACGTTGACACCACCAAAATGTTCACCCACACGTCTACCATGTGACCAGTACATATGAAACCAGGATTAATTTGTGAAGAGCACACTTCGCCAGTGGCCATCGAAGGTGAGCATTTGCCCACTGAAGACAACACCGAACTGCAGTTAGGTCAAGTCCCTGGTGAGGACGGCGAGCATGCAGATGCGCTTCCCTGAGACAGTTTGACAGGTTGTGCAGAATTGATTTGGTTGTGCAAACCCAGTTTCATCGGCTGTCTGGTTGGCTGGTCTCAGACAATCATGCAGGTGAAGAAGCTGGATGGTGAAGGTCCTGGGCTGGCTTGGTTACACGTGGTCTACGGTTGTGAGGCCGGTTGGACATATTGCCAAATTCTCTAAAACTACATTGGAGGTGGCTTGTGGTAGATAAATTAACATTCAATTCACTGGCAACAGCTCTGGTGGACATTCCTGCAGTCAGTATGCCAATTGCACACTCCCTCAACTTGAGACATCTGTGGCATTGTCTTGTGACAACTGTGAACTTTTATTGTCCCAAACAAGGTGTCCCTGTGTAATGATCATGCTGTTTAATGAGTTTCTTGATATGCCACACCTGTCTGGTGGATGGATTATTTTGGCAAAGAGATGCTCACTAACAGGGATGTAATACAATTTATAAGCTTTTTGTGCATATGGAAAATGTGTGGAATCTTATGTCAGCTCATGAAACATGGGATCAACACTTTACATGTTGCGTTTTATATTTGTGTTCAGTGTAATTCCAAGTCCTCATCTTTTCTTTAACCACTGATGAGTGAAGATGGGAGATTTATTTCCCCAATGCTCTATTTTCCACCATTTTGTTTTCTTCTATCAAATCCTCACACCGGTTATCAAAACAGTTCCATATCCTTCTTTTTACCCCACAGTCGTGCATCTTCAGTTAAAAAAGGCGCACCACAATATGTCCATTGTTTTCGAGAGCAAATCAACTGGAATGAATCTATATTTGTTTGTATTTCTCGTTTGTCTGTCTACACTACAGCAGGAAACAAGCATTTATTCTGCCAAGCCACAAGGCGGCGCAATGGGCGCATGTAACTATGGACCTTCAGATATCTGATTGAGATTTCTTTTACTAGCATGTTAGTTTAGGCAAAGGCAATCTAATTGTTTCGAAAACACACTGTATTGTTTTCTAAAGTATTAGCTAGGCCTGGTTTATTATAACTCGCCGTGTGCTTCACATTATAAACCCTACTCACTCTCTCGTCATCATGGACGAGGAATATTACGAGAGGAATATTGGAGACTGGGATGGTCCGGATGGCAATGTAAGCACAATCTTTAGCTACTGTATGTAGCCAGCTAGTGAATGTACAATGTCGCTAGTAATGGCAATGTAGCTAAAAATATATATTGTATCTACATTGTTGCAAGCTGTTGATTCATTGTTTGACAGAGCCAAATCGCGAATTTATATGGCGATAGCTTCAATGTTCTTTCCTTGGCTGAAGTGATGTGACTTTCATATAGCAGGACGACTATGTTGAAGGGGAGAATGATGGGAAAGTTCAGGAGGACTGCCTACAGAAGTTCTTCAGCAGAGATTACATCATGGAGCCTGCTGTATTCAACACCCTTAAAACGTAAACACACTATTGCGTGTTCCTGCCTAGTAACGTTAGTGTGTGAAGAGTCAAACCATTTCCTGCAGAGGCTTCTGTTTCCACAGATATTTTCAGGCTGGTGGCTCCCCTGAACACGTCATCCAGCTCCTGTCAGAGAACTACTCCACTGTGGCCCAGACTGTCAACCTGCTGGCAGAGTGGCTCTTCCAAAATCAAATCAAATCAAATTTATTTATATAGCCCTTCGTACATCAGCTGATATCTCAAAGTGCTGTACAGAAACCCAGCCTAAAACCCCAAACAGCAAACAATGCAGGTGTAAAAGCACGGTGGCTAGGAAAAACTCCCTAGAAAGGATGGGTAAACAACAATGGACTGGGCTACAAATGGCACCCTTTTCCCTATGCAGTGTACTACTTTTGATCAGTAATGTACTGCATGGGGAATAGTGTGCCATTTGGGACAAAACCCTGGACTCCACATACACTGAAAATGTTTTTTTTTTGTTCCTCTCACACTGTTTGAGACACATAGTGGAATGTATGATTTTTCAGACTGTGTATTGCAGGTGTAGATCCAGCTCAGGTGCAGGAACGGGTAGAGAATCACTTGAAGAGTCTGCTGACCAAGCACTTTGACCCCCAGAAGGCTGACTCCATCTTTACCGTGGAGGGAGAGGTAAGATATCAGTCGCCAGTGAAAGACAAACCACCAATGCTTTGCTGTGATCTGAATGATAGCTCAAAACTGGTGCACTCCTGCTTGCTTGCTGTTTTTTTTCACTCTTATTTCCTCTCCTAGAAAAAAAACTTGATTAATCATATACATTTTTTAAATTATCTCAGTTTCCCTCAGAGTATAGTAGAAACCCTATAGTATGCAGTGTATATAAACATCAATTTTTCAGGACCCTGTCTTTCAAAGATAATTTGTAAAAATCCAAAAAACTTCACGGATCTTCATTGTAAAGGGTTTAAACACTGTTTCCGATACTTGTCCAAGGAACCATAAAAAAATTATGAACATGCACCTGTGGAACGGTCGTTAAGACACTAACAGCTTACAGACAGTAGGCAATTAAGGTCACAGTTATGAAAACTTAGGACACTAAAGAGGCCTTTCTACTGACTCAGAAAAACACCAAAAGATGCCCAGGGTCCCTGCTCATCTGCGTGAACGTGCCTGAGGCATGCTGCAAGGAGGCATGAGGACTGCAGAGGGAAATAAAGGGAAATAAATTGCAATGTCCATACTGTGAGACGCCTGAGACAGGACGGTCAGTGGCAGACCACCTGCACAGGATCGGTACATCTGAACATCACACCCGTGGGACAGGTACAGGATGGCAACAACAACTGCCCGAGTTACACCAGGTCATCCTGACAGGACCCTCCAGCATGACAATGTCACCAGCCATACTGCTCGTTCTGTGTGTGATTTCCTGCAAGACAGGAATGTCAGTGTTCTGCCATGGCCAACGAAGAGCCCGGATCTGAATCCCATTGAGCAAGTCTGGGATCGGAGGGTGAGGGCTAGGGCCAATCCCCCCCAGAAATGTCTGGGAAGTTGCAGGTGCCTTGGTGGAAGAGTGGGGTAACATCTCACAGCAACAACTGGCAAATCTGGTGCAGTCCATGAGGAGGAGATGCACTGCAGTACTTAATGCAGCTGGTTGCCACACCACATACTGACTGTTAATTTAGATTTTGACCCCGTCCTTTGTTCAGGGACACATTATTCAATTTCTGTTAGTCACATGTCTGTGGAACTTGTTCAGTATATGTCTTATGTTCATGCAAATATTTACACGTTAAGTTTGCTGAAATAAACGCAGTTGACATTGAGAGGATGTTTCTTTTTTTACTGAGTTTAGTAACCCTGTCCTCTTGTTGGTTCAGACTCCTGCCTGGCTGGAACAGATGATCGCCCACACCACCTGGAGAGACCTTTTCCACAAGCTGGCCGAGGCCAACCCTGACTGTCTGATGCTCAACTTCACTGTCAAGGTACTGATGATTACCCAGCAGTTAAACCTCTTAGAGCTACCCCCCTACTTTTTTCAATTTCCGCCTGAAGACATACCCAAATCTAACTGCTTGTAGCTCAGCCACAGAACAAAGGATATGCATATTATTGGTACCATTTGAAAGAAAACACTCTGAAGTTTGTAAATGTGAATTGAATGTAGGAGAATATAACACAATAGATCTGGTTTAGATAATACAATGAAAAAAACATACGTTTTTTCTTTTTATTGTTGTATCATCTTTAAAATGAACAAGATAAAACAAACATTCAGATAGGATAATGGGGACAATTTCAGTGAAAAACATGAGGGCAACAATACTTGTGCAAAGTTTCAGAATGATAACTTCCTTAATGAGTGTGCAACATTACATTTATCATGAAGTCACCCAGGTGTCCCACACAAGTAGCCCAAATGTACCCAAGGGGCCAAATTGTTGAAGTTATACATTTTGAATGGAATAACTATATACAAAATACCAAAATGGTATTCTAACACCCCCACCCCCCACCCCAAAAATGGAGAAAAAACATGGAGAAAAAAATAATATACATTTACAAAATAACACTTTCAATATTTGGAAGAACCTCAGTCCTCTACACAATATTGTGCTGCTGATGCCATAGCACATCCATGCCTGCAGAAATACATTTGGGCAGATGAACACAACTTGTGGCAGGAGCAGGATGAACCAGCTTCAGTGGGGGATGGACACCTTGGCACTGAGGGTTCCCATTTGGAGTAAGTGTCACTGTGAAAGAAAATGTTTAGTTAGAATAGTTTCACATATGAGCCCTGTATTTTTTTAATTTATTTTTTGTAACCTTTTTATTTAACCAGGCAAGTCAGTTAAGAACAAATTCTTATTTTAAATGACGGCCTAGGAACAGTGGGTTAACTGCCTGTTCAGGGGCAGAACGACAGATTTGTACCTTGTCAGCTCGGGGATTTGAGCTTGCAACCTTCCGGTTAATAGCCCAACGCTCTAACCACTAGGCTACCCTTAAAATACAGTCAATCAACAAAACAGCATCATTGGTGCAAAATGATGTCATTACTTGTTGTCTTCAAATCGGTTTCTTTCAGTCAATACGTCCCACGAAATGACCCATCAGGTTTGGTTGTGTTACAAACAAACCAGTTGATTGCAATGAAACCAAACATGACTGAAAATGTCACGTTTAGTGTGTGTATTTACCTTGAATGTGTCGTCGAAAATGGAATGAGACGGAATTCACGACACAAGCGGTTCACAAAATGTTTCGTGTTCGGCTATACAAATGGATTTATCAAACAAAAGACCATTCATTGTCTAACAATGAGCATTGGGATTGCAAACAGAGGAAGATCGTCAAAGGTAAGCGATTTATTTTATTGCAGTTTGTGATTTTGTTACGCCTGTGCTGGTTGAAATATTTGTTTTTTTATGGGGCTCTATCCTCAGATAATCACATGGTATTCTTTCGCAGCAAATCCTTTTTTAAATCTGACAACGCAGTTGGATTAGCAAGATTCTAGGCTTTCGAAACATGTGAGACACTTGTATTTTCATGAATGTTTAATGACTATGTAGTGATCACTGTATGTTGTCGAATTTCATCCCGCTACCCGGTTCGGTGCGCAGAGAGGTTAAGAACTAACGTCGTTATGGGTCAAACGGTGTCATGTTCCTCCTCTCCTTGCTGATTTGTGTGTGTGTGTGTGTGTGTAGTGTGTGTAGTGTGTGTGTGTGTGTGTAGTGTGTGTGTGTGTAGTGTGTGTGTAGTGTGTGTGTGTGTGTGTGTGTGTCTCTCTCTTCAGCTCATCTCAGATGCCGGCTACCAGGGGAGATCACCAGTGTGTCCACGGCGTGCCAGCAGCTGGAGGTGTTCGCCAGGGTCCTGAGAACCTCTCTGGCCACACTGCTGGCTGGAGAAGACCCTGCCAGAGTTCACTGTGAGCCTCTAATCAGGTCCCCCCCTGTCCATATTCTATTCATTAGGATCTAAAAGGCAATACTGATTCTAGAGATCAGCACTCCTACTCTGAGACGCTTTGTGATTACCGGCCCTGGTGTTCCCAAGAATAAGATCTAGGCATATTTGTCATTCTCACTCAATACAAATCCTTGGTTTGATGATTTTGTAAATGTGATGTATTCAAGGTTTTGAATCATTTGAAAGTAGTACTTCAATCAGTATTTCACTTACCAATATGTAATTGCAGGACATTGGTACCACAACACAACATGTTGCAGGCTACCTGTCTTTTGGCATGAGTGTCTCTGTTTGTGTGGTTGGTTTGGAGCCGAACTGTTTTCTTCTCCTTTTCTGTGTTCCACAGAAGATGGTGTGTCACGGTAAGCACACTTACCCGTTTGCCCAGGCCATGATATCCATCATGTCTCAGGAGGAGCAGGGAGGGTCGGCCAGGAAGTACAGAAGTCTGCACATCAGAGGTATCCTGCCCTCTACACTATTTTGCCAGTATTGACTTACTTGACAAGCTTTTGGCTCCAATAAGGAGCATAGGCTGTTGATGCATGTCCTTCATCTTGGCAGTATTACATATGATTGAAGGAAATGCATTTAATTTATTTAAATTGATTACTGCGTTTTGTGAAAGGATGGTTGTATTATCTGTAAAAATCCAGTGTTACAATAAGTTTGAACATCGAGTGAGCAGCTTTGTGGAAAAGGCAGTCTACTGAAGTTATGCTCTCAACTGAATTGGTTGGATAGTAGTAAAATATTGATAGTGTTTGCCTTATCAGGTGTAGGATTTGATTGCCTCACCATACACTTCGGACTTTGTCCAGCTGTTCCTGCCGAACGACAGCGTCGCTGGAACCATTCGGACAGAAGGAGAACATGACCCTGTTGCGGAGTTCATAGGTCAATCTCTTATACCATCTTTTTCATGGCCCAAAAGTGTCTATATGGTTTAATATTTTCCTTTTGCTCAGTTATAGAATCTTAATTATATTTTTTCATTTTGCTCCGTTTCAGTCCACTGCAAAGCCAACTTCATCATGATGAACTGAGAATGACACTGGTTTGGTTTAACTTGACTGAGGATGTAGCGGGAAGACCAGGACCTTTTGGTTTTGAGCCAATCCCTGGATGTGTTCTGCTGAACGAGGACTGGAACATTGCCGATTTTGAGGCTGACCACTTGGGTGTAGACTTTCACCTGCAACTTTTTATTTTCAAATGTGGTGTAAACACATGACTCAGAATTAGGATGTTGTGTATTATTGCGTCTCTGGAGGTATGTGGAGAACTCGTGCATCTCCATTCATTTCACTGTAGTTTCCATTAGTATGAGCTAAAGTTTAGGTCTGTTAATATGTATGACTGACTGCTCAAAAGGTTTGGCCTTTTTCATGGTTGCCTTTTTCAATTTGACAAGAATCATGACACATCTTAGTTTTATTAGTTCCAGACGTAGCGACATCCACCATTCTGCAGCATTTATTTTGAGGTGGTTCAGAAAATGTATCAACTATTAAAACAATTTTCTGTAACAGGCCTGGATTCAAACAAATTGAACTGTGGAAACCGTCATGACGACAAGCATAAATTACCTTTAAGCTAAGTGCAGTGAGATGTCAGTCCATTTGTTTGAATCCTGGCCTTGCTTTCAGAATACTGAAATCATTCAGTTAAATTTGCATACAACAAAAGACAAGTGGCATCAGAATTGATCAAAGCTTTAACATTTACAGCCACAATTAATTCTTCCTAGCCTTTTGAGCTTAAGCTAAATTGCACCTAATATCAGCATTTGTACTTGTTCAAAAGACAAAGTACATAATGACTTGTTCAGTAACATTTTGTATAAGAAAGATCCGAAAGCACATCAACGCAACATTTTTTTTTAAATAACTTCCCTCTTCCTGATTTTACCATGGTACATTGTTACAATGTGGAAGTAGCCTGAGATTGTCAAAGAAAACTATAGATATACAATGCTGCCTATTCTTTGTAACAGCTTCAGGGGCCTCATTTATAAATGCTGCCTACATGCAAAAGTTGGCATTCATAAAAACTGAAAATGTGCTTACCTCCATGCAAACACACATTTTGTAGTGGTTGAAGTCTGGTATTCCAAGCAGGCAAGTTGGTATTTTGTGCAAATGGTGGATGACACACTTATTTAAAAAAATAAATGCAACCATTTGTTAGAAGAGCAAAAATGTATAGGTACACATTTAGTTTTGTGATCTTAAATAATTAGGAAATTATTTTCATAACCATTGCAGAATAAATTCCTCACCTTTTCTGGATGCTAGCCATACAACAAATTACCATCTCATTTAAAATGGGCCTAGTAAATATATAGCACATGCAATCCCATAGGCAGCGCAGTTTATAAGATATACTTCAATGTAAAAGCCTGGAACTGTCAGTAGCTTACCATAAATTAAAATGTTTGAGAGTAGACAAGACAACGTTTCAGATTTCACGGGAAGTTAAGCATATTTAGGTTGTTGGGGAAAGTTTATGCGAAACATTGAATTCAAACGTTCTACTGACAGGTCCACACACATGTGCCACTTTTTCCCTTTCAGAAACTGTCCTCTGCAAAATATTAAGATTCTGTCAACACCTCAAAACATTTGATCAAATTTGTGCTTTCTTTTAGAAACTGTGGCCTAATTCCAATAGTTCCAATTTATACAGCAAATAAATGGCATTATTGTCACCATAAAAAGGTGAATGAGGGCATTTTTCAGGCAGAGTTTTCACGCTCGTTCACGCGTGCAGTTTTAAAACCTCAATATTTTGATGAGGACAGATATTTAGTGTGAAATTTACACAACAGTTGGAGGCCCCAGGTGTTTAGAAGAAACATTGGTTGGTCCCACTCCCTGTTGTCTACATGTAGGTCTTGGGCACGATGGGATCTCCATACATGCAGTCTTCCTCCAATGCCAGGTTGTACTGACTGCCACTTCCTCCCTTGTAGGCACTGGTCACGATCCTCAGCCAGCCCTTCTCACCCTGGCAAGAAAACACATTTACTCAATCTGGCGTTTCAGCTAGATAAAGATGCTAGAACACACATGAACAATAGAAAGTGAAGTTTATGTAATAGTCAAGTTAATAAACTACAGGAACGGCTAAAGGCTGGGATTGGTAAATCTACAGTAGAGCATGAGGTTTTAAATTCTCTGCTGCAGCTAGTGTCATGAAAGATCACAACAGACTACCAGCTCGAATATAGCATGCATAGTGTTCATTCAATGAGGATGGAACAAGCTTCCCCATAACTTCCATCTTCCGGAAAAAAAACCTACCTCTTCACGATGCATCTTAATTAACCTCATAGCCCCGCCCCCCCACATAAAAAATGTAAACACCCGAGACTTTCACCAGCACTCACTTGTCTTAGCCCTGACTGTGGATAGCTACTTGATCTGTGGTCATATCACCTAGCTACCTTAAAATAAATGAACCAACTGTATATAAAATATTTTTAAAATATATTTATAAAAAATAAAAATCCCTCTGGATTACAGCGTCTGCTAAATGACTAAAATGTAAAAAATTTACCCATGGCTCTCCCCACGAGTTGCGGACGATCCAGAATTCCACACCGTTCTCATCCATGCCCCAGCCGGCAACAGATACAATGTGGTTGATGAAGGGCTCCTCAATGTACTCAGAGTACAGGCCTCCAGTGTAGGCGTCCAACTTGTCAGTGGCCATGATTCCACAGCTACCAAGGACAGAAAACAAAAACTTTAGTTAAAGCGAAACTAATTAGTCAGCACTTTTTTGTTTACGTTTTTGCAAGGACGTGAAAGGAAACAGAATGGACTAGCAGATTGGAAGTCTATGGGTAATACTAGTTAGCAACTTCCTTCAAACTACACACAGAGACAAAAACGGTCTCCACGAGTTCAGCTGACTCGAAGTACAGAATCAGTCAAAGGTTTGGAAACACCTAAAAAGTTATTAATTCCATGGTTCTCTTTTCTTTACTATTTTCTATATTGTAGAATAATAGTAAAGACATCAAAACTATGAAATGGCACCATGTAATAACCAAAAGTGTTCATCAAAATAGATTCTTCAAAAATAGAAAATATAAGTAGCCACTCTTTGCCTTGACAGCTTTGCACACTCTTGGCATTCTCTCACCCAGCTTCATGAGGCAGTCACCTGTAATGCATTTCAATTAAAAGGTGTGCCTTGTTAAAAGTTAATTTGTGGAATTTCTTTCCTCCTTCATGCATTTGAACCAATCAGTTGGGTTGTGACAAGGTTGGGGTAGTTTACAGAAGATAGGGCTATTTGGTAAAAGACCAAGTCCATATTATGTCAAGAACAGCTCAAAAATGCAAAGAGAAAATTACAGTCCATTACTTTAAAACATTAAGGTCAGTCAATCTGGAAAATTATGAACTTTGAGTTTCTTCTTCAAGTGCAGTCGCAAAAACGATTAAACGCTATGAAGAAACTGGCTCTCATGAGGACCGCCACAGGAAAGGAAGACCCAGAGTTGCCTCTACTGCAAAGGATAAGTTCATTAGAGAGTTACCAGCCTCAGAAATTGCAGCCCAAATAAATGCTTCACAGCACTCAAGTAAGACACATCAACAGTTCAGAGGAGAATGCGTCAATCAGGCCTTCATGGTCAAATTGCTGCAAAGAAACCACTACTAAAAAGGACACCAATAAGAAGACACTGGATTGGGCCAAGAAACATGAGCAAAGGACATTAGACTGGTGGAAATCAATCCTTTGGTTTGAGTCCAAATTTGAGATCTTTGGTTCCAACCGCCATGCCTTTGTAAGACTGCGTAACCAGATGATCTCCGCATGTGTGGTTCCCACCGTGAAGCATGGAGGTGGTGTGATGGTGCTTTGCTGGTGACAATGTCAGTGATTTATTTAGAATTCAAGGCACACTTAACCAGCATGGTTACCACAGCATTCTGTAGCGATACGCCATCCCATATGGTTTGCACTCAGTGGGACTATCATTTGTTTTTCAACAGGACAATGACACAACGCACCTCCAGGCTGTGTAAGGGCTATTTGACCAAGGAGAGTGATGAGTACTGCATCAGATAACCTGGCCTCTACAATCACCCAACCTCAACCCAATTGAGATGAGTTGGACCGCCAAGTGAAGGAAAAGCAGCCAACAAGTGCTCAGCATATGGGAACTCCTTCAAGACTGTTGGAAAAGCATTCTAGGTGAAGCTGGTTGAGAGAATGCCAAGAATGTGCAAAGCTGTCAAGGCAATGGGTGGCTACTTTGAAGAATCTAAAATATAGTTAGATTTGTTTAACACTTTTTTGGTTACTACATGATTCCATGTGTTATTTCATAGTTTTTATGTCTACAAGGTAGAAAATAGCACAAATACAAACCCTGTTACATATCAGATATGTGCCTATTTGATTGTGACTTGGCTTTACATCTTGTGCGAATCCATACACAGTCACTGTTAGGTGGGAGCTCATGAGAAGGGAAGCAGTCACCATGTTAACCCAGTCCAGTTACAAATTTCACCTTTATTTAACCAGGTAGGCCAGTTGAGAACAAGTTCTCATTTACAACTGCGACCTGGCCAAGATAAAGCAAAGCAGTGCGACAAAAACAAGAGTTAAACAAACGTACAGTCAATAACAAAATAAAAATCTACGTACAGTGTGTGCAAATGTAGTAAGATTAGGGAGGTAAAAGGAATAAATAGGCCACAGAGGCAAAATAATTACAATTTAGCATTAACACTGGAGTGATAGATGTGCAAGTAGAGATACTGGGGTGCAAAAGAGCAAAACAAATAATATGGGGATGAGGTAGTTGGGGGTGCCATTTACAGATGGGCTGTGTACAGGTACAGTGATCGGTAAGCTGCTCTGACAGCTGATGCTTAAAGTTAGAGAGGGAGACATGTCTCCAGCTTCAGTGATTCTTGCAATTCGTTCCAGTCATTGGCAGCAGTGCTACGGGTGGGAGTTGCTATGGTGACCAGTGAGCTGAGAAGGTGGGGCTTTACCTAGCAAAGACTTAGAGGACCTGGAGCCAGTGGGTTTGGCAAGAAATATGTAGCGAGGGCCAGCCAACGAGAGCATACAGGTCGTAGTGGTGGGTAGTATAAGGGGCTTTGGCGACAAAACGGAAGGCACTGTGATAGACTGTATCCAATTTGCTGAGTGTTGGAGGCTATTTTGTAAATGACATAGCCAAAGTCAAGGATCGGTAGGATTTTCAGTCTTATGTGGGTATGTTTGGCAACATGTGTGAAGGAGGCTTTGTTGCGAAATAGGAAGCAGATTCTAGATTTAATTTTGGATTAGAGATGCTTAATGTGAGTCTGGAAGGAGAATTTACAGTCTAGCCAGACACCTAGGTTTGTAGTTGTCCACATATTCTAAGTCAGAACCGTCCAGAGTAGTGATAATGGACGGGCGGGCAGAGAGATCGGTTGAAGAGCGTGCATTTAGTTTTGCTTGCATTTAAGAGCAGTTGGAGGCCACATAAGGAGAGTTGTATGGCATTGAAGCGTCTGGAGTTTAGTTAACACAGTGTCCAAAGAAGGGCCAGAAGTATACAGAATGGTGTCGTCTGCATAGAGGTGGATCAGAGAATCACCAGCAGCAAGAGCGACATCATTGATGTATACAGAGAAGAGAGTCAGCTCGAGAATTGAACCTTGTGGCACCCCCATAAAGACTGTCAGAAGTCCGGACAACAGGCCCTCCGATTTGACACACTGAACTCATTAGTAGTTGTTGAACAAGGCGAGGCAGTCATTTGTGAAACCAAGGTCGAAAGTCTTAGCCATGTCGATGAACACGTTGCACAGTATTGTCTCTTATCGATGGCGGTTATGATATTGTTTAGGACCTTGAGCGTGGCTGAGGTGCACCCATGACCAGCTCAGAAACCAGATTGCATAGTGGAGAAGGTACGGTGGGACTCGAAATGGTTGGTGATCTGTTTGTTAACTTGGCTTTCAAAGACTTTAGAAAGGAAGGGCAGGATGGATATAGGTCTGTAACAGTTTGGGTCTAGAGAGTCTCCCCCTTTGATAAGGGGGATGACCACGGCAGCTTTCCAATCTTTGGGGATCTCAGACAATACGAAACAGAGGTTGAACAGGCTAGTAATAGGGGTTGCAACATTTGCGGCGGAGAGATTTTCGAGAAGCGGGGGGGTGCAGAGCTATTGGCCGGGGTAGGGGTAGGCAGGTGGAATGCATGGCCAGCCGTAGAAAAATGCTTATTGAAATGATCTAGAGTAGATTTATCGGTGGTGACAGTGTTTCCGAGCCTCAGTGCAGTGGGCAGCTGGGAGGAGGTGCTCTTATTCTCCATGGAGTTTACAGTGTCCCAAAACTTTTTGGAATTAGTGTTGCAAGATTCCTGGTTGAAAAAGCTAGCCTTAGCTTTCCTAACTGAAAAGTTGCATATCGCAGGGGCTATTCAATGCTAGTGCAGTACGCCACAGGATGTTTTGTGCTGGTCAAGGGCAGTCAAGTCTGGGGTGTTTTAGGGAGCGTTTCACAGTGATGAGGGGTGGTCGTTTGACTGTAGACCCATTACGGACGCAGGCAATGAGGCAGTGATCGCTGAGATCCTGGTTGAAGACAGCAGAGATTCATTTAGAGGACAAGTTGGTCAGGAAGATATCCATGAGGGTGCCCGTGGTTACAAATTAATGTGGCACCCCATTCCCTACATAGTGTAACTTTGGTTATAGAAGTGTGTGTGTGTGTGGGGGGGGCACTAAGAGTAGTCTTTTCTGTAAAGTTTATATTTCTCCATTGGCCTATATAGAGACACACCCTATATGTTTGAAACACGCTGTTTAAATAAATGACTCAAGGAGCCAGAGAGCCTAACCAGAAGGAAAAAACCCAAACCCCCTCCTCCCACTGCTGGCCTGAAGTTGCAGGTAATGAGCTACACCGGCGGTCAGCAAACTCTTCCATTTGGAGTGCCAATTTGACAATTTCTACCAATCATGATTTTCATATGCACATTTTCATTCATAATCTTTACATCACAAAATCCTTGTCTATGGTTAATCTACATTCAATCTAAATGAGAAATATACAAATCTAAAAGTAACTTATTTCCATTGCTAGCTATTTAATAACCTACATAAAGCATAAACATTGCAGCCTGCAAGTAAGAAAATATCCTGACAAATATTCTATAAATCACATTGGCCATGGGTAGCCTAGTGGTTAGAGCGTTGGACTAGTAACCGGAAGGTTGCAAGTTCAAACCCCTGAGCTGACAAGGTACAAATCTGTCATTCTGGCCCTGAACAGGCAGTTAACCCACTGTTCCTAGGCAGTCATTGAAAATAAGAATTTGTTCTTAACTGACTTGCCGAGTTAAATCAAATAAAAATATTGTGTTGTGTACCATGACAGTTTAGTCTGCAGAGCGGTTTATACTGTATCAGTGTGAAAAGTAGGGGATCTGACAAATCAATAACATTACATTGCTATACTGACTAATAAAAACTCACATTGCGCTGTAAAAAAAAAACTGCAGAATATCAGTCTTCAATCATTTGGTTGCTGGTTTCATGATTTTATTCAGGTCTACTTTTTTTTTTAATTACATCAAGTGAGTGAACTAGTTGGCTAGCTCTAATGGTGCGTCAACTGACAAATTTGCCAAGTTAATTTACCTCTTGAAACGGGACACAAGGGACATTTCCATACACACAGCAGCTATTAGCAGAATCTATCTCATAGATCGCTAGAGTTGAACTCGTTGTGGTCTACTAGCTAGCTACTTTGTTTCTCTTCAAACAGAATTTCAGTCGAGATGAAACATTAGCTGACGTTACATTTCAGTTACACTACTAGCTCAGAACTGGGAATAAATACTTTTTTCTATTAAGTCAAACAGCAGTTATCTTGACAGCTACATCAGTCAAATAAAGAGCTGCCAGTTTCTGCTCTGACAACTGAGAAAAAGCACAACAAAGAGACAGGAGCTGTAGACAGCACCCCTCTGCTGGTCAGAAGCTTTGTCTTCACACTGCCTGTCTGCACACTCTGTGGTGTCGGAGACCAGCCCTAAAATCGAGACGGCTGAAACCTCCAAACAGCCTACCCGACCACTGAGGCATCCCTATGGTCCTCAAGCACACGTGCCGATTTTTGTATCACAGTGCATTGATAAAACTGGGGAGGGGACAAAATTGCAATTTCAGAACGTGAAAGTTGCACCCCTGCATTTGAGACACAGCCCATGTTGACCAGGTCCAGTTCCTAACCTGATAGGTCCTCCAGCGTAGATCTCAGCCATCATCTTCTCCCTCCCACTGATGGCGCCGAAGTCTCCGACCTTCCACAGGGTATAGTTCTGGATGATGTTACAGACCCCGAAAGTTGTGCAGGTTCCACACTGATTGAATGGTTTGCACTCTGCAAGACACAATATGGAGAACATTTTAAACCTGAGAAATTGTAAATGAACAGAATCTTAATTTGATGTGACAGAAATTCTTGTGATCATGTCATGGGAAAAAATGTAATGTACAACCAAGAAAAAAATATGTTCAGCTAGGAGTTCTTGAGGCCTTACTCTGGTCCTTGGCCTGGTAGTTGTTGCAGGTCTCGTCAGGGATGCCGTGTTTGTTGGCGTACTCCCACACCCCAGAGTGATCCCCTCCATGACAGGAGCCGGCCTCACCACAGTCCACCACATTCTGGACTGAAAGATAAGCAGAGGGCCAGGCTCCCTTTCGCTTGATGTTGATGCGATCTGACAAAGGAGAGCAAACCACCAACAACCAGTCCATTAATTCAGTACAGGTGACAGAATCTGCTCTTAGATGTTCACAAGTCAAACTTAGCAAGGACTACTCTAGAACTCCGAAGTCATGGTATTGTTATGATAAAAGGACAAAGGACTACTTGTATGAGCAAAGGAGGAACTACACTTTGCATTCTACAACAAACATGCTTTACAGGAACAAGATTTACAGCATAACCTGAATTACAGGAAACCATGAAGCTTTAACTGCACGTCAGCACATTCAGAGGTTGGCATTGCCACACCGCTTCACTGCCTCACCACTTCCCTGCCATACCACCCTGAATTTGAGTCAGTGGAGTGGGTCATGTGTTAAATGCCTAACAGACATGCATGTTTGAGCAATTATTACAATGTTTACTCCACCTTTGTTATAAAATTGTTTACAAGTGACTTTAATTTGGTACAAATCATCTTTATGACCATCTTGATGATGAATTACAAAGATGTGCAATACTGTACTTATAGTGAATCAGAGGTTTGAGACATCTGTGGCCAAATAATAGAATTTCACAATCTGATCATCCATTTGCTCCCTCCTGATGCAAGAGAGTCTGTAAAACTACCAAATAAATTGGATATGGTTTGTTCATTTCTATGAGCTGTACAGGTCGGACGACTGCGGAAAGGCGAACTTGAGGTTAAGCTACCTGCCATGGCGCTGGTGCTGCCGTGTGCCCAGCAGGAGCCACAGTATTGGGGGATGTGCTGATTGCGAGTGGTGCTGACGTAGTTGGTGCCGTTGATGTTCCTCCAGTCCCACGTCTTGGGGAGCTCATTGAGTTTCAAGAACTGGTGGGGTCTAGGCAACGTCCTGATGAAAGACATGACATCAGGGTACAAGGTTCTCTAGACAAAATTCTAATGTAGAGCAGCTAAAAACAGTCTCAGCAAGCATGACGGATAACAAAAATGCAGTGCGCACTTAAGGTCCCATACCATGACAGGACAATTCAAAACCTGACCAGGGGTGTAATCATTAGTCCAAACAGTTGCAAGTAAAACAAGTTTCAATTGGACAAATTTAGGTATATCCCTCCCAGTTTAGTGCAGTTTGCTTTCGTTTAAGAAACGTTTAGCAACAACAAAAAAAACAAAAAGAATAGGTGTAATGAATACACCCATGATCGAACTTGGCATATCTACCTCTCCATTCAAAGGTCAAGCACTCAAAAGCATCCACAGCACAATCATATTTTCAAAACTCAGAAGCCAAATAGCTACTACCGTTGAAAGGGCCATGCATGTTTCTGGAGACATGCAGTTGTCAAATTATATATTTGGAGAGGGCAGAATTTTGATCGCCCAACAGCAAAATGGGATGAAAAGCTTTAAAAGTCAGGTCCCAAACAATTTCTGCCCATGCTACTGGAGACCCAGTCATCTCCTTCCACTCACAGACATGTCAGAACTTTGCTACCTTGTTTCCACCCTCGGCTTTGATTGCTTCATTGATTTCAAACTTTGGATAGCCATGATATGCCTTTTCTGTAATAAACTGATTAACACTTGAGTCAAAATCACAGGGGGTAAAAATTCTGCACTTGAATATCGTTTAAAGAAGAAAGTTAAGTAGGAGCCTACCAATCAGCTAATTGTCATTATGGGACAATTCTGAAACCTGCAGGAACTTGGCAACATTTGAACCATTATTAAAACGTATGAAAGAATTACATGCAATAAACTCATACTCAGTTACTGACCAATGATCGAGTGCAGAATTTGCAGAAGCTGTTAAGAAGCTTTTTGAACCTAGACGGTGCTCCGGTACTGCTTGCCTGTGCGTTAGCAGAGAGAACAGTCGATGACTAGGGTGGCTGGTGTCTTTGGCAATTTTTAGGGCCTTCCTCTGACACCGCCTGGTATAGAGGTCCTGGATGGCAGGAAGCTTGTCCCCAGTGATGTACTGGGCCGTTTGCACTACCCTCTGTAGTGCCTTGCGGTCGGAGGCCGAGCAGTTGCAATACCAGGCAGTGATGCAACCAGTCTAGATACTCTCGATGGTGCAGCTGTAGAACCTTTTGAGGATCTCAGGACCCATGTCAAATCTCCTGATGGGGAATAGGCTTTGTCATGCCCTCTTCACAACTGTCTTGGTGTGTTCGGACCATGATAGTTTGTTGGTGATGAGGACATCTAGGAACTTGAAGCTCTCAACCTTCTCCACTGCAGCCCCATCGATGAGAATGGGGGCGTGCTCGGTCCTCCTCCTGTAGTTCACAATCATCTCCTTTGTCTTGATCATATTGAGGGAGAGGTTGTTATGCTGGCACCACACGGCCAGGTTTCTGACCTTCTCCCTATAGGCAGTCCAATAGTTGTCGGTGATCAGGCCTACCACAGTTGTGTCATCGACAAACTTAATGAACAGGCAGTTAACCCACTGTTCCTAGGCCGTCATTGAAAATAAGAATTTGTTCTTAACTGACTTGCCTGGTTAAATAGAGATAAAATAAAAATGGTATTGGAGTCGTGCCTGGCCATTCAGTCACGAGTGAATAGGGAGTACTGGAGGGGTCTGAGCACACACCCCTGGGGGGCCCCGGTGTTGAGGATCAGCATGGCAGATGTGTTGTTACCACCTGGGGGTGGCCTGTCAGGAGGTCCAGGATCCAGTTGCAGAGGGGGGTGTTTAGTACCAGGGTCCTTACTTTAGTGATGAGCTTTGAGGGTACTATGGTGCTGAACGCTGAGCTGTAGTCAATGAATAGCATTCTCACTTAGGTGTTCCTTTTGTCCAGGTGGGAAAGGGCAGTCTGGTGTGAAATAGAGATTGCATCATCTGTGGATCTGTTGGGCAGTATGCAAATTGAAGTGGGCCTAGGGTTTCTGGGATAATGGTGTTGATGGGATTTCCTGCCACCTGCAGTTATGGACTGTTTGCTTACAAATAATTAATTGACTGATCCCTCCTGATGACCCATATGGAATAATGTGATCCTTCCTTAACCCACAGGAAATCCCAGTTGACTACTTCAAAAATGGTTAAAGTCCTCAATGGCGCTACCCATGCTGAAACAAGCTTTTGGCACTCAGTCATCTGACATGCGCTGGCTGGCCACTGTACTTCCCATATCAGAGATGGTAGAGATTGTATGCTGTCAGAGTACACACACACACACACACACACACACACACACAAATGACTAATTATACAGTGTTGCGCAAGTACAAAATAAATGACCATCTTTAGACAGAGGGTGTTTTCACACTTTATTTAACTAGGCAAGTCAGTTAAGAACAAATTCTTATTTACAATGAGCCTAGGAACAGTGGGTTAACGGCCTTGTTCAGTGGCAGAACGACGTTTTTTTTATTTATTTTTTTTACTTGTCAGCTCAGGGTTTCGGTTCAGTCTAACCACTAGACTACCTGCCGCCCCACTCGGTCTCTTTCACACAACTTTTGTGAACTCGGAACCCGGTTCGCTGATTTTTTTGTGCAGTGTGAACACTCCAAGGGAACCCATCAAAAGAGTCCCCGAAACGAACTCGAGAGATGGTCCGAGTTCGGTTCACTTACGGCAATGCGAATACAAAGTCCCCCAGGTTCGCTTATCATTATTCCCGCACGAGACTGCTACAGCAACGTTTCCCTGCCATAACTCCTCACATTGGTGCCACAAAGGGGAGATGATGTAAAGGTTCACGCAACAAACGTGTGCTGTTTTTGATTTTTCATTTGCGATTGTCAATAATGCAGAGAAAAGCCTATAAATCAAATATTGCAAAGAGAGCTTCATAAGCTGTTTATTCTATTGTGGGGTTTGATTAGTGTGAGGAGTAAAAATATTTAGGGAGTACCACAACATACCACAACAAAATCAATTACAGCTCTTAAAAGGCGCAGTAACATACATCGGGTGTACACTTCAATTACAGCATGATTTAATCGAGTTATTTTCTGTTATTTATTCTGTTACCAATCATATTCACATGTTAATAGTATCTCATAACATTCATACATTTTAGTTATTTAGCAGACGCTCTTTTCCAAGAGCGACTTACAATTTCTGAGTTCATCTTAAGATCGCGCCGTGAAACAACAAGCCATCACAATCGTATCAAGTACATTTTCCCTCAAAGTATTCATCACTAAAGTCAGTGCAAGTGGGAAACGTGTTCCTTTAGGTATCATCTCTTAATTAAATGCAATATATTAGCTTCCAAAATGTAAGCAGGTATCAAGGTACATCATTCCGTCAAGGTCTGATGGAATGGCTTGTCCTGCACTTCGCAAAAACCCAGAGTGCATTGAATGAATGTTGGAAAAATATCTTGGTTCCTTTCTAAACATAGTGATGTGAATGCAAAGATGACTTGGACCACTAAATATTTGAATTGAACTGGCAAAATAGTTGAGTCCTCATTCAAAGGCAAGGGCAGAGTTATTTTGCTCTTTTCTTTTTACCCCAGATTTCATTTTTTAAATGACTGAGATCTGTTATTTTAAAGAGGACTGTGTGAAAACACCCTGATACAACTGGAAACAAAATCACTAGAACCATGTTGCAACAACTCTAGCTACTATTTTTAGCTGGAGAGCAAGCACTTAGACAGCAAACATATCAAATTAGCTGATAGAAGACAGCTAAAGTTACCTGACTCCATTGTGCTTGGTCAGCTTGGGTCGATAGCATGGCTGTTTCTCGTTAAAGTAGCGTCCAGCAAAGACACCAGACAACATAAACACAAACAACAACAGTGCTCGAGCCATGTTGGAAAAGATCAGTCATATGACTTCCTAGGAACGTTTATTTTTATGGTTTCACCCGAGGGTCAACCTGAACAGGGCGCAGGCGCAGCGCAGACTGTGTCAAAAGTATTATACTTCCCTGTCATTGATTACCTGTTTTACAGACAGGATGATATGATTCTCACTGCGCAGTTCGACCTATGTGCATAACCACATAGCAAATTTCATCCCATGATTAGTGACTCACTACATACAGTATAACAGGAAAAGCTGAATTTATTTTGTTTTACAGACGTTGCACCTTCTAATTAATGAATAAACCAACCAACTGAACCCACTGCTGCCCGTTAAAGCAATAATCTTTAGCTGCTACGTCCGTTTGCGGACTTAATGATATATACCCATTGATAAACCCAATCATAAAAGCTTGTTTTACTCCAATGTGTGTAAAAAAAAATTTAAACAAACACTATTGATAGCCTCAAAACATAGTTAAAGCTACAATGTGTTACTTTTTGGGCGACCAGACAAAATTCACATAGAAATATGTAAGTTACAAATCTTTCATTCTCATTGAAAGCAAGTCTAAGAAGCAGTAGACCTGTTGTTTGTGCGTTATTTTTATGCTTTCCAGTCTCTCTTACTTTCAATTTGTTCACCAGCTTCAAACAGTTGAAAATACAATATTTTGGGATATGGAAAATATATTTCACAGTGGCTTAGATGGTATAATGATTCTCTACATCAGTGATCATCAACAAGATCCAGCCGGGGGGCGGAACATAATTACAAGTAATTTGTAGACTGCAAATTGACCGCAAGAAGCCCAAAACAGATGTTTGACTAAAACAATCATTTCAAATCTAGCTTACGTTTGTATACGATCACGTATCTATTATGCGTAGAAACACTTGTAACAGATTTCTTAAATTAATATCACTTGGAACTAATTTTCTGGTGTTATTCAAATCAAATCAAATGTATTTATAAAGCCCTTCTTACATCAGCTGATATCTCAAAGTGCTGTACAGAAACCCAGCCTAAAACCCCAAACAGCAAGCAATGCAGGTGTAGAAGCACGGTGGCTAGGAAAAACTCCCTAGAAAGGCCAAAACCAAGGAAGAAACCTAGAGAGGAACCAGGCTATGAGGGGTGGCCAGTCCTCTTCTGGCTGTGCCGGGTGGAGATTATAACAGAACATGGCCAAGATGTTCAAATGTTCATAAATGACCAGCATGGTCCAATAATAATAAGGCAGAACAGTTGAAACTGGAGCAGCAGCACGGCCAGGTGGACTGGGGACAGCAAGGAGTCATCATGTCAGGTAGTCCTGAGGCATGGTCCTAGGGCTCAGGTCCTCCGAGAGAGAGAAAGTAAGAGAGAAAGAGAGAATTAGAGAGAGCACACTTAAATTCACTGTTATTACAGTCTTATGTCCAACAATGAAAATTCTAAATGAAAAACTTTATTTTTGGGGGCTCAAAAGACTTGGGGGGGCACATAAAACCACCGCAGGCCAAATTCGGCCCATGAGCCGCCAGTTGGGGAACCCTGCTATACACAATGACTGCTTGTCTCGTCACAAACTGAAATTAGGCTAACTTTTAGACTTTTTAGCAACCAGGAAATGGCGGAGCGATTTCTGCATGGCGCATCTTGAAAACTATAATTTTTATATCATGGATGCATGGTCAGTCCTTGCATCCATAGGTTTTATGAATTTGAGAGTGGTTGGAGAGGTTTACAGCTGCTGTTCCGTTATGGGGACAACAAGTCACATTGTTAGGGAGGAGACAAGCATCTTGACATTATATCCAGTATCTCTGGAGTTATTACATTTCTAGAGGCCCCAACCCTCAGGTTATAACCAATCCATGGCTATTGTTTGCTAAAATAGCTTGAGCCATCTTTGTTGTGAGAAGTGCTGCATCACTGCAGTCTATTCCATTTCTGTCATTGTCTACCTCAACCATGGGAACATTTGGGTCCTCCTCATCTTCAATTGTGAAGCACTGCTGTTGCAATTATGACAATGCAGAACGTTCTTGGTTAAAAGTGCAATGTGTTTGAGACACTGGAAACGGCTTCAACACACCAAACATGAGCTCCACAACACCTCTGGTGTGGATATGAGCTTGGTTGTACCCTTGTTGCTCAGGTCTTATTGCATGAACAGAGGGGGTGAACAAGAAATTGGTCTATGCATACCCACTGTCACCAAGTATGATTTCACTATGTTGTCCTCCTTCAAGCCGAGTGTACAAAGAGGAATTTTTGAAAATTCTTGAGTCATGAATTGTACCTTTCCAGGGTGCAACAATGTTGGAAAACTGCAAATTGGGAGAACCAGTTTTTACAATTCCTGTACTCCTCAGCATATGCTGTAGTAGAGGGATACTTAATGGGAATATGACATCCATCTATACTGCCAATAACTCCAGGCAAGTTCCCATATTCATAAAACTACCTTGTAGTTGGCGTGGGCTGCAGGGAACTTGATGTAATTGTCTTTCAGTTCACATATAGCAGTGCAGACTGGACTAATCTGCATGCAGTCAGTTCACTTACACCACACAAATCTCCTGTTTCACAATGAAGGTTTCAGATGCCAAAAACCTCAGTATTTGTAGGGAAGGAGGAATGGGCCTTCCCTAAAGAGTCAGATGAAAGCCTTGCCTCAAGCAAACAAATGATCTCAGCTGCATTGACTATGTAGATACAGAAACGGTAATGAAAACTGTATTTAATCTAACTCATTCAGTGGGTTGCTCCTGTCGATAATCGCCCTTCTGTCCGTCCTTGGTGGTGCTCTTTGATCATTGAATGTCCAGTAATCCATTTCCCTCCATTACCAAGGTCAACCCGGGGGCCACTGTCCATTCATCTGAAGTTGAACCTGACACTAGCCTTCTGGAAACTTCAGACTTTTTCCAATCTAAACTAGGGCATGTCTGAGAAATGCCATTTCAGTCAATTGAGTTTAAAAAGTGCAAATTGAATATAAGATTAGGTTTAATCGGCCCGCGAAACTGCCCATTATGTTTTAGGCCTAACTACATTGTCTGTAACCTGAACTCCTTCCGTGGCCTCCAACTGCTCTTAAACGCGAGTAAAACCAAATGCATGCTTTTCAACCGATCGCTGCCTGCACCCGCATGCCCGACTAGCATCACCACCCTGGATGGTTCCAACCTTGAATATGTGGACATCTATAAGTACCTAGGTGTCTGGCTAGACTGCAAACTCTCCTTCCAGACTCACATCAAACATCTCCAATCAAAAATCAAATCCAGAGTCGGCTTTCTATTCCGCAACAAAGCCTCCTTCACTCACGCTGCCAAGCTTACCCTAGTAAAACTGACTATCCTACCGATCCTCGACTTCGGCGATGTCATCTACAAAATGGCTTCCAACACTCTACTCAGCAAACTGGATGCAGTCTATCACAGTGCCATCCGTTTTGTCACTAAAGCACCTTATACCACCCACCACTGCGACTTGTATGCTCTAGTCGGCTGGCCCTCACTACATATTCGTCGCCAGACCCACTGGCTCCAGGTCATTTACAAGTCCATGCTAGGTAAAGCTCCGCCTTATCTCAGTTCACTGGTCACGATGGCAACACCCATCCGTAGCACGCGCTCCAGCAGGTGTATCTCACTGATCATCCCTAAAGCCAACACCTCATTTGGCCGCCTTTCGTTCCAGTACTCTGCTGCCTGTGACTGGAACGAATTGCAAAATCGCTGAAGTTGGAGACTTTTATCTCCCTCACCAACTTCAAACATCAGCTATCCGAGCAGCTAACCGATCGCTGCAGCTGTACATAGTCTATAGGTAAATAGCTCACCCTTTTTCACCTGCCTCATTCCCATACTGTTTTTATTTATTTACTTTTCTGCTCTTTTGCACACCAATATCACCAATATCTCTACCTGTACATGCCCATCTGATCATTTATCACTCCAGTGTTAATCTGCAAAATTGTATTATTCGCCTACCTCCTCATGCCTTTTGCACACATTGTATATAGATTGCCCATTTTTTTCTACTGTGTTATTGACTTGCTAATTGTTTACTCCATGTGTAACTCTGTTGTCTGTTCACACTGCTATGCTTTATCTTGGCCAGGTCGCAGTTGCAAATGAGAACTTGTTCTCAACTAGCCTACCTGGTTAAATAAAGGTGAAATAAAAAATAAATAAAAAAATTTGATGTGTGCATAAATGTGAGCAGTAAGCCTATGCGACCAGGTGTTGAATGCAAATACCCAGGAGACAGCAACTTCACCTTCGCTCCAGGGATAGCTCAGTCATGAGTGCCATAGTTGGCCAATCCAAGCAGATTAGCATTGGTTCAAAGAGGTAACCCAAATTAAATATATACAGCAATAAAACTAGAGGATAGCATAAACTATAGGTTAACTAACAAAAAACCACAAACACTGGCAGGCCAAGAAGCCTCTGGTCACAGAATGCCAATCATCCAGATTACTCACACCTGTTGATTTATCCAGGCTTCCTGGCAGAGAAGAGCCCTTCACCCAGTTGGTGCTGCCACCTGGGGATGGAGTATGACAGAAGTGTATCTTGGTACATTTGTTACAGGCAAGTTTGTCAACATTTTATTTTATGCAGTTATCATTTTACAAGGAATAAGATAAAGCAGATAAGATTACTCCAAAAGATCTCTTTATTATTCACAAGTTATTCCCAATGTCCATAAAGACAAGTTTGGCAACAGTGGATAAGCTATGGCTGCAAACCAAAATATGTGTTTGCCTAGCGAATTTACTCAAGACACGCATTAAAAGAAAAAGGAAACATTCACTTAGCTCACAGGATCGCTTGGATCACATACCTCATTCAGTTATTTTAACAGTCAATTTCAGACTATTTTGATTTCATTTTCAGAAATTGTGATAATGCTCTTGTAATTTATTCAAGGACAGCAAAACCTTTAAGTCTACAACATGCTATAATTCCTTCCAATTCTTTGTGGGACAAATAATCAAAAGACAGTCAATTAAATACAACACAAACAAATCTGAGAGAAATTGTAGCCACCTGCTCTTTTCCCCCACATTTTATTCACTGCATCGTGAAGAAGTAGACTAAGAATTGACGATTGGAAATGCTTTCTAGGTGAACAGTGCATGTCAGTGTAAAGAGGGGAGGTGTGTGGGTCTGGAGTTTGTGAGGCAGAAGAGTCCTGAGGTGGCTGTTTAGAGGTTTTACACCAGTCTCCGCCTTTTGCTGTCGCGCACCATCGGGTCCCCGGACGCAGCATTCATTCTGGCCGCCCCCAGAGGAGACACCTGGTTGAGCATAGGGTCGTCGGAAGCCTGGCCAAACAGAGCCATGAGCAGAGCCACGCCGAAGCCAGTAGCACGCTCCCCCTGCAGAGGAAGGAAGAGAATGATACAACAGGTTACACCATGACTCAAATATGTTTTTGTTCCCAGCCCCCCTCCATTAGCTCTTACACATTTGTTTTTTCACCCATCTGCAAGCACTAGATAGATAATGTATACAGAGGATGATCCTTTCGTTCCCCATTTGTTTGAGCTAGGCTGAAGCAGGTTAGAGCACACTTGTTCTGAAAAGTGTTTGAGTCTGTCAAGATATGGGAGTGGCTGAAATGGATTTAATAGATTATGTCTATACTTCCAAAATATTTAATTAGAAGGGGTTTCCTGGACACATTAAGCCTAATCCTGAACTAAAAAGCATTTTCAGTGGGGATTCCTCCATTAAGTTAGCTTTTTAGTCCATGACTAGGCTTAAATCGGTGTCCAGGAAAACACCCCCACTAAACCCAAATATCCAGTCACTCACAGCATGGACGGGGGAGGCTATGTCCACATGGACCCAGACCCCAGGCCAGTCGAAGCCCAGGTGAGAGCCGATGAAGAGGCCGGCACAGGAGCTCGTAGCATTCTCCCGGTCCTTTCACACACACAGAAAAGGGATACCTTTACATTTTAGTCATTCAGCAGATGCTCTTATCTAGAAAATATATAATAGGGTGAAGGAAAATGAACAACAATCATGATAGGCTGTAGAAGCATCAACTCTTTGTACGGAGCTACTTGATCATACTCCGATCTAAGATTAGGACCTGGTAGACTGGGCATACAGCAGAGAGAAGAGTAGTAAGTGCCACTCACAGCCACAGAGTTCTTCATGTCTGCCACGGCTGAGGTGAACTCACTGAAGTGAAGCTCTGGGCAGTAGACCAGTGGGTGAGCCAGGTCTCCGCTGCTGCGGCCTGCACTCACACATGCCATCTCCCACTGCTCACTGTTGGTCATCACAGCACAATGGTACTTCCCTGTGGAGATCCCCTAGGAAAGAGACAAATTAAACCATTGTTTGAAACAAATACTTATGTAGTAATTTGTTATACAGGAACTATGGTAATGAACTAAAGTGAAAGGTGGTAATAAGAAGTTCAATTATGTATGTATTGAGTACAAATTCACCTAACGCTTATGATGGGCAACAAAAACCAGCCTTGTTTTTGTGCATCAGACCTCAAACATTTCACTCGCGAACTACTTCACTGGGTAGCCAAAATAATACTGTGTGGTGCATGTGACTTTCAGAATGAGCTCATCAGTGCATCATGAGGGTTACCACATGATGTGGCTTTATCAGTCAGCACAAGCTGTGTTTGAGTTAGAACAACTGTTATAAGGAAATATTTAGGCCTAATGATTTTGTTTGACACAAACACACCATCCATTTGTGTGAGACAACCTTGATACGTTGTTTTGAGTTCCTCAGAGAATGTGGTGAGTTTTAGCTGTAGCCCACAAAAATTTCAGTTAGGGCAAAGATCAACAAAATTAAAAAACTTACTGGGTATAATTATCTGTCACAAGCCCTGTTGACCCTTGCACATGTTCATTTCAGCCTATATATGATGGTGTGTGTTGTTGCCAAAGATGCAGTGCTGTGGCCATAGAAGAGCCTGCCAGTCACACACCTGTGCCCCTGTCAGGGTGGCCATATCCAGGATGATGTCAGCAGAGAGGTCCTTGCTGGCATACACCACACCATCAGACAGCACCAGCCTGCCCTCGGCATCAGTGTTGTTGATCTCCACGGTCCTTCATCAGAAAGGCAGCAAAAAGAGAACAAAAAACGCTATTCATACCACAAACTAAGCCAGCATCATAATAAAGGATCCTTGGTCAAATATCAGCCAATTGTGTCTTTCCCACACAAAGCCCATCAGAAGGAAAAACCCTACTTTCCTCCATCAGCTTGCCATTGTATTAGCCTGTTTCCCATTACTTTGCCTAACTGGTTTAAATTAATCCAACATTTAGGAGGGTACTCACTTTCCAGAGTAGAGTGTGTGGATGTCATCTGGTCGTGTTGCAGCGGGTCCGACTGCATTCTCTGCCAGGCAGAATATGGCATGGAGATTGTCTTTGAAGCCCTAAAAAAAAAAGACATGCATTTCAAAAAAGGTCTATACACAACTTTTCAAACGCTCAATACAATCCCATAGGGTGTCTCCAAACAGGACCGAATGTTGCAAAATAAGAGGTTGATTTGAAAGATTAACAAGGGGTAGTAGGTAGATCCAACCTGTTTGACAGTAGCTTTGAAAGCTCCTAAAATGGCTGCTGCCCCACCACAGTCTCTCTTCATCCCAGGCATGTTGGTCTTGATGTGGGGGGGAAAAAGAACATTCATCCTTTATAACATTGAAACTGAATACTTGTTTTGCTGGCTAAATATCCATTTAATTATACAAAAGACAGAATGATCACATCATGGATCTGTTCCAAATGGCACCCCATTCCCTTTATAGTACACCACTTTAGACAAGGGCCCATAGGGCTCTGTTCAAAAGTACTGCTCTATAGAGAACATGGTGCTATTTGGGATGCAGCTAAACTGACAAGCCTCATGCTTGCCTTTACCTTTCCCTTGATGCTGAGGCCTCCAGTGTCATATACAATTCCCTTGCCCACCCATGCAATAGTCTGGGTGGCGCCATCTGGTTTGTGGCTCAGGACTGCCAGAGCAGGGGGGTTCACCGCTGCCTTGCCCACTCCATAGATGCCTGAGGGCCCAAACAGTCCAAAGTAATTGAGTTGATAACTCAATATTAGTGTGGTTATCAGGGAAAACAACCACGAGTGTATCTACATCACAAGACAACTCAAACTAAAATACAAGCTTTATTCCAATGTGGGAAAACTAATTTGACATTCCTTTTGGCCTAAATCTTTTGGGTCCCATTTATTAGCAAGTTTACTGAGAAAGTAATACATCAGAATAGAAACATTGCGCATTCAAAGACCGAGAGGAGAACCAACCCCCAAAAAACTCCAAAAGGAAAGTGGAAGAAAGCGTGTGGTCATCATACATACGAGCTGATACACATGATTAAAAAATATTTTTCTAACTGGCCCACACAGTTTGTGTAATGGGAAGCAAAGCACCAAACAGATTTGAGTCCCAATTAGAGTATGAGAGCAGAGTTGCTTTGGCATACCAAATTCTTTCCAACCGTTCCTCGAAAATACAATCCTCACTCACAGGATAAACTGAGTCCATATTCGCTCCATTCCTTAAAATCACCATTTAACAAACACCCATCTATTTTTGTGACTACTTGGTTTTGAAGTATTGAAAACAAACCATATGATATTATAAACCATATTTTTATATAAAGTATTTTTATATACATGAAAAGGCGACTAAAAGCATTCACAATTTCAAATAGGCGAGGTGTCGCATTAAACTGCATATAAACACTTTAAATAGGTCAGGAACCAGATGGGTAGCCTAAATGCATTTAGGCTATATTATTAGCCTAATATTTCAAGGCTATAGCCTACAAATAAATAAATAGTGAAGCATTTCCGAGTGTCGACACACTAGGCTGGCAGGAACATTAAGCACTCAGCATTTAAACATTTTGTTGTATTAGGTCATTGTACTCTATAAATTGTGCATATAGGCTGTGACTTAAATATAATTCAAATCTAATTCATTATTAGTGCCTTTGGCCAATCTCTTGTTTCTAAAAGTGAATTCAGAGTGTGGCTTCAGGCTCGTGTGATGGTGCCTGCAGAGCAGGCCAGCAGCAGAGAATAACCTCTCTGTGCTTGCAGAGCGACTGGGGATGCTAAACACCCTTCGGCCCACTCTTGCCAGGGAGGCAGTATTGCAGTGTTGTTTTTGTATTTTTCTATTAGGTAGGCCTGACATTTTGTATACCCCTATCAAAACAGAAAGCTCCTTTAAAGAGGTAACATGTCAGGCCTATTGGGCCAAAATCAATGATAGCCTATTGTATAGACAGAATGAAAATTAAGAGATTATATTTATTGTTTATAAATACTTTTCTACAATGACAGTTAGCTACCCACCTCATTCCTTTCTTTTAGCATGTGGACGAAGTAGACCATCATGCTTTCGGGATACGGGTCTTTTCAGATTCCACGATGACTAGTTGTGGACACTACAACACACTCCCTCTCTTGCTCTTGGCCCATTCTGCACCGGTGTGTTTACTCAGTTCATTAAAATATTTAGCAAACTCACATAATCTGGTCCAAAACATAGAAGCATAACAGACAAGCATAACACATAGCCAAGACCCTCCTGTCCTGATACACTACCTCCAAATCCTTTCTGTTTCAGTTCCTCTCCTCGAATGATAACAGGAGAAATGCCCAGTTCAGTTGCCACTGCCTTAATCTCCTGAAGACAAAAAGGCATACCCAGTCAAAAAAAGTACATTTTGTTTAATTAAGTTGTTTTAAGAAGTCACTGGAGTGTGCTATTGCTTTATTGTAGCGTCCCAAATGGCACCCTAAACCCGATAGTGCACTACTTTGAGCAAAGCCAACAGGGCTGAAAAGCAGTGCCCTATGTTGGGAATAGGGTGCCATTTGTGATGCAGCCGATAACTACATTACGATATCACTTGCCTCCAAGAAGTGATCAGTATTCATCTCATTGCACGGTGTGTCCACAATCCGTGCTGCCAGTCTCACTCCATCAGCAGCATTGGCAAGACACTGGCAAGAGCCAAAGCATAAATTAAGTTCATTTTTTGTCATTTAGCTTTGGATAAAAGCGTCTGCTAAATGGCATATATTATTATATATTATTGTCATTTAGCAGATGTTCCTATCCAGAGAGAATTACAATCATGCAAACTCTGGATCATGTACTCTGGATTTACATTTATGCATGTACAGTGCATTCAGAAATGATTCAGACCCCTTGACTTCTTCCACTGTTAGGTTATAGCCTCATTAGTACCCCCCAACCTCAATCTACACACAATACCCCATAATGACAAAACAAAAACAGGTTCAGAATTTTTTGCAAATGTATTACAAATAAAACATCACGTCTACATTAGTACTCAGACTCTTTACTTAGTACTTTATAATTGCTGCCAAAGTTGCTTCAACAGCCTCAAGTCTTCTTGGGTATGACGCTACAAGCTAAGCACACCTATATTTGTGGCGTTAACCCCATTCTTCTCTGCAGATCCTCTCAAGCCCGGTCAGGTTTGATGGGAGTGTTATTGCACAGCTATTTTCAGGTCTCTCCAGAGATGTTCGATCGGGTTCAAGTCCGGGCCCTGGCTGGGCCACTCAAGGACATTCAGAGACTTATCCCAAAGCCACTCTTGAATTGTCTTGGCTGTGTGTTTAGGGTCGTTATCCTGTTGGAAGGTGAACCTTCACCCAGTCTGAGGTCCTGAGTGCTCTGGAGAAGGTTGGCATCAAGGATCTCTGTTTACTTTGCTCCGTTCATCTTTCCCTCAAACCTGACGAATCTCCCAGTCCCTGCCACTGAAAAACATCCCCACAGCATGATGCTGCCACCACCATACTTTGGATGGTGCCAGGTTTCCTCCAGACATGATGCTTGGCATTCAGGCCAAAGTGTTCAATCTTGATTATCAGACCAGAGAATCTTGTTTCTCATGGTCTGAGACTCCTTTAGGTGCTTTTTGGAAAACTCCAAGCGGGCTGTCACGTGCCTTTTACTGATGAGTGGCTGCTGTCTGGCCACTCTACCATAAAGGCCTGATTGGTGGAGTGCTGCAGAGATGGTTGTCCTTCTGGAAAGTTCTCCCATCTCCAGAGGAACTCTGGTGCTCTGTCATAGTGATCATTGGGTTCTCGGTCACCTCCCTGACCAAGCCCTTTTCCCTCGATTGCTCAATTTGTCCACGTGGCCAGCTCTAGGAAGAGTTTTAGTGGTTCCAAACTTGTTCCATTTAAGAAAGTAGGCCACTGTGTTCTTGGGGACCTTCAATGCTGCAGACATTTTTTGGTACCCTTCCCCAGATCTGTGCCACAACACAATCCTGTCTTGGAGCTCTACGGACAATTCCTTCGACCCCACGGCTTGTTTTTTGCTCTGACTTGCACTGTCAACTGTGGGACCTTATATAGACAGGTATGTGCCTTTCCAAATCATGTCCAATCAATTGAATTTACCACAGGTGCACTCCAAGTTGATGATTAACAGAAAGAGGATGCACCTGAGCTCAATTTCAAGTCTCATATCAAAAGGGTCTGCAAACTTAATGTATGTTTTTTATTTAAGAAATTTAAAAAATGTCTAAAAACCTGTTTTTGCTTCGTCAATATGGGGTAACGTGTGTAGACTGATGGAAAAAAACATGTACAGTGGGGCAAAAAAGTATTTAGTCAGCCACCAAGTGTGCAAATTCTCCCACTTAAAAAGATGAGACTTGTAATTTTCATCATAGGTACACTTCAACTATGACAGAAAATGAGAAAAAAAATCCAGAAAATCACATTGTAGGATTTTTAATGAATTTATTTGCAAATTATAGTGCAAACACAGCTCAATTTGACCTCAAAAAACAATCTTGCGACTGCATGAGTGAAAGACCGCTCGTGCCTGTCTACGCTGGCCTACAATAATTAGACTCCGATGCGCACTACAGAGATTGGGATGAGCAAAACATTGCATCCGGAGGACACCGATTCAATTCTGATCGGAGTAGCGTAATTGTTTGATAATTATTTTTTTAATCTATAATCTGCTTGGCCAAAAAATGTTTTACTTGCCACAGCACTGTAGTGGTTTTAACAGAAATAACCTACAATGTTTTTTCAGCTCAGATTTACTCAAGAGGCATAGCCTATAGGCCAGGTGGTTTTTATATTTTTTTTATGTATTCATTCAGGTTCACAGTGCGGACCGAACAGATGTGCCCATACTAAACGGTTTGGTAGGAATACTTGTGCAGTACATCATAAAAGCACTCCATATAGATCTTGTAGTCAGTTTGATCAGTCATTTACAAAACCAGTGGTTGGCAGCAACAACAGTGGCTGATGTAGGTCCACAATGGCTCTGGCAATGACTAGTATAGAAGTTAGAGGTACCTGCAGTATAGTGGGGTCCAGTGGTCCGTTGTCTTGGCCCACAGTGATGAACTCCACAGTGACTTTCTTCTCGGTCCTGCGGGAGGAGGCAGAACGACGGGAGAATATGGGGAAAGCCCGGGCGATGGCACAGGCTGAGGCAAACACATCAGACCGCTCACACACCACCTGGACAGACAGGAACAAACATACTTTCACTGTCTGATAACAAATCTGTAATAACAGTCAAGCTAAAATGATCAATAAATGCAGTGTGTCAATCACAAAGCATGCAATTTGGCATATTGCCTTAAAAGTCTAATTAAAAGAATACCGCATAGGCCTACTTTAAATATGCAACCACATGTAGGCCTAACCTATATTTGTTTGAGACTTCGGACAGTTGTAGGGGCCCATCTATGACTTAACGATCACATTATCACTAAGGATGGAATAATAAATGGCTGGTGTCTGACGCGTCATGGCAGATAAGGTCAGCATCACACTAAACTCCACGGGCATGTTTCCCACCACAGATTAAGCCTAGTCCTGGACTAAAAACTATTCTCAATGGACAACTTCCACTGAAAGTGCATTTAAATCCAGGACTAGGCTTAATGTGTTTGGGAAACCGGCCCCGTATAGCTCCGAATTAGTCTTTAATCCCAGTGCAGTGAACTGACTGACCAGGATGCAGCGGCTTGTCCCTCCAGGCAGGCAGGTACGGACCAGACGGGAAAGGAAGTGGGCAGAGGAAGGGCTGTTGTGTCTGCTAACCCGTGAGGGCAAGGCTGCCACAGCTGCATGGCTCAAGTACAGAGGGCAGCTGTCAGTAGGGTTAGGGTTCAGAGCAGTGAGAGCAGCCTGCCAGACCTGGATAAAAAAAAAAAAGTTTTCATTTTGATAGCAAATTATTGTCACTGTGAGTGCTATATTATGATGATCACATAAGCGCTGGCATCGATTCTGAATGGCACTGAATACAGTAAGACTTGTGAAAGCATATGACATAAGTTGTCTGACAATGTGGTAAATTGTTGAACAATTTACCTGCAAGTTGCACACACTGTGCTGTCAAACAGTGATAAGATATTAGCAAAGCAGAAGACCAAATAGTGATCAAAGGCTGCGTTTACACAGGCAGCCAAATTCTAATCATTTTCCCCAATTAATGGCAAAAGATCAGAATTGGTCTGACTCCACATGCAGCTGCTTGGACCAAACATCAAGTAGTCACGAGGAGCAATAGCTAGGTTATTCGGGCACATGCAACTTGAAACATAATTTAACTAGCTAATCCAGTAAAACTGACTTTCCTACAGGCTGGCTTCTTCAAGTAAAATGGGGTGGGGAAACGTAAATGAGATTTTCTTGAAATTAAGAATAAAGGCCAATAAAATATTGTCAGGGATCAAGTAACGAGTCAGTGGTTGGAGAGTGGAGATGGCATGTTAAAAGCTAAGCTAGCATGACTTGATTTGTGATAGCTAATTTAGCTAGCAAGCATTTAGCTAACTTTGTTAGCATTGTAAGATTCAAGCCAATGAACTATGCATGGCCCATTGGAACTATTTCACAGAATACCAAGAGTAAAATTAAGCATTTTTCATATTATAATTACTAGTTAGCTAACTTACTAATTAGATTTTTTTACTGACACTATCCAGCTTGCAATGTCAGCGCCAGTTGACAAGTGAGTGCTTGCCGGGGAGCTCTAGCACGAGCAGCCCCGACTTTTTTATTTCCTCACCTTTTCGCTGACAGCTGGCTGCAATTTCCCCTTGACCTGGGTCCAGTTTGTTTGGGCCAAGTTATTCAGTTGACCGACAATTAGGACAGGGCGATTTTGAGGCTCCGAATCTCCAGCAGAAGCCTTGAACTCCAGCACCACGTTCGCCATCTTTGGACAAACCGATGGATTGATGCCCTTTGCACTTTATCGCACATCCTGCTTTTCAAAGAGCTTTGTCACTGCTGAGGTTGAATGGGAAGTCAGCTGTAGCACGGATCTTGAATAGGATTGGATTTTTCTGTACAGTCGTTGTACATAGAGTGTGAGAAATATATTTTTAAACCAGTACGTTTAGTTCATTTTCCCCGTAAATCAGTGGAAAAGACTATCCAATCCTACTTACGCATAATGATTTCTTGGTAAGCAGCTATATCTCAACAGCGGATACGAACCAATGCAATGCACGTGTATTATTTATTTAAACCGTTAATATCCACAATCGTAAAACAAAACTAAAAACATAAGAATAACATGAGCCATAATATACCATTGGGACGAAGGTGTTTCCCCACCCAAAGAAAACATCCAGACATGAGCAATTATGATTTATAATTGAAGTTTGTATAAATCTATATATATATATAAAAAAACTGAACTTGGACAATGTTTTGGAAATAGCTAATTCTGTCCAAGACTTCCCAAATCCCAAATTGTACCCTATTCCCTGGCTATTGGTCCTGGTCAAAAGTAGTACACTATTTAGTGGATAGGGTGCCATTTGGGACTTCACAATGAATTCAGTTTCATCATCAGTAATAAAGACTTGAGCACACTTTGAAATCTATTCAGAATTTAACATGAAATGGGTCACATATCTTTACAAAAAAACAGGACCATTCTTCATAAGAAACTGTAGTGTTGATTTTGTAGCGGAATCGGCAAAGTAATTTGAGTGCAAAAGCTTGCAACACATCGTTCATTCCAACACAGGCTGCCAAAGACACAATTTAGGCTATTCAATACATCTTTGCCATAGACTAAATCCCTTGACCTTTTATAGAATTTAAATTAAAAAATAAATTATTTCATAATATACAGCAGAAGTTTGACAGACATGAAACCAATCATCAGACTTTCGATATGTGCAAACTGTGAGAGGTATAAAATACTAAATAAACTCAACTGATGTATCAGTTAGTGATACCAAACAATAGAAAGGGTCGTAAAAACAAGAGAAAGCAGTCATGTGATCTAAATGTGCACCATCATGAACGACACTGCTGTTGGTACAGAGACATTCATTTAGGATGGTCTGAATCCAAACAGAACTATTGGTATTCAATCAATCAGTTTCAGCCACAAAAAACATTGTAATTTCTCCCTCTGAAAAAAGAAACATGAAAAAGCAGAAAACGAAACAAATGAAGTGTATGCAATGACCAGGGTCCGTAAAAGCAACACCACGAGACAAAATGTTCCTCGTTCATAGACATTCAGTATTCATCTGTGCAGTAGCTGAATTGTAGGAATTCTTCTCTTGGAATAACATACATGAAAGAGCAGAGCATACAACTATAGCTTACACTAAAACTGGACAGATGATGTTAATTCTCACAAGAAAACCACTTATTTTCTCCAAAACCAAGCAAATTATATGGCCATGACAATTAAATCAGTAGTCGACCACAAGGGAATTGAATATGTTTTTTCTGTGTTTCTTTGTAGCAGTACCATGACACATGGCTATGGTCATGTTCAAGAGGGTATTGGAGCACAGTGGGTGTGTGCAGGCATGTTCCAAAGTTAAATAGGAACTCTCCCTGGCTGTCCTCTCTTAGGAATCATGCATTCAACATTTCCATGAGTCATACAGCGCAAGATTCTGGAAGAATGATTCTTCAGATGTTGATTGAAAAGTTGGACAGGTAATCAACATCATTTGAAGTACAGATAAGACCCTCATACAAGCACACACAACATACCAAAAGCAAAGGAATGCATCACTAGAACTTGGTCCCAAATAGAATAAGTATTAGAACGACAACTATAACAGTAAGGATTAAAATGACCAGCATCTTTCGGTTTTTCTTCTGATACTGTTCAGCCTGCAAGAAAACAGAGAAAATGTTATAATTAAGTTTGTGGGCAAGATGACATCTTACCCTTTTTCATGGACATAATCATCAATTGGGCTTCGTTTGAACCATTGTGCAACGCACATCTGAAACATCAACAATCTAACATTGTGTCCTCACCTTTTGTAACTGTTTCAACCCCTCTTCTGTTTTGACACACGATTGCTCCACATTGAAGTCAATTCTGTCAAGTACTGTGCCCTGATATTGGACAAATAATGAAACAAATCAGTTGGGAAAACATACCAAGCCATATCCATGGGCCATACTGACACAGTTTGTTATTGATGTTAATCATCACAGGGTATAAACATGGTGTTTCCAATCACTGAATAGAGTTTCCCTCACAGACCTGTTCCACCACCAATCCAGCCAGGTCTTGGAAAATCTCATTCAGGTCAGAGATGGACTGGACAATCTGTCTGACCTCTCTCTCACGTTCCTCCACCATCACTGTGTTCTGCTCTACCAGGACCAGCTGGTCACCTGTAAACCCCTGGGAGAGATCAGAAATATGGGCTCACTGAATACAACTTTGTCTTCGTCCCAAATGGCACCCTATTCCCTTCTGCAGGGGGAAAAAAATAGTTTTGTTACAATCTTAATGCTATGAAAATACTTCAGTCGAATAGTGCTGTTCACAGGTAATTTTCCCTGCGGTCCAGTAACCTCTTCATACACCACACAAAGAAAGTTGGAAGTTTACATACACCTTAGCAAAATACATTTGAACTCAGTTTCACAATTCCTGACACTTAATCAGAGTAAAAAATCCCTGTCTTGGGTCAGTTAAGATCACCACTTTATTGTAAGAATGTGAAATGTCAGAATAATAGTAGAGAGAATGATTAATTTCAGCTTGTATTTCTTTCATCACATTCCCAGTGGGTCAGACGTTTACATGCACTCAATTAGTAGATGGTAGCACTGCCTTCCACAAGCTCCCCACAATAAGTTGGGTGAATTTTGGCCCATTCCTCCTGACAGAGCTGGTGTAACTGAGTCAGGTTTGTAGGCCTCCTTGCTCCCACACACTTTTTCAGTTCTGCCCACACATTTTCTATGGGATTGAGGTCAAGGCTTTGTGATGGCCACTCCAATACCTTGACTTTGTTGTCCTTAAGCCATTTTGCCACAACTTTGGAAGTATGCTTGGGCTCATTTTCAATTTGGAAGACCCATTTGCGACCAAGCTTAACTTCCTGACTGATGTTACTTCAATATATCCACAATTTTCCCTCCACATGATGCCCTCTATTTTGTGAAGTGCACCAGTTCCTCCTGCAGCAAAGCACCCCCACAACATGATGCTGCCACCCCCGTGCTTTATGGTTGGGATGATGTTCTTCGGCTTGCAAGCCTCCCCCTTTTTCCTCCAATCATAACAATGGTCATTATGGCCAAACAGTTCTATTTTTGTTTCATCAGTCCAGAGGACATTTCTCAAAAAAGTACAATCTTTGTCCCCATGTGCAGTTGGAAACTGTAGCCTGGCTCTTTATGGTGGTTTTGAGCGAACTTTCAGGTTATGTAGATATAGGACTAGTTTTACTGTGGATATAGATACTTTTGTACCGGTTTCCTCCAGCATCTTCACAAGGTCCTTTGCTGTTGTTCTGGGATTGATTTGCACTTTTCGCACCAAAGTACATTCATCTCTAGGAGACAGAACGCCTCTCCTTCCTGAGCGGTATGACGGCTGCGTGGTCCCATGGTGTTTATACTTGCGTACTATTGTTTGTACAGATGAACTTGGTACCTTCAGGCTTTCGGATGTGGAGGTCTACAATTTTTTTCTGATGTCTTGGCTGATTTCTTTTGATTGTCTCATGATGTCAAGCAAAGAGGCACTGAGTTTGAAGGTAGGCCTTGAAATACATCCACAGGTACACATCCAATTGACTCAAATGATATCAATTAGCCTATCAGAAGCTTCTAAAGCCATGACGTAATTTTCTGGAATTTTCAAAGCTGTTTAAAGGTACAGTCAACTTAGTGTATGTAAACTTCTGACCAACTGGAATTGTGATACAGTGAATTATAAGTGAAATAATCTGTAAACAATTGTTTGAAAAATTATTTGTCATGCACAAAGTAGATGTCTTAACCGACTTGCCAAAACTATAGTTTGTTAACAAGAAATTTGTGGAGTGGTTGAAAAATTAGTTTTAATGACTCCAACCTAAGTGTATGTAAACTTCTGACTTCAACTGTATGTATAAGCAATAATGCTGATCAGGGAAATGTCAAAATACACTGACAGTGTCAGTTCCAAGCTCACCCTGTCATATAGTGCTATGTCTTCATCCTCCTCCATTAGAGGACCGGAGTCAAAAAAGTGCTTTGATCTCTCCTCGCGATTCTTCATGCCTGTAACAGAAAGCATCAACATTATGACAATAAAAGAGACATATGTATGAGTGGTCCTTCTGTAGCTCAGTTGGTAGAGCATGGCGCTTGTAACGCCAGGGTAGTGGGTTCGATTCCCGGGACCACCCATACGTAGAATGTATGCACACATGACTGTAAGTCGCTTTGGATAAAAGCGTCTGCTAAATGGCATATATTTTTAGATATTATTATATATAATGAGGGTGCAGGTGAAATCTAAGACCAGAGAAATGTAGAGTGTGTGTGTGTGTGTGTGCACAAGTTTGTGCCAGAAGAGAGAGAAGTGAGGGTTGGAAGATAACTGAAGAGGTGTAGGAGTAAATACAGTAAGGTGAAATACCACCGTTCAGTTTGAGTGCTCGCTTACGTTTCAGGTAACTGGACTGTGTGTGTCTGAAGTTGGTGGACAGCTCCTGCAGGCTCCCTGCCAATGAGGACACCACGTTTCTCAGAAGCCTCTCCTCTTGCTCTGTGCAGTGGCCACAGCGAGACTGCAGACCTCTCACCGCACGCTGACACCGGTGGAACATCTACACACAGAGGCAAAAGAGCAAGCACTCAATATATCTTTGCTATATTAGAGAAAAACATTTGACCTTTGTACAATTTAAATTCAAAATAACTAATTAATATCTACACTAGTGATGTGCAGGTTAACTCAACCCACAGTCCCATGGTTATCTACGTAGGGCAGGCGCGTTTAGATTCATAAAGAGTCGGGTTGAATAAAGAGAATACAAATGTATTTTTTTCATCCATGAATGTATAATTATAGTGCAATTTATATCTATAGGCTACATTGAGGTTTTTCTTTCATTATTTGAAGGTAGGAAACAACACCACTTCACTGATCCTCAACACAGGGCCCCACAAGGGTGCCTGCTCAGCCCCCTCCTGTACTCCCTGTTCACCCACGACTGCGTGCCCACGCATGTCTCCAACTCAATCATCAAGTTTGCAGACAACACAGCCTACAGGAGGAGGTGAGGGCCCTGGGAGTGTGGTGCCAGGAAAATAACCTCTCACTCAACATCAAAAGCAGCTGATCGTGGACTTCAGGAAACAGCTACACCCCCCCATCCACGGGACCGCAGTGGAGAAGGTGGAAGGCTTCAGGTTCCTTGGCGTACACATCACTGACAAATTGAAATTGTCCACCAACACAGACAGTGTGGTGAAGAAGGCGCAACAGCGCCTCTTCAACCTCAGGAGGCTGAAGAAATGTGGCTTCTCACCTAAAACCCTCACTAACATTTACAGATTGAGAGCATCCTGTCGAGCTGTATCACCGCCTGGTACGGCAACTGCACCATCCGCAACCGCAGGACTCTCCAGAGGGTGGTGCAGTCTGCACAACGCATCACCGGGGGCAAACGACCTGCCCAACGACCTGCCCTACAGTACACCTACAGCACCTGATGTTACAAGAAGGCCAAAAAGATCATCAAGGACCATAACCACCTGAGCCACTGCCTGTTCACCCCACGATCATCCAGAATGCGAGGTCAGTACATGTGCATCAAAGCTGGGACAGAGACTGAAAAATAGCTTTTATCTCAAGGCCATCAGACGGTTAAATAGCCATCACTAGCACATTAGAGACTGCTGCCCTATATACAGACTTGAAATCACTGGCCACTTTAATAATGGAACACTAGTCACTAATAATGTTTACATATTTTGCATTACTCATCTCATATGTATATACTGTATTCTATTCTACTATATTTATGCCACTCCAACATTGCTTGTCCAAATACTTATATATTCTTTATTTTAGATTTGTGTGCACTGTTTGTTGTGAAATTGTTAGATATTACTGCACTATTGGAGCTAGAAACACAAGCATTTCACTACACCCGCAAAAACATCTGTTAAACACATGTATGTGACCAATAAAATTTGATTTGAATAATAAATATTAGTGATTTGAATAATAAATATTAGTGATTTGAATAATAAATATGATATTCTATTCAATTGAGTTTCTTGTATGGACTCCTCTGTCACTGACCAACCTGTGTGATCTCCTGAGTAGTGATCTCTATGGCATGCTCCTCTTCACTGCTGTCATCCAGGGTGGGACGGTTCATGTGCTTGTCATGGAGGGCGGCCAGCTCCTTCATTTTCTGCTGGACCCGTGTGATGTCATACTGAATCTGAAAGCCCACGCACAAGATTAACACAGATGCTTGGGAGAACAGGACATGCACTGAAAGCTCCAATAAAAATGACATTTTAAAGAAGACTGACACGGAACCTTGGAATTTGGTATAGGCTAATGCTAATAAGATGACATTTTCTGAAGTATCTACAGCTCAACAGTTTCATTATGGTGGTGAAACTAGGCATATGTAAAAGCCTAAACGTAAAGGATTAGCTCACTATTTTACAACTTGACGTTAGATTGTTCCTCACCCTGAAACTCCATATTTGGTTAGATGTTACTTAAAAAGGTGATTTGGCCATGAATATTATATTTATTTTTTTAACATGCTCACATGTCCCCATCACTACCATTGATTGTGGTGGCTAAAGTAAGGTGCAGTTTGTTGTGGCTGTTTAAAGAAAACTAATCAATGGTTCAGTTTCTCCTGACCCATAAACTACTTTCAGGATGAGGGACTATCTAACATCAAGTAGTAAAATTGTAAACTACATGTTTAAAAAGATAGTCCTCAAAAGGAAAAGAAACTTGGTGGAGAGATCTCTGATGAAGTCTGAAATAGTGGCTTACTTAATAAAGTAAATGGAAGCTATTCTTGTACCCGGCTCAGCCTTAGACAGTTTAAGGTACTTCACCGTATCCATTTCAGTAAAGTCATATTCTTAAAATTCTGCCCAAATTGATGGTACATGTGACAGGTGTAAAAGCTCCTTGGCAAACTTAACTTACATGTTCTGGTCCTGTCCACATCGGGTAGATTGTTCCACTATATGTAAGACCCTTTCTGAAGCATTGGATATAGAGTTGCAGCCTATTGCAGAAAAGGCTATTTTTGGAGTACCAAACAACAATCCTTCCCTGACCAATAGACAGCTAGATGACACTGCCTTTGTCTCCCTGTTGGCCCACAGACAGATTTTATTGGAATGGAAATACATCAATCCTCCCTTAGCCTCAAAGATTGGTAGAGGAAAAATGTACAATGTCTTTACATCATTATCCTTCATTCACTGTGAATAGAAATATTATATACAGTACCAGTCAATAGTTGACACACCGACTCATTCCAGGGTTTTTCTTTATCTTCGCTATTTTGTCCATTGTAGAATAATAACGAAGACATCAAAACTATGAAACACATATAGAATCATGTAGTAACCCCAAAAAAGCTTTCAACTAATCAAAATATATTTTATATTCTTCAAAGTAGCCACCCTTTGCCTTGATGACAGCTTTGCACACTCCTGGCATTCTCTCAACCAGCTTCATGAAGTAGTCAGCTGGAATGCATTTCAATTAACAGATTTGTATCCTTCTTAATGCATTTGAGCCAGTTGTGTTGTGACAAGGTAGGGGGGTATACAGAGGATAACCCTATTTGGTAAAAGACCAAGTTCATATTATGGCAAGAACAGTTCAAATAAGCAAAGAGAAATGACAGTCCATCATTACTTTAAGACATGAAGGTCAGTCAATGCGGAAAAGTTTCTTCAAGTGCAGTTGAAAAAAACCAAGCGCTACGTTGGAACTGGTACTCATGAGGACCGCCACGGGAAAGGAAGACCCAGAGTTACCTCTGCTGCAGAGGAATATGTTCATGAGAGTTACCAGCCTCAGAAACTGCATCCCAAATAAATGCTTGGGAGTTCAAGTAAGACACATCTCAACATCAACTGTTCAGAGGAGACTGCGTGAATCAGGACTTCATTGTTAATTGCTGCAAAAAAAAAAACACTACTACAGGACACCAATAAGAAGACAGTTGCTTGGGCCAAGAAACACAAGCAATGGACATTAGACCGGTGGAACTCTACCCTTTGGTCTGATGAATCCAAATTGGAGATTTTTGGTTCAAACCGCCGTGTCTTCGTGAGACGGATGAACGGATGATCTCCGCATGTGTGGTTACCACTGTGAAGCATGGAGGAGGTGTAATGGTGCTTTGCTCGTGACACTGTCAGTAATTTATTTAGAATTCAAGGCACACTTAACCAGCATGGCTATCACAGCATTCTGCAGCTATAAGCCATCCCATCTGGTTTGCGCTTAGTGGGACTATCATTTGTTTTTCAACAGGACAATGACCCAACACATCTCTAGGCTGTGTAAGGGCTATATGACCAAGGAGAGTGACGGAGTGCTGCATCAGAGGACCTGGCCTTCACAATCACCCAAACTCAACCCAATTGAGATGGTTTGGGAGGAGTTGGACCGCAGAGTGAAGGAAAAGCATCCAAAAAGTGCTCAGCATATGTGGGAACTCCTTCAAGACTGTTGGAAAACTATTCCTCATGAAGCTGGTTGACAGAATGCCAAGAGCGTGCAAAGCTGTCATCAGGGCAAAGAGCGGCAACTTTGAAGAATCTCTCAAATATTTAGATTTGTTTCACAATTTTTTGTTAAACTACATGATTCCATATGTTATGTAATAGTTTTGATGTCTACACTATTATTCTATCATGTAGAAAATAGTACAAATAAAGAAAAACACTTGAATGAGTAGATGTGTCCAAACTGTTGACTGGTACTGTATCCAGTGCATTTGTTTAAGTATTCAGACCCCTTGACTTTTTCCACATTTTGTTACATTACAGCCTTACTCTAAAATGGATTAAATAATTTCCCCCCTCAATCTACACATAATACCCCATAATGGACAAAGCAAATTTTTGCAAATGTATTAAAAAATGAAATATTACATTCACATCAGTATTCAGACCTTTTACTCAGCACTTTGTTGAAGCCCCTTTGGCAGCAATTACAGCATCGAGTCTTCTTGGGTATGATACTACAAGCTTGGCACACCTGTATTTTGAGAGTTTCTCCCATTCTTCTCTGCAGATCCTCTCAAGCTTTGTCAGGTTGGATGGGGATCATCACTGTACAGCTATTCCTCTCCAGAGATGTTCGATCGGGATCAAGTATGGGCTCTGGCTGGACCACTCAAGGACATTCAGAGACTTGTCCCGAAGCCACACCAGCGTTGTCTTGGCTGTGTGCTTAAGTTCGTTGTCCTGTTGGAAGGTGAACCGTCGCCTCAGTCTGGGTTCCTGAGCGCTCTAGAGCAGGTTTTCATCAAGGACCTCTGTACTTTGTTTCGTTAATCTTTGCCTCATTCCTGACTAGTCTCCCAGTCCCTGCCACTAAAAAACATCCCCAGAGTATGATGTTGCACCACCATGCTTCACCGTAGGGATAATGCCAGGTTTCTTCCAGACGTGACGCTTGGCATTCAGGCCAAAAAGTTTAATCTTGGTTTCATCAGACCAGAGAATCTTGTTTCTCATGGTATGACTCCTTTAAGTGCCTTTTTGCAAACTTTCTAGAGGGCTGTCATGTGCCTTTTACTGAAGAGTGGCTTCCGTCTGTCCCTCTACCATTAAGGCCTGATTGGTGGAGTGCTGCAGAGATGGTTGTCCTTCTGGAAGGTTTTTCCATCTCCAGAAAGGAACTCCAGAGCTCTGTCATAGGGACCATCGGGTTCTGGGTCACCTCCCTGACCAAGGCCCTTCTCCCCCGATTGCTCTAGGAAGAGTGTTGGTGGTTACAAACTTCTTCCATTTAAAAAAATGATGGAGGCCAGTGTTCTTGGGGACCTTCAATGCTGCAGAAATGTTTTGGTACCCTTCCCCAGATCTGTGCCTCGACACCATTCTGTCTCGGAGCTCTACGGATAATTCCTTCTACCTCATGGCTTGGTTTTTGCTCTGACATACACTGTCAGCTGTGGGACCTTATATACAGGTGTGTGCCTTTCTAAATCATGTACAATCAATTGAATTGACCAATTAAGTTGTAGAAACATCTCAAGGATGATCAATTGAAACAAGATGCACCTGAACTCAATTTCGAGTCTCATAGCAAAGGCTCTGAATACTTACGTAAATAAAGTATGTTTTTTTATATTCTTAATACATTACTAACATTTCTAAAAAACATTCTCGCTTCGTCATTATGGGGTATTTTATTTACAATAAGGCTGTAATGCAACAAAATGTGTAAAAAGTGAAAGGTTCTGAATATTTTCCGAATGCACTGTAAAGACAAAATAAAAACGTATCATACTGAAGTACTGTAGAAAGCATGTGATTGGTTCTTACCTCATCGACCCCATCTACCCACTTGGGCGGCAGTCTCTTGGTGACTCCGATGGCAGCTTCTGGGTCCAAACGTATCCCAGAGACCAGGGCCATGCGGTCATCAGCCAACTGATAGGAACATCACAGATAATACACAGCATATAATTTCCCATTTCAAGCAGACTTTCTATACAAAGCATGGTTTATGTTTCCCCCAGAAAAATAGGTCCTTGTGACTCTGATAGTATAGTTTGGATACAAGGAGATTGGACAGTACCTCATCAAGCTCCTAATGTGATTGGCAGACCCCAGCGAAGTCCAATGAGGAGAGAGGGAGAGGTGAGATGAAGTGAGAGAAGTAACAGTAAGTGAGCCCCAGACAAAAAGCAGTGATCAGCTTCATACAGACATTTTTCATGCAATGTCACAGATACCGTTTAAAGAGGGATCATACTAAATGTTCCAAAATATGTTCCAATTTTATATCAATCGAGGTTCTTCATACATGTAAAATCATCCTGTAAAAAGGTAGGACTGTCTTTGATAAATCTATGCTAGGCCTAAATACATTGGGTCAGTGAAGTGTGACATGAGAGTGTGTGTGCGAAGGCAAAGAAATAGGGCTAGCCTATGTCCCTGATCTCCAAATGATTAGCCTAAGCACAGAAGCATTTCATATAGGCCTAGAGAAAGGAAAGATGCAGGACAAAGATTCATATAAGAGGATTTTGATATGCATGCAGATCACTCAGCATGAGCACCCAGAACACCATGCAAGAGAAATAATGCCATAAAAACAAGGAGGAGCACCTAAGCTACTTCAGAAACTCAAAGCCTAGTAAACACTGGATTTGCTCTTTGATTCAAACAAACATTACTATGCCCCAAAACGCCAGACCACTGATTTGTCATGTAATGAATTGGGCCTCACGCTTCCTCGACTATCCACAATCAGGTGGATGAAAAGAAGGCATTTCAAAGTCTAGATTTGAGTTCTACTATGAAGCTGCTGAACACAATAACAGTCCCATAGTCAAAACACCTTAGTGCCCAGAAGTAGGAGGGTGAATGAAAGAAGGACTGAAAGGGAAAACTATGAACTCTTTAGAGTTTTGAAACTAAGCAAAATAAATAGGCTAAGATATTATGGACTTACATAGACAGCATTTGTAAAAGGCCCTGCATCCTGGTCAATAATGAAGAATAGAAAATATATATCAGTGACCAACAGTACAAACTAGGTATTCTAAATTAGCATATACAAATATCTTAGTAACAAGTAGGCCTAGGCTATATCAATGTAAAGTGTGTGTAAAATACCTTAAACAGTTTAACAACCCAACACCAAGCACAGGATCAATTAAATCTAAAACAGAGCAAAGCACCATCTAAAAAGGGTAGGTTTGAGAAAGCAAATCACTAAAAAGCAAAACGGTACACACACTACAAACAAACACCTCATAAAATGCAACACGTTAATTGTTACATTTGACCATCCAACTCATTCCAGCATACACTTATGACTTCTTTATCAAGTACTGAACATTGCTCCTAAAATTTACTTCATGTTCTACCTTAAGCCAAACTTTTAATTAGTTTCTTACTTTGACAAATGCATTGCTTCAATTGACTTTATCATGCCAAAGGAGAACGCACGCTCTAAGATGATTGGTAATGCAAGCTGAGGCTATCAGTACTCTAAATGCACGCCTCTGTGACATGACTCAGGCCAAGGCAAATGTGCGCATCTAACTTGACAGCTAACTGTACCTAGTTGTTGCGTTCTAGCTTGACAGCTAAATGCAGCAAGTAGCCAACATTATATTCATCTGTGGTAGATGGCCACAAGCTAGTTAGCTAACGAGGAGACGTAATCAAGCTACGGCTAGTTTAGTAAATGTGTTAGCCATGACTCTCACTCACACACACACACACACACACACACACACACACACACACACACACACACGTCAAATCCTGACGATTAACGTTAGACTCACCGCAGCATTGCTACGTGTACTCAGAGTACGACGGGTGCCGTATGTACTCACTTGCTCAGCCAATATATGACGATTTTGGATTGCATTGTTCCGCATTAATAAGAAGGCATCGGTCAAGCGCCTCGTTGCCATGATTAATGTACACACATAGGATGTGTAGCTATCAAATAACAACCCGCTGCGCACAGTGACTACAACGACTAGCTAGCCAACTATACAATGCAAGGAAAGTTAGCGAGCTAGCCTGTACCGGCTAATCGAAGGGTTATTCCCCTTTCTGTCCTCACAATAACATATCGTTTGTTTTCTATCTTTCGCTTTTATGAAGTACATAAATAAAATATTAAGTTTGACTTCAATGAAACATGTACTAAAGAGAAGGTCAGTGTTCTGTCCTCATCTACGTGGAAAACGTAAACACACAATAAGAGCTTCGTGACCAATCACTTCCCGGTTAACACTTTTAATTTGAATTGGAGACCTCAAAGAGAATATATTTTTTAAACTAAATCTAATCATCATTGAACATATTTTATGTATATTCATATTATGTACTTTTATATTAATAAAATAAATACATAAAAACGAGAAACATTTTATTTTCCGGGTCAATCCCACAAGGTATTTTTGAAGAACAGTTGAAATAATGAAGGTAATCAAGGATGCATGATATATAGGTCTGCATTGCATATTATTATATTGCAATAAAAGCATTGGCATCTATACAATTGAGGAATATATTCTGTATTTTAGCGCTACCCCCAACTGTAACTGTCAGCAAACAGGAACGTACCCATTGGAATCTCTATTGCGCATGCTTCCTTGAATGTGTAAACTACATTAACAGTCTAACCATTTTTATTTACAATGGCAGAATATGGAGAGGAAGAGGGATTCATGTTGCCTGTAGACGACGGTTTATTTGCTGATACATTTTCCGATGATAGCGTGTACAAATTCATCGGTCAAGAGTTAAAGATCAGCCAGGTGTTCAGCGCCAACCTCGGCGTGGCAGCGCCAGTGTGGGACGCCGTAAGTTCACTACTAACTCCATTAGGACACACTGGCTACATTTATTCTGCACATGATGAATACAGCTTTATTGGTTATGTAGTAGTGCATTTAATACAGTAGTGTTATGCAAGGAATTTAATGAGCTGCCTGTTGTAATTACTGTTTGGTTACTGTTGGCAAATAGGCGCTTCATCTATGCCGCTATTTCGAGGAAAACTCGCTCAACCTGAAAGGAAAGCGCATCATTGAGTTGGGCGCAGGAACTGGCATTGTTGGCATTTTGGCAGCACGTTTGGGTATGTTGGTTCATTCTTTGTCCGTCCAGTAGAGGTCAGCAATGTCGATTTTCAGTAGCAGCCACTGTTATTTCAATAGCCTAGTTATTATTATTTACTTTAATAGCGTTTATAGAATTTGAATTTCCTTTCCATCACACTGTGTTCTACCCTGTCACACGCACAATAGCCTGCAAATGCACTTTTCAAAGACTTTGAAACACTACAATAAAAATGTAAAACATCACAAAGATAATCATTTATAAAGGTGTATTTACCTAATTTCCCACTGTTACAGGAGCGGATGTGACTTTGACAGACCTCCCCCTTGCTGTCCCTCAACTGCAAAGCAACGTCTCGGCCAACATGCCGTCCTCTGGCTGGCCTTCTGTTGCCCCCTCCGTCCTCCCCCTCTCCTGGGGCCAAGACCAGCACATCTTCCCCATGGACTGGGACCTGGTACTGGGTGCAGACATTGTGTACCTGTCTGAGACTTACCCCCTCCTGCTGGACACACTGGTTCACCTGTGCAAGGACAGGGCAGTGGTGTACCTCTCATCCAAGATGCGAGAAGAGCACGGAACGCCTGGCTTCTATGGAGACACTCTGCCACAGAGGTTCCATGTAAAGCTGGAGCACCGCGACCCCACACAGAATATCAACATCTACAGCGCTACTCTGAGAGGGAAGCAGTGACAGAAATGAGACTGGATAGGACTGGGAGACTGATGAACCGGTAAATAGGTTGAGACTTGGAAGAGAACCACACAACAGTGCCTAACTCTCTGAACCCTCTGGTGTTCCTTCCTCTCCGAAAAAACTTTGTGCAGGAGCTGGATAAGAAAGAATAGGCACCTGACACAAAAGAGCAAAGGCTCCTCACTCTGATTTTAGTGCTCCCAAAGAGTTATTTTAAACAAAATATAGACCAATAGGTCATCATGTTGAATGAAAAGGTCTGTATTAGAGGTCGACCGATTAATCAGAATGGCCGATTAATTAGGGCCGATTTCAAGTTTTCATAACAATCGGAAATCGGTATTTTTGGGCGCTGATTTCCGATTTTTTTATTTGTATTTTTATACCTTTTATTTAACTAGGCAAGTCAGTTAAGAACACATTCTTATTTTCAATGACTGCCTAGGAACTGTGTGTTAACTGCCTTGTTCAGGGGCAGAATGACAGATTTTCACCTTGTCAGCTCAGGGGTTCCAATCTTGCAACCGCACAGTTAACTAGTCCAACGCTCTAACCATTGCACTCCACGAGTAATCTGCCTGTTACGCGAATGCAGTAGAAGCCAAGGTAAATTGCTAGCTAGCATTAAATTGATCTTATAAAAAAACAATCAATCATAATCACTAGTTATAACTACTAATCCAGTTTAGCGGGCAATATTAACCAGGTTAAATTGTGTCATTTCTCTTGCGTTCATTGCACGCAGAGTCAGTGTATATGCAACAGTTTGGGCAAAAACTAATTTGCCAGAATTTTACGTAATTATGACATACATTGAAGGTTGTGCAATGTAACAAGAATATTTAGACTTAGGGATGCCACCCGTTAGATAAAATACCGAATGGTTCCGCATTTCACTGAAATAATAAACGTTTTGTTTTCGAAATGATCGTTTCCAGATTCGATCATATTAATGACCAAAGGCCCGTATTTCTGTGTGTTATGTTATAATTAAATCTGATTTGATAGAGCAGTCTGACTGAGCAGCAGCAGGCCCGTAATCATTCATTCAAACAGCACTTCCGTGCGTTTTGCCAGCTGCTTTTCGCAAGCACAGCGCTGTTTATGACTTCAAGCCTATCAGCCTAATGGCTGGTGTAACCAATGTGAAATGGCTAGTTAGTTAGCTGGGTATGCGCTAATATTGTTTCAAACATCACTCGCTTTTAGATTTGGAGTAGTTATTTCCCTTGCGCTGCAAGGGCCGCGGCTTTTGTGGAGCGATGGGTAACGATGCTTCGAGTGTGGCTGTTGTCGATGTGTTCCTGGTTCGATCCCAGGTAGGGGCGAGGAGGGGGACGGAAGCTATACTGTTACACTGGCAATACTATAGTGCCTGTAAGAACATCCAATAGTCAAAGGTATATGAAATAAAAATGGTTTAGAGAGAAATAGTCCTATAAATACGATATTAACTACAACCTAAAACCTCTTACCTTGGAATATTGAAGTCTCATGTTAAAAGGAACCACCAACTTTCATATGTTCTCATGTTCTGAGCAAGGAACTTAAACGTTAGCTTTTTTACATGGCACATGTTTTTACATGGCACATATTACTTTCTTCTCCAACACTTTGTTTTTGCATTATTTAAACCAAATTGAACATGTTTCACTATTTATTTGAGGCTAAATTTATTTTATTGATGTTTTACATTAAGTTAAAATAAGTCTTAATTCATGATTGTTGTAATTGTCATTATTACAAATTTTAAAAATCGGCTGATTAATCGGTATCTGCTTTTTTGGTCCTCCAATAATCGGCATCGGCGTTGAAAAATCATAATCGGTCGACCTCTAGTCTGGATAGTCTTGTAAGAAACAGAATAATAGTTTTGTGGGCAGGAAAAGCATAGCAAATAGAATTTTCCTGTCTTTGGCAGGTTACTACAGTCAAACCAAGTTGTGTTTGATCTGGTTTGAGGAAGTGTTATATTGTTTAGGTTGACAGGGTTGATTACTGGGAAAATGTTGTTGATACCATCCACTTGCAGAACTTTTTTGGCAAAATTGACAGTTTCTGCCCCCACTCCCTCCGCCTGGGAATACTTCATCCCCTCACTTTGCTGATGTGCAGAGTTTCTGTTTAGAAAAGAAAAGCCTGTTTGTTCCACTGGATAGTTTCAAAGAGAGGCCGGCCGTCCTACCTCCCCACCTCTCTCTGTGCTATAGCTCACCAGACAAAACAACAGATCCCTATCTATATCCACTAGTGGTCCACAAGGTCCCCAAATGAGAAACTCATTCATTGTGCGTGTAATAATCCTTTGATCAATATTGTAATGATAATGCCCAAGCAAGTTGGACAAAAAGTAACCTGTGGTACAACATAAAATACAATGTTATGCATTATTTTCCTATGCCTATAGTGCCTGTAAGAAATTATTAATTGTTCAATTATCAAATGATTGAGAACCAAAACTTCTGAGAAATAAAGTTAATAAAATGTATACAACTTTCAGCGACAATCTCCTTGTCTGCATTGTCGTTGATATAATAGATGACATGTTGTAATGCTTTTTTCCCCTTAGGTTTGCAATGTCATTCACTTTTAAGAAAATCAACCATGTACACACAATGTGAAGTGTGCCAAACCTCAGTGTCATTTCAGCTTTGTACAAGCAAACATGAAAATCAAGGATGACATCTTTGGAAAGATATATTGCATAGTGTCATCCTTAAATCCTCCACCACTGCTGTCCCTAATCCTCAATCTGATCCCAAAACTATCAGGTTTTAAATCCTCCACCACTGCTGTCCCTAATCCTCAATCTGATCCCAAAACTATCAGGTTTTAAATCCTCCACCACTGCTGTCCCTAATCCTCAATCTGACCCCAAAACTATCAGGTTTTAAATCCTCCACCACTGCTGTCCCTAATCCTCAATCTGATCCCAAAACTATCAGGTTTTAAATCCTCCACCACTGCTGTCCCTAATCCTCAATCTGATCCCAAAACTATCAGGTTTTAAATCCTCCACCACTGCTGTCCCTAATCCTCAATCTGACCCCAAAACTATCAGGTTTTAAATCCTCCACCACTGCTGTCCCTAATCCTCAATCTGATCCCAAAACTATCAGGTTTTAAATCCTCCACCACTGCTGTCCCTAATCCTCAATCTGATCCCAAAACTATCAGGTTTTAAATCCTCCACCACTGCTGTCCCTAATCCTCAATCTGATCCCAAAACTATCAGGTTTTAAATCCTCCACCACTGCTGTCCCTAATCCTCAATCTGATCCCAAAACTATCAGGTTTTAAATCCTCCACCACTGCTGTCCCTAATCCTCAATCTGATCCCAAAACTATCAGGTTTTAAATCCTCCACCACTGCTGTCCCTAATCCTCAATCTGACCCCAAAACTATCAGATCCCAATAAATTTAGGTTATTGCTATTCTTGATCCTGAGGACGTCTCTACTCTAAACTCTACCCTTATCCTGACCCCAACACTTACCTAACCTTAACCATTTTTTATTTGAACTTCAAATCGGGTAGCGACGTCCCAAGGATACCGGATAGCAAGGACTGTAAATTCATGACAGAAAGCCTTTGATGCCCCAAACAATTAACTTCAGCCAAAAAACGCTGAAGTAAGCATTTGGGAGCAGGCATAGTTTTTAAAAAACCTGCTGTGTCACATTGGTCCATATGTATGTACAGACACCGTTTATATTCCCACTTATCTCATCCTGCTATCTGTCAGCCCAGGGAATGTGACTGGGTGGGGAATGTTTGTTGCAACCAGGGTGTGCCTCTTAAAAGAATTCCACTGTGATGTTTTGAATGGGAATGTTGGCTGTGGACAAGAGGATGGACTCTCTGGCGGTGACGGGGGAGTGAGGGTGTGTGGGACGAGGAAGGGGGGATCAATAACATTCTCTTTCTAAAACAAGTTGCTCAATTGGTGTGGTCAGCATCAGATTATACCCTAAAAGCAAGGACCTTCCTCCAGAAACACTGACCAGAGGTATGTGTGATATGACAGTCATTGGATTATTAAATGTGCTTTCAGTTTATCTCATTTAAAATTCATACAAATTCACACTTGTTGGTTTAATCTAAAGTTTGACTTTTGTATGCAAGTCTGGACAATAAAAGTTTAGTTTTCTACTTCAACAGTGAAACTGCATCTCATTTGATGAAATAGAGAAAACATTTTTCAAAATGCTAAAAGCAATTTGGGAAACAACAATAAAATGTATGTTTTTCCTCTACAATAATTTCAGAAGTCAATCTCTGGTTTAAAACCTCTTGTGATAAAGTTCTGGGCTGTGAGTGAGGGGCAACCACCTATATATGACAAATTTGGGACTGTTCCCGGACAAAACTTTGCACATGTGTGAGTTCAGTTCACTTTAAGCTGTTTTAAAGTGATAGTGTGTTTGTCTCTGTGAAAGCTTGCCAGGTGAGAAGTGTAAACAAATAGCTATGCTTAGTTTGTATTCATGTCTCTTTGTTCGCAAACAGAAGCAGAGCAGAATGTTCTTAAACCGAGCAGAATAGTCATAACCCTAAGAAAAAGAAACCTAGTATCACATAAAGATGTGTAAATAAGGTTGTTTGTGTTCATTCAAAATATATTTCACTTACAAGTGAATTTACTATATGTAATATTTTCTTTGTTTTCTATATGGGTTATTAGGTGTCCATGTAACATGCTTCTACACTGTGTCCTGCAAAGCTAGGTATTGGGATAATCTTCATGTTTTTTTCCCCACCCTATTATTTCCACAGATATCAGGACAAGCACCAGGCATTATATTTCCCACTGTACCAGGGCAGGGAGCTCAGTTGTTGGACAGTACCAGGTTCTAGGTCCGGAGGGGTCCTACAGGACTATACCAACTGGACTGATCAATATCTGTCGCCCTCTATCCCTCATTTCCCTTTTGCTCTAGACAACCAGCTCTGACAGCTCCAGAGCTTAAGGGACTATCAGGTTCAAGAGAAGAGAGAGAGGGAATGGCAGGTGGGAGAGGCTCATAGAGTAGCAGCTATGGAGAGGGAAAGGGAGTGTGAGAGAAGGATGCAGAGGGATTGGTGGCAGAGGAAGTGGGAGCCCTGTAGTCCTGTCCGCTACAGGAGGGAGCCAGCCAAGAGAAGTCTGAGTGACAGTAACTATCGGGAGCTGGAGGCCTGGGCGGCCCACTGCAGCCACTCACTCCCTAGGAAGAGACGCCTGGAGGCAGGGCTAAGGGCGGGGGACGAGGGGGCACCGGAGAGTGAGAGAGTCCTGGAGAGAGAATCACGGGGCAACAGAAGTGGAGCAGAACCCATAGCAAGGGCAATGCATCTGGCGGGACTACCTCTTCAGCCAAGACAAAAGGGACAGTGGGAGAGGAGGGACAAACAGCAAACTATGTGCCACCGCTTGTCTGAGCCGGTCATTCCTTATACAACATACCCATCAGACACCAAGGAGAATGAGACAAGCTACCAGAAGCGAGTGTTTAGTGAACCTCCAGGCTACATTCCACCTTCACCTTATAATACCCCACATAACATTTCACCAGTAATGCAACATTCTGAGAAATATACCACTAAAGAAGCCATGGCTTCTGTGTAATCAGGGTAGGATCCGAGAGCTAACAGACACAAAAACTACACACTGCCTACTCCGAGGAAGCAAGACTACTCTGTACTAGACTTTCATAGGGAAAGGGGAGGGGGAGATGAGTTTATGAAAGAAGAGTGGAAGCAGAGGACCTGGTCTGATCCTGGAGGGCATAGGTAGCAAGGACATGTTGTAGTTGGTCAATGGACAGGCTTTCCAGCCCATCCACAGAACATGCCAATCCAGTCTGAAAGCCTCTCACCTCTGCTGCAGTCCCCACAACAGCCTCTGATGGCCAACCTCAGTGAGAAGGCCTTTCTGTGCCACCACAGAAAGGAAAGTTAGTCGAAAGAAAGAGAGAGGAGACCATATTTTGCTTGGTGTCTCGCATGGGTGGAGTGGCAGGGTTGCCAAGTTCTCTTGAAGAAACACTAAAACCCCTTTCTCTGCCACTCTTCACCACCTCCCCCCTAACAACTGTGTCAAACAGTGAGTCAAGCAGAGTATTTATTTTACCTTTATTTAAAATAAAATTCACTTGTGTAATTAAAACTCATAAAATACAAACTCATAAAGTTCCATATGTGAGCGTGCCTCTTTAAAATATCTTTGCACTAAAACAAATAGTCCTAACAAATGTTTTATGTGTATATATTTGCAAACCTTAATGGATAATCAAAACTTCCAGGCCTTTTTCAATTTGGTCGTTTATGGCCGCAATCTCACCCACTCTCCCCAAGATTATAATCCCAGGAAATATCTAAAAGTGAGACACCTAAACCTCAATTTTCCCAGAAGAACACAACACGCCTAACTAGCATTCACTATGCTACTTCGATTCAGAAACTCAAAAGTGAACTATAAACTATACCTAATGATAATTCCCCTTTGACTCAAATCATTAATCATACATTTTAAACAACGTCTATGTATATGTTTACTTAAATGAACATGCTACTCTTAGATACAATTAACCTGATAACATTATTATCCAATGTATTACTTTTTCCCTCTGCCGCAAATGTCGTACATTTCTCAGTGTAAGAAATCTGTAATTTAATCCCAGATATTTAATAAAAATACAATCGCATTCTCCCATGGCTCCTTCAATTTACATATTTTAGATAACTTCCATCCGTCCGGGAATAAGGAATCCTACTTAAACACACCAGAATACAATGTTTAACTATGTTAAATCAAACCCTAAAATTGACCATAACCAGTAACCAAATAAACAAACTACTTTTATCAGCAAAAAACAAACTATACAAAAACTCACTACTATAATGCTTCAGATGACAAAATTACTCAGACTCACATTTACATCTCAATTAAACAAATCATCATCAGCTTGTTCCTCAAGAGAAAAAAACAACTTGCCCCTGTTACAGATGTCTACGTATCAGGGGAAAATCTCAAATAACCAAATTCAACCTAGCTAATTCCCGAAACATATGCAATTATGTTTTTCTATAGATTGTTTTTCAACATTAATACCCTAACATTGTTCCACATAATGGAAACAGTGCTCAAATTCACTGGTGTTACATAAACAATCAAACCAGGGGCCTGTTGCACAAAACTAGGATAAGGGATTAAGCCAGGATATCTTGGTGATCCTGGCTCAATTGATCCGTAATCCGGTTGCACTAAAGATGGATAGGGGGCAGGAGGATATGTTATGGTATAAATTACCATGGAGATTTATTCTGTGGAGCTAGCCTGCTCCAGACCAGGCTAAATTCCAGGATCTATTTAATCTCATCCCTAATGTCAGTCAGCAGTCACCACAAATGGAAACCAATAGTTATTTCACTGCTCACTATACATTGTTATCACATAACTAGACCCACTGTCATTATTTAAACGTTTGTGATCATTAATTTCAATGATTTTGGATAAAAAATGATTTTTAGATGTTGCTATCATTAGATAATTTACAGTTTCCCATAGACTATATATAAAATGATAGAATATTAGGGCCACAGAGGGGAAAAAAAGACAAGTCATAATATTGTAACCAGTTGTTTTAAAGGAGGACAGTTGTTAAAATGACAGATGCGGGGCATTTCGTGAAATTGTACTTCAGTATGGTTTCATAAACAAAGACATGCTGATGTGCCAGAATATTAAGTATCACATTGTCATAAGTATCAAAACTGTAAAAACAATATGTAGCTTTTCTGCAGAAAGAACCAGCCTCATAAATTTATGACTTTATCCTTTTTCTTCAGTGTGGCCCTAGTACTCTGTCATATAAACAAATACACATTCCATATGAATATAAAAACACAATGTGTAACATTATGTTCCTTTATTGAATAAGGACAAAACAAAGCAGGTAAACCATCAGCTCCTTTCGAAACTGAAGTCACAGTGACTCTACAAGATGGAAAGCACAGAATCCAAGCATATTATACAAAATGATACATACACATTCAAAGGTCTGTATATAACACACCCTGCATGTCTGCACACTAAAATAAATGCAGGACAAATCCATACACATCAACTGAACAGACAAATGAATGGATGCAGTAGCCTCCCTGCAGCCTTGTATTACACACAGTATACCGCACAAACATCATAAGAGGCCAAATTCGTAAAAAAACGAAACCAAAAAAACCAAATTCCTCTGCCACCGCAGGACATATTTAACCAAAATTGAAAGCACACATACTAACTAAAATAATTCAACACATATTGGTCCCTCAGCAGCCGACCACTGTCGTCATCAGGGAAGATTGCCGGATTGTCCCAGTCCATGGCTGGTGGCACTCTGGGGGCCCTCTCCTTCCTCAGGCAGGCCACATTGTGGAGGACAGCACAAGCCACAGTAATATCACATGCCCTAACAGGGCTGACCCTTAATTTGTGAAGGCAGTGAAAGCGTGCCTTCAGGAGGCCAAAGGTCATTTCAACTCTGGCCCTGGTCCTGGCATGGGCATGGTTGTAGGCCTGCTGTGCTTCCTGGGGGTCTGTGAAAGGTGTCAGGAGAAAAGGCTGGCAGCCATACCCCCTGTCTCCCAGCAACACACCAGAGAATTCACCTGTCAACACAAAATCTCATCATTACTACCTCATAAACACAGTGATATTCTTGACACAGCCATGATGGTTATAAATAGGGGTTGTGTGGCTTACCTTGTGATAGGCACTGATAGATTTCAGAGGCCCGAAAGATTCTGGAGTCATGGACTGAGCCAGGCCATTTTACCACAACATTGCTGATCACACAGTCAGCATTGCAGACCATCTGAAATCATAAGATGAGGAATATTACACCAATCAATGCACATCACTGGCAATGCAGAGTGTTCGTCAATGGACAATATCAAAAAGTTATGTTCACCTGAACATTAATGCTGTGAAAGGATTTCCTATTCACAAAATCGGCCTCATGGGCACCTGAGGGGGCTTTTATCCTTATGTGTGTGCAGTCCACTGCACCAATGACATTGGGGAAACCTGTCACACAAAGTAATGAGTATCCTACTATGTGTTAACAGTTGTCCTGTAATTTGTAGATCCTCTTACCTGCAATCCTATAGAACTCCTCTTTGATGTCACAGAGTCTTCTGTGGCCAGGGAAGGAGATGAAGACATCTGCTAATGCTTTGATAGCCAGACACACACTCCTTATTGTGCGGCAAATTGTGGCCTTGTTCAGCTGTTCTGCATCCCCCACTGAGTACAGGAAGGCTCCACTAGCAAAAAGCGCAAGGCCACACAAACCATTTGCTCCACACTCAGTGCATGGCTCCGTGCAGTGCGGTGCTTAATCCTGGGACCCAGTAGTCTGCATAGATACCTGATGCCATCTGCAGAAAACCTGTATCTTTCATATAGATGGTCGTCAGGGAAGGCCAGTGGGTCCAACCGGTCCCTGAAGACCCTTTCTCGCCTGAAGGCTCTCCTCAGCACAAGTGCTTCTTCATCCACCACATCTCGCACGAATGGGCATGCCATTGTCAGAGCAGAAAGGAACACACAATTTTGGGCCTTCATATAGGCTAGTGGCCACACCTGGTGCTGGGGAGGTGGGCAAAAGAGGGCGATGCCTTATAACGATGACTTGGTTGTACTGATTGCTGGGAAAATAAAAAAAAACCTTAGAAAGATGCCACCGTCCTGTGTGCTCACAATAAGAGCTCATATGTCATGGCTCACTTGACTTTACGAGAATATACCTAATTTTTATTTTGAGCTGTGTCATCTTCTTGGAGCTGGGGGAGGAAATACAAATAATGATTAATACATTTGTGTTACAGTTAGCATACAGTGTACATTGAAGGCATATCTCACCTCCCTCTCAAGTTTTTTTATTTCAAGGTCCAGTTTCCTAATTGTCCTCTTTTTTATTTCGGACTCCAGTGCAAGATTTTCCATCTTTTTCTTCTTGTACTGAATGTCTATGTCTGCCAGTTCTATTTGGCGCCGGAGGTGGTTGCCATACAACTTTCTGATAGCTTGTGAGCTCTGTGAACACAATACAATTAGCGCAGCTGGAATTTGGCAGGATGTGGTGTCCTTTTATTAATACTATGTTGCCAGGCTGGTTTTCCCACTGTATAGCATCTGGGTCCTGTAAAAGAAATTAGATTTTTTGATTTTGATGAGGACTCCTCACCATTGTAGAGTAAATAGTACTTTCACAGTCTTACCATGATACCTCATGCCTTCTGGAATCCAGAGAGATGGACTCCTCCTCATCATCATCGTCTCCATCATGTGCTGTTGCTGCTGCACTGGGGCCTTCACCCTATCACATTTAATCGGATTCATATTGAAGCTAGTAGACAAGACATGCCAGGCCTACAGTATGCCTTTGATGGAGTACTCACTGGATCAGCATCGTCTGGTGCTTGTGCTGGTGGCTCTAACAGGAACACAGTGCTGCCAGACACTGCAAGGCAATAGGTAAACCAAAGTCAGACAGTCCAAATTGATTCAATATGAATGTGGTTGTATCCCATGTAGAGATGGAAGGACATACCTTGAATGAAGCGGGTGGCATCTTGGGAGGAACCTATGCTCGTCTCTTTCCCCCAGGGATCCCCTCTAAGACGGGCCTGCCTTTATTTAGCTCCAAAGCCATGTCCTCTGCTGGGGTAAGGTCAGCCTTTGGTGACCCACCACCCGTCCCTTGTCTGTGGGTATTCTTTTTCACTGCTAAAACAGTACAGACAATGTGTGAGCAGGCACCTTCTGGGTACAATATATGCTTGTGCTTTGTTAAATATTAGTCAGGGACCATACCATTCTGCAGAATGTTCTTGTATTTGATTTTGACCTGCTGCCATGTCCGTTTTGGCCCGTTCATGTTTAATCTACACACACACACACACACACATTTAATGGAGTCACACTGCAAAAAATTACTTGGTATTTTTGTCTTGTTTTCAGTAAAAATATCAACAAAAAAAAAAAACTTAAATAAAGATGTATTTTCTTGATTTGCTAAATGACCTAGCAAAATAAGTATAGTTTAGACAAAAAATATAAACTTTAAGTAAATGTGTGCTTAAAACAAGCAAATAAAAAAATCTGTCAATATAATAAAAATTCTCTTGAAATAAGTTTACTTTTTCCATAAACACTTAATTTTAGAAAAGTTCTCGTTTCATTGGCAGATTTTTTTGCTTATTTTCCTAGGTAATTTTGCTCAAGAAAATATTCAAGATGTTTTTTAGATATTTTTTTTTTACTGAAAACAAGACAAAAATACTAAGTAAGAAAGACATTTTTGCAGTGCAGTGAGCAACCGACCTTGGGTCCTTTGAAAGGCGCTATATAAATTAAAGTGATTATTATTATAGCTCATCTATTTATTCAATTAAATTTTATTTATATAGCACTTTTCACAATTGTTTCATTCTGTCAAAGCAGCTTTACATTAATGAAAGCAGGAGAAACACACAAAAAACGGTGGACAACATAAGAAGCAGAGTACAACGGCTAAGATTAAACCGTACTGAGCGTAGTAACGTTAAATAATAATGTAAGGCTTTAATAATAATTTATCATAGCTTTATACAGTGTGATGGACTTACTTTACACAATTTCACTCATATCTGCAGTGCATTTCAATTAAAAATTTAACCGTTTCATAATTACAGTACAACTGCGTTTTTGGAGATGTGAATTAAATATTTGAATTGTAATTGTGATGTTTCAGCGGAGCGGTGAGTGTGTAATTGTGCACTACTTACGCATTCAGGCGGTCTTTGCTTTATCACTGTGGCGGTGTTGCCTTTCTTCTTAATTATATCTTTTACCTCCTCGTATGCCTCCATGAGGATTTGTGCTTCCGACGGGGAAAAGTACGCGGCTCTAGTTGCCATGGTAAATCAGTTAATCTGTGGCGGGGTCTATTTGAGTGAGCCGTGAGCGCGCACCTATCCAGGATTGGTTTCACCTGGCTTAATGAATCCGTGTCTGCTCATCCTGGCTTGGTCTTTGTGCAACCAATTAAGCCTGGACGCACATGTTTTGGCTTCATTGAGCTCAGCTTAGTCATTTATCCCGGATGTCTTAATTCTACTTTTGTGCAACAGGCCCCTGGAATCAATAACCATCAGAATCCATTATCACGATGTTTTACGATTCAGACATCCAGTCTCCCTTTCTCATAGCCTAATACAGTCCAAATAAACGCCACAAATCTATGATGCCCACCTAGCGAATCAGCTGCTAGTTTTTAGCATCTTTCCTGACTATCCTGACGACTCACAAACTACTTTTAAAAATGTACTTTGACATTTTTATCAACTTCTGAAAAGTGAGTCAAAACAATAATGCACGTATTTCCCTTCTAAAAGACAAACAATTTTCTCCGTTACCCCCAGTCACAACATCATTTCTGTGGCGACAAAAGTGCCTTGCAAGTGATGTCATCAACAAGCGCTCAACCTCGACCCAATCCGTAACGACTTTCAATGAATTGTAAATAATTGTTGGTTATCTGCAGTAACAGTAGTACGGGTTCGATAAACCAAACCTAATTTATCACATCTGTTCAAATCTTGAATTATAATTTACAACATCAACCAACATCTCTAAATTCGCTAATTTTATAAAAACATTTCGATGGGCATAAATCGTAATTGTCTCTTCGTTATTATTTAGAATTCCTTTTGATTTAAGTACCTGTCTCGTCTTTGACTTAGTATTTTAATTACAACTCTATTCCCAATACGTTATTCACTTGTCTAATTACAAACTCAGACTAGCATTAGCGAGTGTACGCCTTAAAAATGCCTTGTCTCTGGGAACAGGGAAATCCCCTTAACCCAAACTTTAACTCCTACAACGACACCCAATAATTCCGACAATCCCTTCACATCGTTTGTTTTAAATCTCTTGAGGTATCATGTAACTTATTTTTCTATCTTCGAATTGTCGTCCCACAATATTTTTTCCACTGTCATACCCTCAAACCACTGTGATTACCGTGCACTGTCCCTTTAAGATAAGACATTTTCTTTGTTCCCCGCAATGAGAACGGAAATCAGATCATTTTTAGAATACGTCACTTTTTGTTCAAATTCACTGGCGTTACCTTAACCAAAACTCAATACTCGGAAAAACAATCACAACTTCTTACGATTAAACTATTCTTACCTAATTTATAGTCCAAAGCGTTGCACTATATAGCCCCATTGAGTGTCTAGCAATTCCGTTGCTGGCTATAGCCACAAATCTGCCCGCCTTTGTAAAATATATATTCCCTATTCAGATTGAGCTCAGTTCCAAATTCTAATCATCAGAGTAAACCCAACCGAACTTCTCAACTTACTATACCCTAACATTTAAACGCCCAAAGTTTTCCCTCAGTTCCCTTTCTTTACTCGATTGTCGCCTCTGACTTCCCCACAGTTAAATTACAACCTGTTGACGATTTTTTCGAGGAGTGTTACACTCCCGGGTGAAATGTCCAATTTTGTTACAATTAAAACATCTTGTATTTTTCTTTTGACTCACCTTATTCATTTTTCTCGACTTTATTTCCTTCTCTAACTCCGTTATACCTCTCTCGGCTTCAGTGGGATCCACATAATCCTTGCCGTTCCCTTGTAGCTATGGTATCTAATCACTTATCTATGCCTTTCTATATAATTTTTTTATTATATGTGCGTGCAGTTCTATAAATTTGTAATTTACCGTTACTTAGTTACTTCTAGTTATTATTCTGTCTGCCTATGTGTGTGTTCCTTTAAAAATAATCAGTATGTATTTTCCGTCCTGTGAACCGCGTCCATAGAAGACTTTTGATCGGACATCACATTTCACCCATAGGATATTCCTTTTGGGACTTTCAACGTTAATGTCTCGAATCTCACTACTCTAGACTAAGTTGACCTCTCCTGTGAACCACGTCTATAGAAGACTTTTGATCGGACATCCCATTTCACCCATAGGATATTCCTTTTGGGACTTTCAACGTTAATGTCTCAAATCTCACTACTCTAGACTACTCTAGACTAATCACTTATCATTTGATATTAATTATTTTATTTATTTAATTTAATTTAATTCTCCAATGCATACTATATCACTCCTTAATAATCCTTCTGGCTTGCAAGACCAGGCTTTATTAAGCTCTAGTTTATTTGATGGTAGCGCACCTTACCTCAGGTCAATTTCGGACCTGCTTCCTTTTTATCGATATCCTGGTTAATACCCCCGGTAGAAACCCATTTCTATTTGTTCGGAATATTCAAGCACCTATTATTGATCAAATTCAACTCCTTCATAACATTTTAATCAATAAATGTCCTAAATAATCCCTCCCAAATTCGAGAATAAAGGCTACTTTACCTGCTGCCGACTGGGATAAGCATTGTTCGTTTGAATCTAGTCACCCTCTCTGTCCTCTGTGATAATACGCAGGCCTGTTTCAATTTTAACCTCAATTCAGAGGTCAGGTCTTTAGTAACCTCCAGGCACAGGGAGAGGTATTTAGATCCGGCTCTCGAAGGACCAAATTGATAGAGGAATTCTAGATTCCTATGTATTTTGTTGCCAAAACCAAATTCGCACTCGTTTCTAATTCATTAATGAGGTGTAAGTTCATTAATTATGCATGAAGTAGATCGAGACCAGTCTTAAAAGTCAGGTAAGAGCGTTTCATTCCAGAGAGTACTAAATGCATACACACATTTCCACAGGTTATAAACTGAAAATGACGTCAGCGTTTTCCAAACGTTCTATTCCACAAGCAGAGGGGCCCTCTAGCTCTTGAGCCTTCGCGTTATCAGCACGAAGTCAAGGCCAGTCAGTATAAATCAACATTCTAGACAATCTGGAGATGGCCCGTTCCCACCACCTGGAGATTTGTACAACTGAATGAACCAAGGAACAGACCTTCATTGTTACTAAACTCCTGACTACATTATATACAATTGGGAAAGGGAGCAAGAGAGAAAATTCACATGTACAGTACATTATAGCATTTGTGATTGGAATGTATACATACTTAGTCATTTCATTTCAACCATAATTTCCTCTATCAGTGCCCCACTGTATATGAGCAGTAGATGAGAATGTAGTATCAGTAGACAAAACATGAACCTGAACTAATAAGTTACTGTTCTCTCTTTTCAGCTATGTGACAGCCTCAAAAATGATACTCCTGTGTAAGCATCTGCAGCGAATCACAGCCAGCCGCCAGAGAGAAGCAAACGTAACCACAGGACTTGTGACAGAGTTGATGGACACCCTATGTTCACCAATGGACAGAAAGTTCCACAGAATGGAATATAATCACATACTATTAGAAACCGCTGCACTTGAGCCCAGGTTTAAGAAGTTAGCCTTCAGTGATGCCAGAGCGATTGATGAGGCTCTTCAAAGAATAACCTCATCAGCAGGGAGGGACAGCCCCAGCAGTCAGCTGGCTCAGGCACCAGGGCAACAGGATGAAGAGGGATCAGATGGAGCCGATGCTCCAGCAGTAGTGCCACGAACGTCTGCTGTTTGACGAGAGAGCAACTGGGGATGCAGCACGAAGGAATCCCTCAGCAGATGCCATAATGGAGGTCCGATCCTATTTGGAGGAGCCCCTCCAAATAGATCTGTAGATCCTCTGAGCTGGTGGAAGAACAAGGCCTCTGTCTATCCACTGCTTACTGAAGTCATGACAGGGAGACTCTGCATAGTGGCCACATACGTTCCTTCTGAGAGGGTCTTCTCGAAAACGGGACAAATAATTACTGAGAGAAAAACCCAATCAGCCCCTCGTAAGTGAGGCAGCTTGCATTTCTGAATGCAAATCTCTCAGAAAAGCAATATATGGTCAGCATTGCTGTGTGCTGCAAATGAGAACTTGTTCTCAACTAGCCTACCTGGTCAAATAAAGGTGAAATAAAAAATAACATGGCAATAAAGAAGAGAGAGAAAAGAGGGACCAGTTTAATGTTTTAAGTGGGATGCTGCAGTTTTGCACATTGTTATTTACTTTTCTTTGATATGGTGCAATATTATAGTATTATGTTGTTCAGATTGTATTCGTTTTGAATTGTTACATTTATAGGCACTTTGTTAATATACATTAAAAAGTTATACTTTAAATGCACATGTTTAATAGCATTTTTCATAACAAACCAATGCATTTTTAAATACATTGTGGTTAAGGTAGAGTATTTAATGTAATAATTTAATTAGAATTGTTTTAACACCAATCACTAACACTATCGCGAACTGTTTGATTTGAAAAAATACAAAACATACTTTTTTAAAGAGCCGTTTGGGAGTCAAAATAGCCGGCTCTTTTTGGTGACCAGAGCCGAACGAGCCGGCTCACTGAAAAGACCCGGAATGCCCATCACTAATTGGTGAGTTTCAGGCCTCGGAGAGAACATAATTGTACACTCGCAAAGTTGACTGAAAACTAGGGCTGAGGGGCTTACGTTGCAAACTTCCCTTGCTTGGCTAATCATTTGGACCACCCACCAAGATGGCGACGGGTATTCTCCCAAGGGTTTTAGGCAAGGGTTAGTGGACGAGGGTGTGTCTTTTAAGTGTTTGGACGGTAGACGGAGTGTGCATAAAGGTTCACTCCAGGGCCTGAAACTCCCCATAATTAAATTCGCGACGATTGTACATCCGCTAAAGAAATGTCCGCCAAAACTTAAAAACAACGTCAATAGAGAAGTCAACATACAAGTGTAAGTAAAAACGAATGCAAATAAGTTAGAAATTGTGATACTAATGCACATGACGGCACAAACACGTCTTGTAAAAAGTACATATGTTTTTGTTATCTTTTGGAAATTCAAAGTAAACTTGGAGTCACGACATTTTGTGTGGTCCTCCCACTACGACTCGCCAGGAAAACATGCAGTTTCTTAGGCTACAGTTTAAATGAATGATGATTAACTTCATAGGGAGAAGAAAGTGCAAGGAGATGAGCTTGTTGCACCTTTCCAATAAATATCGAGGGTCTTATTCTGGTGACATGATGATCGATGCTTGGCTGCATTTGACAAATACAAATAATATCATAATGTAGGCTATACAAATATTGCCAGCAAACCAGAAATGCAAGGTGAAGCTATTCTTGAAAGTCAGGACCATCGTTGTCCTGCAAAGACACTTTTATATTAGAAAAAAATATATTTCGCATTTAGAATTAATCGTGGAATTGAGCTTTATAGTTACGTTACGCGGTTTACATCGCGTGCCCCGTGTATCTTAAAATGATTCTGCAATCATTATTTATTCGAAAAAATGTTTATATAATTTGTCGCAATGAAGAACGTTCGACAAAATAAAAATCCACCTCAGTCTAACGGATAAAAATGTCGATCTTTAGAAATTGCGTTTTCCATTACACATGTCGCAATTACTTTTTTGTTTTTTTGCGACATTGCTTTTGTCGAATAAACCAGGGTCAATGGACACCGTCCTACTGTCCTAGTGTTATGTCAGTTTATCTATTCGTTATTTAACGTAATGAAATTGACATGAACACACGTTTTGTACATAAGCTATATCCAGGTAAGACGACGCTGATACATTCATTCCGGTGCTTGTTTTACTTTAACTTACATCTAGCTTTTTAGCCGGCTAACACCATGGCATCCAAGTTAACGTTAGCTAGCTAGCTAGCTAGCTAGCTAGGCTAATTGCTTGCCACATCATAGGTCAAAGTGAACTAACTAGCTGGTTAGTTAGTTAGCTGTCAATTATTTACTGTAAAATGATGTAAGTAGACAGCTATGTACATTAAATAACACTTATTTCGACTATTATATTATTAAGGCAGCATAAGTTAGCTAGCTAAGTTACACGTTTGGTAACTATCCAGCTAGAGTCCATGTTAACGTTAGTTGCCCAATGTTCCAGCGCTAGCCAGGGAATGTAGTTAGTTTACCTGTGGTTTGCTAGCTACCTATCCAAGGTTTTGGCGATAATCTATGTTTTTTTAAAGATATATAACAGTTAGTTAGTATAGACGTCAGAATACTGTTCAGCCAGGAAATTTGGCTGATTTCAACTGACTTCTTACATTTGCTCAGATTCCATTGGTTTGTTATGGTACTCCTTTGACGCATACTTTTACTTAATTTCAGATAGCTGCGATAGAAATGTCTAGACTTTCTGCACCCCCTTCCTATCCAGTTATTAACGACACTTGCTTGTTAGTCATTTGTTATTGACTGGGTTTCAAAGTGAGCCCATGATTTGACTGTGTTCCAATGTCAAAGTGAGCCCATGCCACCAAACAGCTTAAAATAAATACATCTAGTATATGCAGTGTAGATGGAAATTAATGGACAGTTTTTACATTGCACAAGTTTGAATAAATATCAAATACCTTTAGTCACTTAACTGTTTAAACCACAACCTTTGAGATTTGATATGAAAATGGTCAGTCTGACCTTGGTTTGACAGATATGTAGGCCTAATCATTGATTTGGACAAACTATAACATGTTCTAAACTTGCCAGACTGTTGCCACAGGCATTTATTCAGCCCTCAGACATTTCTAGGCCAAACTGTTCTGTTTCCTGATTTCAAGCCTACTCCTTGTGTCATGTGAGGAATATAGACTAAAGGTTTGTGTTTTCTTCCTAGGCTGCTATACCTTAAAGTAGATGGGTGTGTGTGTGCAAGGTCCTTGTTCCGTTAGGGAGGTTATATAGAGTGAGCTGTTTTTCACAGATTAGGTCTGTTGGAGAGAGGGGGGAGAGGAAAGGCCCCAGGTTAGGGGAAGAGCAAACTGCTCCCACTCTGTTCTCTCTCTCTCTCCCACCCAAGTTTTCAATGAGTCATGACTTTATAGTTGCACGCTTTCACAACCCCCCCATTCTCGTCAGCCTCATGCTTCTGTTTCTTGGGAAGAATGAATGATCGGGCTTCTTATTTGACAATTTTAACTCAGTATATACTCAGGTGTTGTACAACTTATTTTATTTACATTGATAGGGGTGTTTGCCCGAGGTTGTCAGGATAGCGTCTCCTGATTAGTTTTTTTCTTGTTTGGGCATTTGTAAAGTGTTGAAGGTACACTGTGTGAATGTCAGGAGGTTTTTGTTAACTTCTCATTGAGGGAAGTGAAATTTGCTCAGTGGCTACCGAATAATATGTGTTCTAACCACAGAGACCATGTTGAGGTCAATTTAAGGCTTTTGTACCAAATATTCTCACAGGGTAATATTTTTTTGTATTACATTGTTATTGATTACGACACTGTTGGGGTTAGCGCTTGCTAGAAAGGCGTTACACTATACTTGTACATGTGACTTTAAACTTGAATGAAGTAGTCATGTGCATTTGCTGAGTCATTTTGCTGTTGCAGAACTAGTTACTCAGCAGCATCAATATCAGTCGTTTCCTGTCATGGGTTATTGATACAAGTTTCAAGAGTGCTTATTTCCCATTGTAGTGAATACCTTTTTTCTAGGTTACCTTTTTTTAGTTTATCTTGTCTTGTGTAAGATCTGGTCTAGCGCTACAAATTAAAGCATGCACCAGTCAGCCTCTCACCATTTTCTATAGCGGTCCTGCTCTTCTCTGGCAGAGCAGTATTTAGACCCAAGTGGAGAAATGGTGGAAAGAAATGGAACTCTAACCCAGTTATTCCTAAACTTTTTCACTCGGGGGGGCTTCCAGCAATGGAATTTTTCTATGGACACAAGCACTGTTCATGACACAAACTGTTGACACCTGTTTTGTTGGTGGAGATAATATTGCAGGTTTAGATTATTTCCTGCAATTCTACACATTTTGTCATGAGGTGCAAAGAAAACGTTGCAGTTTTAAAGCATTTTTTGTTGTTGTAATTTTATTCATTTGCCCTGTCTGTGTACTCGTGTTATTTGAGTGACAGAAAAATTACAACTATATCTATGGGCTAAAAAAAAGCCAATTAAAAAACAAACAACAAACATTCGCTGACATAGTCTAGTTGATCTGGACATTTCTGCTAAGTTAAAAATGGCTCTCTAAGGTATGCAGTGACTAACCTAATAAAAGGAATTAATGATGCACTACTCAATTTCAAAATTGCACCTTGTGCATTCTACTATTAAAACTTTCAAGATTAAGTTTTAAAGCCGAGTTTGCGCGCGCCCCCCCCCCCACACACAGACCCCTTGGGCGTTTGGGAACCACTGCTCTAATATAGAGATGCTCTGTTTTTTTGACACCACACTCTAAAAGGCTCTTGTTTTGTCTAATCTTGATTATTGTCCAGTCGTGTGGCGAGGAAAGACCTAGTTAAGCTGCAGCTAGCCCAGAACAGAGCGGCATGTTTTGCTCTTCATTGTAATCAGAGGGCTGATATAAATACTATGCATGCCAGTCTCTCTTTGCTAAGAGTTGAGTAGAGACTGACTGCATCACTTAATCTTTTTATAAGAAACATTGTGTTGAAAATCCCAAATTGTTTGCATAGTCATCTTACGCACAGCTCTGACATACACACATATCCTATCAGACATGCCACCAGGGGTCTTTTCATAGACCCAAATCCAGAACAATTCAAGAAAACGTACAGTATTATATAGAGCCCTTACTGCATGGAACTTCCTTCCATCTCATATTGCTCAAATAAGCAGCAAACCTGGTTTAAAAAAAACAGAAAGTAACATCTCTCGGCACAACGCCTCTCCCCTATTTGACCTAGATAGTTTGTGTATGCATTGATATGTAGACTACGTGTGCCTTTAAAAAAAAAATGTAGTTCTGTCCTTGCTGTTCTTGTCAAATTATGTTTTGTGTGGACCTCAGGAAGAGTAGCTGCTGCTTTTGCTAATGGGGATCCTAATAAAATCCCAAACCAACTGTTTACTAACACTGATCCTTCAGTGATTCAGTGGGTGACTGGAGTGACAGCCTGCAGATAAACTCTGGTCATTGTGGGTAATTGGTCAGAAATTAAGGCTAGAGATGGAAGCATACTTTTTTCAAACCCAAAATAAGTGTTACTGGTCTCTGCAGTGTTGTATTATATATATTTCTCTCTTAATATTTAGTTTAATTTCAGTTGCCTGTTTCCAGACAGATCTCCAGTCTCTGCGTTTCCAGAGCTCCCCCTCCGCCCCCCCTTTAACCCCAACCCACACTGATGGAGACAGAGCGGGAAGCCGACCTCCTGGAAGGTAACGTTAACAGAAACAAGACATTCCACCACACTAACTCCCACGACTTACTGTGGTCAGCTCAGCAAACATGGTGCATTATAGGCTCTATGCCAGTATACACAATACATTGTAGAAAAAATAACTCCCGAACACACGATTTACCTCTGCACATTTTCGATCCAATACCTTTTTCAAGACAGTGAGATTCACCTTGTTGTTTTTAGGGCATTAACTCCCAGCACCACAATGACATAAGCTTGGTGGTAGTGTGTGTGTTAACCCTCTTCTAAAGTGTCAAGAAGTGACACTGCTCTTTTGGGAAACAGCATGGTCATTGTTTTCAACTTGTGCCTTGGACTTAGAAGGGATGTGTTATTATGTTCTCGTGTGTGTGTGGGGGGGGGGATGATGATGATGATGATGATGTGGCAATAGAAATCAGGAGTTTGTGACCAAGCTTTCTTTCCTTGGGTTGAAGGGGAACGGGTTAGTAAGTTAGTCTTTGTCATCCTGAGTCTGACTCGTGTATTGAAATAGGAAGTTATAGCCCATGTAAGCAACGCTCCTGTTAGAAGTAGACTTGGACCCAAAGAGACTGTAGTGCGAGAGGAACCTTTGGGAGATGAAGGAAGAGAAGCCCAATGAACAGTCCAACCTGAGTAAGTACAGATCATTGTATCAGACCATCGGTAGAGTGGTACACTGTCAGTGTAAGAGTGTAAGGAGGAGGATGCATTAAGGGTCTAGAATTCTTGTGTAATGATGTGATTATTGGGCTTTTGATTCATATGATGTGACAATTCATGTGATCACTCTGTTCATATTTAACCTGTAACGCAAATAGATATTTGGCCTTAGTATTGCTCTTTGTTTAGCCTACTTTTCAGAGGTATGATGTAGCCTATTCATGTAAAAATTGCATTGAAAGATAAAAATGACACCTTCTATTAAGCTATTGGGTGGCAGGTAGCCTAGCGGTTAGCGCATTGTTCTGGTAAAGGATAGGTCGCTGGTTCGAATGCCAGAGCCAACAAGGTGAAAAATTAGCCAACGTGCCCTTGAGCAAGGCACTTAACCCTAATTTGTTCCAAGGGCGCTGTACTACTACGGCTGACCCTGTAAAACAGCACATTTCACTGCACCTATCTGGTGTATGTGACAATAAAAATATTGTAAAAAATGTTTTACTTTACGTATCTTTTACTTTAACCTGAAGTGTTTCAAAATGTGTCATAAAAACGGGTTTGTTGGCCCTTCCTGGAGACTCAGCCAGGTTAAGAGTTGATTGACACTCCCTTTACAGACTTTAATGTGGCACTTCCTTGTTGAAGTTGGCAAACGCTTCTGTCATTAGTCATACATGCTTTCAAGTGACTGTATAGATGGCTTGAGGAGACTGAAAGTATGGCATTCAATCTCTTGACTGTGGCACGGTTGCCATTGAATTTCTGCTTTAATTTGCACCTGAATCAAATCAAATGTTATTTTTCACATGCGCCGAATACAACAGGTGTAGATGAATAAACAGTGAAATGCTTATTTACAGGCTCTAACCAAAAGGTGTTAGGTGAACAATATGTAAGTAAAGAAATAAAACAACAGTAAAAAGACTATATACAGTAGCGAGGCTATAAAAGCCCTTAACCAACAATACTATTTTATTTTCTTAAAATTGCAAGTATTTACTAAAATAAACTGAAGTAAAAAAATTAAATAAAAAATAATAATTAAGGAGCGACAATAAAATAACAGTAGTGAGGCTATATACAGGGGGTACCAGTACAGAGTCAATGTACAGAGTCAATGTACAGAGTCAATGTGCAGGGGCACCGGTTAGTCCAGGTAATTGAGGTAATATGTACATGTATTATAGGTAAAGTGACTATGTTTGGAAAATAGAGTAGCAGCAGTGTAAAGGGGGGGTACAATGCAAATAGTCCTGGTAGCTGTGTGATTAGCTTTTCATGAGTCTTGTGGCTTGGGGGTAGAAGCTTTAAAGAAGCCTTTTGGACCTAGACGTGGCGCTCCGGTACCGCTTGCCGTGCGGTAGAAGGGAAAACACACTATGACTAGGGTGGCTGGAGTCTTAGGCAATTGTTTGGGCCTTCTTCTGACATGCCTGGTATAGAGGTTCTGGATGGCAGGAAGCTTGTCCTGGGCAGTACGCACTACCCTCCGTCGTGCCTTGCGGTCGGAGGCCGAGCACTTGCCATACCAGGCGGTGAAGCAACCAGTCAGGATGCTTTTGATGGTGTAGAACTTACTTTTTGAGGATTTTTTTATTTTAATTATTATTATTATTATTATTATTATTTTTTTTTTACCTTTATTTAACCAGGTAGGCTAGTTGAGAACAAGTTCTCATTTGCAACTGCGACCTGGCCAAGATAAAGCATAGCAGTGTGAACAGACAACACAGAGTTACACATGGAGTAAACAATTAACAAGTCAATAACACAGAAGAAAAAAAGGGAGTCTATATACATTGTGTGCAAAAGGCATGAGGAGGTAGGTGAATAATTACAATTTTGCAGATTAACACTGGAGTGATAAATGATCAGATGGTCATGTACAGGTAGAGATATTGGTGTGCAAAAGAGCAGAAAATTAAATAAATAAAAACAGTATGGGGATGAGGTAGGTAAAAATGGATGGGCTATTTACCGATAGACTATGTACAGCTGCAGCGATCAGTTAGCTGCTCAGATAGCAGATATTTGAAGTTGGTGAGGGAGATAAAGGTCTCCAACTTCAGCGATTTTTGCAATTCGTTCCAGTCACAGGCAGCAGAGAACTGAAACGAAAGGCGGCCAAATTTGAGGACCCATGCAAATTATTTTCAGTCTCCTGAGGAGGAATAGACTTTGTTGTGCCCTCTTCAAGACTGTCTTAGTGTGTTTGGACCATGATAGTTTGTTGGTAATCTGGACACCAAGGAACTTGAAGCTCTCAACCTGCTCTACTACAGCCCCGTCGATGAGAATGGGGGAATGCTCAGCCCTCCCTTTTCCTGTAGTCCACAATCATCTCCTTTGTCTTGATCGCGTTGAGGGATAGGTTGTTATTCTGGCATCACACTGCCAGGTCTCTGACCTCCCTATAGGCTGTCTCATCGTTGTCGGTGATCAGGCCTACCACTGTTGTGTCATTGGTAAACTTAATGATGGTGTTGGAGTCGTGCCTGACCGTGCAGTCATGGGTGAACAGGGAGTAGAGGAGGGGACTGAGCACGCACCCCTGAGGGGCCCCCGTGTTGAGGATTATGGTGGCAGATGTGGTGTTACCTACCCTTACCACCTGGGGGCAGCCTGTCAGGAAGTCCAGGAACCAGTTGCAGAGGGAGGTGATTTGTCCCAGGGTCCTTCGCTTAGTGATGAGCTTTGAGGGTACTATGGTGTTGAGCGCTGAACTGTAGTCACTGAGTAGCATTCTCACAAAGGTGTTCCTTTTTCCCAGGTGGGAAAGGGCAGTGTGGAGTGCAGCCTCTGTGTATCTGTTTGTGTGTATGCAAATTGGAGTGGGTTTAGGGTTTCTGGGATAATGGTGTTGATGTGAACCATGACCAGCCGTTCAAAACACTTCATTGCTACAGATGTGAGTGCTATGGGTCGGTAGTCATTTAGGCAGGTTACCTTGGTGTTCTTGGGCACAGGGACTGGTGGTCTGCTTTAAATATGTTGGTATTTCAGACGCGGTCAGGGAGAGGTTAAATGTCAGTGAAGACACTTGCCAGTTGGTCAGCGCATGCTCGGAGTACACGTCCCGGTAATCCGTCTGGCCCTGCGGCCTTGTGAATGTTGACATGTTTAAAGATATTAGTCACATCGGCTATGGAGAGCATGATCACAGTCGTCAAGGAACAGCTGATTGTCTTATGCATGCTTCAGTGTTGCTTGTCTCGAATCAAATGGTGTGGAACATAGCTTGGTCATGGGAAGAGTGTGGGTAGAATAGAATCTCTCTTCATATTGCTCAGGGTCATGTGATCACAGTAGTTTTCATGTCACTCACTCACACACTCAATTCAATTCAAGGGCTTTATTGGCATGGGAAACATATGTTAACATTGCCAAAGCAAGTGAGGTAGACAACATATATATATATATATATATATATATATAAAGTGAAATAAACAATAAAAATTAACAGTAGACATCACACATACAGAAGTTTCAAAACAACAAAGACACTACAGATGATATATATATATATACAAATGGTAAAGGACACAAGATAAAATAAATAAGCATAGATATGGGTTGTATTTACAATGGTGCGTGTTCTTCACTGGTTGCCCTTTTCTCGTGGCAACAGGTCACAAATCTTGCTGCTTTGATGGCACACTGGAATTTCACCCAGTAGATATGGGTTTTGGAAAATATGAAATTTTTCAAAATTGGATTTGTTTTCGAATTCTTTGTGGATCTGTGTAATCTGAGGGAAATATGTCTCTCTAATATGGTCATACATTGGGCAGGAGGTTAGGAAGTGCAGCTCAGTTTCCACCTCATTTTGTGGGCAGTGAGCACATAGCCTGTCTTCTCTTGAGAGCCATGTCTGCCTACGGCGGCCTTTCGCAATAGCAAGGCTATGCTCGCTGAGTCTGTACATAGTCAAAGCTTTCCTTAATTTTGGGTCAGTCACAGTGGTCAGGTATTCTGCCGCTGTGTACTCTCTGTGTAAGGGCCAAATAGCATTCTAGTTTGCTCTGTTTTTTTGTTAATTCTTTCCAATGTGTCAAGTAATTGTCTTTTAGTTTTCTCTTGATTTGGTTGGATCTAATTGTGCTGCTGTCACTCTCTCTCACACACACAGAGGAACCTCCTCAGGAGAATGGGGTCATCCAGAGCACCCAGGGCCTGTACAGCTCCACCTCCCCTCCGGCCTCAGACGACGAGCCTTTCTCCACATACTTTGAGGAGAAGGTGCCCATTCCAGAGGATGTCACCCAGGTACTGAGGCGATGTGCCCTATGACCTCACAGGCATTATTAAAACAGAGCCCAGGACCTCACACAGATTATCTAGAAAACCACAGGGATTATTAACACCAAGCCTATGATCTCAGGGTCTATGACATCACAGTAAGTATTACTCAGAGGGTTATGACGTCAACGTCTATGACCTCACACAGATGAACCCAGAGCCTATGGCATCACATTTGCAATTATGACCTTATAAAATACAGTACCAGTCAAAAGTTTGGACACACGTACTCATTCAAGGGTTTATTTTCTTTTTACTATTTTCTACATTAAGAATAATAGTGAAGACATCAGAACTATGAAATAACACATGGAATCATGTAGTAACCAAAACAGTCTTAATCAAAATATATTTTATAATTTAGATTATTCGAAGTAGCCACCCTTTGCCTTGAAGACAGCTTTACACCCTCTTGGCATTCTCTCAACCAGCTTCATGAGGAATGCTTTTCCAAAAGTCTTGTAGGAGTTCCCACATCTGCTGAGCACTTGTTTTCTGTGTTTCCTTCATTCTGCGGTCCAACTTATCCCAAACCATCAATCAAATCCAATTGTATTTGTCACATGCGCCGAATACAACAGGTGTAGTAGACCTTACAGTGTAATGCTTGCTTACTTACAAGCCCTTAACCCCAGTGGAATGCTTACTTACAAGCCCTTAACCAACAATGCCGTTTTAAGAAAAGAGAAAATAATAACAAATTATTAAAGAGCAGCAGTAAATAACAATAGCGGAGCTATATACAGGGGGTACCAGTACAGAGTCAATGTGCGGAGGCACTGGTGTCGAGGTAATATGGTAGTATAGATATAACAGAGTAGCAGAAGTGTTCCAGAGGGGGGAAGGAAATGCAAATACTCTGGGGAGCCATTTGATTAGCTGTTCAGGCATCTTATGGCTTGGGGATGGAAGCTGTTTAGATGCCTCTTGGACCTAGACTTGGCACTCTGGTACGGCTTCCTGTAGCAGAGGGAACAGTATCACTAGGGTGGCTGGAGTCTTTGGCAATTGTTTGGGCCTTCCTCTGACACCGCCTGGTATATAGGTCCTGGTTTGCAGGAAGCTTGGCCCCGGTGATGTACTGGGACGTACGGACTATCCTCTGTAGTGCCTTGCGGTCAGAGGCCGAGCAGTTTCCATACCAGGCAGTGATGCAACCAGTCAGGATGCTCAAGCTGTAAAACCTTTTGAGGATCTGAGGACCCATGCCAAATGTTTTTAGTTTCCTGTTGTTACCTAGCCTTACCACCTGTGGGTGGCCCGTCAGGAAGTCCAGGATCCAGTTGCAGAGGGAGGTGTTTTGTCCCAGGGTCCTTCGCTTAGTGATGACCTTTGAGGGCACTATGGTGTTGAACGTTGAGCTGTAGTCAATGAATAGCATTCTCACAAAGGTGTTCCTTTTGTCCAGGTTTGAAAGGGCGGTGTGGAGTGCAATAGAGATTGCATCGTTTGTGCGGTATGCAAATTGGAGTGGGTCTAGGGTTTCTGGGATAATGGTGTTGATGTGAACCATGACCAGCTTTTCAAAGCATTTCATGGCTACAGATGTGAGTGCTACAGGTCGGTAGTCATTTAGGCAGGTTACCTTAGTGTTCTTGGGCATAGGGACCATGGCGGTCTGCTTGAAACATGTTGGTATTAGACTCGGACAGGGAGAGGTTGAAAATGTCAGTGAAGACACTTGGCAGTTGGTCAGCGCATGCTCGGAGTACACGTCCTGGTAATCCGTCTGGCCCTGCGGATTTGTGTATGTTGACCTGTTTAAAGGTCTTACTCACGTAGGCTATGGAGAGAGTTATCACAGTCATCCGGAACAGCTGATGCTCTCATGCATTCCTCAGTGTTGCTTGCCTCGAAGCGAGCATAGAAGTTTTTTTACCTCGTCTGGTAGGCTCGTGTCACTGGTCAGTTCTCGGGTGTGCTTCCCTTTGCAGTCTGTAATAGTTTGCAGGCCCTGCCTCATCCGACGAGTGTGTCGGAGCTGGTGTAGTACAATTCAATCTTAGTCCTGTCACTGTACTTATTGATCAAGCAAGTGACTGATGTGGTGTACTCCTTAATGCCATCAGAGAAATCGCGGAACATATTTGATAGAGGAATTCTAAATTCCTTTATGTTTTATTGCCAAAACCAATTCGCACTCATTTCTAATTCATTAATGAATTGTAAGTTCATTAATTATGCATGAAGTAGAATGAGACCAGTCTTAAAAGCGTAAAGTAACAGCGTTTATTACAAGGGAGTACTCAATGCTTACACACATTTCCACAGGTTATAAACTGAAAATGACGTCAGCGTTTTCCAAACTTTCTATTCCACAAGCAGAGGGGCCCTCTAGCTCTTGAGCCTTCGCGTTATCAGCACGAAGTCAAGGCCAGTCAGCATAAATCAACATTCCCGACAATCTGGAGATGGCCCGTTCCCACCACCTGGAGATTTGTACAACTGAATGAACTAAGGAACAGACCTTCATTGTTACAAACTCCTGACTACATTATATACAATTGGGAAAGGGGGCAAGAGAGAGAACTCGCATGTACAGTACATTATAGCATTTGGACTAGTCAGTTTCTGATTGGAATGTATACATAATTAGTCATTCCAACCATATTTTCCTCTATCAATATTCCAGTCTGTGCTAGCAAAGCATTCGTGTCGTTTAACATCTGCTTCATCTGACCACTTTTTTTTATAGACTGAATTACTGGTGCTTTTCTGCTTTAATTTTTGAAAGCAAGAATCAGGAGGATAGAATTATGGTCAGATTTGCCAAATAGAGGGTGAGGGACACGTCTGTGTGTGGAGTAAAGGTGGTCTTGAATTTTATTTTCCTCTGGTTGCATATGTAATATGCTAAAGAAATGAGGTAAAACTGATTTTGTTTCCCTGCATTAAAGTCACATGGAGTGCTGCCTCTGCATGAGGGTTTTCCAGTTTGCTTATGGCTGTATACAGCTCATTGAGTGTGGTTTCAGTGCCAGCATCGGTCTGTGGTGGTAAGAAAAACACACGTGTTTTACCAGAGGCTGCTGTTCTGTCTTGTCGATAGTGTATAACCTGCCAGTTGTATGTTCTTAATGTCGTCGTTCAGCCACGACGGTGGGAACCACACACGCAGCGATTATCTGTTCACCTACTGAACCAAAAATCTCATATTTAGACTCCTCAGACCAAAGGATAGATTTCCACTGGTCTATTGTCCATTGCTTGTGTTTCTTGGCCCAAGCAAGTCTCTTCTTATTATTGGTGTCCTTTAGTAGTGGTTTCTTTGTTGCAATTTGACCATGAAGGCCTGATTCACACAGTCTCCTCTGAACAGTTAATGTTGAGATTTCTGTTTACTTGAACTCTGTGAAGCATTTATTTGGGCTGCCATCTGAGTTGCAGTTAACTCTAATGAACTTATCCTCTGCGGCAGAGGTAACTCTGGGTCTTCCTTTCCTGTTGCGGTCCTTATGAGAGCCAGTTTCATCGTAGCGCTTGATGTTTTTTGCTACTGCACTTGGAGAAACTTTCAAAGTTCTTGAAATGTTCCGGCTTGACTGACCTTCATGTCTTAAAGTAATGATGGACTGTTTCTCTTTGCTTGTTTGAGCTGTTCTTACCATATGGACTTGGTCTTTTATCAAATAGGGCTATGTTCTTTTTACCCCCCTACCGTGGTCACAACACAACTGATTGGCTGAAACGCATTAAGAAGCAATGAAATTCCACAAATTATTTTAACAAAGCACACTTGTTATTTGAAATGCATTCCAGGTGACTACCTCATGAAGCTGGTTGAGAGAATGCCAAGTGTGCACAGCTGTCATCGTGGCAAAGGGTGGCTATATAATGTTTAGTTTAACACTTTTTTTTTTAGCTTACTACATGATTCCATGTGTTACATAGTTTTGATGTTTTTACTATTATACAATGTTGAAAAATGTAAAAATGAAGAAACCCTTGTTTAGGTAGTATGTCAACTTCTGACTGGTACTGTATATTACGTCACAGTTGAGTCATAGAGCCTATGGCATCACAGGGCCTATCTTCTAAGTGTGTATGACCTCAAAGAGCATATTATGCTAAGCTGATGACCTGAATAAAGTGATACACAAAGATACTATTAGTATAGAATAATTTAGAAATTATAACATCAATGACTGGTAATACTTCATGGTAAGATTTATTTTCAGGCTTTGATTGTAATATTTGCGATCCTCTCTTTTCAGGTGTTCAGTTTCCGTAAACTCTGGGCCTTTACGGGACCTGGTTTTTTGATGAGCATCGCCTATCTTGACCCAGGGAACATCGAGTCCGACCTGCAGTCTGGAGCTAAAGCTGGCTTTAAGGTGAACACAAACCTTCATTCAAGGGACAGGGGTACCAAATCAAATGTTATACGTCACGTGCTTCGTAACCAATAGGTGTAAACTAACAGTGAAATGCTTACTTACGGGCCCTTCCTAACAATTCTGAGAAAGGAAAAATAGAGAAATAATAGATAAGTAATACACAATGAGTAACAATAACTTGGCTATATACATGGGGTACAAATACCGAGTTGATGTGCTGGCGTACGAGGTAATTGTGGTAGATACAGTGGGGCAAAAAAAGTATTTAGTCAGCCACCAATTGTGCAAGTTCTCCCACTTAAAAATATGAGAGGCCTGTAATTTTCACCATAGGTACACTTCAAATATGACAGACAAAATGAGAAAAAAAATATCCAGAAAATCACATTGTAGGATTTTTTTATGAATTTATTTGCAAATTGTGGTGGAAAATAAGTATTTGGTCACCTACAAACAAGCAAGATTTCTGGCTCTCGTACCTTCTTCTTTAAGCGGCTTCCCTGTCCTCCACTCGTTACCTGTATTAATGGCACCTGTTTGAACTTGTTATCAGTATAAAAGACACCTGTCCACAACCTCAAACAGTCACACTCCAAACTCCACTATGGCCAAGACCAAAGAGCTGTCAAAGGACACCAGAAACAAAATTATAGACCTGCACCACCAGGCTGGGAAGACTGAATCTGCAATAGGTAAGCAGCTTGGTTTGAAGAAATCAACTGTGGGAGCAATTATTAGGAAATGGAAGATACAAGACCACTGATAATCTCCCTCGATCTGGGGCTCCACGCAAGATCTCACCCCGTGGGGTCAAAATGATCACAAGAACGGTGAGCAAAAATCCCAGAACCACACGGGGGGACCAGGTGAATGACCTGCAGAGAGCTGGGACCAAAGTAACAAAGCCTACCATCAGTAACACACTACGCCGCCAGGGACTCAAATCCTGCAGTGCCAGACGTGTCCCCCTGCTTAAGCCAGTACATGTCCAGGCCCGTCTGAAGTTTGCTAGAGAGCATTTGGATGATCCAGAAGAAGATTGGGAGAATGTCATATGGTCAGATGAAACCAAAATATAACTTATTGGTAAAAACTCAACTCGTCGTGTTTGGAGGACAAAGAACACCATACCTAATGTGAAGCATGGGGGTGGAAACATCATGCTTTGGGGCTGTTTTTCTGCAAAGGGACCAGGACGACTGATCCGTGTCAAGGAAAGTATGAATGGGGCCATGTATCGTGAGATTTTGAGTAAAAACCTCATTCCATCAGCAAGGGCGTTGAAGATGACACGTGGCTGGGTCTTTCAGCATGACAATGATCCCAAACACACCGCCCAGGCAATGAAGGAGTGGCTTCGTAAGAAGCATTTCAAGGTCCTGGAGTGGCCTAGCCAGTCTCCATATCTCAACCCCATAGAAAATCTTTGGAGGGAGTTGAAAGTCCGTGTTGCCCAGCAACAGCCCCAAAACATCACTGTTCTAGAGGAGATCTGCATGGAGGAATGGGCCAAAATACCAGCAACAGTGTGAACCTTAAAAGACTTACAGAAAACGTTTGACCTCTGTCATTGCCAACAAAGGTATTGAGTATTGAGAAACTTTTGTTATTGACCAAATACTTATTTTCCACCATAATTTGCAAATAAATTCATTAAAAATCCTACAATGTGATTTTCTGGATTTATTTTGTTTTTGTCTGTCATAGTTGAAGTGTACCTATGATGAAAATGACAGGCCTCGCATCTTTTTAAGTGGGAGAACTTGCACAATTGGTGGCTGACTAAATACTTTTTTTGCCCCACTATATTTTGATTGAACACTTTTTGTTTTTTGCTTACTACATGATTCCATATGTGTTATTTCATAGTTTTGATGTCTTCACTCTTATTTTACAATGTTGAAAATAGTAAAACTAAATTAAAACCCTTTAATTAGATGTGTCCAAACTTTTGCCTGGTACTGTATGTAAATAGAATATTCTTTTTTTTTTATTTACATTTGAAAGTATTTGCTTTGTCATTATGGGCTATTGAGTATAGATTGAGGGGGAAGAAAACAATTGAATCAATTTTAGAGTAAGGTTGTAACAAAATGTGGGAAAAAGTCAAGTGGTATCAACATTCTGAATATGTTGTACATATAATTTCATTCTAAAGTTTGGGGTCACTTAGAATTTTTCTCTTTTGAATCACTTTTTTGTCCATTTTAAAATAACATCAAATTGATCAGAAATACAGCGTCGACATTGTTAGTGATGTAAATTACTATTGCAGCTGGAATATCTACGTAGGCATACAGAGGACCATTTATCAGCAACCATCAAATCAAATCAAATCAAATTTATTTATATAGCCCTTCGTACATCAGCTGATATCTCAAAGTGCTGTACAGAAACCCAGCCTAAAACCCCAAACAGCAAACAATGCAGGTGTAAAAGCACGGTGGCTAGGAAAAACTCCCTAGAAAGGCCAAAACCTAGGAAGAAACCTAGAGAGGAACCGGGCTATGTGGGGTGGCCAGTCCTCTTCTGGCTGTGCCGGGTAGAGATTATAACAGAACATGACCAAGATGTTCAAATGTTCATAAATGACCAGCATGGTCGAATAATAATAAGGCAGAACAGTTGAAACTGGAGCAGCAGCACAGTCAGGTGGACTGGGGACAGCAAGGAGCCTTCATGTCAGGTAGTCCTGGGGCACGGTCCTAGGGCTCAGGTCAGTTGAAACTGGAGCAGGAGCATGGCCAGGTGGACTGGGGACAGCAAGGAGTCCTCATGTCAGGTAGTCCTGGGACATGGTCCTAGGGCTCAGGTCCTCCGAGAGAGAGAAAGAAAGAGAGAAGGAGAGAATTAGAGAACGCACACTTAGATTCACACAGGACACCGAATAGGACAGGAGAAGTACTCCAGATATAACAAACTGACCCTAGCCCCCCGACACATAAACTACTGCAGCATAAATACTGGAGGCTGAGACAGGAGGGGTCAGGAGACACTGTGGCCCCATCCGAGGACACCCCGGACAGGGCCAAACAGGAAGGATATAACCCCACCCACTTTGCCAAAGCACATCCCCCACACCACTAGAGGGATATCTTCAACCACCAACTTACCATCCTGAGACAAGGCCGAGTATAGCCCACAAAGATCTCCGCCACGGTACAACCCAAGGGGGGCAACCCAGACAGGCCGAACACAACAGTGAATCAACCCACCCAGGTGACGCACCCCCAGGGACGGCACGAGAGAGCCCCAGCAAGCCAGTGACTCAGCCCCGTAACAGGGTTAGAGGCAGAGAATCCCAGTGGAAAGAGGGGAACCGGCCAGGCAGAGACAGCAAGGGCGGTTCGTTGCTCCAGAGCCTTTCCGTTCACCTTCCCACTCCTGGGCCAGACTACACTCAATCATATGACCCACTGAAGAGATGAGTCTTCAGTAAAGACTTAAAGGTTGAGACCGAGTTTGCGTCTCTGACATGGGTAGGCAGACCGTTCCATAAAAATGGAGCTCTATAGGAGAAAGCCCTGCCTCCAGCTGTTTGCTTAGAAATTCTAGGGACAATTAGGAGGCCTGCGTCTTGTGACCGTAGCGTACGTGTAGGTATGTACGGCAGGACCAAATCAGAGAGGTAGGTAGGAGCAAGCCCATGTAATGCTTTGTAGGTTAGCAGTAAAACCTTGAAATCAGCCCTTGCTTTGACAGGAAGCCAGTGTAGAGAGGCTAGCACTGGAGTAATATGATCAAATTTTTTGGTTCTAGTCAGGATTCTAGCAGCCGTATTTAGCACTAACTGAAGTTTATTTAGTGCTTTATCCGGGTAGCCGGAAAATAGAGCATTGCAGTAGTCTAACCTAGAAGTGACAAAAGCATGGATTAATTTTTCTGCATCATTTTTGGACAGAAAGTTTCTGATTTTTGCAATGTTACGTAGATGGAAAAAAGCTGTCCTCGAAATGGTCTTGATATGTTCTTCAAAAGAGAGATCAGGGTCCAGAGTAACGCCGAGGTCCTTCACAGTTTTATTTGAGACGACTGTACAACCATTAAGATTAATTGTCAGATTCAACAGAAGATCTTTGTTTCTTGGGACCTAGAACAAGCATCTCTGTTTTGTCCGAGTTTAATAGTAGAAAGTTTGCAGCCATCCACTTCCTTATGTCTGAAACACATGCTTCTAGCGAGGGCAATTTTGGGGCTTCACCATGTTTCATTGAAATGTACAGCTGTGTGTCATCCGCATAGCAGTGAAAGTTTACATTATGTTTTCGAATAACATCCCCAAGAGGTAAAATATATAGTGAAAACAATAGTGGTCCTAAAACAGAACCTTGAGGAACACCGAAATGTACAGTTGATTTGTCAGAGGACAAACCATTCACAGAGACAAACTGATATCTTTCCGACAGATAAGATCTAAACCAGGCCAGAACTTGTCCGTGTAGACCAATTTGGGTTTCCAATCTCTCCAAAAGAATGTGGTGATCGATGGTATCAAAAGCAGCACTAAGGTCTAGGAGCACGAGGACAGATGCAGAGCCTCGGTCCGATGCCATTAAAATGTCATTTACCACCTTCACAAGTGCCGTCTCAGTGCATCACTCCTATGTTCCAATGGCACGTTGTGTTAGCTAATCCAAGTTTATTTTAAAAGGCTAATTGATCATTAGAAACCCTTTTGCAATTGGCTTGGCTTCTTGCTGCACTCGCGAAACAGGTGGTCAGCCTGCAAAAAATGCTGATTACTGATTTTGTTGTGAGAATTTGAAATCGGCTCGAATTAAAATGTCACCGGAAGAAATGGCAGGAAGCTTTTTACGGGTGCCTACCAATTGTGCTATTGTGGTTTTTTGTGTGTTATTTGTAAATTATTTTGTACATAATGTTTCTGCAACCGTATCTTACGGGAAAAAAGAGCTTCTGGATATGAGGACAGCGATCACTCACCTCGTGTTAGATAAAGATTTTTTTCTACAACGAGGACAGTGCGCAAGACATTCTCCAAACACCCCACAGGGCCGACATCCTTGTTATTTGCAAGAGGTTGCGACGCAGGTACAGAGGTCAGACAGCCAGATGCCTGGTCAGTACCCAGAGAAGGCGACTTGGAAAGCTGCCGTTATCGTCAATACTACTCGCCAATGTGCAATCATTGGACAATAAATTAGACGAGGTACGATCACAAATATCCTACCAACGGGACATCAAAAGCTGTATAATATCAAATGTTTGTAAATTTGGTAAATATGACCACAACACTATCCTCCTTATTCCTGCTTACAAGCAAAAATTAAAGCAGGAGTCACCAGTGACTTGGTCTATAAAAAGTGGTCAGATGAATCGAATCAAATCAAATGTATTTATATAGCCCTTTGTACATCAGCTGATATCTCAAAGTGCTGTACAGAAACCCAGCCTAAAACCCCAAACGGCAAGCAATGCAGGTGTAGAAGCACGGTGGCTAGGAAAAACTCCCTAGAAAGGCCAAAACCTAGGAAGAAACCTAGAGAGGAACCAGGCTATGTGGGGTGGCCAGTCCTCTTCTGGCTGTGCCGGGTGGAGATTATAACAGAACATGGCCAAGATGTTCAAATGTTCATAAATGACCAGCTTGGTCAAATAATAATAAGGCAGAACAGTTGAAACTGGAGCAGCAGCACGGCCAGGTGGACTGGGGACAGCAAGGAGTCATCATGTCAGGTAGTCCTGGGGCATGGTCCTAGGGCTCAGGTCCTCCGAGAGAAAGCACACTTAAATTCACACAGGACACCGAATAGGACAGGAGAAGTACTCCAGATATAACAGACTGACCCTAGCCCCCCGACACAAACTACTGCAGCATAAATACTGGAGGCTGAGACAGGAGGGGTCAGGAGACACTGGCCCCACCCGAGGACACCCCCGGACAGGGCCAAGCAGGAAGGATATAACCCCACCCACTGTGCCAAAGCACAGCCCCCACACCACTTGAGGGATATCTTCAACCACCAACTTACCATCCTGAGACAAGGCTGAGTACAGCCCACAAAGATCTCCGCCATGGCACAACCCAAGGGGGCGGCGGAGCAGATGCTAAACTACAGGACTGTTTTGCTGTTTTGTCACAGACTTGAATATGTTCAGGGATTTTTCCGATGGCATTGAGTACACCACATTAGTCACAGGCTTTATCAATAAGTGCACCGAGGACGTCGTCCCCACAGTGACTGTACATACATGCCCCAACCAGAAGCCATGGATTACAGGCAACATTCATACTGAGCTAAAGGGTAGAGCTACCGCTTTCAAGGTGCGGGACTCTAACTCGGAAGCTTACGAGAAATCCTGCTATGCCCTGTGATGAACCATCAGACAGGCAAATTGTCAATACAGGGCTAAGATTGAATCATACTACACCGGCTCCAACACTTGTCTTATGTTGCAGGGCTTGCAAACTATTAGACTACAAAGGGAAGCACAGCTGCGAGCTGCCCAGTGACACGAGCCAGACGGGCTAAATAACTTCTATGCTCGCTTCGAGGCAAGCAACACTGAGGCATGCATGAGAGCATCAGCTGTTCCGGACGTCTGTTGTCATGCTCTCTGTAGCCGACGTGAGTAAGACCTTTAAACAGGTCAACATACACAAGGCTGCGGGGCCAGACGGATTACCAGGACTTGTGCTCCGGGCATGTGCTGACCAACTGGCAGGTGACTTCACTGACATTTTCAACATGTCCCTGACTGAGTCTGTAATACCAACATGTTTCAAGCAGACCACCATAGTCCCTATGCCCAAGAACACAAAGGCAACCTGCCTAAAAGACTACTGACCCGTGGCACTCACATCTGTAGCCATGAAGCGCTTTGAAAGGTTGATAATTGCTCACATCAACCCCATTATCCCAGAAACCCTAGACCCATTCCTGTTTGCATACCGCCCAAACAGATCTACAGATATTGCAATCTCTATTGCACTCCACACTGCCCTTTCCCACCTGTACAAAAGGAACACTTATGTGACAATTATATTCAGTGACCACGACAATTGCTCGCACTCTTGACCGCAAGGCACTACAGAGGGTACTGGGCCGTACACACATCACTGGGGCTAAGCTGCCTGCCATCCAGGAACTCTACACCAGGCGGTGTCAGAGGAAGGCCCTAAAAATTGTCAAAGACCCCAACCACCCCAGTCATGGACTGTTCTCTCTACTACCGCATGGCAAGCGGTACTGGAGTGCCAAGTCTAGGTCCAAAAGGCTTCTTAACAGTTTTTACCCCTAAGCCATAAGACTCCTGAACAGGTAATCAAATGGCTACCCGGACTATGCATTTTGTGCCCAACCCTTCTTTTTACGCTGCTGCTACTCCCTGTTTATTATATATGCATAGTCCCTTTAACTATACATTCATGTACATACTACTTCAGTTGAGCCGACCAACCAGTGCTCCCGCGCATTGGCTAACCGGGCTTTCTGCATTGTCTCCCACCACCTGCCAACTCTTTTTACGCTACTGCTGCTCATCATATTTGCTTAATAACTTTAACCATAGCCACATGTACATACTACCTCAATCAGCCTGACTAACCGGTGTCTGTATGTATCCTCTCTACTTGTATAGCCTCGCTACTGTATAGAGGTTGACCGATTGTTTTATTTTTTAATTAGGGCCGATTTCAAGTTTTCATAACAATCGGAATTTGGTATTTTTGGGTGCCGATTTTGCCTATTTTTATTTTTTATAAATACCTTTATTTAACTAGGCAAGTCCAGTTTTGAACACATTCTTATTTTCAATGACTGCCTAGGAACGGTGGGTTAACTGCCTTGTTCAGGGGCAGAACGACATATTTTCACCTTGTCAGCTCGGGGGATCCAATCTTGCAACTTTACAGTTAACTAGTCCAAGGCAATAACCACCTGCCTCTCTCTCGTTGCACTCCACAACTGCTGTTACACGAATGCAGTAAGCCAAGGTAAGTTGCTAGCTAGCATTAAACTTATCTTATAAAAAAAAAAAACAATCAATCATAATCACTAGTTGACTACACATGGTTGATATCACTAGATATTATCTAGCGTGTCCTGCGTTGCATATAATCTGACTGAGCATACAAGTATCTGACTGAGCGGTGGTAGGCAGAAGCAGGCGCGTAAACATTCATTCAAACAGCACGTTCGTGCATTTTGCCAGCAGCTCTTAGTTGTGCGTCAAGCATTGCACTTTTTATGACTTCAAGCCTATCAACTCCCGAGATTTACATTTACATTTAAGTCATTTAGCAGACGCTCTTATCCAGAGCGACTTACAAATTGGTGCATTCACCTTATGACATCCAGTGGAACAGCCACTTTACAATAGTGCATCTAAATCTTTTAAGGGGGGTGAGAAGGATTACTTTATCCTATCCTAGGTATTCCTTAAAGAGGTGGGGTTTCAGGTGTCTCCGGAAGGTGGTGATTGACTCCGCTGTCCTGGCGTTGTGGGGGAGTTTGTTCCACCATTGGGTGGCCAGAGCAGCGAACAGTTTTGACTGGGCTGAGCGGGAACTGTACTTCCTCAGTGGTAGGGAGGCGAGCAGGCCAGAGGTGGATGAATGCAGTGCCCTTGTTTGGGTGTAGGGCCTGATCAGAGCCTGGAGGTACTGAGGTGCCGTTCCCCTCACAGCTACGTAGGCAAGCACCATGGTCTTGTAGCGGATGCGAGCTTCAACTGGAAGCCAGTGGAGAGAGCGGAGGAGCGGGGTGACGTGAGAGAATTTGGGAAGGTTGAACACCAGACGGGCTGCGGCGTTCTGGATGAGTTGTAGGGGTTTAATGGCACAGGCAGGGAGCTTAGCCAACAGCAGTAATCCAGACGGGAGATGACAAGTGCCTGGATTAGGACCTGCGCCGCTTCCTGTGTGAGGCAGGGTCGTACTCTGCGGATGTTGTAGAGCATGAACCTACAGGAACGGGCCACCGCCTTGATGTTATTGAGAACGACAGGGTGTTGTCCAGGATCACGCCAAGGTTCTTAGCGCTCTGGGAGGAGGACACAATGGAGTTGTCAACCGTGATGGCGAGATCATGGAACGGGCAGTCCTTCCCCGGGAGGAAGAGCAGCTCCGTCTTGCCGAGGTTCAGCTTGAGGTGGTGATCCGTCATCCACACTGATATGTCTGCCAGACATGCAGAGATGCGATTCGCCACCTGGTCATCAGAAGGGGGAAAGGAGAAGATTAATTGTGTGTCGTCTGCATAGCAATGATAGGAGAGACCATGTGAGGTTATGACAGAGCCAAGTGACTTGGTGTATAGCGAGAATAGGAGAGGGCCTAGAACAGAGCCCTGGGGGACACCAGTGGTGAGAGCGCGTGGTGAGGAGACAGATTCTCGCCACGCCACCTGGTAGGAGCGACCTGTCAGGTAGGACGCAATCCAAGCGTGGGCCGCGCCGGAGATGCCCAACTCGGAGAGGGTGAAGAGGAGGATCTGATGGTTCACAGTATCGAAGGCAGCCGGTAGGTCTAGAAGGATGAGAGCAGAGGAGAGGGAATTAGCTTTAGCAGTGCGGAGCGCCTCCGTGATACAGAGAAGAGCAGTCTCAGTTGAATGACTAGTCTTGAAACCTGACTGATTTGGATCAAGAAGGTCATTCTGAGAGAGATAGCGGGAGAGCTGGCCAAGGACGGCACGTTCAAGAGTTTTGGAGAGAAAAGAAAGGGATACTGGTCTGTAGTTGATGACATCGGAGGGATCGAGTGTAGGTTTTTTCAGAAGGGGTGCAACTCTCGCTCTCTTGAAGACGGAAGGGACGTAGCCAGCGGTCAGGGATGAGTTGATGAGCGAGGTGAGGTAAGGGAGAAGGTCTCCGGAAATGGTCTGGAGAAGAGAGGAGGGGATAGGGTCAAGCGGGCAGGTTGTTGGGCGGCCGGCCGTCACAAGACGCAAGATTTCATCTGGAGAGAGAGGGGAGAAAGAGGTCAGAGCACAGGGTAGGACAGTGTGAGCAGAACCAGCGGTGTCGTTTGACTTAGCAAACGAGGATCGGATGTCGTCGACCTTTTCAAAATGGTTGACGAAGTCATCTACAGAGAGGGAGGAGGAGGGGGGGGGGAGGATTCAGGAGGGAGGAGAAGGTGGCAAAGAGCTTCCTAGGGTTAGAGGCAGATGCTTGGAATTTAGTGGTAGAAAGTGGCTTTAGCAGCAGAGACAGAGGAGGAAAATGTAGAGAGGAGGGAGTGAAAGGATGCCAGGTCCGCAGGGAGGCGAGTTTTCCTCCATTTCCGCTCGGCTGCCCGGAGCCCTGTTCTGTGAGCTCGCAATGAGTCGTCGAGCCACGGAGCGGGAGGGGAGGACCGAGCCGGCCTGGAGGATAGGGGACATAGAGAGTCAAAGGATGCAGAAAGGGAGGAGAGGAGGGTTGAGGAGGCAGAATCAGGAGATGGGTTGGAGAAGGTTTGAGCAGAGGGAAGAGATGATAGGATGGAAGAGGAGAGGGTAGCGGGGGAGAGAGAGCGAAGGTTGGGACGGCGCGATACCATCCGAGTAGGGGCAGTGTTGGATGAGAGCGAGAGGGAAAAGGATACAAGGTAGTGGTCGGAGACTTGGAGGGGAGTTGTAATGAGGTTAGTGGAAGAACAGCACCTAGTAAAGATGAGGTCGAGCGTATTGCCTGCCTTGTGAGTAGGGGGGGAAGGTGAGAGGGTGAGGTCAAAAGAGGAAAGGAGTGGAAAGAAGGAGGCAGAGAGGAATGAGTCAAAGGTAGACGTGGGGAGGTTAAAGTCGCCCAGAACTGTGAGAGGTGAGCCGTCCTCAGGAAAGGAGCTTATCAAGGCATCAAGCTCATTGATAAACTCTCCGAGGGGACCTGGAGGGCGATAAATGATAAGGATGTTAAGCTTGAAAGGGCTGGTAACTGTGACCGCATGAAATTCAAAGGAGGCGATAGACAGATGGGTAAGGGGAGAAAGAGAGAATGACCACTTGGGAGAGATGAGGATCCCGGTGCCACCACCCCGCTGACCAGAAGCTCTTAGGGGTGTGCGAGAACACGTGGGCGGACGAAGAGAGAGCAGTAGGAGTAGCAGTGTTATCTGTGGTGATCCATGTTTCCGTCAGTGCCAAGAAGTCGAGGGACTGGAGGGAGGCATAGGCTGAGATGAACTCTGCCTTGTTGGCCTCAGATCGGCAGTTCCAGAGGCTACCGGAGACCTGGAACTCCACGTGGGAACTTGAATGTTAGCTTTCTTACATAGCACATATTGCACTTTTTCTTTCTTCTCCAACACTTATTATTTAAAAAAATTGAACATGTTTCATTGTTTACTTGAGGCTAAATTGATTTTATTGATGTATTATATTAAGTTAAAATAAGTGTTAATTCAGTATTGTTGTAAATGTCATTATTACAAATAAAAAAAATATTAAAATCGTCTGAGTAATCGGCATCTGCTTTTTTGGTATCAGTATCGGCGTTGACAAATCATAATCGGCCGACCTCTACTACTGTATATAGCCTGCCTTTTTACTGTTTAATTTCTTTACTTACCTATTGTTCACCTAATACCTTTTTTTGCACCATTGGTTAGTCTGTAAGTAAGCATTTTACTGTAAGGTCTATGCTATACCTGTTGTATGCGGGCGCCTGTGACAAACTTTGATTTTTGAATTAATCGGCCATGCCTAATGGCTAATGTTTGCGTTTTAAATAATGCAGCAGTAGCTCTGGCTTTTTTGTTTCACCTGCCGGTTGGAAGGTGGAGACTACGGTGTCCGAGGCGGAGGGACTGTTCCTGACTGCCGATGTGTGGCTGATTTTTCTGGTGCTTTATTGCAGTAGAAGCATCACTCAGTTGGGTGTTACACTGTCGACAATGGAGGATCAGCTACTTATGGGGCAGTGGCTACTATGAAGGAACTGGGAACTTCGGACAAAGGGATGGACCCTGATGAATAGCCCTGATGAAGAGCTTCTGGCTTGACTGACACTGACTTTCTCCCTGGCTGTAACTGCCTCAACTCCATTTGTTTTCCATCTTTCATTTGTTGATTAATGTTAACACTTTATTTTTTTTATCCTTGATGATTTGCAATGTATCCACATGTGTGATTTTATTGTCAAATATAGCAGTCTTATGGCTTGGAGGTGGTAGAAGCTGTTCAGGGTCCTGTTGGTTCCAGACTTGGTGCATCGGTCTTATTTGCTGTGCGGTACCAGAGAGAACAGTCTGTCTTGGGTGGCTGGAGTCTTTGACAGTTTTTAGAGCCTTCCTCACACCGCCTGATATAGAGGTCCTGGATGGCAGGGAGCTCTGCTCCAGTGATGAACTGGGACATACGCACTACCCTCTGTAGTGCCTTGCGGTTGGATGCCAAGCAGTTGGCAAACTCCGTGGTGATGTAGCCAGTCAAGATGCTTTCAATGGTGCAACTGTAGAGATTTCTGGACCATGCTCAAATTTGAAGACAAATAATTTACTCAAAGGCAGTTCTATCTCCGGTTGGACAGTAATGTTTTATTTTATAATCAGCATTCCCTATTACATCTGGTCTTTATGCTCTTGATTGTTTAATTTACTCCAATGCTTCATCAACATTATTTTGTCCCCCACTCTCGCTCTCTTTCTCTCTCAGCTCCTGTGGGTGTTGTTGGGGGCCACCATCATCGGCCTCCTCCTGCAGAGACTGGCTGCACGCCTGGGGGTTGTCACAGGGATGCACCTCGCAGAGGTTTGCAACCGCCAGTACCCCACTGTGAGTAACCCTCCCTCACCCTACACCATATACAAGGGTTTAAATTAATTGAATGTGATTGCTTTGTGTTATATCCAGTCTTGTTCTTCACTTCACATCCCCACCTCACTCCAAGGTTCCTCGTATTATCCTGTGGCTGATGGTGGAGCTGGCCATCATCGGCTCAGACATGCAGGAGGTCATCGGCTGTGCCATCGCCTTCAACCTCCTCTCTATGGGCAGGTAGCTACAGTACCATCCGCCAGCGTCCCACCAAGCCACACTGTACTACACTACACAAAGAGTGCATCCCAAATGACACCGTATTCCCTATATAGTGCCCCCTATTCAAAAGTAGTGCACTATATAGGGTGACATTTGGGATGCTGACAAAGGCATACAACGGGTGCTCTAGAGGTCAATGTATTTGGGTCAAACTAACATTGTTGTTTGCTATCTACCAGGATTCCACTTTGGGGAGGTGTCCTCATCACCATCATTGACACCTTTGTGTTCCTTTTTCTAGATAAATATGGTGAGTGTTTCTTTGACACATTAAGATGTCTGTGATTTTAAGTCCTTGGGCACAGGTGTGTGTATGCATTTCTGTCTGGGCGTGTTTCAAAATTATTTCCGACTTTTGTTTTTTAGGCTTGAGGAAACTTGAAGCCTTCTTTGGGTTTCTCATCACCATCATGGCTGTAAGCTTTGGATATGAGGTAAGAACAAGCTTTTCCCTGTGTTAATCTATTTAAAAAATACCCTTCTGTAAACCTGCCAGCTGGTTTTTGTAGTATATAGCGCAGCTTTAATAGAATTTGATAGGTTTTTTTTCTTCTGCATTTGTGTGTATCTGACTGCCATCTCTTGTGTGTGTGCCTGTAGTATGTGATGGTGCGTCCGGACCAGGGGGAGCTGCTGAAGGGGATGTTTCTGCCGTACTGTGAGAACTGTGATTCTGCCCAGATGGAGCAGGCTGTGGGCATCGTAGGAGCGGTCATCATGCCCCACAACATCTACCTGCACTCTGCCCTCGTCAAGGTAGGTCTCTTGCATTATGACATAGTGAGTCTTACACTCCTCTGTAGTATGACATAGGAGTCAAAGACCTGCTTTATGACTTACTACAGAGTCAAAGATCTTCACTATGACATAGTAGAGGGTCGTCATTGACCTTTACTGTGACATAAAATATTGGTAACGATTGAAACCATCATTTATACATTTTTGGGCCAAACAACCAGAAAGTACAATGTCACAGGAATTGTGATTTATATTTTAATTCATTCATTTTAATGATATTTTATTGTCTAGTCTCGGCAAATAGATCGTGGGAACAAGAAGGAGGTGAAGGAGGCCAACAAATACTACTTCATCGAGTCAACTATTGCTCTCTTCATCTCCTTCCTCATCAACGTCTTTGTTGTAGCAGTGTTTGCTGAGGCCTTCTACGACAAAACCAACATTGAGGTGGTGGGTATAATGACTAACCAAACCCAGCATGTCTCCTTGTCTCGGACTGTAGCAATCCTTTACAGATGGTCTATACATTAATATAGCATCAGTATGGCACCTCTAAACCAGTGACCTCCCTTGTTTGTGATGTGTGTCACAGAATGCAAAATGCAATGCATCAGGCAGTCCTCACACAGACCTCTTCCCTCTGGACAACAGCACTCTACAGGTGGACATCTTCAAAGGGGTACATCTTTCAAGGATTAACAACAATCTATATAACCTGTATGAAATCACTTTGATACTGTATATACCTGCTATCTCAGTCAATCATTTTGCCATGAAATTAACATTTGTTTGGCGTTGATAATATGAATAACCATGGGGGGAATTTCTACAATCTCCCACTCACTCTATACAGGGCGTGGTGCTGGGTTGTTTCTTTGGCCCTGCGGCCCTCTACATCTGGGCCATTGGGATCCTGGCTGCCGGACAGAGCTCCACCATGACAGGCACATACTCTGGCCAGTTTGTCATGGAGGTAAGAACGTGCACTAGTACCCAACTACCGTGTTTGTTTGTGAGAGTGCACATTGTATTGTTAACCTCTAAGTCAATCCTTGTGTATGCATGTGTTGGTGTTTTGTATGTAAACACCTCAGTGTTTTGTCAGAAGGGATGTGTGTTTGTCTGTATGTTGACTATTTTCTCTCTTCCCCTGCCTCAGGGTTTCCTGAACCTGCGTTGGTCCCGTTTTGCCCGGGTGCTTCTCACCCGCTCCATCGCAATCTTCCCCACCCTGCTGGTTGCCATCTTTCAGGACGTACAGCACCTAACGGGCATGAACGACTTCCTCAACGTATTGCAGAGCATGCAGGTCAGAGAGAAGACATGACCAGAGCCCTATCAAAAGTAGTGCACAAAATGGGGACTAGGTTGCCATTTGTGATGCCGAAGGGGTCTGGGAACATGCAGAGAGAAGAGACAGGGCTTGCTGTTTGTGGTTTTAGGCTGGGTTTCTGTATAGCACTTGGACATCAGCTGATGTAAAAAGGGCTTTATAAATATATTTGCTTGATTAGGGAGAAGGGTGCAGGACGGAGAGACTGAAGACTTGGGCTAGGGACTGCAGGTTAGAGAGAGGGGTAGCAGCTACTCTGGGCTGGCTTGAGAGTCTTTGGGGGTGTTAAACTGATGCATGTAGTATTAAAAGCTATTTAAGGGACAGAGACAGAATGTCATCAGTTCTTTCGGTCTCTCTTTGTTCCACAGCTGCCGTTTGCTCTGATCCCCATCCTTACCTTCACCAGTCTGACATCCATCATGGATGACTTTGCTAATGGACTGTGAGTCACCATAACCCTCAACCCATGTAATGGAAGATTGCTTCTGTATTTGCACTGATAGACCAAAAAATTAATAAATTTGATGACGGGGAATGGATCCTTATGTCCTACATAGTGCCATACCTAGTGCACTCTGTAGGGAATAGGGTGCCATTTGGGACATAGTCAGATTTATTTCTGTATTTTCACTGATCGACCAACTAATTAATAAATGTGATGACAGTGACCCTTTATCATTGATGCCTAATCGTTTTGTCTGTGACTGCTCCTGAGGGTGTGGAAGATTAGCGGAGGGGTGGTCATCCTGGTGGTCTGTGCCATAAACATGTACTTTGTGGTGATCTACGTGACCAGCCTGAACAGTGTGGCGCTCTACGTGCTGGTGGCCTTGCTCTGCATAGCCTACCTAAGCTTTGTGTGCTACCTGGTGAGTTACTGTAGTAGTCATTATAACAGCATGGACTGGGTTGGATAAGTACAACACTGTAGATCAATTCTCAAATAGAGGCTACCGTTTGATGCGGAATACTAGATACTGACTGCAGGGATATGGTTTGTAAACTATTATAGGGAGTACAGTGATCCTCTTCTGACCTCCCCTCTCTGTGTGTCTGCAGACGTGGCAGTGTCTGATAGCCCTCGGTGTGTCCTGCCTGGACGTGTCCTGTCTGGGCAACAGGGTAAGCAACAACCGCCACGCTGTGTTCATTGAGGAACAGCCAGCGTATGACACCTAAAACGGAACAGGACAGTGTTTTAAAGGACAAGACAGACCAAGACTAACGTTGGCTGTGCACAGCAGATCACCTGCTAGGTGTCGACAAACGTTGGAGATGTAGAATCGTTGGGAAATGAACAGAAAATGAAGCACTCGCTGCACATAATGTTCTTGTTGGTCTGTCATGTCCTTCAGGCTTTGAGAGAGACGTACACCTTTTTAGAGAGATCTTAAGACTTATCCCGATATCTCTAATCATGAGATCAACACTTCAGAGAACATTTTCCCTCCACTGTTCTAATGGTTTTATCGTATTCAGTTCTGTTGAGCTACTGGTATGTGGGGTTTATTATGTAAAACCCAATTACGACGACCCCCTGTCCCTTTTTAGAGTCCTCAGGGTTCAGTTATAGTTTATATCCTATCCTGTATTTTCATGCTCAAGCAGAGCGGGTGTGACATTCTTATGCTTTTCAATTAGAAAATTAAGTTTGAATTCTATTTCTCAAATTATTGCAGTCCTATTCCAGGTTGACAAGTTATGATATGGCAATTCTTAACCTGCTGACATAATAAGCTGAAGTCTACAGTATTTGGCAGCTGCTATCGGTCTGTTTGGTCATTTACTTTTTTCCGTTATTGTACCTCTGTGTGAAGACACCATTTATGATTATTTGGTCAAATGAAGCACTGAAGTATATCTCTCCTTGCTGTATTATTAAATTCATTTTAGATTTTTGTTCATTATAATTACAGTTCTCACCTTTTCAGCAAAAGAAACTATGGGAAGAGAACACTTTTAGTTTGGGTTGAGCATAATTTAAAAATGACCTTTTTTAGTCAGTGTTGTCAACACGCATCTCTCCATTCAAACTGATTTTTTTCAGAGTGCATGCGTTTTGACTTCAAAACTGTTAATATAATCTGTTTGTAAATTGGGGTTGTTCCCCACTAGAAGTGAGGATTTGGAATGGACACGTATGTACAATTTGATGTGACTAGGAAGGACAACAAACTTTTTAAGTAATATCCTTGTTATGGCGAGTAAAATAAAGAATTCTCGCATATCTTTTAATTGAGATTTTTGCCAATTGTCTAACACTGTGGTAGACTTTTTGTAATGTGGTACTAATAACATGCCCCTTGCTACCTTTACTAAATGACGTATGTTATAACGTACCACTTGAGGTTAGTTTTATCTTGAATATTAGTTGTAATGTTTTTGATAAACATCAGATTGGAATTACAGGACTGTTAAAAGCATTCATGAGTAATTTCCTATAATGTCTCAATGCTTTTTCATAAGATTCTATGATTGTTTTCATTCCAACAAATCCTTGGATAGATAACAAAAACCTATAATTCCAAGTGAGATCGAAGTCAAACGCTGAAATTATATTTTAACAAGGTGATTGCCCTTAAAGGGATACTTCAGGATTTTGGCAATGAGGCCCTTTATCTACTTCCCTAGTCGGATGAACTTGTGGATAACATTTTTATGTCTTTTGATGCGGATGTTGCCACTTTGACGGAAGTTGCTAACTAGCATTAGCGCAATGACGAAGTCTAGTCATTGAGCTAATGCTAATCAGCATTGGCTCGCAAAACTAACTTCCTTCATACTGGACACAGAGACATAAAAATGGTATCCACAAGTTCATTTGACTGGGACATCGCTTTAAAGAAAAATTACATCCCAAAAATATATTTTGTTATTTGGTTCATTAGTCCACTGTTGACAAAGTCCCAAAATGTTTTGCTTGTCAGCAATATATTGTTTTAAGATTGAACATGCATATAAAGAACTGGTTTCTTGCAGATGTTTAATGCAACAGACCAATCTGTAAACTAAATTCATGCAGTTCTTGCATGGTCAAGCTCAATCTATTTGACTAAGAATAATATTCAGCAGCTATAAAAGGTTTTAAGGATTTTACTATGTTTTTACCAAGGTTTTAAGAGAACTCAAATGTAACTATCTGTAGTGTCACACCAGTGCATCTCTCTCTGTGTAATACAGCCAGGCAGACTCTCTTAGCAGTGCATTGTTCTGACTAGAGGTGTTTGAACCCAGCAGAACCAAGTGAAGCATATTGTAGATATTAGCTATACGACAGTGTCTGTCTCACTACTGAATAAAGCAACACCATGTATTAAAAATAAAATCAAAACAAAAATGGATATTTCTAGATGTCTCGTGTCTTGGTGTTCGATGAAAGGATTTACGTTTTTTAAACTTTTTTTCCCCCTCTTTAATAATAAATAGTTGGGTGTATACGTTTGTCCTATTTCACACATGCACAAGTGTGTATTATACACATGTGTGGATTGAAAATGTGTGTTTTTTGCATATCCCACTCCCGAGACACCCTCAGAGTGTGGTGTCAGATCCAGGGATCAGCCATTGACGGTGACCCTGGAGCAGTTAGGATTAAGTGCCTTGCTCAAGGGCACAAACAGATGTTTTTTTTCACCTAGTCGTTGCGGTGTTGACCTTTGGGTTACTGGTCTACCATTCTTAAACTGTGAAATGCTTACTTACAAGCCCTTCACCAACAGTGCAGTTCAAGAAGAGTTAAGAAAATATTTATCAAACTAAAGTAAAAAAGTAACACTAATGAGGCTATATACAGGGGGTACCGAGTCAGTATGCAGGGGTACAGGCTAGTTGAGGTCCGCTCATTCTTTGAGTACACATCCTGGTAATCCATCTGGCCCTGTGGCTTTGAATGTTGACCTGTTTCAAGGTCTTGCTCACATCGGCTACCATAAGTGTTATCACACAGTCATCCAGAACAGCTGGTGCTTTTGTGCATGCTTCAGTATTGCTGTCCTTGAAGCGAGCATAAAGGCATTTAGCTCACCGGGCAGATCGCATCCGAGTTTCCCTTTGTAGTCCGTAGTAGTTAAGCCCTGTCACATCCGACGAGCGTCAGAGCCGGTGAAGTAGTATTCAATCTTAATCCTGTATTGACACTTTGCCAGTTTAATTGTTCGTCGAAGGGCATAGCGGGATTTCTTTTAAGCGTCTGGATTAGTGCTCCTTGAAAGCGGCAGCTCTAGCCTTCAACTCGATGCGGATGTTGCCTGTAATCCGTGGCTTCTGGTTGGGATATGTACGTACGGTCACTGTGGGGACGACGTCATCGATGCACGTATTGATGAAGGCGATGACTGAGGTGGTATACTCCTCAATGGTATTGGATGAATCCTGGAAAATATTCCATTCTGTGCTAGAAAAATAGTCTTGTAAGCGTAGCATCCGTGTCATCTGACCACTTTCATATTGAATGAGTCACTGGCACTTCCTGCTTTAGTTTTTCCTTGTAAGCAGGAATCAGGAGGATAGAATTATGGTCAGATTTGCCAAATGCAGGGTGGGGGAGAGCTTTTTATGCATGTCTACGTGTGGAGTAAATGTGGTCTTGAGTTAATTTATTTAATTAAATTGGATGAGTGCAGTCTTAGTGCCAGCATCGGTCTGTGGTGGTAAAGAGAGAGTGTGGTCAAAGGCTTATCATAAGGCACTCTACCTCAAACGAGCAATACCTTGAGACTTCTTTAATAGAAGACATTGTGCACCAGCTGTTTTTGACATGGCTTCTCTGTTCTGCCTGTGCATGGAAAATCCCGCCAGCTCTATATTTTTTATTTAACCAGGTAAGCCAGTTGAGAACAAGTTCTCATTTACAATTGCCCCCTGGCCAAGATAAAGCAAAGCAGTGCGACAGAGTTACACATGGAATAAACAAACGTACAGTCAATAACACAAAGTCTATATACAGGGTGTGCAAATGAAGTAAGATTAGGGAGGTAAGGCAATAAATAGGCCATAGTGGTGAAATAATTACAATTTAGCAAATCAACAGTGGAGTGATAAATGTGCAAGTAGAGATACTGGGGTGCAAAGGAGCAAGAAATAATACAATAAATAACAATATGGGGTTGAGGTAGTTTGATGGGCTATGTACAGGTGCAATGATCTGATGCTTAAAGTTAGTGAGGGAGATATGACTCCAGTTTCAGTGATTTAAAAAAAATATATATATTTTGCAATTAGTTCCAGTCATTGGCCGCAGAGAACTGGAAGGAAAGGCGGCCAAAGGGGGAATTGGCTTTCGGGGTGACCAGCGAAATATACCTGCTGGAGCGTGTCCTACGGGTGGGTACTGCTATTGTGACCAGTGTGCTGAGATAAGGCGGGGCTTTACCTAGCAAATACTTATAGATGACTTGAAACCAGTGGGTTTGGTGACGAATATGAAGCAAGGGCCAGCCAACAAAAGCAAACAGGTCGCAGTGGTGGGTAGTATATGGGGCTTTGGTGACGAAACAGATGGCACTGTGATAGACTGCATCCAATTTTCTGAGTAGAGTGTTTGAGGCTATTTTGTAAATGACATCGCCGAAATCAAGGATCGGTAGGATAGTCAGTTTTACGAGGCTATGTTCGGCAGCATGAGTGAAGGATGCTATGTTGCGAAAATAGGAAGCAGATTTCTAGATTTAATTGTGGATTGGAGATGCTTAATGTGAGTCTGGAAGGAGAGTTTACAGTCTAACCAGAGACCAAGTTATTTGTAGGTGTCCACACATTCTAGGTCCGAACCGTCCAGAGTAGTGATGCTAGGCGGGCGGGCAGGTGCGGGCAGCAATTGGTTGAAGAGCATGCATTTAGTTTTACTTGCATTTAAGAGCAGTTGGAGGCCACGCAGGAGAGTTGTATGGCATTGAAGCTCATCTGGAGGTTAGTTAAGTGTCCAAAGAAGGGCCAGAAGTATACAGAATGGTGTCGTCTGCGTAGAGGTGGATCAGAGAATCACCATCCGCAAAGCGACATCATTGATTTATACAGATGTCTATTGATGTATATATTATGTCTCGTCGTTCAGCCATGGCTCGGTGACAGTTCGGTGACAGTTCTTAATGTCCCGTTGGTAGGATAAACGTAGGTCATTTTATTTTCCAATGATTGCATGTTAGCAAGTAGGACAGATGGCATTGAGAGTTTACTCGCTCACCCACGGATTCTCAGAAGGACTCGTTAAAGGGGCGGCAGGGTAGCCTAGTGGTTAGAGCGTTGGACTAGTTCAAATCCCGAGCTGACAAGGTACAAATCTGTCGTTCTGCCCCTGAACAGGCAGTTAACCCACTGTTCCTAGGCCGTCATTGAAAATAAGAATTTGTTCTTAACTGACTTGCCTAGTTAAATAAAGGTAAAATAAAAAAAGGAAACAGCTTCTTGCCGTTCGTGGTGAGTAATTGCTGTTTTGACGTCCAGAAGTTATTTTCGGTCATAAGAGACGGTAGCAGCATTTTTTGTTCATAATAAGTTTTTAAAAATAGTTTAACAAAATAGCACAATTTGGTTAGGAGCATGTAAAACGTCAGCCAACATCTTCGGTGCCATCTTAAATACCTGCTTTTCAACAAAAACTATTTCTCAAGCAAGAATTGTGCTAGGACTGTTTGGGAGTGATCTGGTGCGGGGCAACCTGAAAACTAGTGGTTTGGAACTTTTTTTCTTTTTATTAGCAGGTGGATAAGCTTTAATATTGTGGATAGATTGTTGCTTCCATCAGTAATTGTCTTTTGTAATAATTTCCAATCCCCCATATATTTTTAGGGTCACTTAGAAATGTCCTTGTTTTTTAAAGAAAAGCACTTCATTTTATTTTGTCCATTTTAAAATAACATCAAACAGTATTTTGGCCCATTCCTCCATGCAGATCTCCTCTAGAGCAGTGATGTTTTGGGGCTGTTGCTGGGCAACACGGACTTTCAACTCCCTCCAAAGATTTTCTATGGGGTTGAGATCTGGAAACTGGCTAGACCACTCCAGGACCTTGAAATGCTTCTTACGAAGCCACTCCTTTGTTGCCCGGGCGGTGTGTTTGGGATCATTGTCATGCTGAAAGACCCAGCCACGTTTCATCTTCAATGCCCTTTCTGGTGGAAGGAGGTTTTCACTCAAAATCTCACGATACATGGCCCCATCCATTCTTTCCTTTACACGGATCAGTCGTCCTGGTCCCTTTGCAGAAGAACAGCCCCAAAGCATGATGTTTCCACCCCCATGCTTCACAGTAGGTATGGTGTTCTTTGGATGCAACTCAGCATTCTTTGTCCTCTAAACACGAGTTGAGTTTTTACCAAAAAGTTCTATTTTAGTTTCATCTGACCATATGACATTCTCCCAATCTTCTTCTGGATCATCCAAATGCTCTCTAGCAAACTTCAGACAGGCCTGGACATGTACTGGCTTAAGCAGGGGGACACGTCTGGCACTGCAGGATTTGAGTCCCTGGCGGCGTAGTGTGTTACTGATGGTAGGCTTTGTTACTTTGGTCCCAGCTCTCTGCAGGTCATTCACCTGGTCCCCCCGTGTGGTTCTGGGATTTTTGCTCACCGTTCTTGTGATCATTTTGACCCCACTGGGTGAGATCTTGCGTGGAGCCCCAGATCGAGGGAGATTATCAGTGGTCTTGTATCTTCCATTTCCTAATAATTGCTCCCACAGTTGATTTCTTCAAACCAAGCTGCTTACCTATTGCAGATTCAGTCTTCCCAGCCTGGTGCAGGTCTACAATTTTGTTTCTGGTGTCCTTTGACTGCTCTTTGGTCTTGGCCATAGTGGAGTTTGGAGTGTGACTGTTTGAGGTTGTGGACAGGTGTCTTTTATACTGATAACAAGTTCAAACAGGTGCCGTTAATACAGGTAACGAGTGGGAGGACAGAGGCGCCTCTTAAAGAAGAAGTTACAGGTCTGTGAGAGCCAGAAATCTTGCTTGTTTGTAGGTGACCAAATACTTATTTTCCACCATAATTTGCAAATAAATTCATAAAAAAATCCTACAATGTGATTTTCTGGAATTTTTTCTCATTTTGTCTGTCATAGTTGAAGTGTACCTATGATGAAAATTACATTCCTCATCTTTTTAAGTGGGAGAACTTGCACAATTGGTGGCTGACTAAATACTTTTTGCCCCACTGTATACACTGCTCAAAAAATAAAGGGAACACTAAAATAACACATCCTAGATCTGAATTAATGAAATATTCGTATTAAATACTTTTTCTTTATGTAGTTGAATGTGCTGACAACAAAATCACACACAAATTATCAATGGAAATCAAATTTATCAACCCATGGAGGTCTGGATTTGGAGTACCTATGATAAATTACGGGTCTCATCTTTTTAAGTGGGAGAACTTGCACAATTGGTGGCTGACAATACTTTTTTGCCCCACTGTATATGTTTGTAAACATACCATTAAAAAGTAACATGATGATTGTCTATATAGCTGCACCATGATATTTGCATTGCTACTAAGTAAACCTACAATTGGTACCCACTATTCGACCTGCTAAAACCCCTCATCCCGCATTGGATTGTCATCCTAATGACCGGCAGATCCCCCAGATCCCCCGGATCCCAGAGAGACCCCGGATCCCGGAGAGACCGGGACTCGTCCTTCGAAAAGAGCACACAGTGCCACCCACAGAACAGAAGCAGTTCAACCGCCAAAAGCATTTCCATCGCCCTCACCTCGCTTTGTATTATGTATAGCTACTAAAAAGGATTTTAAAATATTTTCCATATAATTTCCATAATGAGCAATTAATATTTGTAGTAATGTATGCAGATTATGCAATTACAAAAGTTACATTTTGGCAAGCAATTATTATTTTAGCAAAGAATTGTGATTAATCTTATATTGTCCCCAACATCTTTTACTCACTCGCAACAGTTGTGGGATAGACACGCGCACACACTCATACACACTTAGCCCCTTTCCCCCACAAACAACCATAGACTCGGATGCTCAACAGTTGCACCATCCCAGAGCCCAACTCAAGAAAGGTCTTGATTTGCCCCCCGGGTGGCGCAGTGGTCACCCGGGGGGCACTGCATCACAGCGCTAGCTGTGCCACCAGAGACTCTGGGTTCACGCCTCTGTCACAGCCGGCCACGACCGGGAGGTCCGTGGGGCGACGCACAATTGGCCTAGCGTCGTCCGGGTTAGGGAGGATTTGGCCTGTAGTGATATCCTTGTCTCATCGCGCACCAGTCACTCCTGTGGCGGGCCGGGCGCAGTGCACGCTAACCAAGGTAGCCAGGTGCACGGTGTTTCCTCCGACACATTGGTGCGGCTGGCTTCCGGGTTGGAGGCGCGCTGTGTTAAGAAGCAGTGCGGCTTGGTTGGGTTGTGTTTCGGAAGACGCATGACTTTCGACCTTCGTCTGTCCCGAGTCCGTAAGGGAGTTGTAGCGATGAGACAAGATAGTAATTGGATACCACGGAATTGGACGAGAAAAGTGGGTAAAAAAAAAAAAAAGGTCTTGATTTACAAATGCATATACAGTTCCAACTGTATAAAACTGAGCAAAAATTGACAAAATTGGGAGATTTGATTAACCATTGTCACGTCCTAGGTGATGGAGATCAGATATACCCCTTCCCCTGGAACAGTCCGACCTTTGATTTTGTGCCACCAGCGCCGAAAGCCTAAACTCCCACCCATGCAAACCTACTTAGGTTATGTATTGATGAAACTGTGTACAAAACATTAGGAACATCTGCTCTTTCCATGACATCGACTATCCTGGTGAAAGCTAGGATCCCTTATTGATGTGACCTGTTATATCCACTTCAGTCAGTGTTGATGAAGGGGAGGAGACCAGTTAAAGAAGGATTTTTAATCTTGAGACAATTGAGACTTGGATTTATGTGTCATTCAGAGGGTGAATGGGAAACAAAAGATAAAATGTGCCTTGGAACGGGGTATGGTAGTAGGTGCCAGGCGCACTGGTTTGAGTGTGTCAAGAACTGCAATGCTGCTGGGTTTTTCCCGTTCAACAGTTTCTCGTGTGTATCAAGAATGGTCCACCACCCAAAAGACATCAAGCCAGCTTGAAGCATTGGAGTCAACATGGGCCAGCATCCCTGCGGAACGCTTTCGACACCTTGTAGAGTCCATGCCCTGATTAATTGAGGCTGTTCTGAGGGATAAAGGGGGTGCAACTTTATATTAGGAAGGTGTTCCTTATGCTTTGTACACTTTATCGATTTATCAAATTCTTAAATGCCTTATGAGCCTAGTTCAACAGGTATACCCCATCAGAACCAAAAATATAAGCTTGTTTTACTCCAATGTCTGTATTTGGGTTAAGTTTTCTACACCCGTTTCTGTTCACTTACAGTGCATTTGGAAAGTATTCAGATCACTTCTCTTTTTCAACATTTTGTTACGTTAATGCCTTGTTCTAAAATGTATTAAATAAATGTTTTTCCTCATCAATCTACACACAATAGTGGTTTGTAGCAACCCCTACATAATAAAAGTCCTGATCCCATACTCCCGCAGCTACGCATTGCACTGGGCTGACCACATTTTATGCTCCTGAACTTGTAATAATGACTTGTCACAATAATGAATACATACCACCAGGTCCAATGAGCAAAAAGTGTTGTGTTGGTAAGCACATACTATGTTTTTGGTTGGTGTCAGTGTCTCAAAATTTGAGACTATAGATGCCAATCACAATCCCAGTCGCAAAACTTGATAAAGTGCTTTGCTGCTTACAGTTCAAAGCCTATGCATAGTCAAAACACAACCGCTTAAGCATGCCAGTAATGATTATTGAGTTGATGAACGGGACGTTCCACCAATCGAGTGCTTCTGAATTTGAGTAATAAGATAATCAAACTCAGATTACATGAGATGAACCATCTCTCACCCTCCTCTCTTCTCAACAGATGAGGCTGACGGGCCACACAGACGTTTACCTGTTGAATGACATGGACAGCAACACGATGGTGGAGAGATAAGGAGGCCATGTTGGAGGGATGGATATTAGCAGTGGTAAAGTCAGTAGCTAGACAGGGGTGACCTAACATGGTGGAGGCATGGGACCACAGGCTCAGCCAGTACAGTGCTCCTCCTTTGCCTTAGTGCCAACGAGACCTTTGTAAGTGCCCTTCGTCATCATCTATCCCTTACAAGAAGCCTTGAACCCCTCACTTGACATTCCACTAACTATGATTGGCATCTTAAAGTTAGTACCAATGAGTTGTTGGTTTTTATCATGTTGAGCATGCTTTTAAAATTCTGCAAGTACGCCGGCCTTTTCTCAGGTCAGCATTTCCATATGACTTTGAAACGCTGTTATAATTTTAGATGGGAAATACACAGTATGTATTACACAGTTTGTTTGTTTGTCCTCCAATTAATAAGCATGTACAGTAGCAGTCAAAAGTTTGGACACCTACTCATTCCAGGGTTTTTCTTTATTTTTACATTTTTCTATATTGTAGAATAATAGAGGACATCAAAACTATGAAGTAACACATATGGAATTATGCAGTAACCAAAAACAAATCTAAATGTGTTATATTTTAGATTATTCAAAGTAGCCACCCTTTGCCTTGATGACAGCTTTGCACGCTCTTGGCATTCTCTCAACCAGCTTCATGAGGTAGCCACCTGGAATGCATTTCAATTAACAGGTGTGCCAGTCACTGGCACTTCCTGCTTTAGTTTTTCCTTGTAAGCAGGAATCAGGAGGATAGAATTATGGTCAGATTTGCCAAATGCAGGGTGGGGGAGAGCTTTTTATGCATGTCTACGTGTGGAGTAAATGTGGTCTTGAGTTAATTTATTTAATTAAATTGGATGAGTGCAGTCTTAGTGCCAGCATCGGTCTGTGGTGGTAAAGAGAGAGTGTGGTCAAAGGCTTATCATAAGGCACTCTACCTCAAACGAGCAATACCTTGAGACTTCTTTAATAGAAGACATTGTGCACCAGCTGTTTTTGACATGGCTTCTCTGTTCTGCCTGTGCATGGAAAATCCCGCCAGCTCTATATTTTTATTTAACCAGGTAAGCCAGTTGAGAACAAGTTCTCATTTACAATTGCCCCCTGGCCAAGATAAAGCAAAGCAGTGCGACAGAGTTACACATGGAATAAACAAACGTACAGTCAATAACACAAAGTCTATATACAGGGTGTGCAAATGAAGTAAGATTAGGGAGGTAAGGCAATAAATAGGCCATAGTGGTGAAATAATTACAATTTAGCAAATCAACAGTGGAGTGATAAATGTGCAAGTAGAGATACTGGGGTGCAAAGGAGCAAGAAATAATACAATAAATAACAATATGGGGTTGAGGTAGTTTGATGGGCTATGTACAGGTGCAATGATCTGATGCTTAAAGTTAGTGAGGGAGATATGACTCCAGTTTCAGTGATTTAAAAAAAATATATATATTTTGCAATTAGTTCCAGTCATTGGCCGCAGAGAACTGGAAGGAAAGGCGGCCAAAGGGGGAATTGGCTTTCGGGGTGACCAGCGAAATATACCTGCTGGAGCGTGTCCTACGGGTGGGTACTGCTATTGTGACCAGTGTGCTGAGATAAGGCGGGGCTTTACCTAGCAAATACTTATAGATGACTTGAAACCAGTGGGTTTGGTGACGAATATGAAGCAAGGGCCAGCCAACAAAAGCAAACAGGTCGCAGTGGTGGGTAGTATATGGGGCTTTGGTGACGAAACAGATGGCACTGTGATAGACTGCATCCAATTTTCTGAGTAGAGTGTTTGAGGCTATTTTGTAAATGACATCGCCGAAATCAAGGATCGGTAGGATAGTCAGTTTTACGAGGCTATGTTCGGCAGCATGAGTGAAGGATGCTATGTTGCGAAAATAGGAAGCAGATTTCTAGATTTAATTGTGGATTGGAGATGCTTAATGTGAGTCTGGAAGGAGAGTTTACAGTCTAACCAGAGACCAAGTTATTTGTAGGTGTCCACACATTCTAGGTCCGAACCGTCCAGAGTAGTGATGCTAGGCGGGCGGGCAGGTGCGGGCAGCAATTGGTTGAAGAGCATGCATTTAGTTTTACTTGCATTTAAGAGCAGTTGGAGGCCACGCAGGAGAGTTGTATGGCATTGAAGCTCATCTGGAGGTTAGTTAAGTGTCCAAAGAAGGGCCAGAAGTATACAGAATGGTGTCGTCTGCGTAGAGGTGGATCAGAGAATCACCATCCGCAAAGCGACATCATTGATTTATACAGATGTCTATTGATGTATATATTATGTCTCGTCGTTCAGCCATGGCTCGGTGACAGTTCGGTGACAGTTCTTAATGTCCCGTTGGTAGGATAAACGTAGGTCATTTTATTTTCCAATGATTGCATGTTAGCAAGTAGGACAGATGGCATTGAGAGTTTACTCGCTCACCCACGGATTCTCAGAAGGACTCGTTAAAGGGGCGGCAGGGTAGCCTAGTGGTTAGAGCGTTGGACTAGTTCAAATCCCCGAGCTGACAAGGTACAAATCTGTCGTTCTGCCCCTGAACAGGCAGTTAACCCACTGTTCCTAGGCCGTCATTGAAAATAAGAATTTGTTCTTAACTGACTTGCCTAGTTAAATAAAGGTAAAATAAAAAAAGGAAACAGCTTCTTGCCGTTCGTGGTGAGTAATTGCTGTTTTGACGTCCAGAAGTTATTTTCGGTCATAAGAGACGGTAGCAGCATTTTTTGTTCATAATAAGTTTTTAAAAATAGTTTAACAAAATAGCACAATTTGGTTAGGAGCATGTAAAACGTCAGCCAACATCTTCGGTGCCATCTTAAATACCTGCTTTTCAACAAAAAACTATTTCTCAAGCAAGAATTGTGCTAGGACTGTTTGGGAGTGATCTGGTGCGGGGCAACCTGAAAACTAGTGGTTTGGAACTTTTTTCTTTTTATTAGCAGGTGGATAAGCTTTAATATTGTGGATAGATTGTTGCTTCCATCAGTAATTGTCTTTTGTAATAATTTCCAATCCCCCATATATTTTTAGGGTCACTTAGAAATGTCCTTGTTTTTTAAAGAAAAGCACTTCATTTTATTTTGTCCATTTTAAAATAACATCAAACAGTATTTTGGCCCATTCCTCCATGCAGATCTCCTCTAGAGCAGTGATGTTTTGGGGCTGTTGCTGGGCAACACGGACTTTCAACTCCCTCCAAAGATTTTCTATGGGGTTGAGATCTGGAAACTGGCTAGACCACTCCAGGACCTTGAAATGCTTCTTACGAAGCCACTCCTTTGTTGCCCGGGCGGTGTGTTTGGGATCATTGTCATGCTGAAAGACCCAGCCACGTTTCATCTTCAATGCCCTTTCTGGTGGAAGGAGGTTTTCACTCAAAATCTCACGATACATGGCCCCATCCATTCTTTCCTTTACACGGATCAGTCGTCCTGGTCCCTTTGCAGAAGAACAGCCCCAAAGCATGATGTTTCCACCCCCATGCTTCACAGTAGGTATGGTGTTCTTTGGATGCAACTCAGCATTCTTTGTCCTCTAAACACGAGTTGAGTTTTTACCAAAAAGTTCTATTTTAGTTTCATCTGACCATATGACATTCTCCCAATCTTCTTCTGGATCATCCAAATGCTCTCTAGCAAACTTCAGACAGGCCTGGACATGTACTGGCTTAAGCAGGGGGACACGTCTGGCACTGCAGGATTTGAGTCCCTGGCGGCGTAGTGTGTTACTGATGGTAGGCTTTGTTACTTTGGTCCCAGCTCTCTGCAGGTCATTCACCTGGTCCCCCCGTGTGGTTCTGGGATTTTTGCTCACCGTTCTTGTGATCATTTTGACCCCACTGGGTGAGATCTTGCGTGGAGCCCCAGATCGAGGGAGATTATCAGTGGTCTTGTATCTTCCATTTCCTAATAATTGCTCCCACAGTTGATTTCTTCAAACCAAGCTGCTTACCTATTGCAGATTCAGTCTTCCCAGCCTGGTGCAGGTCTACAATTTTGTTTCTGGTGTCCTTTGACTGCTCTTTGGTCTTGGCCATAGTGGAGTTTGGAGTGTGACTGTTTGAGGTTGTGGACAGGTGTCTTTTATACTGATAACAAGTTCAAACAGGTGCCGTTAATACAGGTAACGAGTGGGAGGACAGAGGCGCCTCTTAAAGAAGAAGTTACAGGTCTGTGAGAGCCAGAAATCTTGCTTGTTTGTAGGTGACCAAATACTTATTTTCCACCATAATTTGCAAATAAATTCATAAAAAAATCCTACAATGTGATTTTCTGGAATTTTTTTCTCATTTTGTCTGTCATAGTTGAAGTGTACCTATGATGAAAATTACATTCCTCATCTTTTTAAGTGGGAGAACTTGCACAATTGGTGGCTGACTAAATACTTTTTTGCCCCACTGTATACACTGCTCAAAAAAATAAAGGGAACACTAAAATAACACATCCTAGATCTGAATTAATGAAATATTCGTATTAAATACTTTTTTCTTTATGTAGTTGAATGTGCTGACAACAAAATCACACACAAATTATCAATGGAAATCAAATTTATCAACCCATGGAGGTCTGGATTTGGAGTACCTATGATAAATTACGGGTCTCATCTTTTTAAGTGGGAGAACTTGCACAATTGGTGGCTGACAATACTTTTTTGCCCCACTGTATATGTTTGTAAACATACCATTAAAAAGTAACATGATGATTGTCTATATAGCTGCACCATGATATTTGCATTGCTACTAAGTAAACCTACAATTGGTACCCACTATTCGACCTGCTAAAACCCCTCATCCCGCATTGGATTGTCATCCTAATGACCGGCAGATCCCCCAGATCCCCCCGGATCCCAGAGAGACCCCCGGATCCCGGAGAGACCGGGACTCGTCCTTCGAAAAGAGCACACAGTGCCACCCACAGAACAGAAGCAGTTCAACCGCCAAAAGCATTTCCATCGCCCTCACCTCGCTTTGTATTATGTATAGCTACTAAAAAGGATTTTAAAATATTTTCCATATAATTTCCATAATGAGCAATTAATATTTGTAGTAATGTATGCAGATTATGCAATTACAAAAGTTACATTTTGGCAAGCAATTATTATTTTAGCAAAGAATTGTGATTAATCTTATATTGTCCCCAACATCTTTTACTCACTCGCAACAGTTGTGGGATAGACACGCGCACACACTCATACACACTTAGCCCCTTTCCCCCACAAACAACCATAGACTCGGATGCTCAACAGTTGCACCATCCCAGAGCCCAACTCAAGAAAGGTCTTGATTTGCCCCCCGGGTGGCGCAGTGGTCACCCGGGGGGCACTGCATCACAGCGCTAGCTGTGCCACCAGAGACTCTGGGTTCACGCCTCTGTCACAGCCGGCCACGACCGGGAGGTCCGTGGGGCGACGCACAATTGGCCTAGCGTCGTCCGGGTTAGGGAGGATTTGGCCTGTAGTGATATCCTTGTCTCATCGCGCACCAGTCACTCCTGTGGCGGGCCGGGCGCAGTGCACGCTAACCAAGGTAGCCAGGTGCACGGTGTTTCCTCCGACACATTGGTGCGGCTGGCTTCCGGGTTGGAGGCGCGCTGTGTTAAGAAGCAGTGCGGCTTGGTTGGGTTGTGTTTCGGAAGACGCATGACTTTCGACCTTCGTCTGTCCCGAGTCCGTAAGGGAGTTGTAGCGATGAGACAAGATAGTAATTGGATACCACGGAATTGGACGAGAAAAGTGGGTAAAAAAAAAAAAAAGGTCTTGATTTACAAATGCATATACAGTTCCAACTGTATAAAACTGAGCAAAAATTGGGAGATTTGATTAACCATTGTCACGTCCTAGGTGATGGAGATCAGATATACCCCCTTCCCCTGGAACAGTCCGACCTTTGATTTTGTGCCACCAGCGCCGAAAGCCTAAACTCCCACCCATGCAAACCTACTTAGGTTATGTATTGATGAAACTGTGTACAAAACATTAGGAACATCTGCTCTTTCCATGACATCGACTATCCTGGTGAAAGCTAGGATCCCTTATTGATGTGACCTGTTATATCCACTTCAGTCAGTGTTGATGAAGGGGAGGAGACCAGTTAAAGAAGGATTTTTAATCTTGAGACAATTGAGACTTGGATTTATGTGTCATTCAGAGGGTGAATGGGAAACAAAAGATAAAATGTGCCTTGGAACGGGGTATGGTAGTAGGTGCCAGGCGCACTGGTTTGAGTGTGTCAAGAACTGCAATGCTGCTGGGTTTTTCCCGTTCAACAGTTTCTCGTGTGTATCAAGAATGGTCCACCACCCAAAAGACATCAAGCCAGCTTGAAGCATTGAGTCAACATGGGCCAGCATCCCTGCGGAACGCTTTCGACACCTTGTAGAGTCCATGCCCTGATTAATTGAGGCTGTTCTGAGGGATAAAGGGGTGCAACTTTATATTAGGAAGGTGTTCCTTATGCTTTGTACACTTTATCGATTTATCAAATTCTTAAATGCCTTATGAGCCTAGTTCAACAGGTATACCCCATCAGAACCAAAAATATAAGCTTGTTTTACTCCAATGTCTGTATTTGGGTTAAGTTTTCTACACCGTTTCTGTTCACTTACAGTGCATTTGGAAAGTATTCAGATCACTTCCCTTTTCAACATTTTGTTACGTTAATGCCTTGTTCTAAAATGTATTAAATAAATGTTTTTCCTCATCAATCTACACACAATAGTGGTTTGTAGCAACCCCTACATAATAAAAGTCCTGATCCCATACTCCCGCAGCTACGCATTGCACTGGGCTGACCACATTTTATGCTCCTGAACTTGTAATAATGACTTGTCACAATAATGAATACATACCACCAGGTCCAATGAGCAAAAAGTGTTGTGTTGGTAAGCACATACTATGTTTTTGGTTGGTGTCAGTGTCTCAAAATTTGAGACTATAGATGCCAATCACAATCCCAGTCGCAAAACTTGATAAAGTGCTTTGCTGCTTACAGTTCAAAGCCTATGCATAGTCAAAACACAACCGCTTAAGCATGCCAGTAATGATTATTGAGTTGATGAACGGGACGTTCCACCAATCGAGTGCTTCTGAATTTGAGTAATAAGATAATCAAACTCAGATTACATGAGATGAACCATCTCTCACCCTCCTCTCTTCTCAACAGATGAGGCTGACGGGCCACACAGACGTTTACCTGTTGAATGACATGGACAGCAACACGATGGTGGAGAGATAAGGAGGCCATGTTGGAGGGATGGATATTAGCAGTGGTAAAGTCAGTAGCTAGACAGGGGTGACCTAACATGGTGGAGGCATGGGACCACAGGCTCAGCCAGTACAGTGCTCCTCCTTTGCCTTAGTGCCAACGAGACCTTTGTAAGTGCCCTTCGTCATCATCTATCCCTTACAAGAAGCCTTGAACCCCTCACTTGACATTCCACTAACTATGATTGGCATCTTAAAGTTAGTACCAATGAGTTGTTGGTTTTTATCATGTTGAGCATGCTTTTAAAATTCTGCAAGTACGCCGGCCTTTTCTCAGGTCAGCATTTCCATATGACTTTGAAACGCTGTTATAATTTTAGATGGGAAATACACAGTATGTATTACACAGTTTGTTTGTTTGTCCTCCAATTAATAAGCATGTACAGTAGCAGTCAAAAGTTTGGACACCTACTCATTCCAGGGTTTTTCTTTATTTTTACATTTTTCTATATTGTAGAATAATAGAGGACATCAAAACTATGAAGTAACACATATGGAATTATGCAGTAACCAAAAACAAATCTAAATTTGTTATATTTTAGATTATTCAAAGTAGCCACCCTTTGCCTTGATGACAGCTTTGCACGCTCTTGGCATTCTCTCAACCAGCTTCATGAGGTAGCCACCTGGAATGCATTTCAATTAACAGGTGTGCCTTGTTAAAAGTTCATTAGTGAAATTTCTTTCCTTCTTAATGCGTTTGAGCCTATCAGTTGTGTTGTGACACTGTAGGGGTGGTGTACAGCAGATAGCCCCATTTGGTAAAAGACCAAGTCCATATTATGGCAAGAACAGCTCAAATAAGACATGAAGGTCCGTCAATCTGTAAAATGTCAAGAACTTTGAAAGTTCCTTCAAGTGCAGTCGCAAAAACCATAAAGCGCAATGATGAAACTGGCTCTCATGAGGACCGTCACACAAAAGGAAGACGCAAAGTTACCTCTGCTGCAGAGGATAAGTTCATTTGAGTTACCAGCCTCAGAAATTGCATCCCAGATAAATGCTTCACAGTGTTCAAGTAACACACATCATCATCAACTGTTCAGAGGAAACTGCGTGAATCAGGCCTTTATGGTCAAATTGATGCAAAGACACCACTACAAAAGGACACCAATATGAAGAAACTTGCTTGGACCAAGAAACACGCGCAATGGCCATTAGACCTGTGGAAATCTGTCCTATGGTCTGATGAGTCCAAATTTTTGTTGTTTTCTTTTCAACCGCCATGTCTTTGTGAGACACAGATTAGGTGAACGGATTATCTCTGCATGTGTGGTTCCCACCGTGAAGCATGGAGGATGAGGTGTGATGGCGCTTTGCTGGTGACACTATCAATGATTTATTTAGAATTCAAGGCACACTTAACCAGCGATACACCATCCCATCTGGTGTGCGCGTAGTGGGACTATCATTTATTTTTCAACAGGACAATGACCCAACACACCTCCAGGCTGTGTATGGGCTATTTGACCAAGAAGGAGAGTGATGGAGTGCTGCATCAGGTGACCTGGCCTCCACAATCACCTGACCTCAACCCAATTGAGATGGTTTGAGAAGAGTTGGACCATAGAGTGAAGGATAAGCAGCCAAAAAGTGCTCAGCATATGTGGGAACTCCTTCAAGACTGTTGAAAAAGCATTCCAGGTGAAGCTGGTTGAGAGAATGCCAAGAATGTGCAAAGCTGGCAAGGGGTGGCTACTTTGATGAATCTCAAATATAACATATTTTGATTTAACACTTTTTTGGTTACTACATGATTCCATGTGTTATTTCATATTTTTATGTCTAAACTATTATTCTACAATGTAGAAAATAGTACAAATGAAATAAGATGGTAAAAATAATCCCCCCCAATAAGTAGGTGTCAACTTTTGACTGGTACTATATGTTGTAGATTTTTTTTTTTATGAGAACAAATAACTTCACTTTGGTAAGACTTGAGAAGATATAGAATACTTAAAGGGCCAAGTTGCTACATAAATTGTTTTGCATATAAATTAATATACACTGAGTGTACAAAACATTAGGAACACCTGCTCTCTCCTTGTGGAGTCCATGCCCCAACGAATTGATGCTGTTCTGAAGGAAAAGGGGGGGTGCAACTCAATTACATTTACATTTAAGTCATTTAGCAGAAGCTCTTATCCAGAGCGACTTACAAATTGGTGCATTCACCTTGTGACATCCAGTGGAACAGCCACTTTACAATAGTGCATCTAAATCTTTTAGGGGGGTGAGAAGGATTACTTATCCTATCCTAGGTATTCCTTAAAGAGGTGGGGTTTCAGGTGTCTCCGGAAGGTGGTGATTGACTCCGCTGTCCTGGCGTCGTGAGGGAGTTTGTTCCACCATTGGGGGGCCAGAGCAGTGAACAGTTTTGACTGGGCTGAGCGGGAACTGTACTTCCTCAGTGGTAGGGAGGCAAGCAGGCCAGAGGTGGATGAACGCAGTGCCCTTGTTTGGGTGTAGGGCCTGATCAGAGCCTGGAGGTACTGAGGTGCCGTTCCCCTCACAGCTCCGTAGGCAAGCACCATGGTCTTGTAGCGGATGCGAGCTTCAACTGGAAGCCAGTGGAGAGAGCGGAGGAGCGGGGTGACGTGAGAGAACTTGGGAAGGTTGAACACCAGACGGGCTGCGGCATTCTGGATGAGTTGTAGGGGTTTAAAGGCACAGGCAGGGAGCCCAGCCAACAGCGAGTTGCAGTAATCCAGACGGGAGATGACAAGTGCCTGGATTAGGACCTGCGCCGCTTCCTGTGTGAGGCAGGGTCGTACTCTGCGGATGTTGTAGAGCATGAACCTACAGGAACGGGCCACCGCCTTGATGTTAGTTGAGAACGACAAGGTTCTTAGCGCTCTGGGAGGAGGACACAATGGAGTTGTCAACCGTGATGGCGAGATCATGGAACGGGCAGTCCTTCCCCGGGAGGAAGAGCAGCTCCGTCTTGCCGAGGTTCAGCTTGAGGTGGTGATCCGTCATCCACACTGATATGTCTGCCAGACATGCAGAGATGCGATTCGCCACCTGGTCATCAGAAGGGGGAAAGGAGAAGATTAATTGTGTGTCGTCTGCATAGCAATGATAGGAGAGACCATGTGAGGTTATGACAGAGCCAAGTGACTTGGTGTATAGCGAGGATAGGAGAGGGCCTAGAACAGAGCCCTGGGGGACACCAGTGGTGAGAGTGCATGGTGAGGAGACAGATTCTCGCCACGCCACCTGGTAGGAGCGACCTGTCAGGTAGGACGCAATCCAGCGTGGGCCGCGCCGGAGATGCCCAACTCGGAGAGGGTGGAGAGGAGGATCTGATGGTTCACAGTATCGAAGGCAGCCGATAGGTCTAGAAGGATGAGAGCAGAGGAGAGAGAGTTAGCTTTAGCAGTGCGGAGCGCCTCCGTGATACAGAGAAGAGCAGTCTCAGTTGAATGACTAGTCTTGAAACCTGACTGATTTGGATCAAGAAGGTCATTCTGAGAGAGATAGCGGGAGAGCTGGCCAAGGACGGCACGTTGAAGAGTTTTGGAGAGAAAAGAAAGAAGGGATACTGGTCTGTAGTTGTTGACATCGGAGGGATCGAGTGTAGGTTTTTTCAGAAGGGGTGCAACTCTCGCTCTCTTGAAAGATGGAAGGGACGTAGCCAGCGGTCAGGGATGAGTTGATGAGCGAGGTGAGGTAAGGGAGAAGGTCTCCGGAAATGGTCTGGAGAAGAGAGGAGGGGATAGGGTCAAGCGGGCAGGTTGTTGGGCGGCCGGCCGTCACAAGACGCGAGATTTCATCTGGAGAGAGAGGGGAGAAAGAGGTCAGAGCACAGGGTAGGGCAGTGTGAGCAGAACCAGCGGTGTCGTTTGACTTAGCAAACGAGGATTGGATGTCGTCGACCTTCTTTTCAAAATGGTTGACGAAGTAATCTGCAGAGAGGGAGGAGGGGGAGGACTCAGGATGGAGGAGAAGGTGGCAAAGAGCTTCCTAGGGTTAGAGGCCGATGCTTGGAATTTAGAGTGGTAGAAAGTGGCTTTAGCAGCAGAGACAGAGGAGGAAAATGTAGAGAGGAGGGAGTGAAAGGATGCCAGGTCCGCAGGGAGGCGAGTTTTCCTCCATTTCCGCTCGGCTGCCCGGAGCCATGTTCTGTGAGCTCGCAATGAGTCGTCGAGCCACGGAGCGGGAGGGGAGGACCGAGCCGGCCTGGAGGATAGGGGACATAGAGAGTCAAAGGATGCAGAAAGGGAGGAGAGGAGGGTTGAGGAGGCAGAATCAGGAGATAGGTTGGAGAAGGGTTGAGCAGAGGGAAGAGATGATAGGATGGAAGAGGAGAGAGTAGCGGGGGAGAGAGAGCGAAGTTTGGGACGGCGCGATACAATCCGAGTAGGGGCAGTGTGGGAAGTGTTGGATGAGAGCGAGAGGGAAAAGGATACAAGGTAGTGGTCGGAGACTTGGAGGGGAGTTGCGATGAGGTTAGTGGAAGAACAGCATCTAGTAAAGATGAGGTCGAGCGTATTGCCTGCCTTGTGAGTAGGGGGGGAAGGTGAGAGGGTGAGGTCAAAAGAGGAGAGGAGTGGAAAGAAGGAGGCAGAGAGGAATGAGTCAAAGGTAGACGTGGGGAGGTTAAAGTCGCCCAGAACTGTGATAGGTGAGCCGTCCTCAGGAAAGGAGCTTATCAAGGCATCAAGCTCATTGATGAACTCTCCGAGGGAACCTGGAGGGCGATAAATGATAAGGATGTTAAGCTTGAAAGGGCTGGTAACTGTGACAGCATGGAATTCAAAGGATGCGATAGACAGATGGGTAAGGGGAGAAAGAGAGAATGACCACTTGGGAGAGATGAGGATGCCGGTGCCACCACCCCGCTGACCAGAAGCTCTCGGGGTGTGCGAGAACACGTGGGCGGACGAAGAGAGAGCAGTAGGAGTAGCAGTGTTATCTGTGGTGATCCATGTTTCCGTCAGTGCCAAGAAGTCGAGGGACTGGAGGGAGGCATAGGCTGAGATGAACTCTGCCTTGTTGGCCGCAGATCGGCAGTTCCAGAGGCTACCGGAGACCTGGAACTCCACGTGGGTCGTGCGCGCTGGGACCACCAGATTAGGGTGGCCGCGGCTACGCGGTGTGGAGCGTTTGTATGGTCTGTGCAGAGAGGAGAGAACAGGGATAGACAGACACATAAGAATCTTATTGACTAAAATGATTAAAATGATACAGTACTGCTGAAGTAGGCTAGCTGGCAGTGGCTGCGTTGTTGACTTTGTAGGCTAGCTGGCAGTGGCTGCGTTGTTGACACTACACTAATCAAGTCGTTCCGTTGAGTGTAATAGTTTCTACAGTGCTGCTATTCGGGGGCTAGCTGGCTAGCTAGCAGTGTTGATTACGTTACGTTGCGTTAAAAGAACGACAATAGCTGGCTAGCGAACCTAGAAAATCGCTCTAGACTACACAATTATCTATGATACAAAGACGGCTATGTAGCTAGCTACGATCAAACAAATCAAACCGTTGTGCTGTAATGAAATGAAATGAAAATGTGATACTACCTGTGGAGCGAAGCGGAATGCGACCGGATTGTTGAGTGGGAAGTTCTATTCGGTAGACGTTGGCTAGCTGTTGGCTAGCTAGCAGTGTCTCCTACGTTAAGGACGACAAATAGCTGGCTAGCTAACCTCGGTAAATTAAGATAATCACTCTAAGACTACACACTCTAAACTACACAATTATCTTGGATACTAAGACAGCAAAGACAACTATGTAGCTAGCTAACACTACACTAATCAAGTCGTTCAGTTGAGTGTAATAGTTTCTAGTGTGCTGCTATTCGGTAGACGGTGGACGTTTGCTAGCTGGCTAGCTGCTGGGCAGATAGCAGTGTAGACTACGTTAGGACGACGAAATACGATAATTACGCTATTATCTTTGATACAAAGACGGCTATGTAGCTAGCTAAGAAGAAATTGCTAAGATTAGACAAATCACACCGTTGTACTATAATGAAATGTAATGAAAAGTTATACTACCTGCGGACCGAAGTGCGAATGCGACCGCTCGCTCCAACCCGGAAGCAGAGTCAATATTAGGAAGGTGTTCCTAATGTTTTGTGCACTGTATATCTATTGATTCTTGAGGAATATTGTTTCTTAAAAATGCCTCATGAGTTTAATTCAACTGCTATACCCCATCAGAACCAAAAATATAAGCTTGTTTTACTGCAATGTCTGGAAACATTGTAAATGTAAACAAACTCTGTATATCTTCGACACTTGCTTAAAGCTATCATTTTGATATCTTGTAAGGTCAGGGCTTGCTTTCATAGCTCTGTCTATGAATTACCGTGGTTACATTTCTCCAGGCCCATACCTCAGCTTTTTACAATACACAGGTGGGGTGACAGCATTGTTATTGTTAACGTCTTTTTATTTAACTTCCTAACTTAAATTGGTCAGGCACTTGGAATATATTGGCCAACATTTTTATTTATTTTCAAAAGATATCCAATGCATATGCACCCACTGCCCTGCATAAACTGGGACAGGGGTGATCAAAATAAATATACATTTTATCAAATGCAATTTCACACCCAAGGCACAAATAGATATATTGGGTGTACTCATTGAAAATCTGTATAATTTGACCCTTTTACTAATTTCCTGCTATTGTGGTCACAGCACCTCAGTAAAACTGTTGCTTTGGCTTTAAATTGAAAGGCAACAAAGCCCACGTCATGCCCAAATTATCCCATTACCTGAGGAGCAGTTAAGGGAAAGGACGATGTGATACTAACCTTTGTGTATGCCATTGTTGTTTGTACAGAACTCTACCCATTGAAATTCCGTTAAAGTGTAAGTTGTCTCCAAAGCCCATAACAGATGAAAGATGTAGGCCTTTTCTGCTGCTTGGCACTGTCTGAAGTCAGGTGTCACTGCTAAATACAGTTCCTGATGACAATATGAATCAACCATGACACAATAGTGATCAATGTTGTTTCCATCTGACATTGAGTGTAGATCATATATATAAGGTCTCTGCATAGCCACCACTTTAGTCAAGTTATTACTCTGGATTGTTTTGTCATTCTAACAGGAATCATCCACTGTAAGGTATATAATTAAACTGATTTTATGTACTGTAGAAAACCAGGTCAGTACTCGTAATTTGTCAATTGTAAAAATCAAGTAGATATTGACTAGTGTATTTTTGAATATATTTTTCTAAGGAAAACCAAAGTAACAGTTTGGATGTTACAAGTTGTTGATACCATACATTCTGTATGAATAAAAGTACAAATTATGCTCAAAAAATATTTATTTCTGGTCACTTTTCAAAAATATTTATTTTTCAAAAGTACAAACTCATGAACAGTGAGGCTGGACAGAGTGACCACCTGAGCTCGATAATTTTTTTGGCAATACTTCTCGTTAGACTAGTTAGTGTGTGGATAGTTAGTTGAAAGTACAACCTACTTCTGTACCTGTTCATGTAGAATAAAACAATTTTAAAAAACAGTTCACTCACATGTCAAAGTAAATAAGCTTTATACACACACACACACACACACACACAAATAACTCATGGCGAGGATCAGTGTATGGACTAACTATAGTAGTCTATGGGTTTAGTTACCTAAAAAGTGATATTTTACTAGTGGTTTACAGCAGCTGTCTCGCAGAGAGAATGATAAACAGAACACACAATGGATGTGCTGTCTAATTTCCTGACATGTATATACTTTTTCAAAGTGATTGCCAGATTGAAATGCTACTAAACAAAAAGACAACCTCTTCCAAAATATACAGAAAAATATAAAACGTAAAGTGTTGGTCCCAAGTTTGATGAGCAAAAATGAAAGATCCCAGAAATGTTCTATAATAATAATAATATAATAAGTATTTGCTATAAGCAAAAGCGTTCTCTCATTCTATGCACAAATGTGTTTACATCCCTGTTAGTGAGCATTTCTCGCTTGCCAAGATAATCCAGCCACCTGACAGGTGTTGCATATCAAGAAGCTGATTAAACAGCATGATCATTACACAGGTGCACCTCGTGCTGGGGACAAAAGGCCACTATATAATGTGCAGTTTTGGCACACAACACAATGCCACAGATGTCTCAAGTTTAGGGCATATGCAATTGGCATGCTGACTGGAGGAATATCCACTAAAGCTATTGCCTGAGAAATAAATGTTAATTTCTACCATAAGCAGACTCCAATGTCGTTTTAGAGAATTTGGCAGTACTTCCAAATGGCCTCAAAACCGTAGACCATGTGTAACCACGCCAGCCCAGGATCTCCACATCTGGCTTCGTCACCTGCGGTATTGTCTGAAACAAGCCACCTGAACAGCTGATGAAACTGAGGAGTATTTATCTGTAATAAAGCCCTTTTGTGGGGAAAAACTCATTCTGATTGGCTGGGCCTGGCTCCCCAGTGGGTGCCCTCCCAGGGCCACCCATGGCTGCACCCCTGCCCAGCCATATGAAATCTATAGATTTGGGCCTCAGGAATTTATTACAATTGACTGATTTCCTTATATGAACTGTAACTCAGTAAAATCTTTGAAATTGTTGCATTTATATGTTTGTTCAGTATAAATTACTTGCCATCAATGGAATGTTACTTTGACAGATAGAAGTCCTAGAATGGATCATATTTCAAGAAGTACAATGCAGGAATGGCAGGCTTGATGCGTTCTCTGGTCAAGCCAGTTGCTGATTGGCTCACTTGCCGTCTTTACCCAGGTCCTTGTGGGCACTGTATTCTTTGTACATGGAGTAGATCACCCCTACAAATAGACAAACAAAGTGATGTTAGCAGTCTATTTTATGTTAGTGTGTAAGGATAACACGGTCAGTCTTGTGTGGTACATGTTTCCCCTGTAAATTGATAGAGATATTAGCTGTTGGGCCTGTGTATCTGTTATACAGCACATATTGGATTAGGATTTACCTCATGTCATTGCGCCTACTATAAAGCCTTGAGCTCCAACACGCATGTGGATGAGGTGGACTGACATCTTTGTGTTCCCCCGTGACTTCAGCCTCCACAGACCAAAGGCTACCACTGCAGCACATCCTGCCATGCCTGTAAAACACACACATGGGAAATGTAATGATGACTGGGTGGGTGTAGTCCTACCCAGTGCTCGACTTGGACTGAAATAGGTGCCGGTACTTATTTTGGGTACCGTTTACTATTAGGTGCAGGAGCTCCACAATCAATTTGATCTGTTTTTTTAGGTGGTGCAGGACCTCAAGCTGTAGAAAATTTGAGGTGCCAGTACTCAGTTCCAGTGAGCTCCTGCCCAAGTCAAGCACTGAGCTTAGTGGAGTTGACAACCGGATGCATTTGGTTCAGGGACACAGCTAATTCAACCTAGCTTCCTTTTCAACTTAAAACCTGATGTGGGAACTCCACTACTCGGTTTGTTTTATGCCTGCTACGTTAGGTTACTGGGTGTATGATATCTAACCATCGAACCAGGGTTGGAAGAGTGGATTGCAATTTATTCCATGACTGACTTGGATTCACTCAAACATGCACTATGGAAAACCTCCACTACAATGAAGCCTCCAACATAATTCCTGCCCTTGAATATTTTTTTTACAATTCTACAGCTTCACTTACCTATTGGGACAAACGGCGAATCCTTTGCTTTCCTCATAAGTTTTGATTCATTCTCATCATCAAATGATGAAAAATTGTTGTTGGAGGACATGGTAACTGGGAGCAAAGAGGGGCAGAATCTGTCATACGGACTTGCAAAAGTAATGTATATAGTTTCCTTCAAGTCCATTAAAATGTAATAATTTAATCATAATTTATATTCCATATACATTGCTTATAACACAACATGTCCTAACACAACATACAAGCTACGTGACACATAGCAGGAAAACGCCTTAAATTTATCTGTTCTAGTTTACTAATCAACTACAGTACACTCACTACTAGACCGATGGGCCCCCAGTTCGAGCTTCTGCCCGGTGACTCGTATGTTAAACTAACAGATGATGATCGACAATCATTAGACACCGCTTTGTTTTCATAACAAGTTATTTGTCGTCGTGACCTTAGATTGTCACCTAAAGTTATTAATAGCTACTAGCTAACATCCCTTCAAAGGACAGAATCAGGGTTTATCTGGCAATAATATATGGTTCAGCATTCACAACATCATCTCTAAGTATTGACATTACAAAGCCCTTCGAGTGAGCTTTAACGTTAGTAGGTTAATAACTTACATTCGTGCTCTGTCGAACGATCCGGTTAAATGCTGAAGACGCTCTCTTCGGCTACCTGTTGCTGTCTATTCCAACCTTCGAAGTCAAATCAATTTATCATATCCGTAATACGCAATATTCCTATATTCTTCTTCGGTGAGGTTTAAAGGCAATTGGCATCCAATAAATGTTGCATTACCGCCACCGACCCAGACTGGAGTATAACTCCCTTATACTTCGCTTGAAAAAGTAAATAAATAAAACAAATACCCTACCGTCTAACACACACTCACACACATTTTTTTAATAATAATATATATACACAATACTCCAGGATTTAAATCTATTTAGTCCTACTTCAGGCCAACAGCTTGAAAGGATGGGACACAACTACTTAACACACCCTGTAACTCTGACGTTAAGTCTCGCACATCCAAGTACCTTTCTGCAGCTACCAACCTCTATTTTCTGCTATTTACATTCCATCCCTGCAGTACAGTTGATAACCATTGCTATAAATGCCAAAAATCCAATCTTACTAAAACATATATGGGTGATTATGCAACTACGGGCACTTCCATGTCCTCGGATCAATTTTGGGGATTTTATACAAAATAAAACAAATTCAAAAATGTGTATGTTCACACTGGAATCACCCCATACTTAAAAAAAAACCTCTCTATCAACTATTTTAGCTACTTTTTAGATGCTACTATGTTTTTCAATGAGAAAAGATGAATAATTACGCATTACATAATGTTATGTACTACAGAAAGAGGCAATTAAATAAAATCTATATCAATATTTATTGTAAGTATGCCCTTTATATTGTTTTTTTGTACACAAAATATACCTGTCCTTTGGGAGTGGTGTCATTTCCACCACTGAGGACAAATGACTAATTAATAAAGTTTTTTCAAGATAATATTAATTTAGTTACCATGGAAACATATTGTGACACTGAAACACATGGCTGCAGTGGACAGTTGTTCCAGATGTGATGTCCTGAAGTTTAAGAAAAGTCGAGGTAAATATTACTTGTGTAGAGAATATTTTAATTGTCAGTAATTTACAAACAGGCTATAATTTATTTAATTTGGGGTAGAACTTTTGATTTAAAAAAATATATATTTTATGTATTTAAGTTAAATTATATGCTAACTGTAATACTAATCAAAGCATGCTAAACTGTCTGTCAATTTTCTCCAGAAACTGTAAAAATGTTATTTCCATCACAAACTTAAGTGTGGTGGAAATGACAAAGGGGTGGAAATGACACAAATCCATTATCTTATTCGTTTTTACTTTAGCCTTATTTAATCATGTTTTAAATTATTTGAATCTAGAAAATGCTCCAAGGTGTGCACAAGTTAAAAACGAAGTAGTATTTTTCTTTATTTTTAGAAGATGCCACATATAACAACACAGAGGTCACAGACATATAGAAACAAAATAAAAATGTGTTCTATATGATACCAGGAACATCTGCAAAAAGACAGGGAGAGATATTGGAAGAAAAAAGAGAAGGGAGAAGTGAAATCTATCTCTGAGCTTACAAAGCGAGAACAAAGAAACAAGAGACGGCAATGGAAATGTAACCAAAGGTGTAGAAGACAGTCTCAAATGAAGAGAACTCCGAAGAACGTGAGAAGGATTTTATTGTTTCAAAATGCAATCATTGCAGAGTTAAAACAAAAGTATTAAAAAATGTGGAGTGCCAAAGACAAACAAGTGTCTTCAAAAATTCTCAGAGGCAACATCCTGAGAAAGTATGGCCTGGTCAAAGCTGCAAACAGAGAATTTAGATTTTCAGCAAAAGCAATGAGGGCAAATGAAAACAGGCCATCAAGTCTTCAATGCTCCAGGAAAAATCAGTGTAACAGAATTAGCACTGCCACAGAAGAGAAAATCACTAGATTCTATGAACGTGATGACAACAGCAGAGCAACAACAGGGAAATGGGACACACTAACGAGGAACAAGAAGAAAAAGCAGAAGTACTTCTTGAATGGCACAATTCAGAACTTTTATCAGAAGTTTAAGAGGGAATATTCAGAAATTCAAATTTCCTATTGTGAATTCTGCAAAATACATCCTTTTTGGGTTGTCAAGCCAACAGTCCAGGATAGGGACACATGTCTCTGCAAAACCCACGCCAACCTCCAGTTCATGGCGGACAAACTACAGTATCACAAAGTGATCAGCTGCAGCAACATTGAGAACCTGAGTCTTTGTGCTGTGAGAACCTGAGGAAAGAGTGCATGTGTACAGAATGCTCCCTTTGTCAAGTCAAAGAGCTTAAAACATCTGACGTTGATGCTGGTGAGCAGACATGGTGGTTTGAGTGGAAAAACAAAGCTGAAGAGAGAGAGAAGTTCGCTGTACATTTGACAGTAAAAGAAAAGGTATGTGTCACACTGCATATTCTACTGTAGGGCTTCTCCAAAGGATTGAAAGAGAAGCTGGGGAAACACGTGTACAACATTCGACACCAATACTCAACTGAGAGAATTAAGAGAATCTGGAGAAAGAGGAGATCATTGTGCATATTGACTTTGCAGAGAACTAACTGTGAAATCCAGGCAGTTCACTTTGGTGATTCTCACAAGCAGGTGACCCTCCACACCTGTGTTGGATATACCACAAATGATATAGTTTCACTTTGCTCACTGAGCTCTTCTATGCGGCATGACCCCTTTGTTATCTGGGCCCATCTCTCAAAAACACTGGCCTACTTCCTTGAGCTCTGCCCATCGGCTACTGCTGTACACTTTGTGTTATGCAGGTGAGTGAGGACCCAAAAGCGGTTTAACAGAAACAGAGTCTTTTAATGTTCAAACACAGGGAAAACATAAATCCTCTTCAGATGTATCGGTTGACTAGTCCCCTTCTAGCAGTAGAGGAGAATAGCAGGGCTAGCGGCAACTGACTGCAGGTCCCTCCGGGTAGGCGCGGGCCGTAGAGGACAGAGGCACCTGATCAAACGCAGCATCTAATGCAGAGGCAGATTACGACAGGACAGAACAAGGGCGAAGCAAACGAGAATCCGACAAAGACAGAAGCAGAAACAGAGAGAGAAATAGAGACCTAATCAGAGGGAAAAGAGGGAACAGGTGTGAGAGAGTAAACGAGGTCGTTAGAGGAGAATGAGGGACAGCTGGGAGAAGGAAAGGGACCATAGAGAAAGAGAGAGATAGAGGGAGAGAAGGTAACCTAAAACGACCAGCAGGGGGAAACGAAGAGAAGAGAAAGAACAGGAACAAGACATAACATGACAATACATGACACTTTGTGAGTGATGGGCCTACAACCCAGTATAGGTCTGAAATGTTTAACAATGGTTGTTCAAAATGTTTGCAATAAAATACTGTTTTCATACGATTGCTTTTTACATAGATGTAATTTCCACCACACCACATGTCATTTCCATCACAAACCATATTTTGAGGTAAATGAGTATATTATGTATAATTTACATACATTTATTTGTTTTAGATATGGAAATTATATGGTTATTATCATAATCGCATAAAAAGGTTGGATGGAAATATATTATTTTTCATGATAAATAAATGTTTTCAGCTTTCACAAAGGCAAGTTTATACATTCAGGTGTTGTGTTGAATTATTAATATTAGGAAAACCTTAAAAATCACTTTAAATAATATTCAATGCAAGTTCATGTACAAATGTATAATAAATCTGTTATAAATCAATTGTATGATGTTTCATTTTCAACTAAAATTGATGTTTAATGACATGATGGAAATTACATTTCCATACATGTGTATGTATGGCTGTCTGGGAAAATTGACAAAAATATATAAATCCCTGAAGTACGATCGCAGCCATTATCAGATATAATTTCCAGACAAATCAAAGACAAGTACAATACTGGTAAAATGGTGTTTGAATAAGTTTTAATTTCTGAAAGTTTGCACGGCCAAAGTGCCCGAAGTTGCATAATCACCCATACCTTATACATATATCTTATATCTTATTGAAACCCCCACTATCTTAGGCCTCATTCCACCCCTTATCTGAGATACCTACTGCAGCCCTCATCCTCCACATACAACACCCGTTCTGCCAGTCACATTCCTCAAAGCACATACATCCCTGGGTCGCTCCTCTTTTCAGTTCGCGGCAGCTAGCGACTGAAGCGAGTTGCAAAAAGCACTCAAACTGGACAGTTTTATCTCCATCTCTTCATTCAAAGACTCAATCATGGACACTCTTACTGACAGATGTGGCTGCTTTGCCTGATGTATTGTTGCCTCTACCTTCAAGCCCGTTGTGCTGATGTCTTTGCCCAATAATGTTTGTACCTCATTGTAAATGAGAATTTGTTCTTAACTGACTTGCCTAGCTTAATAAAGGTTAAATAAAAAATAAAAATAACTTGTTGGTTTATCCCTCTGTACTGGTACAGATCTACTACTCACACCACTGCTCTCAGGATCCCTCCCCCTTGACCCATCTTCCTCTATTTTCTTCACTGCCTCAGCTTATGATATCTTCTGCACTACTCTAACCCTGGAAACCTCAACCTGCCTCTCTCGCATCGCAATATTCCTTTTGTGTTAGAACAGCTGCGGTAATGTTAGTGTGGTGTAATATACTATAAATAAAAGGACAAAATTATCCAAGATTTTATTTTCTTCTATTTTTTTAATGTAGTCAACGTTAGGTACCTGTGATTTTTTGAAGATGTTATTTGTTTATTTCAAATGAATAAAAGGTGCTGATTGATCTCAGTCAGCAAGTATGCCTGAGTCATCAAGGAATGGTAGAAGCCGTATGCCAGAGTCATGGGTACCTGGAGTGCCTCTGGAAGTGGGCGTGTCAACCAAAGTGGGCGGGTAAATCGAAGATGCCGTATTTCAAGTGAACGAGCTAATTGGGCAGATTTGTTGTCACTCAAGACCGTTTTGCGTGGCTGCTTGTCAAACCTTCAGCGAGTCTTTGTCATGGTTTTGGTAGAAGATGGGTCAAGGGGGAGGGAACTTGAGAGGAGTGGTGTGAGTAGTAGATCTTTACCAGTACAGAGGGATAGGCCAACAAGTGATACTGTATACAGTACCAGTCAAAAGTTTGGACACATGTACTCATTGAAGGGTTTTTCTTGATCTTTAGTCATCTGGAATGCATTTCAATTAACAGGTGTGCCTTGTTAAAAGTTGATTTGTGGAATTTCTTTTCTTCTTGAGCCAATCAGTTGCATTGTAACAAGGTAGGGATGGTATACAGAAGATAGCCCTATTTGGTAAAATACCAAGTCCATATTATGGCAAGAACAACTCAAAAAAGCAAAGAGAAACAACAGTCCATCATTACTTTAAGACATGAAGGTCAGTCAATTATGGAAAATGTAAAGAACTTTAAAAGTTTCTTCAAGTGCAGTTGCAAAAACCATGATGAAACTGGCTCTCATGAGGACCACCACAGGAAATGAAGACCCAGAGTTATCTCTGCTGCAGAGGATAAGTTCATTAGAATTACCAGCCTCAGAAATTTCAGCCCAAATAAATGCTTCACAGAGTTCAAGTAACAGACACATCTCAACATCAACTGTTCAGAGGAGACTGTGTGAATCAGGCTTTCATGGTCAAATTGCTGCAGAGAAACCATTACTAAAGGACACCAATAAGAAGAAGAGACTTACTTGGGCCAAGAAACACGAGCAATGACCATTAGACCTGTGGAAATCTGTCCTTTGGTCTGATGAGTCCAAATTGAGATTTTTGGTTACAACGGCCGTGTCTTTGTGAAACGCAGAGTAGGTGAATGGATGATCTCCACATGTGTAGTTCCCGCCGTGAAGCATAGAGGAGGAGGAGGTGTGATGGTGTGGGGATGCTTTGGTTGTGACACTGTCAGTGATCTATTTAGAATTCAAGGCACACTTAACCAACATGGCTACCACAGCATTCTGCAGCGATACGCCATCCAATCTGGTTTTCGCTTAGTGGGACTTTCATTTGTTTTTCAACAGGACAATGACCCAGCACACCTCCAGGATGTGTAAGGGCTATTTGACCAAGAAGGATAGTGATGGAGTGCTGAATCAGATGACCTGGCCTCCACAATCACCAGACCTCAACCCAATTGAGATGGTTTGGGATGAGTTGGACCGCAGAGTGAAGGAAAAGCAACCCACAAGTGCTCAGCATATGTGGGAACTAATTCAAGACTGTTGGAAAATCATTCCAGATTAAGCTGGTTGAGAGAATGCCAAAACTGTGCAAAGCTGTAATCAAGGCAAATGGTGGCTACTTGAAGAATCTATATAACGTATATTTGATTTGATGAAAACTTTTTTGGTTACTACATTATTCCATGTGTTATTTAATAGTTTTGATGTCGTCACTATTATAGCATTTATAGCAACTGTACTGCAGGGGATAGAACGTAAGTTGAAGAAAATGTTGGTTTTGGTGGCAGCTGCAGAGGTATTTGGGTGCGAGACTTGACATCAGAAGAATTACAGGGTGTGTTAAGTGGTGGTGTCCCATCCTTTCAGGTCAATGGCCTGAGGTAGGACTAAATAGATTTAAATAGTGGAGTAGGGTGGTGCTATTCTTTGTGTTGTGTAGATGGTAGGTTTTTTTTTTTTTTTCAAGCAAAGTACAAGGGAGTTGTACTCCAGCCTAGTAGGTGGCGATAATGTATTGGATGCCAACCATCGTTAAACCATATCGAAGAAGCTATGTCGAAGGATGACCGGAAGTGGTAGGAGCTGAATCGTCAGATTTGTAATCACATTTTCTAGTGGGCTGATGGAAATGTTGTTTTCGTGGACCAGTGACCACTGTTTGGGAAGCTGTGGCTAGCGAACAATCGATGATAAACAATCAAATTTTACTCGGTGTGGCGGTGGTTCGGCTGTGCTGTGACTGTGTAAGATATAGTTGGAGATGGGGATGGAGAAGAAAGTCCAGGGACATACAGGTTCAAGGGAGAGATGGGTAAGGAAGCATCTAGACCAGGGATTACGGGGCAGGTGGGAGGCGATATGGTATACATAGATAAGAGAATGCTGGTGACGTTCATAGCAGGAGCTATCAATAGCAAAGTAGAGTCTAAAACAGAGAGGATTCAGCTAATAGTGAAAGCTGCTGGGACACATCTGAGTATGACAGGGTTGACATGGGATGAGGTTCGGGATGATCTCAATTAGTGGAGTCATGTATTACTGGATCTTAGTTATGGTGGTAGTGCCACAATGGAATGCTTGAAGCCTGTTGACTAATGGGCAGCAGTTCATTGTAGATATGCCAGCTAAGCCTGATGTGATTTGTGTGCAGGAAACATGGCTCAAACCGAATGTGGCGTGCATCATACAGGGATATGTAGTGGTTTGTAGGGACGGAGATATTTGGGAGGAATGTGCCACCTTCATAAAGCATGCACTTCCTTACAGGATGTTATGGAAAAGGTATTGAACAGGAATGTATGGAGGTGTGGTTGAGGGGGGTGGTAGTGAACTACTATAATCCGTGTCAGATATTGGATTTAGAAGTGCTGGAGAGGGGGAAGGGTCAGGATATATGTACGGTAATGTAGTGTGGGGATTTTAATGGAAATGGCCAAGTGATGGAAAATCTGATAGGAATGAAAGATCTGGTGTGCCTGAATGATGGCAGAGGGACCATGCAACACCCACCTGTAGCACACACTCCAACAGGTATATTTCACTGGTCATCCCCAAAGCCAACACTTACTTTGGTCGCCTTTCCTTCCAGTTCTCTGCTGCCAATGATTGGAACGAATTGCAAAAATCACTGAAGCTGGAGACTTATATCCCCCTGTAACTTTAAGCATCAGCTGTCAGAGCAGCTTACCGATCACTGTACTTGTACATAGTCTATCTGTAAATAGCACACCCAACTACCTCACACCATATTATTACTTACCCTCTTGCACCCCAGTAACACCCCAGTGTTGTTTGATTTTGTCACACTGCTTTGCTTTATCTTGGCCAGGTCGCAGTTAGAAATGAGAACTTGTTCTCAACTGGCCTACCTGGTTAAATAAAGGTGAAATTTAAAAAAGGAGAACTATCCGTCAGGCAAAATGGTCATGTTGGCATTGGTTCTGTGACACCACTGGAACGGCGACACCTGTGGGAGAAATGTGGGGGATGAGTAGTGTGGGGGATGAGTAGTGTGGGGGATGAGTAGTGTGGGGGATGAGAAGTGTGGGGGATGAGTATTGTGGGGGATGAGTAGGGTCAGAAGGGAGTGGAATTATCCAGTGTTGACGAGTGGGAAGGATGTGGCAGTAACAGATGAGAGGGCAGAGATGATGGCCAAAGCTTTTGTCAAAGTGCATAGCTCTGCAAATTTGGCAGAGGGGCAGAAGCGGAGAGGACAAGAGAGGAGCATTCTGGTGTGCTGGATAGGAGGGAGGATGTAAATGATGTGTTGAATGCACCATTTACCATGGCAGAGATGAAAAGGGCAATAGGTAAGGCTGGGTTAACTTCTCCTGGAAAGATTAGGTGTGCTATGTTATGTTGGCCCATCTTAGTGATGAGGCCCTGGATAAGGTATTGGGGTTCTACAACAGTTGGAAGGAGGCAGTAGTGGTACCAATCCGGAAGCCAGGGAAGGACCCAACGAGGCCAACGGCTTTAACATTACATGTATGTAAGATTATGGAACGTATTATTACAGAGAGGCTAACTTACTTCTTGGAGATCCGAGGGCTCGTATCGCCACATAAGGGTGGGTTCAGGAAGGCTCATTCAATTTGAGCTGTGTCTTTGATGTATGTATACTAGGTTTTTATTGCTGTCTAACATTAGCGTGGATATAATCTACCAAGCTAACATTAGCTAGTATGTGGACACCCCTTCAAATGAGTGGATTCTGCTATTTCAGCCACACCTGTTGCTGACAGGTGTATAAAATCGAGCACACAGCCATGCAATCTCCATAGAGAAATATTGGCTGTAAAATGGCCTTACTAAAGAGCTCATTGACTTTCAACGTGGCACCTTCATAGGATTCCACCTTTCCAACAAAGCAGTTCCTCAAACTTCTGCCCTGCTAGAACTTCCCCGGTCAACTGTAAATGCTGTTATTGTGAAGTGGAAATGTCTAGGAGCAACAACGGCTCAGAAAATCGGATACAGTCTATCACAGTGCCATCCATTTTGTTACCAAAGCCCCAGATTGGCTGGAGTGGTGTAAAGCTCGCCACCATTGGACTCTGGAGCAGTGGAAATACATTCTCTGGAGTGATGAACCGCACTTCATCATCTGGCAGTCCGACAGTTTTTGCAGATGCCAGGAGAATGCTACCTAACCAAATGCATGTTGCCAACTATACAGTTTAGAGGAGGAGGAATAAGGGTCTGGGGCTGTTTTCCATGGTTCGGGCTAGGCCCCTTAGTTCCAGTGAAGGGAAGTCTTAAAACTACTGCATACAATGACATTCCAGACGATTCTTTGTGGCAACAGTTTGGGGAAGGCCCTTTCCAGTTTCAGCATGAAAATGCCTGTTCACAAAGCGAGGTTCATACAGAAATGGTTTGTTGAGATTGGTGTGGAAGAACTTGTCTGGCCTGCACAGAGCCCTGACCTAAACCCCATCAAACACCTTTGGGATGAATTGGAATGCCAACTGGGAGCCAGGCTTAATTGTTGAAAATCAGTGCCTGATCTGACTAATGCTCTTGCGCTCTTCGAAGCAAGTCCCCACAGCAATGTTACAACATGTAATGGAAAGCCTTCCCCGTTATACCACCCATGGCACCACCCTCAGGTACTTCATCTGTTTGTTTTTCTCTCAGTTGTATCAATTACTATTATTGTTGTAGTACTTCTCTATTTGCCTAGTTAAATAAAGGTTAAATAAAATTTAAAAAATTGCAAATCATGTTCATCAATTAGATTTGTTTTTTCAAATAAAAGTAGACACCACCTGCTGTGTTCCCTGCGGAGAGCGTGATCCGCCTGCAAGCTCCTCTCAGGAGTGCAGGTCCGTGGTGCCGTGGGTGTGCTGTGACTTCTGCCAGCATTGGTTCCACTGCAAGTGTGTACAGTAGGATCCAGAGGTAGCGGTGGAGCAGGATTTTTATCATTATTTTTGTGACAATATAAGCATGGAGGTTGAGATTTAATTGTTTGCTTTGTTTGTTTTCAGATTCAATTATTTATTTGTATAAAAACATAAACACATATATATATATATATATATATATTGTATGTGTATATATATATATATATATATATATATATATATATATATATATATGAGTATGTGTATGCATGTATGTATGTTTGTTTTTATTCAGCCCATTTCTTCCTTTACTTCCCAAGTGCATGTCTGCAACACAAACTACAACAGTGTTTTCATTGTTTGCCAATGCACATTAATAAAATGTAAGTTTTATTTGATGTAAATTATTCATACTCATTTATATTTTACTATTAAACTGGTATCTACTTTCTCACAATATCAAATTAATCTGTAAAACAAATTGAGAGATTATTTGCATAAAACACTGAAGATGTTGGTGAAGAACCATTTTTAAGAGTCCACAGGAGGGCGCACCAGGCTACGCATTTTATTTATTTTTTAAACCGGAAGACTAACCAACTAGTCAATTATCTAGTAAACACTTCGGATACGAGGTTGGTGTCTATTTTTTGAACAAATTGAAACGGATATATTTTGTCATTTAACAAAATAGTAAGGTGGGCAATAACTGGGCGAGGACCGTATGCCGAAAATATTTTGCTAAACCGCTTATCGAAAAGCTGATAGTATTGCCACAGAAATGTCAAACATTCTACTTGCTAACCCGTTAACTAACATTTTACGACAACAATAATCACAAAACATTGATGGTTTGATCACAAGATAACACCGTTGAAGGTAATATATTTATTGAAACGCTGTTGAATAATACGGGGTTCCACGTCAACTATTGAGAGGAGTTGTGGGAGAGACGCACCAAAACGTTTATTTGTGGCGCAGATCGGTGCAACGGTCTTTCAGATTAGGTAGGCAATTAGATCTGGCATCGACACAGGGCTATCACGACTCCTACTTATATCAATCAGTACACGTGTAAGAACCTAATCATTACGAAACCTGTATTCGATCAAATAAGCCACATCATTTATACATACTTTTTACATTATTCCTCAAACATAATGCTCTATACCAGTGGTTCCGAAACTTTTAATAGTCCCGTACTCCTTCAAACATTCTACCTCCAGCTGCGTACCCCCCTCTATCACCAGGGTCAGCGCACTCCCAAATGTTATTTTTTTGCCACCATTGTAAACCTGCCACACACACACTACGATACATTTATTAAACATAAGAATGAGTGTGAGTTTGTCACAACCCGGCTCGTGGGAAGCGACAACGAGTTCTTATAGGACCAGGGCACAAATAATAATCAATATTTTTGTACTTTATTTAGCCATATTACATAACCTTACTTGTACATCAAAATTGTGAATAACTCACCACGGTTTAATGAGAAGGGTGTGCTTGAAAGGATGCACATAACTCTGCAATGTTGGGTTGTATTGGAGAGAGTCTGTCTTTCTCTACACACAATCTGTCCCTGTATTTAGTTCTCATGCTAGTGAGGGCTGAGAATCCACTCTCACATAGGTATGTGGTTGCAAAAGGCATCATCAGTGTCTTGCACACGCAACTCACTCAGGTGCTTTGCTATATCACATTTGACGTTGTCTGTAAGCTTGAGTTAATTTGCACACACAAAATCATACAATGATGGAAAGATCTATGTGTTGTCCTTGTTAATGCAGACAGAGAAGAGCTCCAACTTCTTACTCAAAGCCTCAACTGTGTTTATTTTCAGCAAACTTTTTTTAACCTGTAAATATTTGTATGAACATAACATTCAACAACAGACAAACTGAACAAGTTCCACAGACTTGACTAACAGAAACACTGACATTCTTGTCTTGCAGGAAATCAAGCACAGATCGAGCAGTTGGTGGCATTGTCATGCTGGAGGGTCATGTCAGGATGAGCCTGCAGGAAGGGTACCACATGAGGGAGGAGGATGTCTTCCCTGTAACGCACAGCGTTGAGATTGCCTGCAATGACAACAAGCTCAGTCCAATGACGCTGTGACACACCGCCCCAGACCATGACGGACCCTCCACCTCCAAATCGATCCTGAGTACCGGCCTTGATGTAACGCTTATTCCTTTGACGATAAACGCAAATCTGACCATCACCCCTGGTGAGACAAAACCGTGACTCGTCAGTGAAGAGCACTTTTTGCCAGTCCTGTCTGGTCCAGCGACAGTGGATTTATGCCCGAATGCAACGTTGTTGCCGGTAATGTCTGGTGAGGACCTGCCTTACAACAGGCCTACAAGCCCTCTGTCCAGCCTCTCTCAGCCTATTGCAGACAGTCTGAGCACTGATGGAGGGATTGTGCATTCCTGGTGTAACTCGGGCCATTGTTGTTGCCATCCTGTATCTGTCCCGCAGGTGTGATGTTCGGATGTACCGATCTTGTGCAGATGTTGTAAAACATGGTCTGCCACTGCGAGGCCGATCAGCTGTCCGTCCTGTCTCCCTGTAGTGCTGTCTTAGGCGTCTCGCAGTACGGATATTGTAATTTATTGCCCTGGCCACATCTGCAGTCGTCATGCCTCCTTGCAGCATGCCTAAGGCACTTTCACGCAGATGAGCAGGGACCCTGGGCATCTTTCTTTTGGTGTTTTTCAGAGTCAGTAGAAGGGTCTCTTTAGTGTCCTAAGTTTTCATAACTGTAACCTTAACCTCTCTGCGATCATCCGGGACGCTAGCGTCCCACTTCGCCAACAGCCAGTGAAATTGCAGGGCGCCGAATTCAAAACAACAGAAATCTCATAATTAAAATTCCTCAACCATACAAGTATTTTACACCATTTTAAAGATACACTTCTCGTTAATCCAGCCACAGTGTCAGATTTCAAAAAGGCTTTCCTATGAAAGCAGAACATATCATTATGTTAGGTCAGCAACTAGTCACAGAAAGCATTCAGCCATTTTCCAACCAAAGAGAGGTGTCACAGCCATAGCCGCCAAATTGTGGAGTCAACAAAAGTCATAAATAGCATTATAAATCTTCACTTACGTTTACTGATCTTCGTCGGAATGCACTCCCAGGACTCCCACAAGAAATGTTTGTTTTGTTCGATTACGTCCATATTTATGTCCAAATACCTCCGTTTTGTTCGCATTTAGTTCACTATTCCAAAGGCACAATGCGCGAATGCAAAATGCAGACGAAAAGTCAAGAGTTCCATTACAGTTTGTATAAACATGTCAAACGATGTTTACAATCAATCTTTAGGGTCTTTTTTATAACACATCTTCAATAATATTCCAACCGGACAATAGCGTATTCATTACAGAGGAAAAAGAAGGAACGGCGCGCTCGTGTGACCACGCAGTAAACAACTGATTGGCCTCAGCCTAGTCCACTTGTTGAAACAGCTCTTATTCAACACCCTTCCAGAAAAGAAGCCTCAAACAATTTTCTAAAGACTGTTGACATTTGCTGGAAGCCTTGGGAAGTGCAATCTGTTCCCATAGACACAGCATATTGGATAGGCAATCACTTAAATGAAACTACAAATATTTCCCACTGCCTGGTTGGATTTGTCTCAGGTTTTCACCTGCCATATGAGTTCTGTTATACTCACAGACATCATTCAAACAGTTTTAGAAACTTCAGAGTGTTTTCTATCCAATATTACTAATAATAATGGGGCAAAAAAGTATTTAGTCAGCCACCAATTGTGCAAGTTCTTCCACTTAAAAAGATGAGAGAGACCAGTAATTTTCACGACAGGTACACCTATTAGCATCTGGGACAGAGTAGCAGGCAGTTTACTCTGGGCACCTTATTCATCCAAGCTACTCAAAAATGCTCCCCTGTCACCAAGAAGTTAATTGCCTACTGTCTGTATGCTGTTATTGTATTAATGACCGTTCCAAAGGTGCATGTTCATTAATTGTTTATGGTTCATTGAACAAGCATGGGAAACAGTGATTAAACCCTTTACAATGAAGATCTGTGAAGTTATTTGGATTTTTACGAATTATCTTTGAAAGACAGGGTCCAGAAAAGGAATGATTTTTTTTGTTGCTGAGTTTATATATTTTTCAAATAAGAATCACGTTTTTATTTGGCGTACCGCCGACGGCATTGCACGTACTACCTGCTCTATACCATTTTACAGGTACAGCGACTTGTGTACTTTACAGGTGGTTTGTTTCAATGAAATGCCAATTATCCCAAAGTGAGCAGTCTGCACTGCTGGGCAGTGAGATTGTTTTGGGAGGTATGTAAGATGGGAGGGTATTCACGCCTTTTATTTCCTTCTCTCCATTTGGGAAATTTTGTTTGCTTCTCTTGTTTCATCACCTCTTTTCACTACATCTCTCTTGTGGGCTGTCTCTCACTCTCACATTCTCTATCTCGTTCCCTCTCTCATATCCCCCTGTTTTGCTCAGCCCAGGTGGCACAGTTTGCCTTCTAGGACCCTTTTCCTGGAAACGGCCCTATGGTTGAGGCCACCTCGGGGCAAGATGGGAAGGAGTAGGGGGAACAGGCATCTTCCTGCAAATCACATGGTACAGGAGGTGCCTTCACTTCTTGTCTTAAATATGTTCAGCTTGTGGTCTACGATGTGGTTGAGAGATAAATGGAAGCATGGAGTACAGTGGGCAATTACCCTGATATGCCAACTACACATATGTGTCCATCCTGCCACAGCTTTGTGTAGTATTTTGTGTAGTATTTCTACACCACTGTTTTAGTTAGCTTCGTTATGTGTGTCAGCCTGCCCCACCCTTGTGAGTTCTGGTGTTCTCTGCTTATCCTGTCTCCCTCTATCCAGCCCCCTCATTCCTGCCAGACCCTGAGGATCACGTGACCTCTGTATAGGTTTTCCATAAATTCCTCACATTCAACCAATGGGCATCCAGTATCACAACCTTCGGTTTCCCTGTTACCTCATTCCTGCCTGCACATGTGCTTTCTTCAGTCTCTCTCCCTATAGGTCAATGTATAGGCTAATTTATAGTTCAAGGCCAAGCAGTACCTCGCACAATGCACAGCACACTGTATTGCTGATCAGGCACAGGTTGTTGGAAGAGTATGTTGTCAGAGAGAGACATTACATGTGAAAGTTTATTCCATTACATTAGTCCTCAGAGGCCCTGATGAAACAACATATAGAAAACATCTTTCATCCTGGTGTCAACTATAGACATGTTGGCCTATTTATTATTCGCTGCAATGTATTTTTTTTGTATATCACAATCAAATTCATATAATTAATGTATAGCTCTTATCTGCAGCCTATTCACACTGCTGTTTTTTCATGAGCTTTTTATCTTGTAAAAAAACACACTTCCTGTGTTCTTTACTTGCTGTTTGTTTAAACTTTTTCCTGACATTTCTGTTATGCATGTTGTTTTCTGTTTTAATTTGATACATTTATTTTCCAGCTGTGTTTTATCAGCTGGTGAACACTTTCAATATCTTAATCGCTTAGTACAATTAGTAAAAATAAAACAATTCCAACAGACCCATATGCACACATACCATCATTATAGATTAATTACATTTCTGCCTGGTGTTGCATTGTTTTGCAAGTGGTGTTGCAAAGATCCTGTGATTGCCAATATAACAGATATTCTACATTTCTTAATCCTCCAGACCAGGTATTTCCAAACTGTGGTACGCGCAATGCTGTCGAGGGTACGCCAAATAAAATTGTGATTCACTTTTAAAAGATGTATTTTTTCTTCACATTTTCCAACAGTATATTTATATTTTTCAACAAGTGAGTTTTTTTTCTCACCTGAGTAGCCTTGTTTCACTGCCAAAATAAAATACAATTATCTAGTGTTCAGCGAAATAACAACACAATGTCAAATACAGGTAGCCTAGTCAAATAATTAACATCCAATCACATTAACCATTACTCTCTCACGGGAAACCTTCACTCATAAGCAGACATTTAGAAACGAAACATGACCATTTGAAAAATAAGCCACGGGAGTTTTTTGAGCGAGAATAAACGTGACTTTCGAGTAGTAAGACATGTATAAAAGCAACAGATACCATTAAGAAGGGGCTAGAAGCGTCTTATATGATGAGCTACCGAGTAGCTAGGACATGTTATTATATTGGACTTTGAGGTTTCATTACATGCATACATAATACCACAAGAGGATCTGAAGGAAGCTGCTCCTGCGTTGTCTTGGCTGTGTGCTTAAGGTCGTTTTCCTGTTGAAAGGTGAACCTTCGCCCCAGTCTGAGGTCCTGAGCGCTCTGGAGCAGGTTTCATCAAGATTCTCTGTACATTGCTCTTTTCATCTTTCCCTAGATCCTGACTAGTCTCCCAAGTCCCTGTCGTTGAAAAACATCCCCACAGCATGATGCTGCCACCACTGTGCTTCACCATAGGGATGGTGCCAGGTTTCCTCCAGATGTGACACTTGGCATTCAGGCCAAAGAGTTGAATCTTGGTTTCATCAGACCAGAGAATCTTTTTTTCTCATGGTCAGAGTCTTTAGGTACCTTTTGGCAAACTCCAAGCGGACTGTCATTTGCCTTTTACTGAAGACTGGCTTCCGCCTGACCACTCGACCACAAAAGCCTGATTGGTGGAGTGCTTCAGAGACGGTTGTTCTTCTGGAAGATTCTCTCATCTCCACAGAGAAACTCTAGAGCTCCCTGACCAAGGACCTTCTCCCCTGATTACTCAGTTTGGCTGGGCGGAGAGCTCTAGGAGGAGTCTTGGTGGTTCCAAACTTCTTCCATTTAAGAATGGACGTTCAATGCAGCAGAAATGTTTTTGGACCCTTCCCCAGATCTGTGCCTTGACACAGTCCTGTATTGGAGCTCTATTGACAATTCCTTTGACCTCATGGCTTGGTTTTTGCTCTGACATGCACTGTCAACCATGGAACCTTATATAGACAGGTGTGTGCATTTCCAAATCATGTCCACAGGTGGACACCAATCAAGTTGTAGAAACATCTCAAGGATGATCAATGGAAACAGGATGTACCTGAGCTCAACTTCTAGTCTCATAGCAAAGTGTCTAAATACCTTTGTAAATAAGGTGTCTGTTTTTTTATTTTAATACATTTGCTAAAATTTCTAACGACCTGTTTTCCCTTTGTCATTATGGGGTATTGTGTGTAGATTGAGGATTTTTATTTATTTAATCCATTTTAGAATACGGCTGTAACAAAACAAAGACATGGAAAAATCCAGGGGGAATACTTTCTGAATGCACTGTATTTACTTTTTTTTATGTTATTCATGTCAAATGTAAACACTCATTCATAATAATGTACCTAAGATTGCATAATAATGTACATAATGTTTATAATCAGTTTATTTGCAGATATTTTCAAATAAAGTGTTATATACTCCCATTACCAGTCCACAGACCCACTCCAAAAGGCTTTCGGAGCCATCATCGACTCAGTGGGTTTTGTCCAACATGTCTCTGGACCCACTCACTGTCACAGTCATACGCTGGACCTAGTTTCGTCCCATGGAATAAATGTTGTGGATCTTAATGTTTTTCCTCATAATCCTGGACTATCGGACCACCATTTTATTACGTTTGCAATTGCAACAAATAATCTGCTCAGACCCCAACCAAGGAGCATCAAAAGTCGTGCTATAAATTCACAGACAACACAAAGATTCCTTGATGCCCTTCCAGACTCCCTCTGCCTACCCAAGGACGCCAGAGGACAAAAATCAGTTAACCACCTAACTGAGGATCTCAATTTAACCTTGCACAATACCCTAGATGCAGTTGCACCCCTAAAAACTAAAAACATTTCTCATAAGAAACTAGCTCCCTGATACACAGAAAATACCCGAGCTCTGAAGCAAGCTTCCAGAAAATTGGAACTGAAATGTTGCGCAGCAACTCACTGCCTTCCTGAAGACAAACAATGTATACGAAATGCTTCAGTCTGGTTTTAGACCCCATCATAGCACTGAGACGGCACTTGTGAAGGTGGTAAATGACATTTTAATGGCATCGGACCGAGGCTCTGCATCTGTCCTCGTGCTCCTAGACCTTAGTGCTGCTTTTTATACCATCGATCACCACATTCTTTTGGAGAGATTGAAAACCCAAATTGGTCTACACGGACATGTTCTGGCCTGGTTTAGATCTTATCTGTCGGAAAGATATCAGTTTGTCTCTGTGAATGGTTTGTCCTCTGACAAATCAACTGTAAATTTCGGTGTTCCTCAAGGTTCCGTTTTAGGACCACTATTGTTTTCACTATATATTTTACCTCTTGGGGATGTTATTCGAAAACATAATGTTAACTTACACTGCTATGCGGATGACACACAGCTGTACATTTCAATGAAACATGGTGAAGCCCCAAAATTGCCCTCGCTAGAAACATGTGTTTCAGACATAAGGAAGTGGATGGCTGCAAACTTTCTACTATTAAACTCGGACAAAACAGAGATGCTTGTTCTAGGTCCCAAGAAACAAAGAGATCTTCTGTTGAATCTGACAATTAATCTTAATGGTTGTATAGTCGTCTCAAATAAAACTGTGAAGGACCTCGGCGTTACTCTGGACCCTGATCTCTCTTTTGAAGAACATATCAAGACCATTTCGAGGACAGCTTTTTTCCATCTACATAATATTGCAAAAATCCGAAACTTTCTGTCCAAAAATGATACAGAAAAATTAATCCATGCTTTTGTCACTTCTAGGTTAGACTACTGCAATGCTCTACTTTCCAGCTACCCGGATAAAGCACTAAATAAACTTAAGTTAGTGCTAAATACGGCTGCTAGAATCCTGACTAGAACCAAAAAATGTGATCATATTACTCCAGTGCTAGCCTCTCTACACTGGCTTCCTGTCAAAACAAGGGCTGATTTCAAGGTTTTACTGCAAACCTACAAAGCATTACATGGGCTTGCTCCTACCTATCTCTCTGATTTGGTCCTGCCGTACATACTTACACGTACGCTACGGTCACAAGACGCAGGCCTCCTAATTGTCCCTAGAATTTCTAAGCAAACAGCTGGAGGCAGGGCTTTCTCCTATAGAGCTCAATTTTTATGGAACGGTCTGCCTACCCATGTCAGAGACGCAAACTCGGTTTCAACCTTTAAGTCTTTACTGAAGACTCATCTCTTCAGTGGGTCATATGTTTGAGTGTAGTCTGGCCCAGGAGTGGGAAGGTGAACGGAAAGGCTCTGGAGCAACGAACCGCCCTTGCTGTCTCTGCCTGGCCGGTTCCCCTCTTTCCACTGGGATTCTCTGCCTCTAACCCTATCACAGTCACTGGCTTACTGGGGCTCTCTCATGCCGTCCCTGGAGGGGGTGCGTCACCTGAGTGGGTTGATTCACTGTTGTGGTCATCCTGTCTGGGTTGGCGCCCCCATGGGTTGTGCCGTGGCGGAGATCTTTGTGGGCTGTTACGAATCCCTTTTGGCCCGACAGTCTAGGGGGGGGATGGTAATGAGACCCGTAACATAACTCATGCAAATTATTATTGTGACAAAGTAAAAGTGTGCACGAAATAACCACAGAAATCTACCGTCAAACTCTAGGTTTATTTATAAACACACGGTAATGGGGGGAGCAGGAAAAGGGGCTGAGCTGGACCCAAGGAAAGAAACAGTAAGTATTCAAAAACACCCCTAAGCTAGACTAGCCTACTTTAACAACAGCTAACTAACTAACCAAAAATACAGTGGGTGGTCCGCCCAGTTCTAACTAGTGTATTTAACAAAGTTCACCTACGGGTACTGTATGCCCATGGGCGACTTGTCTTGGTTTCCCCCTTTTCCCACCAGCAACAAACAAATACCATAACCAAAAATAATACTCACAGGTGATGACAAAGTGCTATGAAGTGCTTTAAACAAAAGAGAGGTTAAGACACAAAGTGAGAGTGAAACACAGAGACCTACAGACATGGCATTTACAGAGAGATTGATCTGAGCTGAGCTGCTTTAGAACAAACAAATGATGGGGTTTTTAAACCATGGGGAAGGAACTGTGATAGGTCAGGAAATAGGAGGAGGTGTGTCTTCTGATTGATGATTGATTGTTGACTGATTGGGGAGTGATGGTTTTCACCTGTGAGGGGAGAAGGAGAGAAAAGAAACACACACACAGGATACACACACACACAGGATAACTGTATTCGTAACACTCCCACCCTTAAAAGAGCAACCCTAGGGGTTGCGACTACAGTATTTCAATGAATACTTACAACAAAGCAACCACCTTGCAAAACATACAGAAATCATTTTCACACACGAGACAAAGCATCTGCCAACACATTATCGTTAACAAAAAAACTGGTTACCCGATTTTGTCTTCGGTAACGGTCCGACACAATCAACCACCACATGCTCGAATGGTTCACCTATGACAGGTATGGGACAAAGAGCGGGAGGAATAACCTGATTTGGTTTTCCTGTTATCTGACATGTGTGGCATGTCCGACAGCAATAAGTTCAACGTTCTTTGCTTCTTTCCTGGGCTGTTTGTCAGAGGTGATCAGCTTCTCAGAGGTATCACACAATCCATCCTCTTGATCAACCTCTTTGAACAGAACAGTGTTCGACAAATCTATCTCGTCACCCTCTTGTAGTGCCTGAGCACGAGTGACAGCACAAGCGGGGAACACATGTGGATAACTCTGTGCCAGCTCATTAGAGAGAGAGTGGTCACTTTTATCCAATACTTCCAATACGGGTACTACCTTTCCTCCGGCAATATCGTTACCCATTATAAAGGTCACACCTTTCACTGGCAACATAGGGCGTACCCCCACTCTGAATATTCCACTGATTAACTCAGAGTGTACTTTCACAAAGTGCAATGGCACTGGGACAAAACCCATTTCAATACCCTGCACTAACACACTGGAACCACAGTATGTATCGTCAGATAAGGGCAACACATCAGACAATATAAACGACTGCGCCGCACAAGTATCTCTAAGGATTTTAACCGGGCGCTGAGACGATTCGTCATTCGTTAGGGACACAAACCCCTCGAAAATGAATGGTTCATAACGGCGGTCGGGGACTGAGACTTTCAAACTACAGTTACCCTGAGGCACCTGTTTTGTTGCCGACCTCTTAACCGTACGAATTAGAGCAACACCTGTTGGTGGCTTGGCACGAAGAGGCATCCCTTGTTTGCGTTTAAGCAGGAAGCAATCATTAATCATATGTCCTACTTTATGACAATAGAAACAGGGACGCTCATTCTTCTGGCGTGCTTGATATACTACTGCTGGCCGACTAGGGCTAAAGGTAGGAAACTCAGTGGCTCTACTCTCAGTTTGAGCCGAAAACACACTCTTGTGCGTCAACACAAACTCGTCTGCCAACACAGACGCTTCTGCCAGACAGGATACTTTCTGTTCGTTTAGGTAAACTACAATGCGTTCGGGTAAGCAATTTTTAAACTCTTCCAACAAGATTAACTCCCGGAGAGAGTTGAAATCAGTTACCTTACTAGCAGCATGCCATTTATCAAACAGATTTCCCTTGTCTCTAGCAAATTCCACATAAGTCTTACTAGAAGACTTTCTATGAGACCTAAATCTCTGTCGGTATGCCTCAGGCACAAGCTCATAGGCACGAAGAACAGTAGCTTTGACCACTTCATAATTCAAACTGTCCTCCAGAGGTAGCGCTGACAAAACCTCTTGGGCTTTACCAGTTAATTTACACTGAAGTAATAGGCACCATACCTCTTCAGGCCATTTCAATGCTACGGCTATACGCTCAAATACACAAAAATAGGAGTCAACCTCTGACTCTCTGAACAAAGGTACTAAGGCAATCTGCCTACTAATGTCAAACGTGTTTGACACAGCAGGTGAGGACTGCTCACAAACAGGCACAGTAGGACTGGAGGCTAGCCTCGCTGTCTCTGCCTCCAGTTCCATCTGGCGCATTTTGAACTCCAACTGCCTTTGTTCTCTGTCTGCCTCAATTTTACACATCTCCAAATGTCGTTGTTCTCGTTCTTTTTCTGCCTCTATTTTACACATCTCCAACTGGAGAGTCTCTCGCCTAATTTGGGCTCTCTCTTCCACCTCCAGTTGGAACTGTGCTAAACGGACATCCCTCCTGGCATCACCATTTGACAGTGGGGAGAGTGGATCAAAACGGGACAATGTGGCTGGTGTTTTAGCCTCTCCCTCATTATCAGACACCAATGGGCTCACAGGAGCAGCAACATCCCCTACAGGGGTAGTAGGCTCAGGCAGCGGTAACACAAGCACCTGCTCTTCCAACAATACATTTAATACTAGCCGTTTAAACTCCGCCTTAACTAAACTCTGCGGAATCGATACTGAATAATGGTCAGCCAAGGTCATTAAATCAACTCTACGACATTTGTCAAAAACCTCCCACGAAGGGTTATCCAAAAAGGATTTCAAATCAAAAGTAGTCATTTTACACTACTTCACAAGTGCCAAAGAAAATAGCAAACACTAATGCTACTTCAGCTATGACGCTCAACACTGAACTATACCACTACAACAATCTACATGAGCGGCATGGGTGTCAGTTATGACAGATCCCGGACGAGGCTCCACTTATGTTACGAATCCCTTTTGGCCCGACGGTCTAGGGGGGGATGGTAATGAGACCCGTAACATAACTCATGCAAATTATTATTGTGACAAAGTAAAAGTGTGCACGAAATAACCACAACAACAGAAATCTACCGTCAAACTCTAGGTTTATTTATAAACACACGGTAATGGGGGGAGCAGGAAAAGGGGCTGAGCTGGACCCAAGGAAAGAAACAATAAGTATTCAAAAACACCCCTAAGCTAGACTAGCCTACTTTAACAACAGCTAACTAACTAACCAAAATTACAGTGGGTGGTCCGCCCAGTTCTAACTAGTGTATTTAACAAAGTTCACCTACGGGTAGTGTATGCCCATGGGCGACTTGTCTTGGTTTCCCCCTTTTCCCACCAGCAACAAACAAATACCATAACCAAAAATAATACTCACAGGTGATGACAAAGTGCTATGAAGTGCTTTAAACAAAAGAGAGGTTAAGACACAAAGCGAGAGTGAAACACAGAGACCTACAGACATGGCATTTACAGAGAGATTGAGCTGAGTTGAGCTGCTTTAGAACAAACAAATGATGGGGTTTTTAAACCATGGGGAAGGAACTGTGATAGGTCAGGAAATAGGAGGAGGTGTGTCTTCTGATTGATGATTGATTGTTGACTGATTGGGGAGTGATGGTTTTCACCTGTGAGGGGAGAAGGAGAGAAAAGAAACACACACACAGGATACACACACACACAGGATAACTGTATCCGTAACATGGGCTATACTCAGCCTTGTCTCAGGATGGTAAGTTGGTGGTTGAAGATATCCCTCTTGTGGTGTGGGGGCTGTGCTTTGGCAAAGTGGGTGGGGTTATATCCTTCCTGTTTGGCCCTGTCCGGGGGTGTCCTCGGATGGGGCCACAGTGTCTCCTGACCCCTCCTGTCTCAGCCTCCAGTATTTATGCTGCAGTAGTTTGTGTCGGGGGGCTAGGGTCAGTTTGTTATATCTGGAGTACTTCTCCTGTCCTATTCGGTGTCCTATGTGAATTTAAGTGTGCGTTCTCTAATTCTCTCCTTCTTTCTTTCTCTCTCTCGGAGGACCTGAGCCCTAGGACCATGCCCCAGGACTACCTGACATGATGACTCCTTGCTGTCCCCAGTCCACCTGGCCATGCTGCTGCTCCAGTTTCAACTGTTCTGCCTTAATATTATTAGACCATGCTGGTCATTTATGAACATTTGAACATCTTGGCCATGTTCTGTTATAATCTCCACCCGGCACAGCCAGAAGAGGACTGGCCACCCCACATATGCTCTCTCTAATTCTCTCTTTCTTTCTCTCTCTCGGAGGACCTGAGCCCTAGGACCGTGCCCCAGGACTACCTGACATGATGACTCCTTGCTGTCCCCAGTCCACCTGACTGTGCTGCTGCTCCAGTTTCACTGTTCTGCCTTATTATTATTCGACCATGCTGGTCATTTATGAACATTTGAACATCTTGGCCATGTTCTGTTATAATCTCCACCCGGCACAGCCAGAAGAGGACTGGCCACCCCACATAGCCCGGTTCCTCTCTAGGTTTCTTCCTAGGTTTTGGCCTTTCTAGGGAGTTTTTCCTAGCCACCGTGCTTCTACACCTGCATTGCTTGCTGTTTGGGGTTTTAGGCTGGGTTTCTGTACAGCACTTTGAGATATCAGCTGATGTACGATGGGCTATATAAATACATTTGATTTGATTTGATTACCACAATCATACTCTAGGTTGAAAATACAATGTAGGCCATCAATCAAAGGCAAGATAACTAGTTGATAAGAAATGTATAAAATACTGAATGCCTCAGCAAAGGCTTTGTTTTATTTTACTGTTATGACTGATGATACTTTTTAATTACTGGTCATCGGTGATCCGGGCCTCTCCCGGTCTGAGTGATTCAATTATGCATTAGGATTCTTAACGGCTAGCAGGTAGAGTAGCGCTTAAGAGCGTTGGGCTGGTAACCGAAAGGTCGCTGTTTCGAATGCCGAGCCGACTAGTTGAAACATCTGTTGATGTGCCCTTGAGCAAGGCACTTAACCCAAAATACTCCTGTAAGTCGCCCTTCTTCTAAATTACTGAAATGTAAAGAGGTAGCTAATTTTAGCCTATATGATAAATCTAAAATGTGGTTTGTAACCAAAAGATTGGTGATGCACATGGTCAAAACGAAAAAGTATGCTGCCTTTATAGTCTTTAGTTCACATGTTTTACATGGTAGTAATTTATTCCTTTGTTCTCTGTAGCTGCAGATAGTTGGTGATCATTTTGTCAATTTCACCCACATATGTATACGTCATATACATACATTTACTGTAAAATAAATAAAGAGCATTTGGAATAATATTTAGCATGTAAATATGCAATTAAATAAATAAGTTTAGGATATCAAAACAGTTTTGCATGCTATATCGATAATACTGTAGCGACCCGCACAGACAGCTGTGTGTTATGTGTTAGGCTAGGAGGTGGTTGTGTTGTACTGACCAGTACCCGGTGTTCGCGGGGTCCGACCTGTCAATCAACCTGCTATCTGCCAATCACGGGAATGCCTGGAATGTTCTGATGCCGGGCATCCTGGTGGTTGGCGGAGTGGCGTGGAGGGGGGTTGGGCAGGGGGGTGGAGCATTGGAAGTTAAGACCAGGTTCAGCCTTTGTTCTCTCTCTCTTACGTCTGGGTTTCACAAGAGAAGGTCACGATTGGCTTGTGGGTTATCTGTCATCTATTTGGCGTGTGCTACGGCCCAAACAGTAGCCTGTGTAAAGTTGGTGTAATAAACCGTCAATTCGTAAACTCAAGCCTCTGTCTGGACAATTGTTCATTTATGATCTAGTCAGGTCATTACATTGGTGTCAGAAGTAAAAACGTTGATACAAGTTAGCCAGCTAGCTAGCTGACTTATGTGGCTAGCTACCGTAGGTGAGAACGGGGATTGAAAATGCTTCGAGGAATCCGAAAGTGAAGGTGGAGGTAGGGGACGATTATGGCCAAGGAGGTGCGTGTGAATGGACGTCGGGGCTCTGTCTGAGGAGATCGCCAGGGCGTCGGAGCGCAGAGGCCGCTTGAGGAGGACGTTAGAGCGATGGCGGCTGAAGCGGGCATGAGTGCTTCGTCGAATGTATTTCGCGCGGATTCTGGTGGGCGGACCGAAGTGGTGACGTCGACGCGGCGTGACGAGGAATCTGGGGCTCAGGATGTAAACAAACATGGCGGCGCCCAGTTCCCGGCTGCGTCCGTATCTGTTAAGACCCCGAAGTATTCCGGTAAGGCGGATTGGGAAGCTTTTCATGCTCAGTTTGAACTGTTAGCTCATTTTAGGGGTGGTCGGATGAAGAAAGGGCACTGCAGTTGGCTTTATGCCTCACGGATGAAGCTCTGGCCTGTTTGATATTGATTAGCCCCGAGGACAGGCATGATTATGGGGCTTTAGTGGGAGCACTGAGGAGGCGCTATGGACAGTGTGTACAGCCCGGGCTACTGCGCTCCGAACTGAGTAATAGACGCAGGCAGCCTGGAGAGCCTCTACGGGTGCTAGCTAATGACATTGAGAGCCTCTCTCTGCGGGCATATGCTCACATGCCCCCCTCCGTGCAGAGCGAGCTAGCACGGGACCAGTTCATACAGGCGCTCTCTCCTACGGAGCTGTGCATACAGACCCAGCTGGCTCATCCTGAGTCATTGCAGACAGCCTTGGAGATGGCTTTGGAGAGGGAGCTGGTGTGGGCTGGGGCTTCAGTTGGGGCTTTGGTGGGGGTGCAGGGAGACACACCCTCTGTGCGAGCTGGGGGGCAGAGCAGCCCGGAGCCGGAAAAGCCTGCTTGGGTGGCCGAAATGACAAAACTCATTCGTGCTGTGTCGCTACAGGCGGAACGAAACACACGCCCTGGTCCCAGGGTCTGCTGGGGTTGTGGCCAGCCAGGCCATCTGCGCCGAGATTGCCCCATGTCCCCCAGAGCTCAGGGAAACGGCTCGGGGTCCGCATAGACCGGGTAGTGCGGACCCCTGGCTTTCTATCCCAACCACCATCATCTTCAGGAGGAGCCCACCGGCACAGACGGGAAGCAAGGCTCCACTTCCCCCAGAAGCAGACGAGGGCAAGCGGATGGAGCCTGTTGTTGTGGTGGGCCGGACCTGTGTTGGGGACTTTTGTCATGTCCCTGTCACTGTGGAGGGGGTGCCCTGCTCCGCCCTGGTGGACACTGGGTCCACAGTAACCCTGGTGAGGCCAGATATTGTGCCAGGTTGGACTCAGTGTGAGCCTACAACTGTGCAGCTCCGCACAGTCACAGGTGAGCTGGCACCCATGAAAGGGAAGGGAATAATGACTCTGACAGTAGGGGGCAGGACTGTGCGTCATCCTGTGTGGGTGGCGGCTGTGCAGGACCCTTGTATCCTGGGGTTGGACTTTCTTAGGAGCACAGGCTGCCAGTTAGACCTAAATAGGGGCACACTGAGCTTCCAGGGAGGGACGGAAGTCACCATGGCCCCCCCTAATGTCACATTCACTCAACCCAACAAACCCTTTACTCCAACAGTTAAAGCAGCAGAGACTCATGGCTGCGCCCCTCCCCACAGCTGTGTGTGACTTTTCCCCAGTCCCCCTGTCACCTACGGCAGTGTGTTACATTCCCCAGCTACCTCCATGACACAGCCCTCTGTGAGCCCGGGCCGCACCCCCAGCCCAGCTACCCCAGATGGGAGAGGAGAGGACACTGTCTGCAGTGAGGGAGATATGGGGGAGGAACTGTGTTGGTCTTGACCCTGAGCAGCAGGAACGGTTGTGGCAGTTGCTGTTTGAATTCAGAGACAGCTTTGCGTTGAGTGAGGAAGAGGTGGGTCAGACTCATCTGGTGCAGCATGAGATCGACACAGGTGATGCTCGACCCATCAAGATGCGTCCCCGCCGTATCCCGCTGGCACGCCAGGAGGCGGCAGACAAGGCTGTGTTGGAGATGCAGCGGGCAGACTTCATTGAGCCCTCAGACAGCCCCTGGGTGGCGCCAGTCGTCATGGTTCCGAAGAAGGGGGGCAAGCTGAGGTTCTGTGCGGACTACAGGCGGCTGAATGAGGTAACCAGGAAGGACTCATACCCCATACCACGTATCGATGAGTCGCTGGACCTGGTTAGGGGGTCCTCCTGGTTCTCCTCACTAGACCTCCGCAGTGGCTACTGGCAGGTGCCCCTCTCCCCAGAGGCCAGAGCCAAAACTGCGTTCTCCACTAACAGAGGACACTGGCAGTTCAAGGTCCTGTGCTTTGGCCTGTGCAACGCTCCAGCTACTTTTGAGCGTTTGATGGACATGGTGCTGGATGGCATCCCCCGACAGCAGTGTCTGGTAAACCTCGATGACATCCTGGCCCATGGCAGCTCCTTCCAGTCAGCCCTGGGGGCGCTACGGCGTGTGCTGGAGAGGGTGGCTGCCGCAGGTCTGAAGCTCCACCCCGAGAAGTGCCACTTCATGAGGAGAGAGGTGTCCTTCTTGGGCCACCGAGTGGGGAAGGAGGGGATCAGCACCATGGAGGACAAGGTAGGGGCTGTCAGAGACTGGCCCACCCCCACCGACCAGCGTCAGCTGAAGAGCTTCCTGGGCCTGGCCTCGTACTACAGGAGGTTTGTACGGGGCTTCTCAAGCGTTGCTGCTCCACTGAACCGCCTGCTGCCGAAGGACAAGGCTTTCACTTGGACAGTGGAGTGTGAGGAGGCGTTCAACACCCTCAAATGTGCACTGATCGAGGCCCCGTGCTCGCCCCCTGACCTCACCTTGCCCTTTATCCTGGACACAGACGCGAGCAATGTGGGCATGGGTGTGGTGCTGGCCCAGGTGGGGCCAGAGGGGAGAGAGTGGTGGCGTACTTCAGCAAAACATTTGACAAACATGAGCGCCGCTACTGTGTCACCCGGCGGGAGCTCTTGGCTGTTGTGGCTTCCGTCAAACACTTCAAGTACTACCTGGGTGGTCTGCCCTTTACTGTAAGGACTGACCACTCTGCTCTCCAGTGGCTCATGTCTTTCAGAGAGCCAGAGGGGCAGGTGGCACGCTGGTTGGAGGAGCTTCAGCCGTATGACTTCACGGTGGTGCACAGGGCAGGGGCACGCCACTCCAACGCCATGTCCCGTCGGCCCTGTACTGCAGACGGCTGCCGCCACTGTGAACGGAGAGAGGGACGGGAGAGAGAGCTGCGGGCAGAGGAGGGTGTCTGTGCCACAGTGTGTCGGACGAGCGGGCCTGTCTGCTGTGAGCTGCAGACTGTCGACGTGGCTGAATGGCGGCAGCAGCAGGGACGGGACACAGACCTACAGCCAGTGCTACAGTGGGTAGAGGCGCAGGTGAGGCCACCATGGGAAGAGGTGACAGCGCTCTCACTCGCGACCAAAGGGTTGTGGTCGAAGTTTGAGAGACTGCGGCTGGCTGATGGCGTGCTACAGCGGGCATGGAAGGAGTCAGCTACGGGAGAGGAGAGGTGGCAGGTGGTGGTCCCAAAAGCATTGCGGGAGGCTGTGCTCCAGAGTACTCATGGGGGGGTGGGGACTGGACACTTTGGGGTCACAAAAACACTGCGCCGTCTCCGTCAGGGCTTCTACTGGGGTCAGCACAAGAGGGATGTGGAGGACTTTTGTCGCCGCTGTGACAACTGCACAGCGAGAAAGGGCCCCCCAGGCCGCTCTCATGCTCAGCTCCAACAGTTCCCAGTGGGGGCTCCCATGGAGAGGGTGGGAGTGGATGTAGTTGGGCCGTTCCCCACCACAGACAGTGGAAACCGCTGGGTGCTCACGGCCATGGACTATTTCACAAAATGGCCCGAGGCCTATGCTCTGCCTGACCAGGAGGCAGAGACCATCATCGACGCCCTGACAGCGGGGATGTTCAGCAGGTTTGGAGCTGCAGAGTCCATCCACAGCGACCAAGGCAGAAACTTTGAGTCCCGTGTGTTCGCCACCATGTGTGAGAGGCTGGGTATGCACAAGACCCGCACTACTCCTCTCCATCCTCAAAGTGATGGCCTTGTGGAGCGCTTCAACAAAACGCTTGGACAGCAGCTGGCCATCGTCTCTTCCAAACACCAGCGTGACTGGGACAAGCACCTGCCTATGGTCCTCATGGCATGTCGCTCCGCTGTCCAAGACTCCACTTCCTGCACGCCTGCCCTCCTCATGCTGGGGAGAGAGATCCGCACCCCTGCGGAGATGGCGTTTGGTCGGCCCCTGGATAGCCCTCATGTTCCTCCGGGGCCGGAGTATGCCCGGAGACTCCAGGACCGCCTGGAGACAGCCCACACCTTCGCCAGAGAGCAGCTGGTGAATGCAGGTGTGAGGCAGAAAAGGAACTATGACGTGCACACCCGGGGAAGGAACTTTGTGGCTGGGGAGCTGGTCTGGGTCTACAGCCCCCTAAGGAAAAAAGGCAGATGCCCCAAGTTGGACAGTCACTGGGTGGGACCCTGCAGTGTCCTGGAGAGGGTAGGGGAGGTTGTGTACCGGGTGCAGCTTCCTCCCAGGGGGAGAAAGGTGGCACTGCACCGGGACAGGTTAGCCCCATACAGAGGGGCCTCTTCTCCCCAAACCCCAGGAACCCCCACAATTCCCCTCTCTGGCAATGACATTCTCCAGGCACCCACCCTCAGGTGCCGCAGACAAGGCTCCAGACAGCCCACTCCCCTGTCTCCCCCTGTGTCACCGCGTGGTTCCCCAGAGCCACGGACTGTATTACCCGTTCCCGCTTCCTTGTCACCCATATCCCTGCCTTCATCCCCTGGGTCCCAGAGGGGCACTCTGCGACCATCACGGCCACGCAGGCAAAGGAGACCTCCGGGTCGCTTCAGAGACTTTGTTTGTTCCCTCGGGGACGAGGGACTTTGTGGTGGGGGGGCTGTGTAGCGACCCGCACAGACAGCTGTGTGTTATGTGTTAGGCTAGGAGGTGGTTGTGTTGTACACCAGTACCCGGTGTTCGCGGGGTCCGACCTGTCAATCAACCTGCTATCTGCCAATCACGGGAATGCCTGGAATGTTCTGATGCCGGGCATCCTGGTGGTTGGCGGAGTGGCGTGGAGGGGGGTTGGGCAGGGGGGTGGAGCATTGGAAGTTAAGACCAGGTTCAGCCTTTGTTCTCTCTCTCTTACGTCTGGGTTTCACAAGAGAAGGTCACGATTGGCTTGTGGGTTATCTGTCATCTATTTGGCGTGTGCTACGGCCCAAACAGTAGCCTGTGTAAAGTTGGTGTAATAAACCGTCAATTCGTAAACTCAAGCCTCTGTCTGGACAATTGTTCATTTATGATCTAGTCAGGTCATTACAATACAGTATATTTGATGAGGCTATGAGCGAACACAGGAAATCGTTGCTATTTCAGAATCCTTGGGACGTCCAATATTGAATGTAAAATGGTTAAGATTAGGGGTAAGGGTTGGTTTAGAGTAGGGACGTTCCAATGGGTTCTAGATAGCACTAACCACACAGGAATGCGCTCAGGACGAAGCGGGTTGAGAAGAATGCCTGTGGTACTCCCACTTCTACGAGATCCAATCCACGACGACGAGCAGTTTCAAGGCGCCCCTGAAATCCCCAGAAGAGAAAAAACAAAGCATTCGATAAACGAAAACAATCCATTACTAATCACACACACCTATTCTTACTTTGGACCAATGTAATAAATTATTTTACCAATATATTTTCCGCTTTCTTATTGGAGATTATGGTCGTCAGGGTTGTTTATCAGTAGTAAGGGGAACTTGAAACCGGCCCCTGCCATTTCCCCTCGGTTGTTTTGCTTTTTTATCCTGGATTCTCCATGTTGGAGCAATAGCGAGGACTTGCCTAGTATTAGCTAGCTGTCAGAGGGGACCTTGGCGTTACAATAATATACATCGTGTTAAATGCATGAGACAAATTGGGTAGCTTGAACGTGGAAAGATAGCGGCAGCAAGCTGCAATTGCCACGAGAAAAAAACGTTTTTATCTAAATATTTTAGGATACCAACGGGTTGGTAAGCGCAATTGCTAACCAGGTAGCTGAATGTTGAAAGTAGCTACCTGCGAATTGGGGGAACGGATTGGACTTTGAGGGGCTGTGCATTTGTTAGATGGAAAGTTCTATTATCACTCAAGTGCAGAAAGAAGATAGTCAACTGCCGTCCAAGACAGGTAAATCCTCGGGTTTATTGGCGCGGTGTGATCACTTTTAAATATAATCTTGTTGAAGCTGACTCGGACACTAGCTAGCCAACTGGTAGCTAGCAAGCAAGCGGCTGCTACTAGGCTAGTAGCATGCTAATAGCTACACGCCAGTCTAGTTAATTAATGTAAGGACAGGTTTGAGTTGGTTTTGTCATGTGAACATTTTATTCAGGTTCTTGTTGAATGTGTTTCGAACATTTGGGTTATGGCCTGGATATATCCCAACTGCTTGATGTACTGAATCAGATTTGCCCACTGTGTGGGTGTCCATTTTACATTCAGCGCGCGAGTCAAATAATAGAACGTAGCGAGTTAGTGCTATTCATGTGCAGACGATAACATCAGTCAGGGATAGCGAACATCTGGATAGTTGTTGTTTGTTTTAACCGCAAACTTACAAACTACTGTCTTGTTGGCTAATATTATGCAAACCATCGATTCTAGCCTATATTGTCAGCCAGATACTCCATAGATTTTAAATATTTGTATAATTGAAAAGCTGTGAAACACAAGTGTTGACCGCCTAGATGTACTGTAATGTCTGGAATGTGCCTGATCGTTTTCGTTTGTTCAGACCGTCAGCTTGCATACTTTTGTTTGCAAATTGTCATATCAGTTTGTATAAATAATGTATATTTTGGCATGGATTTAACTACAGTCTTCATTCATGGACTGTCATGCAAATATCTGTCAAAGTAGACTCATTTTATTAGGGTGTTAGGGGACAAAATAAAACTTTGCCTCTGGTATTCTACTTTCTATTCCATGTTTTATAGAGAAGCTTCTTAGAACACTATTTCTTGATGATAGGATTTACCATGGCTGAGATCTTATTTTCAAATCAAATCAAATCAAATTTTATTTGTCACATACACATGGTTAGCAGATGTTAAATGCGAGTGTAGCGAAATGCTTGTGCTTCTAGTTCCGACAATGCAGTGATAACCAACAAGTAATCTAACTAACAATTCCAAAACTACTGTCTTATACACAGTGTAAGGGGATAAGGAACATGTACATAAGGATATATGAATGAGTGATGGTACAGAGCAGCATACAGTAGATGGTATCGAGTACAGTATATACATATGAGATGAGTGTGTAGACAAAGTAAACAAAGTGGCATAGTTAAAGTGGCTAGTGATACATGTGTTACATAAGGATGCAGTCGATGATGTAGAGTACAGTATATACATATGCATATGAGATTAATAATGTAGGGTAAGTAACATTATATAAGGTAGCATTGTTTAAAGTGGCTAGTGATATATTTACATAATTCCCATCAATTCCCATTATTAAAATGGCTGGAGTTGGGTCAGTGTCAATGACAGTGTGTTGGCAGCAGCCACTCACTGTTAGTGGTGGCTGTTTAACAGTCTGATGGCCTTGAGATAGAAGTTATTGGAAAATGTCAACATTAATCCCTTGTCATTAATGGCACCTAATCACCTGTCTGGATTCTTAAATTCAACACATTCTGTTCAGTGTCTCAAGATAGGTTGGTTATATTATTATAACATTTTCAGGGCTGATGTAGAACACAGATGATCCAAATTAAAGTAATTTATTCAATTAAAATGTGGTATTACAGTAATTTATGACTAATTTAACCTAGGGTGGTCATTATTAACATATATTTATGCAAGACTGAGTTTGTAGCAATTTATGAAGTAGGAATACAAATATTTGTATACTATTTTATGCAAATTAGTTACATAATATGGTAATTAGTTTGTAAGGAATTTGAAAAATACAGCATGTTAAGCCCACTCATTTAAAGTAAGCTGATCATACTAACATATATTGATGTTTTTTTGCATACAATTGGGATTAAGTAATAATAATAATAATGATTATTTTGACCAATTAGTAACTGTTTGGCTGTATTCAGTAGCTTAACTGATTAGACCTAGTGCCAAATAATACACCCAACCCTGTGCCACCTGCATACACACAGCCCCCAACACAGGCTGTGTGTGTGGTAATGCTGAAAAGTCTAACACAGACACACACTTCTCACTAAGTATAAACTGTAACATAGAAGGCTACTAGTCAAATTACAGCTTACTTCTAAGGTAAGCCTAAAACTGAGTTGAGTTACATTGTAATGTTATTTTTGGTTTTGATGAGTTACTCTGTGATAAGATGAACTGCACCATTTTGAGCAAATAATTAGCCTAGGCTCAGAAGTGACAGTGAGTTGCCTGCTAGCCAGTTGCAGAGAAGGATAGATGGGACACAATTTCAATTCACTGGTATTTACACTGAATAAAAATAAACACAACCATTTCAAAAAGATTTTACTGAGTTAGTTAATTTAAGCAAATCAATCAATTGAAATAAATCCATTAGGTGCTAATCTATGGAATTCACGTGATTGGGAATACCTAAATGCATCTGTTGGTCACATACACATCCCTACTTTTTTTTTAAGGTATCAGAAAACCAGTCAGTATCTGGTGTTTCATTTGCCTCATGCAGCACCACACGTCTCCTTCGCATAGAGTTGATCAGGCTGTTGATTATGGCCTGTGGAATGCTCTCCCATTCCTCTGGAATGGCTGTGTGAAGTTGCTGGATATTGGCGGGTACTGGAACACGATGTCGTACACGTCAATCCAGAGCATCCCAAACTTGCTCAATCATGAGACATGTCTGGTGAGTATGCAGGCCATGGAAGAACTAGGACATTTTCAGCATTCAGGAATTGTGTACAGATCCTTGCGACATGATGGTGTGCATTATCATACTGAAACATGAGGTGATTGCCGTGGATGAATGGCATGACAGTGGGCCTCGGGAGGTCGTGGCGGTATCTGCATTCAAATTGCCATCGATAAAATGCCATTTTATTCCTTGTCCGTAGCTTATGCCTGCCCATATTATTACCTCACCACCACGGGGCCCTCTGTTCACAACGTTGACATCAGCAAACCTCTTGTCCCCACATCTGCATGGTGCAGTTGAAACCGTGCCATTGGCCATCGAAGGTGAGCATTTGCCCACTGAAGTTGGTTATGACTCTGAACTGCTGTCAGGTCAAGACCCTGGTGAGCATGCAAATGCGCTTCCCTGAGACGTTTCTGACAGTTTGTGCAGAAATTATTTGGTTGTGCAAACCCACAGTCATCAGCTTTCCGGGTGGCTGGTGATAGACTATGCTGGAGGGTGAATAAGCCTGATGTGGAGGTCCTGGGTTGGCGTTGGTTACACATTGTCTGTGGTTGTGAGGCCGGTTGAACATACTGACATAGAGAAATTAACATTCAATTTTCTGTCAACAGCTCTGGTGGACATTCCTGCAGTCAGCATGCCAACTGCATGCTCCCTGAAAACTTGAGACATCTGTGGCATTGGGTTGTCTGAGACAACTGCCCATTTTAGTGGCCTTTTATCATCCCCAGCACATGGTGCACCTGTGTAATGATTATGCTGTTTAATCTGCTTCTTGATATGCCGCACCTGTTAGGTGGATGGATTATTTTGGTAAAGGAGAAATGCTCTCTAAAAGGGATGTAAACAAATTAGCACAAAAATATGAGGGAGATAAGCTTTTTGCGCATATGGAAAATGTATATTTTATTTCAGCCCAAGAAACATATAAACCCAACCTGTTGGTTCTATTTTTGGTTAGTATTGCTATGTTCTTATCAATTGTAGGGCTGTGGCCACGGAATTCTGCTAGTTTTTAATTGAAAGAATAAAATCGTCAATCGCAAAATTCGCAGCTGGCACAATTACAGCCACGCTGCTTCTCGCCCGACTCGTTGCCTAAGCGAACGGCGTCAGGCACTCCCACACAGCTAGCAAGCTAGAACTCGTCATAGAAACGTGGGTTACGACGTTAATTTGGACCAATCCCTGACAACCCATGCCTCAAAACGTAGTTACAAAACTCTAATTTGGAATCTGCTACGTTTCATTTTCGTGTCTCAAAATATTTGAATGACAGAAGCAAAGGAAATAGTTTTACCTTATTTCAGTCAAAAGATGTTCGTGAAATTAACGGGCTGCATTTCCGCAGGACCCGACGGAGATCTTTGCTGTGCAGTCGGCATTTGTCATGCTGCGGGTGGGAGCAGGGAGTCTTGAGACAACTTTGGGATAAGAATATGTTTGTGAAATGGTCATCTTTCTGCTTTGTATGCGTAATAAATATTGATTCGATAGCCTAATAATGGGACGCGTGAGAATCTGGTAATTTAAAACCTATTCCCAAGGTTCATTTTGCACATTTTGATATTGCATATCGGGTGCAAAATTGATGGGACCATGCCTGGCAAGTAAGCTGCCTCACATAAGCTTAAAATAAAATTGCGGGACTGCGGTTGGGTTAAGGACCAGTTCTTGCGGTAGAGGGTGGGAGTCGGACAGAAAGCCAGCAGGTGCGGTATGAAAAGCTGCAGGTCCAGCGATAGCAGAATGAACAAATCAGTCCCACGCAGACCTCTACCGTGAAATATGCTATCATGACTTTCCCATACTTTTTGGCAATACAATGTTACACCAATCTTACTTTAGGTTGAAGAATACCCATCGCATAGAGCAAATGAACACACAGATTTAGCAGATTTCACAAAAGGGGCTGTCCCTCAGATTTGAATGTTCTTAGCATGGCAGTTGATTTACGTTTGGGCTCATATCCTATAAATGTCATAACATACAGTATTACGATTTTTAGACATGAGTAACAAGTGCCACATTTTTTCAGATTTATGTATTTTTTGGCGAACACATTGACATTTAGTGAAAACAGATTTGTTCACTTCACTGTTTTTTGTAGAATTCTGCATAGCGTCCATTGTTTGTCGCGTCACCTAACACCCTACTTTTTTTTAAACAAAAACTTTTGTTGTTAATTTTGATAAGCAATACAGACAGTCAATATAAGATCTGGTTAATGCCACAGACAGGAAAGATGGTCATGATGGCTGTATATGATAAGCATGTTTGTTCATTTCAGATAACTTCACCCCTACCCATATGTTGAAAGTATAACACAGACATACCACCATGTAACTACACTGTCTTAATGAACCCATAAGACAAGGATAAACATTCAAAAGCCTGGAATGAGATGGTGCAGCTGATATGAAGGCATTGTGTGGTTTTTATGCTCTCTCTGAACTGGATTAAAGGCCCTGCCTGGTCCAGATGGGAAACTCCATGTTTGTTTTTCAGATTGTCTTGAGCTCTTGTGGGTGGGTGGATGTTATTGCGCGTTATCGTCAACTGTCCTTCCTTTGTTGTCCTGCACAGATAGGCCTACATCTCACAGGCAAAGAGGGGGAAGTTTGTTTCTTAGCAATGTATGCATACCACGATGCTACATTGGAGGATGGCATGTTGAGCAGGGGGGGATAAGAAATGTCAGAGTCGGAGTAAATTCCTTGACTTCTGTTATTGGGGTATGGCTTAGGGGGTTAGTTGCACTTCAAGACAAGGCTGTGTGGAATGATATGATTCCTCTGTGTGAAGCATTCTGGGTGACAGACTTGTTTTCAGTTTGCGATGAGAGCACGGTACTGTGATTGTCTAACTTCCCATGTTTGGTCTGAGGTCATCATGATCACTGTTTTTGTTGGAATGCTTTTACTGGTTTCGAGCTAGCTATCTATCGGGATAAAAAGCTCTAAGCTTTGTTGTACAATTAAGGGTAAAATACACTGCCTTTCAAACCGTCAGCAATCGTCTAATGAATTCAGGGCTTTACATATAAAATTATACCTAGGCTTTACATATAAGCCTTCTAATTATACTTTAATTATAAAGACTGTTTAACCTGCTTTTTGCAATATTCACTGGTGTGGCTTTAAAATCTGTCTATGAAAATGCCATATTTGTTGAACATTTAACCAGAACCATTCATAATGCACATTAATTTTTTGTAGCAGACATTATAGAAAATTAACCCAGGTCTCCTAAACAATTTCATAAGCACAAGCCCATGTGCCAGCTAATCTTTATATTTCAAGTTTAGCCAACTTGGATCGATTTGCTAGCTAACAAGGTAGAACAGTTGAGTTGTTATGAGCACATCCTTCTGACCGTCTCCAACTGTTTAAACAGTATGCTAGCCTTTTCACTTTGTTCAGATGCTGAAATCAAGTGGCCTACCTTATTTCTCAGAATGCGAACGAGTTGCCAATTCCATATAATTGTTTTATGCTTGTTGCACATTTATAAAACAGACCAGACAGCTAGAGACAAACTGAGCATGAATTTTCCAGAATCAATTTTCATTGATACTCCTGTTTTAGTAGTCTGCTCTGTACACAATTTGAGGAGTTGAGACAAAGGGTATCGTTAGAATGGTTAACTACTCCTCTATTACAGTAAAATAATGTCTTTCAGTGTCCATAAGACTGATTTTCTGTTGGACCAAACCGAGTTAAAACCGCTTGTCAGAGAGAATGCACAGAATGGAGCAAAGGAGACCAGACCAAAAAGACAACATGAGAATATGCAGAAAAACACTAATTAAAAAAAAAAACGTATTTTGGGGATTCTTGCTATACAGGCATTTGGAATACCATGCAAAAACATACATTTGAATTAATTCGATAACTTCCGGCGCCGACTGAGATGGCCGCCTCGCTTCGCGTTCCTAGGAAACTATGCAGTTTTTTGTTTTTTTACGTGTTATTTCTTACATTAGTACCCCAGGTCATCTTAGGTTTCATTACATACAGTCGAGAAGAACTACTGAATATAAGATCAGCGTCAACTCACCATCAGTACGACCAAGAATATGTTTTCCGCGACGCGGATCCTGTGTTCTGCCTTACAAACAGGACAACGGAATGGATCGCTTGCAGCGACCCAAGGAAACGACTACGAAAAAGAGGGAAACGCGGCGGTGTTCTGGTCAGACTCCGAAAAAGGGCACATCGCGCACCACTTCCCAGTATTCTTCTTGCCAATGTCCAGTCTCTCGACAACAAGGTTGATGAAATCCGAGCAAGGGTGGCATTCCAGAGGGACATCAGAGACTGTAACGTTCTTTGCTTTACGGAAACATGGCTTACTGGGAAGACGCTATCCAGGGCGGTACAGCCAACGGGTTTCTCCACGCATCGCGCGGACAGAAACAAACATCTCTGGTAAGAAGAGTGGCGGGGGCGTATGCCTCATGACTAACGGGACATGGTGTGATGAAGGAAACATACAGGAACTCAAATCCTTCTGTTCACCTGATTTAGAATTCCTCACAATCAAATGTAGACCGCATTATCTTCCAAGAGAATTCTCTTCGATTATAATCACAGCCGTATATATCCCCCCCAAGCAGACACATCGATGGCTCTGAACGAACTTTATTTAACTCTTTGCAAACTGGAAACCATTTATCCGGAGGCTGCATTCATTGTAGCTGGGGATTTTAACAAAGCCAATCTGAAAACAAGACTCCCTAAATTTTATCAGCATATCGATTGCGCAACCAGGGGTGGTAAAACCTTGGATCATTGTTACTCTAACTTCCGCGACGCATATAAGGCCCTGCCCCGCCCCCTTTCGGAAAAGCTGACCACGACTCCATTTTGCTGATCCCTGCCTACAGGCAGAAATTAAAACAAGAGGCTCCCACGCTGAGGTCTGTCCAACGCTGGTCAGACCAAGCTGACTCTACACTCCAAGACTGCTTCCATCACGTGGACTGGGACATGTTTCGTATTGCGTCAGATGGGAATATTGACGAATACGCTGATTCGGTGTGCGAGTTCATTAGAACGTGCGTCGAAGATGTCGTTCCCATAGCAACGATAAAAACATTCCCTAACCAGAAACCGTGGATTGATGGCAGCATTCGCGTGAAACTGAAAGCGCGTACCACTGCTTTTAATCAGGGCAAGGTGTCTGGCAACATGACTGAATACAAACAGTGCAGCTATTCCCTCCGCAAGGCTATTAAACAAGCTAAGCGTCAGTACAGAGACAAAGTGGAATCTCAATTCAACGGCTCAGACACAAGAGGCATGTGGCAGGGTCTACAGTCAATCACGGACTACAAGATGAAATCCAGCCCAGTCACGGACCAGGATGCTCCCAGGCAGACTAAATAACTTTTTGCCCGCTTTGAGGACAATACAGTGCCACTGACACGGCCTGCAACGGAAACATGCGGTCTCTCCTTCACTGCAGCCGAGGTGAGTAAGACATTTAAACGTGTTAACCCTCGCAAGGCTGCAGGCCCAGACGGCATCCCCAGCCGCGCCCTCAGAGCATGCGCAGACCAGCTGGCCGGTGTGTTTACGGACATATTCAATCAATCCCTATACCAGTCTGCTGTTCCCACATGCTTCAAGAGGGCCACCATTGTTCCTGTTCCCAAGAAAGCTAAGGTAACTGAGCTAAACGACTACCGCCCCGTAGCACTCACTTCCGTCATCATGAAGTGCTTTGAGAGACTAGTCAAGGACCATATCACCTCCACCCTACCTGACACCCTAGACCCACTCCAATTTGCTTACCGCCCAAATAGGTCCACAGACGATGCAATCTCAACCACACTGCACACTGCCCTAACCCACCTGGACAAGAGGAATACCTATGTGAGAATGCTGTTCATCGACTACAGCTCGGCATTCAACACCATAGTACCCTCCAAGCTCGTCATCAAGCTCGAGACCCTGGGTCTCGACCCCGCCCTGTGCAACTGGGTACTGGACTTCCTGACGGGCCGCCCCCCAGGTGGTGAGGGTAGGCAACAACATCTCCTCCCCGCTGATCCTCAACACGGGGGCCCCACAAGGGTGCGTTCTGAGCCCTCTCCTGTACTCCCTGTTCACCCACGACTGCGTGGCCACGCACGCCTCCAACTCAATCATCAAGTTTGCGGACGACACAACAGTGGTAGGCTTGATTACCAACAACGACGAGACGGCCTACAGGGAGGAGGTGAGGGCCCTCGGAGTGTGGTGTCAGGAAAATAACCTCACACTCAACGTCAACAAAACTAAGGAGATGATTGTGGACTTCAGGAAACAGCAGAGGGAACACCCCCTATCCACATCGATGGAACAGTAGTGGAGAGGGTAGCTAGTTTTAAGTTCCTCGGCATACACATCACAGACAAACTGAATTGGTCCACTCACACTGACAGCGTCGTGAAGAAGGCGCAGCAGCGCCTATTCAACCTCAGGAGGCTGAAGAAATTCGGCTTGTCACCAAAAGCACTCACAAACTTCTACAGATGCACAATCGAGAGCATCCTGGCGGGCTGTATCACCGCCTGGTACGGCAACTGCTCCGCCCTCAACCGTAAGGCTCTCCAGAGGGTAGTGAGGACTGCACAACGCATCACCGGGGGCAAACTACCTGCCCTCCAGGACACCTACACCACCCGTTGTTACAGGAAGGCCATAAAGATCATCAAGGACATCAACCACCCGAACCACTGCCTGTTCACCCCGCTATCATCCAGAAGGCGAGGTCAGTACAGGTGCATCAAAGCTGGGACCGAGAGACTGAAAAACAGCTTCTATCTCAAGGCCATCAGACTGTTAAACAGCCACCACTAACAGTGTGAGTGGCTGCTGCCAACACACTGTCATTGACACTGACCCAACTCCAGCCATTTTAATAATGGGAATTGATGGGAATTATGTAAATATATCACTAGCCACTTTAAACAATGCTACCTTATATAATGTTACTTACCCTACATTATTCATCTCATATGCATATGTATATACTGTACTCTACATCATCGACTGCATCCTTATGTAACACATGTATCACTAGCCACTTTAACTATGCCACTTTGTTTACTTTGTCTACACACTCATCTCATATGTATATACTGTACTCGATACCATCTACTGTATGCTGCTCTGTACCATCACTCATTCATATATCCTTATGTACATATTCCTTATCCCCTTACACTGTGTATAAGACAGTAGTTTTGGAATTGTTAGTTAGATTACTTGTTGGTTATCACTGCATTGTCGGAACTAGAAGCACAAGCATTTCGCTACACTCGCATTTAACATCTGCTAACCATGTGTATGTGTGACAAATAAAATTTGATTTGATTTGATATATCGCCTAGCCCTACTTGAAAGCTTTGTTTGTCACTCATGGCTGTAAAAGTATCCATTCAACATTCTCAAACACTATGAAAAGGCTGTTATGAAAAGGTAAGATTGGAGACAACATGCTTATGACAGCATTGTCAGTAGTCATGTGCACTGTAGGGAACAGACAGGATGTGGACATTAGGATGAGTTTCAGTTGTGAAGTTGAACCCAGTTCCAGTGTAGAACAGGAAGTGTACTTTGCAGCAGCTTCATGCCTGTAGTTGAGAATATGTTGGATAAAACTGGGTTGATGAGTTTAGATTTGGGAAATCCAAATCTACTGATAGGCTAGGCCTGCTGTCCAAAAGTATGATATAAGTTACGAGGGGGATCTCAGACACTGAGTGTGAAGCAGGCCTTAAAAGATGCTACACAGGATTTAAAAAATAATTTTAACATTGTCATTTCAGAAAATGTCCATAATATATCTGTAGTAATAGTGGAATGATTGTGTTTCAGTGTTACTTACCCGCCAGTGGTGTGATTGGCTGTGATATTTGCCAACTAATTTGGGCAAAATGGGAAAGCTGTTTTGACTAGAGGTCGACCGATTAATCGGAATGGCCGATTTAATTAGGGCCGATTTTCAAGTTTTCATAACAATCGGAAATTGTTATTTTTGGGTGCCGATTTTTATTTTTTTATAAATAACTTTTATTTAACTAGGCAAGTCAGTTAAGAACACATTCTTATTTTCAATGACGGCCTAGGAACGGTGGGTTAACTGCCTTGTTCAGGGGCAGAATGACAGATTTTCACCTTGTCAGCTCTGGGAATCCAATCTTGCAACCTTACAGTTAACTAGTCCAACGCAATAACCACCTGCCTCTCATTGCACTCCACAAGGAGACTGCCTGTTACGCGACTGCAGTAGAAGCCAAGGTAGGTTGCTAACTTATCTTATAAAAAACAATCAATCAATCATAATAACTAGTTATAACTACACATGGTTGATGATATTACTAGTTTATCTAGCGTGTCCTGCGTTGCATATAATCGATGCAACACCGGGGGATGATTTAACAAAAGAGCATTTGCGAAAAAAGCACAATCGTTGGACGACAGTACCTAACCATAAACACCAAAATCCAGGTTAGCAGGCAATACTAACCAGGTGAAATTGTGTCACTTCTTTTGCATTCATTGCACGCAGAGTCAGTGTATATGCAACAGTTTGGGCAGCCTGGCTCATTGCGAACTAATTTGCCAGAATTTTACGTAATTATGACAACATTGAAGGTTGTGCAATGTAACAAGAATATTTAGACTTAGGGATGCCACCCGTTAGATAAAATACAGAACGGTTCCGTGTTTCACTGAAATAATAAACGTTTTGTTTTCGAAATTATAGTTTCCGGATTCGACCATATTAATGACCAAAGGCTCGTATTTCTGTGTGTTATGTTATAATTAAGTCTGACTGAGCGATGGTAGGCAGCAGCAGCCTCGTAAGCATTCATTCAAACAGCACTTTCGTGCGTTTTGCCAGCAGCTCTTCACAAGCACAGCGCTGTTTATGACTTCAAGCCTATCAGCCTAATGGCTGGTGTAACCGATGTGAAATGGCTAGCTAGTTAGCGGGGTGCACGCTAATAGCATTTCAAACGTCACTCGCTCTGGAGTAGTTATTCCCCTTGCTCTGCATGGCCCGCGGGTTTTGTGGAGCGATGGGTAACGCTTCTTTGAGTGTGGCTGTTGTCGATGTGTTCCTGGTTCGAGCCCAGGTAGGGGTGAGGAGAGGGATGGAGCTAGACTGTTACACTGGCAATACTATAGTGCCTATAAGAACATCCAATAGTCAAAGGTATATGAAATACAAATGGTGTAGAGATAAATAGTCCTATAAATACTATATTAACTACATCCTAAAACCTCTTACCTTGGAATATTGAAGTCTCATGTTAAAAGGAACCACCAACTTTCATATGTTCTCATGTTCTGAGCAAGGAACTCAAACGTTAGCTTTTTTACATGGCACATATTGCACTTTTATTTCTCCAACACTTTGTTTTTGCATTATTTAAACCAAATTGAACATGCTTCATTATTTCTTTGAGGCTAAATGGGTTTTTATTGATGTATTATATTAAGTTAAAGTGTTCATTCAGTATTGTTGTAATTGTCATTATTATAAATAAAAATCGTCCGATTAATCGGTATCGCCTTTTTTGGGTCACCCAATAATCGGTACCCAAAAATCATAATCGGTATCCAAAAATCATAATCGGTCGACCTCTTGTTTTGACCTCGTCTGTGTTATCTAGTGGAAATTGGGTCAAGCACCAATGTGGAAATTGGGTCAAGCACCAATGTAGAAATTGCTATGTAATTTCCTGGTTGCTCCAATTCTACACTGTTCGCTCAATTTCAGTTAGCTTAATCTGAGAAAACAAGCACTGAATCGTGTTTGGGAATCCTTGCATCTTAATCGCTGTGAAATATATTTTCAATTACAAAAAATATAGTTTTTACAGCTGAAGCTGGTGGACAACTGAAAGTAAAAGGCTCAAGCGTAAGTCTGCAATGTTAAGTGTAAATGGGATGCAGGGGGTGGAGGGGTTGTTTTGAATGCAGGCTAGTATTGCAATTAACCTAGGTTTGCGTGGAGAGTGGGATTCTGAGAAATTCTAGGTGTAGCATCTTTAACCTGAACTGGGCAGAGAACAGGAAATGGTTACAATAAAGGACGGGGAAAGTATTAACTGAATTTGTATCACAAAGTGGGAGTGATATGTAGGCTAAAGAATTCTACACAGACATGAGTTTAAAATCAACTAGCTCCTGTTTCAGGTGGATCTATCCTATTTTTTTTAATAGCTTAGCTAATATGTTTAGTCTACATTTCCATGCTTCATGTGCTTACTATCTCTATAAGTGTTGAAATGTTCCACTTAAGTGTTCCACTTAGAGAAACGTGACGTGCGTAATGAGGGCAAGCAACAAGATTGTAGTCTTCAATTAAGATAGTGGCTAGTAGCGCCTCGCTGTGACTCCCCACTGCCTCCCTCACACCACACCTGCACTGTTTACATTCATACCAACCATGTGGCCTATTGAAACTTCAGTAATCATTTAACTCTTAAGTGAGAGGACCATTCTCAAACTGCTTGGCATTCACATCAAAGTGTGTGTACACGTGTTCACCTCATCCAGGAGGGAGCATGTTAAATGTATTTGAATGACAAATTACTCATCTCTTTCTCTTCTCCTAACTGGAGTAGCTGTGCTCAGAGAGCTGGCATACTCAACAACTTCTTCAATTCCAGCCTGTTTTTGGTGCAGAGTAAAACAAATCAAAATTTAATGTTATTTGTCACATGCTTTGTATACTAAAGGTGAAATGCTTACTTAAGGGTCCTTTTCCAACAATGCAGAGTTTAAGATAAAATACAAATGGTGACAAGGAATAAAAATAATTAGTAAAAATATCATGGCTATATACAGGGAGTACCAGTTCTGAGTCAATGTGCAGAGGTAATTGAGGTAGCTATGTACTGTAGGTAGGGGTAAAGTGACTAGGCAACAGGATAGATAGACAGTAGCAGCAATGTATGTGGTGAGTGTGAAAGTGGGGGTGTGTGGTGTCAGTGTATGTGTGCGTGCGTGCATATGTAGTGTGTGTGTGTGTGTGTGTTGAGGTGTCAGTGTAATACTTTGTGCAAAAGATCAGGTAGCTATTTGATTAGCTATTTAGCAGTCTTGTTTTAAAGTCTTATGGTTTGGGGGTAGAAGCTGTTCAGGGTCCTGTTGGTTCCAGACTTGGTGCACTGGTACCACCTGCCATGCTGTATCAGAGAGAACAGTCTGGCTTGGGTGGCTGGAATCTGACAATTTTGGGGGGTTTTCCTCTTACACCTTCTGGTAGGCTTGGGTGGTATACCGGGTATGGAAATAGCCATGCGAAGGTTTTTCAATACGTTTTAATATTTGTAGCTACTTTAAGTAAATACCTGCAGTCAACTTGTGCAATACGTTAGGAGACAAAGCAGACCGCGTTCTTCATTTCACCTGTCACATTATTTTACATTATGAAGCTTACTGTAGTTCCTCAGACCTGTTTGTAAATGGCACAACCAGAGAAAGTGGGATCAGTTGAGTTCAGCTATGTAGTGACAAGGGTTGTTGTGTTTTATACACTGCTCAAAAAAATAAAGGGAACACTAAAATAACACATCCTAGATCTGAATGAATGAAATATTCTTATTAAATACTTTTTTCTTTACATAGTCGAATGTGCTGACAACAAAATCACACAATTATCAATGGAAATCACATTTATCAACCCATGGAGGTCTGGATTTGGAGTCACACATAATTAAAGTGGAAAACCACACTACAGGCTGATCCAACTGTGATGTAATGTCCTTAAAACAAGTCAAAATGAGGCTCAGTAGTGTGTGGCCTCCACGTGCCTGTATGACCTCCCTACAACGCCTGGGCATGCTCCTGATGAGGTGGCGGATGGTCTCCTGAGGGATCTCCTCCCAGACCTGGACTAAAGCATCCGCCAACTCCTGGACAGTCTGTGGTGCAACGTGGCGTTGGTGGATGGAGCGAGACATGATGTCCCAGATGTGCTCAATTGGATTCAGGTCTGGGGAACGGGCGGGCCAGTCCATAGCATCAATGCCTTCCTCTTGCAGGAACTGATGACACACTCCAGCCAAATGAGGTCTGGCATTGTCTTTCATTAGGAGGAACCCAGGGCCAACCGCACCAGCATATGGTCTCACAAGGGGTCTGAGGATCTCATCTCGGTACCTAATGGCAGTCAGGCTACCTCTGGCGAGCACATGGAGGGCTGTGCGGCCCCCCAAAGAAATGCCACCGCCACCCCACACCATGACTGACCCACCGCCAAAACGGTCATGCTGGAGGATGTTGCAGGCAGCAGAACGTTCTCCACGGCATCTCCAGACTCTGTCACGTCTGTCACGTGCTCAGTGTGAACCTGCTTTCATCTGTGAAGAGCGCAGGGCGCCAGTGGCGAATTTGCCGATCTTGGTGTTCTCTGGCAAATGCCAAACGTCCTGCACGGTGTTGGGCTGTAAGCACGACCCCCACCTGTGGACGTCGGGCCCTCATACCAGCCTCATGGAGTCTGTTTCTGACCGTTTGAGCAGACACATGCACATTTGTGGCCTTGCACAAAGGCAGTGGTAGCGGTCCTGCTGCTGGGTTATTGCCCTCCTACGGCCTCCTCCACGTCTCCTGATGTGCTGGCCTGTCTCCTGGTAGCGCCTCCATGCTCTGGACACTACGCTGACAGACACAGCAAACCTTCTTGCCACAGCTCGCATTGACGTGCCATCCTGGATGAGCTGCACTACCTGAGCCACTTGTGTGGGTTGTAGACTCCGTCTCATGCTACCACTAGAGTGAAAGCACCGCCAGCATTCAAAAGTGACCAAAACATCAGCCAGGAAGCATAGGAACTGAGAAGTGGTCTGTGGTCACCACCTGCAGAACCACTCCTTTTTTGGGGGTGTCTTGCTAATTGCTTATAATTTCCACCTGTTGTCTATTCCATTTGCACAACAGCATGTGAAATGTATTGTCAATCAGTGTTGCTTCCTAAGTGGACAGTTTGATTTCACAGAAGTGTGATTGACTTGGAGTTACATTGTGTTATTTAAGTGTTCCCTTTATTTTTTTGAGCAGTGTATATTAAGTGTTTTTTTTGCAGGGTGCTGTCTGCTGATGGAATGCTTGTTTGTGAATTCTCATGTGAGTGGGGAAGTGCAACTGAAGCACAAAATGAGTTTGATGCCAATCAGAAATTACAATAAGAAGCATTTTAGATCTGCGTTTACAAAATGCATCAAGATATTTCTGTAGCGTTTTAATATTTTATTTCCTGTGTAAAAAAAACAAAGAATTCTGCATTTGTGACCCCGAAGTTTAACTTGCTAGTTATTTAATTAAATGGCTGAATTAGTAAGGGCATCATATTGTTAGCTTTCTGCCGTGTTTGAGACTTAACGCATCCAAAGGGCTTTGATCTGTACAGCTGCCACCGCAGCTTGATTTCCTTGGGATTTTTCTCTGCTCTGCTCCTCCCCCATCTTCTCGGAGCTGAGCTGGCAGGGCCTTTGCCCTAAGAACTCCCAGACTCCACACAGTGTGTACACACTACTGTTCTTCCTTCAGAAAAGCATGCTTTAAAACTTTGAAAATTTCCACAATCTCTCGTTCACATTCGCTTGTAAATGTCCAAACTCAACTAAAATGACATTCCGTAGCTCCTACCTATACATGTATTCCTTTGTTAGCTGGATTGCCTGTCTTTGAAATTTGTTTATTTTAGTTTGCACGTGTTCGCTTATTTAGCTAGCAGCCTACATAGAAATTTTTTGTTAGCATTCTGGTAAAAGATGCCCAATGGTATTTTTTTTGGTAACCCTTGTGTACTAAGCCGTTAATACCGTAAATCCCGACATGAGAGAAGGATGGTATGACAATATAAAAATCTGGATACTGCCTAACCCTACGGCCTGGTAGTTACTATTAATAGCAATGTTGTCATTTGTCTAATAAAATACATTAACTGTCATTATTTTATTTTTTTTACCTTTATTTAACCAGGCAAGTCAGTTAAGAACACATTCTTATTTTCAATGACTGCCTGGGAACAGTGGGTTAACTGCCTGTTCAGGGGCAGAACGACAGATTTGTACCTTGTCAGCTCGGGGGTTTGAACTCGCAACCTTCCGGTTACTAGTCCAACGCTAGGCTACCCTGCCGCCCCAATTAAAGCTGCAATATATAACTTTTTGGGTGACCTGACCAAATTCACATAGAAATGTGAGTTATAGATGTCATTCTCATTGAAAGCAAGTCTAAGAAGCAGTAGATCTGTTCTATGTGCGCTATTTCTATGCTTCCGGTTTAGTTTTGCCGCTTTTAGTTTTGTACACAAACTTCAAACAGCTGAAAATACAATATTTGTATTTATTGACAATACATTTCATAGCGGTTTAGATGGTACAATTATCCTCTTCACTATGCATTGCTTTTTTTTGTCACCAACTGAAATAAGGCAAACTTAGAGTTTTAGCGTCCAGGAAATGGCAGAGCGATTTCTACATATTACACCTTTTATATGTTTATCAGCGCCCTATTCCCTATTTAGTGCTCTACCGTTGGCCAGGGCCCATAGTGCACTACGTAGGCTATAGGATGCTTTTTGGGAGTCAGTCTGTGGCTTTTTATATCTTCTCACGCCTCTGATGCCTGAGTGTGTAAATGGAGCCGACTCCCTCCTCTTCTATCAGGCCCGGTGAACTGTGGCTATGCCGAAATAGACCCATACAGAGAGCAGGATCAGTTTCCTTTCTGCTCTGATCTATTAGCCCTGGTAAAGACCAGGCCTGATGGATCTATTCTAGTGGAAACCGGATTCTCCTCTAGAGAGGGATACGGAAGGCACATTATGGCTAGGGTGGTTTCCTGGACACAGATTTGTCGTATTCCTGGACTTACAAAAACATGCTAATTGGAGAATCTTAATTGAAATAACTTTTTAGTCCAGGACTAGGCTCAATCTGTGTCTGGGAAACCAGCCCTAAGGTTATACTGGTTATTAGAAAGGGTGACAAAAGGGTTGGTACCAATTAGAGATGTCAGTTATTGTAGGCCTACGTGTTGTGGGTGGGTGTTTGTTACTGATTTGAGATTGACTGGAAGACTCACGAGTGCAAATTAATGTAGTCCTAGAGATGTCTGTTTAGGGGCAAGGGGGACGTTGTAGGGGATTACATATTTGTCTTTTATTCCCATATAACACTATCTCTTATTAGTCTAGGTTTGGGATGGCCCATATGGGGTTTCTCCTTCCATGAGTTTATTTACACATTTCTCCATGTGTTAATATTAATTTGTTCATTCTCTCCCTAGGCCAGGTGAACCAATCTTCCCCAAAGAAGCCTCGGAGCCGGAATATCTTCAAAGCGCTTTTCTGTTGCCTCCGAGCACAGGATGCCCCTCAGCCTCCACCCCCTGCCCAGGATACTCTACTCCCTCCTGAGGACAATGGGACGATCGACAAGGTAACACAACCGCCAGTCAGCCAGCCACCCCAGTGGTTCAGAGCTGCATAGGTTGAAAGAATGCAGGTTAAGACAACGTAATAATTCCATGTGGCAGGGTTAGACCAGCACTGTTGCTGATTCTACATTAGCATTGAAACCGTGACCTGCAATGGGGAAATCAAGTAGCAAAGTGGCTGTAGATTATTCCTTTAAAATTATGAATATAATGACAGGTAACAGTTACGCAATGTGTTTGCTGAGTAGTTAGCTGAAATTCACTATGATTGTGTTAGTTCTCCATCAAAGTGGAAAATAATATTTTTATATAGTAATATTCACTGAACAAAAATATAAATTAGGGATGCAAATGACTAACAGACCCTCATTAAGCGGTCAACAAACGGTTACATTAAATAAAACAGTTAAATGACCCGACCGACAGAAAACACTATTAGAGATCTGTATATAATGACAAGATGCTTATGTTTCCACCCTAACAACGGGAGTCGGCCCAAGGTGGGAAGGCAGGCAACAAGTTTAGGCACAAAATGAGCCCATAGAAATGTATTAGGCTTATTTAGGACAGATTTTTGGCAAAAGTGAAATATCTCGTTTTGCCTCTTCCTCGCTGATACTATGCATACATACATGGACCGGACATTTTTCATTAAGATCTTAATTCTTATGGATATAATCCCATTAACGGGATCGGTTTGACAACATCTGGTGACATGGCAGAGCGTAAAATTCAAATTAAATTACTATAAATATTTAACTTTCATGAAATCACACATGCAATACATCAAATTAAAGCTACACCTGTTGTTAATCCAGCCAACGTATCAGATTTCAAAAAGGATTTACGGGGGAAAGCAAACCATGCTATTATCTGAGGACAGCACCCCATCAAACAAACACAGACAATCATAATTCAACCCGCCAGGCGCGGCACGAAACTCAGAAATAACAATATAATTCATGCTTTACCTTTGACGAGCTTCTTCTGTTGGCACTCCAATATGTCCCATAAACATCACAAATTGTCCTTTTGTTCGATTAATTCCGTCGTTATATATCCAAAATGTCCATTCATTTGGCGCGTTTGATCCAGAAAAACACTGGTTCCAACTCGCGCAACATGACTACAAAATATCTAATAAGTTACCTGTAATCTTTGTCCAAACATTTAAAACAACTTTCCTAATACAACTTTAAGTATTTTTTTACGTAAATGATCAATCAAATTTAAGAAGGGATAAACTGCGTTCAACAGCAGATAAAAACAAAGTGGAGCGAGCTTTCAGGTCACACGCCTCTAACAAACAGTACACTCCACTCGATCCTCGTTCTGAACTGCCCTACTTCTTCATTACACAAAGGAAAAACATCAACCAATTTCTAAAGACTGACATCTAGTGGAAGCGATAGGAACTGAAAACCCATTGAAAAGAGAGTGACCCCAAACTGCATGTTTTTTGTTTGTATTATCTTTTACCCGATATAATGTGTTATATTCTCCTACAATAATTGCACATTTCCACAAACTTCAAAGTGTTAACTTTCAAATGGTATCAAGCATATGCATATCCTTGCGTCAGGTCCTGAGCTACAGGCAGGTTACATTTGGGTATGTCATTTTAAGCAAAAATTGAAAAAAGGGGTCCGATCCCTTAACACATGGCAGAGTTTAATCTGTTAGCCTAAGTCTAAATTGCTCACATTTAAGTGCCCATTTACCAACATGCTAACTAAAACAGTGTCATCAATATACTGTGGATCTGTGAAGTGTGGTGGTAAACCTGCCTTTCAACTACGAGAACGCTTGAATTTGAATAATTAAATTGTCTTTATCGCCAACGTCTATCTTGGCCCAATTAAATCCATAATACTTTGAACTGGGGATTGAGTAAATTATTGTGATGTTCATGAGCAGTCAGACATCTTAACATGGTGTGGGGACATGAGTAATTAAGCCAAGTGGAACTGTAATTCAGAGAGTCACAGATATTAATCTGCAGGGTAATGACAACATGGGACATGTCCCAAAAGGCATCCTATTCCCAATATAGTGCACTACTTTTGACTAGAGCCATATGGGCCCTGGTCTAAACTAGTGTACTATATCAAGAATATGGTGCAATTGGGGACACAGCCATGCTTAACCAAATACTAGTGTTGTACCGTATAAATCAGGTCAGCTCTACTCTAGCCGGTTAATTACATTAATAGATCCATCATGAATCAGAGTCATATTAGGCCCCATTAGCCATCTGTCTTGTAATTACATGGTGCGTCTAGACTACTGAACAACGTGAGTGCAGATTTAAGAAGACAGCAGCATACAATCTGAGGCGACAAGAATGTAAAAGATAAAGTCAAATTTATCAGTCAGGGAGAAGTTATATAAATCTCCATCCAGCCTTTATTCTCTATTTACTCCGATTTATCTCAAATGACTTACCTCAAATCAAAACTTTTAATGGGACATGCCACTTAAGACCAATTCTGATATAAAATTACATTACTATCCACAACCTCTTGGACAGAAGTTGGTCTACTACACTAATGCTAGGTCTTTCTATAAATTACTCAGTGTACTCAGCCAGCCTAACTTACTTTTAGGAAGTCTGTCCAGTGTTAGCAGCTGTCTAGGTTGAAAATAAAAAGGTTAAGAGAAAGTAATAATTCCATGCAAAAGTGTTCGAAAATAAACAACTTTATTGGACCAGCGCTGGAGAATAAAAAAATATATACACATGCATATGCTGTTGCCAGAGAATTGAATGTTCATTTCTCTACCATAAGCTGCCTCCAGCGTCATTTTAGAGAATTTGACATTACTTCCAACCGATCTCACAACCGCAGACCAAGTGTATGGCGTCATGTTGGCGAATGGTTTGTTGATGTCAACGTTGTGAACACAGTGTCCCATGGTAGCGTTATGGTATGGGCAGGCAAAAGCTACGGACAATAAACACAATTGCATTTATTCAATGGCAATTTGAATGCACCATGACGAGATCCTGAGGCCCATTGTTGTGCCATTCATCCGCCACCATCACCTCATGTTTCAGCATGATCATGCTGTACACAATTCCTGGAAGCTGAAAATGTCCCAGTTCTTCCATGGCCTGCATACTCACCAGACATGTCACCCATTGAGCATGTTTGGGATGCTCAGAATCAACGTGCACAACGTGTGTTCCAGTTCCCTACCAATATCCAGCAACTTCGCACAGCCATTGAGGAGGAGTGGGAAAACATTCCACAGGCCACAATCAACAGCCTGATCAACTCTATGTGAAGGAGATGGGTCTCGCTGCATGAGGCAAATGGTGGTCACACCAGATACTGACTGGTTTTCTGATTCACACCCTTACTTTTTATTAAGGTATCTGTGACCAACAGATTCATATCTGTATTCCCAGTCATGTGAAATCCATAGATTAGGGCCTTATTAATTTATTTCCATTGACTGAATTCCTTATGAACTGTAACTCAGTAAACTATTTTTAATTGTTGCATGCTGCATTTTAATATTTTTGTTCAGTATAGTTCATGCATATTCATCTCCAGCACCACCCCATCATCATATGACAACTGTGCGTTTCTTTGTTTTGTGGTAAGAAAGAGAGGAAGATAATTGTTTCAATGACATCTGTGATTTTAACCAATTACGAGAAGGCATTGCTTACTAATTGGTTGTTGTCATTGGAAACACTGATCTTCCTCACTTTCTTACTACAAAATATAGAAACATGCCATTTTCACATGTTGGGGTGGTACTGGAGATGATGAATATGAAGTAGAGAAATTGTGAAATTTCCCTTTAACTGTCTTTTTCATCTCCCTGTTTAGCTTGATCTACTTCAAAACCTTCGCTACCAGTTTCATCAAGTACGTAAAGGACAATATCACTGTTTTTTGTGGGAAATAGAGACAATGGGCTTAGATTAAACTGTCACATTTGGTATGATGCAATGTATTGTAACTGATATTTCTGTGTTTTGATCAATTTTCTTCAGACATGTTACAGTTAAGCTATTGTATTTGGGGTGGGAAAGGAAGTTAATTCACTTTTACAGGACAGTGTGCATTGTGCAATAGGATACGTGTCTGAAATTGTAATGTGCATGGGCTAATTATATACACTAGGACCAAATACATGAACATATTTAGATGACCCATTTGTTACTGTAGATAGGTCATTGGTTATTATTCTGGAACTCACATTGAACCCATCATTCTCAAACTAAAGGGTTTTCCTAACTGGAAAAATGTGATTCCTGTATAGAATCGCACCAGAGGTTCTAGGTCAATAGATGATCGATTCCCTCTGGAATATTTAATTGAAGATGCAATATGCAGAAATCACGCTGCCATTTCCTGGTTGATAAAATTAGAATAGTTTGCTTAATTTCAGTTTGTGACAAAACAAGCAGTCATTGTGTAGAGAATCATTGTACCATATAAACTGCTGTGAAGTATATTTTCCATAACCAATAATATTGTATTTTCAGCTGTTTGAAGCTGGTGTACAAAACCGAAAGTAAATGATGCAAAAACAAAACTTAAGGGAAGCATAGAAATAGCGCACATACTACAGATCTACCACTTCTTAGACATGCTTTTTTTTTACCTTTATTTAACCAGGCAAGTCAGTTAAGAACATATTCTTATTTTCAATGACGGCCTGGGAACAGTGCCTGTTCAGGGGCAGAACGACAGATTTGTACCTTGTCAGCTCGAGGGTTTGAACCTTTCGGTTACTAGTCCAACGCTCTAACCACTAGGCTACGCTGCCGCCCCAGGAGGATTTCAATGAGAATGACATGTGAATTTGGTCAGGTCTCCCAAAAAGTTCTGTATTGCAGCTTTAAGTGTGTCATCTTTCATTTAAATTGTAGGGGAAAAGTTACTCTACCCACCTCTATCCTGCCTCTACCCACCTCTATCCTGCCTCTACCCACCTCTATCCTGCCTCTACCCACCTCTATCCTGCCTCTACCCACCTCTATCCTGCCTCTACCCTCCTCCTCTAATCATTTACTCTTTTATCCTTTTAATCATCCTCTCTCCTCTACTCTTCTACCATCTACTCCTATACTCTTCTATCCTCCTCTACTCATCCTCTACTCCTCCTATACTCTTCTACCCTCTAATCTTCTACCCTCGTCTACTCCTAATCTTATATCCTCCTCTACTCATCCTCTACTCTTCTACCCTCATCTTCTACCCTCCTCTATTCTTCTACCCTCATCTCCTCTTCTAACTGTCCTCCTCTACTACTCTACTACTCCTTTATCCTCTACTCTCTTCCTACCCTTCCCCTGTTCCGCTCCTCTCAGGTTCCAGGGACAAGTCTACTGCCTGAGGTAACCCCTCAGGATGAGGGCAAGATTTGTGTGGTCATTGACCTGGATGAGACATTGGTGCACAGCTCCTTCAAGGTAATATATATACACTGTTAATAAGAAACAGGGCTATTGGAAAACATAGTTTGACCTATTATCTCACCACATATCAAGAATTCGAAGACATCTTGTTTTGATCCTATGCAGGCCAGGGCAGTTGATTATATCTAATAGCATGATCCATAGCTCTTACTTTACTCATTTGCAACAGCAAGCTGTAATCGTTTGATCGGCTAGTCCTTTTTGTTTGTGTCCCGTCTGACTTCTATATCCCACTATTAGACTGTAAGTGTTAATGGACAGCTGTTAGCTGGATCAGGTAGCTCTTTACACTGGCTGTGAAATGGGAGCTGCTGATGCTGTTAACACATTCAATCAACAAATCAATGGTCACTGGCAGACAAATCAGTGCTGTCCATGTTTCTCATAACAAGGCGTGATTTGGATTGTAGGAGGGTTAGTTGAGAGGGTGGGAGGGTTAGTTTTTTTCCTAATTTAAAACTTTGCAATGCTTTTAGATGCATCTCTTAATCAGAATATCTAACTTTTTTTGTTAATCTATACATTTGTCTTTTGCGTGTGTCACTGCAACTGATTATATTTTATCTGAAAACTGATGATAAACGGTTGTCTTCTCCTCTAATGCTGTAGCCCATCAGTAATGCTGACTTCATTGTACCTGTGGAGATTGAAGGAACAACACACCAGGTAACTGACAATGGTATTTAGATCAACACACGTGTGTATAGATGTATATATGATTGTATGTATGTACAGTGGGGCAAAAAAAGTGTTTAGTCAGCCACCAATTGTGCAAGTTCTCCCACTTAAAAAGATGCGAGGCCTGTCATTTTCATCATAGGTGCACTTCAACTATGACAGACAAAATGAGGGGAAAAATCCAGAAAATCACATTGTAGGATTTATGAATTTGCAAATTATGGTGGAAAATAACTATTTGGTCAATAACAAAAGTTTCTCACTACTTTGTTATATACCCTCTGTTGGCAATGACAGATGTGAAACTTTTTCTGTAAGTCACCCCTAGGTTTTCACACACCGTTGCTGGTAATTTTGGCCCATTCCTCCATGCAGATCTCCTCTAGAGCAGTGATGTTTTGGGGCTGTTGCTGGGAAACACGGACTTTCAACTCCCTCCAAAGATTTTCTATGGGGTTGAGATCTGGAGACTGGCTAGGCCACTCCAGGACCTTGAAATGCTTCTTACGAAGCCACTCCTTCGCCACTCCTTGCCCGGGCGGTGTGTTTGGGATCATTGTCATGCTGAAAGACCCAGCCACGTTTCATCTTCAAAGCCCTTGCTGATGGAAGGAGGTTTTCACTTAAAATCTCACGATACATGGCCCCATTCATTCTTTCCTTTACACAGATCAGTCGTCCTGGTCCCTTTGCAGGAAAAACAGCCACAAAGCATGATGTTTCCACCCCCATGCTTCACAGTAGGTATGGTGTTCTTTGGATGCAACTCAGCATTCTTTGTCCTCCAAACACGACGAGTTGTGTTTTTACCAAGAAGTTCTATTTTAGTTTCTTCTGACCATATGACATTCTCCCAATCTTCTTCTGGATCATCCAAATGCTCTCTAGCAAACTTCAGACGGGCCTGGACATGTACTGGCTTAAGCAGGGGGACACGTCTGGTACTGCAGGATTTGACTCCCTGGCGGTGTAGTGTGTTACTGATGGTAGGCTTTTTGCTCACCGTTCTTGTGATCATTTTGACCCCACGAGGTGAGATTATCAGTGGTCTTGTATGTCTTCCATTTCCTAATATTTGCTCCCACAGTTGATTTCTTCAAACCAAGCTGCTTACCTATTGCAGATTCAGTCTTCCCAGCCTGGTGCAGGTCTACAATTTTTGTTTCTGGTGTCCTTTGACAGCTCTTTGGTCTTGGCCATAGTGGAGTTTGGAGTGTGACTGTTTGAGGTTGTGGACAGGTGTCTTTTATACTGATAACAAGTTCAAACAGGTGCCGTTAATACAGGTAACGAGTGGGAGGACAGAGGCGCCTCTTAAAGAAGAAGTTACAGGTCTGTGAGAGCCAGAAATCTTGCTTGTTTGTAGGTGACCAAATACTTATTTTCCACCATAATTTGCAAATAAATTTAAAAATCCTACAATGTGATTTTCTGGAGAGAAAAAAATCTCATTTTGTCTGTCATAGTTGAAGTGTACCTATGATGAAAATTACAAGCCTCATCTTTTTAAGTGGGAGAACTTGCACAATTGGTGGCTGACTAAATACTTTTTTGCCCCACTGTAACTCTCATGAACTTATCCTCTGCAGCGGAGGTAACTCTGGGTCTTCCTTTCGTGTGACGGTCCTTATGAGAGCCAGTTTCGTCATAGCGCTTGATGGTTTTTGCGACTGCACTTTCAAAGTTATTGAAATTTTCCGTGTTGACTGACCTTTGGTCCTTTACCAAATAGCCCTATCTTCTGTATACCACCCCTACCTTGTAACAACACAACTGGCTCAAACGCATTAAGAAGGATAGAAATTCCACAAATTAATAAGGCACTCCTGTTAATTGAAATGCATTCCAGGTGACTACCTCGTGAAGCTGGTTCAGAGAATGCCAAGAGAGTGCAAAGCTGTCAAGGCAAACGGTGGCTACTTTGAAGAATTTGTTTAACACTTTTTTGCTTACTACATGATTACATGTTATTTTATAGTTTTGATGTCTTCACTATTATTCTACAAAGTAAAAATAGTGAAAATAAAGAAAAACCCTTAAATGATTAGGTGTCCAAACATTGTGTGTGTGTGTGTGTGTGTGTGTGTGTGTACACACTACTGTTCAAAAGTTTGGGGTCATGTAGAAATGTCCTTGTTTTTGAAAGAAAAGCACATTTGTCCATTAAAATAACTTCAAATTGATCAGAAATACAGTGTAGACATTGTTAATGTTGTAAATGACTATTGTAGCTGTAAAAGGCAGATATTTTTTAAATGGAATATCTGCATAGTCATACAGAGGCCCATTATCAGCAACCATCACTCCTGTGTTCCAATGGAGGGCAATGAAGAGTCGACTCCGGGATGCTGGCCTTCTAGGCAGAGTTGCAAAGAAAAAGCCATATCTCAGACTGGCCAATAAAAAGAAAAGATTAAGATGGGCAAAATAACACAGACACTGGACTGAGGAACTCTGCCTAGAAGGCCAGCATCCCGGAGTCATCTCTTCACTGTTTACGTTGAGACTGGTGTTACTATTTAATGAAGCTGCCAGTTGAGGGCTTGTGAGGTGTCTGTTTCTCAAACTAGACACTCTAATGTACTTGTCCGCTTGCTCTGTTGAGCACCGGGGCCTCCCACTCCTCTTTTTATTCTGGTTAGAGCCAGTTTGCGCTGTTCTGTGAAGGGAGTAGTACCCAGCGTTGTACGGGATCTTCAGTTTCTTGGCAGTTTCTCGCATTGGAATTGCCTTCATTTCTCAGAACAAGAATAGACTGACGATTTTCAGAAGAAAAGTTTGACCCTGTAGTTTGACCCTGTAGTCGAACCAACAAATGCTGATGCTCCAGATTCTCAACTAACCAGTTTTATTTTTTCTTTCATCAGCACAACAGTTTTCATAATTTCAAAAGGGTTTTCTAATGATCAAAAATAGCTTTTCTTTCAAAAACAAGGACATTGCTAAGGGACTCACTGTTGTTATTTTTATACTTTGCAGCCCATTGGAGTAGCGCTACCGCTTCTTAAATGTAGCACTTTAAAAAAATATTTTAAATACATGAAATCAAAAGTCATGTGTAAATGGAACATTTGTTGTATAAATGTGTTCTCTTCCATGGTCAAGATGAATATAGTAGATTTTGAAGCTGTATAGTACAGTTTAGCCAAGGGTCAGCGAGGCCTCCCTCTCCCCACTCCGGCCTCCTCATCCTGGGACACTGGCCACAGCTCCCTGGCCTCAGCCTGGTTCAAGTAATCCAGGATAGGCTGGTTCTCACCAGCACGGCCTATTCTCGATTACTTGTTTCAGGAGGCGGCTGACCTCTTCCAACATGGCCCTCTGGGACAACCACACATACTGGAGCGCTTTCCCTAACCCACAGACTGAATGAGAAGGAAAGAACAGGCAGACTAAACCGGGAGGCAGGCCTCATTTCTAACCCTTATTTTAACATTCATGTTCAGTTATGTTTTTTATGTTCACATTCTATTATTTTCTGAAATGTTGAACCAAGTTGTTGAGTGGATGAAAGATGGATTCACTTGTGCTCACCAGCCTCTGTCTCCCCCCTCCCCCACTGTTGCCTTTTCAATTATCCAAAACATTAGCCTTGTTAAGCCAGGTGAGTAGACTTATCACTAGCCAGTAAATAAGGTTGATCAGATTTGAAGATCAATAGATACTGTGGTCCTTAGGGACTGGAGTTGTGTGTGTGTGTGTAGTTGCTTCAGTCAGTTAGTACATAGACTAGTGTTCATAGATGGTTGCTGTTAGATAGCTGTACTTGATTCTCCTAGCCAGATGCTTATAGCCGTGCTGTGATGTGTCCCAGGTTTACGTCCTGAAGAGGCCACATGTAGACCAGTTCCTCCAGAGGATGGGAGAGCTGTTTGAGTGTGTTCTCTTCACTGCAAGTCTTGCGAAGGTAACATTGCTTTTACTGTTGATTTAGAGAATTAACTGGTATTTATTAAATTTGCTCCCCCCTGTGGTGGTGATATATGCCTGTTAGCTGGAATTGCTACTTTTTCTATGTTCAGTCGTCTACCACCCAACATACCACTCTCCCCTTACACGCTACTCTCTGTCTTACATCTGTACCTGGCCCTCTCTACCTTTCTGTTTCTATCTTTATGTCCTGTCCTCTTTCTCTTCTCTCTCCTTCCTCTGTCTCCCCTGCAGTATGCAGACCCAGTGACAGACCTGCTGGATCAGTGTGGTGTGTTCGGGACACGTCTCTTTCGGGAGTCTTGTGTGTTCCACCAGGGCTGCTACGTCAAGGACCTGAGCCGCCTGGGCCGCCAGCTCAACAAGACCCTTATCCTTGACAACTCCCCCGCCTCCTACATCTTCCATCCTGAGAATGCTGTGAGTGTTGCTGCCTAGCCCAATCTTTCACTGAGCTTTACTCCAAAGGACTTACTGGCCTGTCCCAATGTTGAATCACTAAGGCGATCTCCCTGTTTTAAGCTATTTGATGATGCCAATTTTATTTTCTGAATGTGTGTTTTGTCTAAACTGTGGAAATCAATGTTTCCCAAATTCAGAGTGGCAGGAAAGGGTCTTTCCTTCATTAATAGCCTCTAAAATGTAAATGTTTTATTCTGATTGTGTGTCCTCAGGTGCCTGTGGTGTCCTGGTTTGACGACCTGGAGGACACTGAGCTGCTGAGCCTCCTACCCGTCTTTGAGGAGCTGAGTGAGGCGGACGACGTCTATGCCAAGCTGCAGCAGCTACGAGCCCCCTGACACAACACACCCCCTCTGACAAGCTAGAGCCTCCCCCTCTCAGCCAGACCACACCCATCAACCGACGGAAAAAAACAAAATCTTACTTACATACACGCACTCTGTGTGCTGTGTTAGTATCCTAGACACACTCGGCAGTGTGTTTGTTTGGCCCCTGAACTGTGTGTTTGGACGGCTGTCCACCGCTCCTACTGTCCACCGCTCCTACTGTCCTCTTCCTCCTCAGTATGTTAGCTGGTGCTGCAAAACTGTTCTGGAAACAATCCAACAAACACAATGCGAAGTGGCTCACTCTTTTCTCATTTTAAAATCGGAACTCCAACACATACTATTAATCCAATCATTCACACTGACTGGCCAGGTCTTTGTTTCTCCAAAACAAGACTTTGATTTTATAGCACTAATTGTGACACAAAACAATGGACTCTGCACATCACCTCTCTGCTTCGACAATAATCTCAGTAGAAGCACGTTGACGAAGGACTCTAAAGCATTGCAAGGAAACTGCTAAATCCACATAGTGATTTAATTTCAATTTCTTAGTACAGCTGCCTCTATAAAGGCTGTTTTTAAGGACTTTTCTCTCCTAAATGGATTGATTACTTCAGGAAATTCATTTTGAAAGTTAAACAGGTGGTCTTTCTGATCCAAGGCCGTCATGACATAACTAGACATTACAGTACATAAGATGATATGACCTCATTTGACCAGACCTTACATGGGGAGCAAGGGATCTCCATCTTTGTGCCTTCTGTATAAGAACAAAATAATTCAATCTTTGTTGTTGTGTTTTTAAAGAAGGAAAAAAAGCTTTGTTCCTTGTAGAAAATGGTTGTTCTTTTTCAATCTTTACGCTTTTCTATACATTTTTAAGATGTCTTTTAAATGTTGGATATGTTGGTTAGAAGTACAGATGATGAATTTTGTAATGTCTGGGATGTTGAGGAAGAACAGCCATACATTAACAGCCTCTGTATGTTGTAGTTACATGAAATTCTCCATTCTCATTTGCTGAAGATATCATCAGCCAATAGGGATCATTACAATCCAAGGGGTCACACCCATTGTGTAAATGCAGTGGTGTAACAAACCCTGCCTCTATGCTGATTCACCCTGAGCTGCATCAGGTACAGGATACTTGAGCTGATTCACCTCAACTTTTAGCACACAAAAAAAAACAACATTTAAATGAACAGACTGATTGAGACTTCGTGTTGCAAATTTGGAGTGATTCTATGCTGGTATTTAGTCTTCAAAGGATGCCATAGTGGATAAACCAAGGCCTTGTTTTAAAATGATTCACATTTTGTGTCAAGCCTTCTGGGTGCCATATTATTTGGTTAGCTTGGGGGACTTGTATAAGCTGCTAAGAGTGAACACAATGCACACTAGTTTAGCCCCCCGCCTTTAGTCCTTTCTCCATACTTTGCCAAGTCATTATTTAAAAATGTATTATATTTTTGGTGAGATGTTTCTACATTACTGAGACTTAAAAGTATGTCTGATAAATGATCTTTGCGTTATTGCCTGTTGTTCTAGAAGGTCTACGGTACTCACTGCCATATCTCAGGTGTTGTACACATTGTGGGGTGGCAGCGGTTTTGTGGTGCCATAAACTGGATGGATTTAGCAAGAGATGTTCTACTGCTCAAGTTGTAATTTAGCACACATAGACATGCCCAAGCCAGACTAGTCACTGCATCCCAAAGATATTTGTTTTGTGGTTTTATTCACAAGATAAAGCGCCTTCTCATACTATTACACTATGAAGTGCCTAAGGTTTCTTTCTGCAATAGAAGCTTTGGAATAAAGCACGAAGGGTCTTCATCCCCATTTTTTATTTTACATTTTTATAACTGTTACCCTGTCTCTCGTATTTGGCTGAAATGGAGTATCCATAAAACTCTTTACCAAGTAATCCTACTCCGCTATTTCATTTGGATTGAAAGAAGGGGCCGTGTGTTATGATGTTGTGGACCCCACACCCATACTGTCAGAGGAATATGTCTGTTTAGTCCTACTCCATGTCTCCCAATCTATAGTTTCTGTTATTTAGATATTTGTAAGCATTTTAATCTCTGGCTGTGTCCCAAATAGCACTCTATATAGTAGTTCTGTATGGGATGTTAAGTTGTCTCTTCTGGTGGTGGGATGTGCTAGAGGGTGCACAGAGCATGACCTGACTGTCTTCTTGTTTTGTCTGAAACACTAGAGGTAAAGTGGGGTTAGACATTCATTTTTATGAAAGCTCAACACTTATTTTGTGGAGGTGGGTTGGAGGGGGAACCAAATATTCACAAATTTAAATTAAAGCGTTTTCTACTTCACTTTCCTTTCTTCTAGTCGAAAGAACCAGTCTTGTTGCTTTAAACATGCATCACTTAATTGTCAGTAATTGTAATTAGGTTAGAGGCCCACACATGATACCTGGTATATTCAGTCATAATGTCTGCTGACATGAAATGACTACATGTAATGAAATATATTGACATTCACATCAGAGGTGACGTGTCGAACCCTAATTAGTAATGTTTTGGATCACTGTTTCGGAAGGAGTAAACGCTCATCCCTGATTGCGGGTTAATATGTAACGCCCATGAAGTGCATGCTGATGTCCCTCAACCAAAGCGACAGACATGTCCTGTGTTTGATTCAAATATAGTTTACTGTTTGAGAAATACAAGATTTCATGATCATTTCATGATCGCTAAGCATCTGAATGATGCTAGGATAATTATCATACTATTATTTTATCTTACTCATACAACAGTTTTTATTTTCTCAAAGTCCTGGAAAGAAAGAATGTAAAGAACTGGAGAGAAATGTATTTGAAATAGATTGTCCTAAACAGTCCATCTGTAAAAATAAAAAAAGGTTTTGGTGACTTATCAAGAGAATTCTTTGTAATTATACTTTTTTTATATGAAAGCCATATGTATAAAAAGTCACAATATTTTTGAAATATTAAAAGCAAAGAATGGATAGAAATGTAGCTCTAAAAAGCTTTCGCTGTTCTTTTGTTTTGGAAATGAATTATTCCAATTTAAAATATTTTGGCCATTACAAAATATGGAGATCTATTTTCAGTGTTCAGTTGGCTTACTTTCTGTATGGATTCTTAAGATGCCAAACAATTGGAACAAAATGAGACATGAGTCCGAGGGTACAATCGATTGATGCAGCGTTGTTTTTATGTATATATTGATCAATCTATTGGATAGATTGTGATGGTGACCAGTCTATTATTCTTCGAATGGATGAGATTTCTGTTTGGATAAAATCATTTCTCCATTTTAGTTTTTTGTTAACTGGACTCTGTTGGATTGATTGTGGGGTTGGGTCAGGTTGTGTACAATGAACAAACTTCAAATTTTGCATAGAAACTATGCAGTAATACATACAGTATAATGCAAAAAGTATAAAACATTACTCTCATGCACATCTGGAGTTCAAAATACTGTTTTTACAGCTATTTTATCAAACAAATGTAAGACTCCTGCATTATAGTTGGGCTTTTTTGTTAAACTAGCAATTCTGAAAGTTGTTTTTCAAAGATGGAATAAAAACATTGATTAGTGCATGTGTGTCTACTGTAGTGCATTTGTGTCCACATCTCCAGAGAGCAGCAAATTCCTAATCACACAGATTTCCTAATCATAATTAGGAATTATTCCTCATCACACAGATTTGCTTTCCACAAACTATATAGTTTGTCAAATTCAGAGTGGGCATCCCAAATAGCACTGTTTTCCCTATATAGTGCACCATGACCCGTAGTGGCAGTGGTCAGAAGTAGTGCGCTATGTAGTGAATAGGGTTTCATTTGGGACGCTCACAAGGCATGTAGGGACATTCATTACATTATGACATCATAATATGTGATGAACTTGTGTTAATTAAGAATCAGTGGCCATGTCACATTTTGGGCAATAGCAGAGAGGGAGTGGTGACGCGAGAGGTTTTAGTCCTCCCAAACTCTGTCCACTTAAATAAGCCTACGAAGTGAGGAATTTTTGTATGGAGGGCAATGAATGTCAAATTTGGTAAACAAAAAATATAATTGCTAATTTGTTACATGAGGCTTATTTGATTTAATATAAGTTTCGTAATGAATGGTTAGGTTGTTACAAATGCAATGATATAAGTGGACGTACGTGGCATTTCTGCAGTTGTGCCCTTTATCATGAAGTTAGAGGACTCATGATATAACCCATTTAGCATGGACTTTTCCATTTTAAAGTAGTCAACTGGGTGGGGATTCCAAAGATTTCGAAGTCAATCAGCCAATGAAAAAGATAGCACGAGCAGCGCCATTGAGGCTGTCACGGACGCTATAATGGCACAGATACAAAGTCCTCTCTAGTCTAACTCTATGCCCTGTTGTTGAAGCACGTATATGTCCTCTCATTGGCTAGAATGGTCAGACCTGATCTCGCCAACCTTCATCTTTGAGGACATGTATTGCTTGCTCTCTGGGGTTTTCGGCTCGGTTTCTGTTTAAGCAATTTGCAACAACTGCTGATGTATAAAGGGCTTTATAAGTAAATGCGATTGACGTATTTCCATTGTTAGAGAGCAGTCACTAGACTATCTTGTCAATATAACAATCTTTGGCAATAGCTAGGGCAGATGTGGGGCTTATATAATGAAATTGGGTCATTCTGATCACATATGATTGTCCAATCACAGAGGTCAGCATGAGGAAATATAGCTCCTTCTCTGGGTTGTTCACTAATCCTTTTATGTTTCACTAATCTTGCATTATTTCCATTCTGCAGGGGTTTCCCTGAGAACAGATCGCTTATAGTTGTTCCATGTTCCTCTGAATTTGTTTTCATCAAGGGTGAGGTAGTATAATAGTCACAACTGTGACCAGATTCAACATTATGAAGCTCTGTACAAAATAAACTCAGCAAAAACAAACGTTCCTTTAACACAACCCTGTCTTTCAAAGATAATTAGTTAAAAATCGAAATAACTTCACAGATCTTCATTGTAAAGGGTATAAACACTGTTTCTCATGCTTGTTCAATGAACCATGAACAATTAATGAACATGCACCTGTGGAACGGTCGTTAAAACACTAACAGTTTACAGACGGTAGGCAATTAAGGTCACAGTTATGAAAACTTAGGACACTAAAAGAGGCCTTTCTACTGACTCTGAAAAACACCAAAAGAAGGATGCCCAGGGTCCCTGCTCATCTGTGAGAATGTGCCTTAGGCATGCTGCAAGGAGTCATGAGGACTGCAGATGTTGCCAGGGCAATAAATTGCCATTTTCGTACTATGAGACGCCGAAGACAGCGTTACAGGGAGACAGGACGGACAGCTGATCGTCCTCGCAGTGGCAGACCATGTGTAACAACACCTGCACAGGACCGGTACATCCGAACATCACACCTGCGGGACAGGTACAGAATTGCAACAACAACTGACTGAGTTACACCAGGAACGCACAATCCCTCCATCAGTGCTCAGACTGTCTGCAATAGACTGAGAGAGGCTGGACTGAGGGCTTGTAGGCCTGTTGTAAGGCAGGTCCTCACCAGACATCAACGGCAACAATGTCGCCTATGGTCACAAACCCACCGTCACTGGACCAGACAGGACTGGCAAAAAGTGCTCTTCACTGACAAGTCGTGATTTTGTCTCACCAGGGGTGATGGTTGGATTTGCGTTTATTGTCGAAGGAATGAGCGTTACACCGAGGCCTGTACTCTGGAGCGGGATCGATTTGGGGGTGGAGGGTCCTCATGGTCTGGGGCGGTGTGTCACAGCATCATCAGACTGAGCTTGTTGTCATTGCAGGCAATCTCAATGCTGTGCGTTACAGAGAAGACATCCTCCTCCCTCATGTGGTGCCCTTCCTGCAGGCTCATCCTGACATGACCTTCCAGCATGACAATGCTAACAGCCATACTGCTCGTTCTGTGCGTGATTTCCTGCAAGACAGGATTATCAGTGTTCTGCCATGACCAGCGAAGAGCCCGGATCTCAATCCCATTGAGCATGTCTGGGACCTGTTGGATCGGAGGGTGAGGGCTAGGGCTATTCCCCCCCAGAAATGTCCAGGAACTTGCAGGTGCCTTGGTGGAAGAGTGGGGTAACATCTCACAGCAAGAACTGGCAAATCTGGTGCAGTCCATGAGGAGGAGATGCACTGCAGTACTTAATGCAGCTGTTGGCCACACCAGATACTGACTGTTACTTTGATTTTACACCCCCCCCCCCCCCCTTTGTTCAGGGACACATTATTCCATTTCTGTTAGTCACATGTCTGTGGAACTTGCTCAGTTTATGTCTCAGTTGTTGAATGTTAATACAAATATTTACACATGTTAGGTTTGCTGAAAATAAACCCAGTTGACAGTGAGAGGACGTTTCTTTTTTTGCTGAGTTTACATGTTTGTGATGGCCTTAACACAAGCACAACACTTCAACACAAGTAATTTGCCTGTCAAACTTCTCAGGCTGTTAAGGGCTCTCTGGTATTTGCATTATGTTTCCAACTAGGTCGAGAAATACACTTTTGAGTTCTTGAACAAACCTTCCAGACTGCCTCCCCACTGGGCACAGACGTTAGTTAAATCAGTTTTCCACATTTATTCAATGTCATCAAAATATATTTTGTTGTTGTTGAAATGTTGTGGAAACAACGTTTATTCAACCAGTTTTTGCCCAGTGGGTATGTATGTCTGGTATGAACCATCAGATTTCATGGAAAGCTACAGTTAACTGCCAAAATAATGGAAACACTTGAGTAAATGAGTGATACAAAGTATATTGAAAGTAGGGAATTCCACACAGGTGTGGTTCCTGAGTTAATTAGGCAATTAACATCTCATCATGCTTAGGGTCATGGTTAAAAATGCTATACAGGCCACTATGTTGGCTACCATGGCTATGCCCCCATAGGATGACAATGCCCCAACTACAGGGCATGAGCGGTCACTGAATGGTTTGATGATCATGAAAACGATGTGAACCATATGCCATGGCCGTCTCAGTCACCAGATCTCAACCCAATTGAACACGTATGGGAGATTCTGAAGTGGTGCCTGAGAGTGTTTTCCACCACAATCAACAAGTCACCAAATTAGGGAATTTCTCATGGAAGAATGGTGCATCATCCCTCCGACAGAGTTCCAGACACCTCTCGAATCTATACCAGGGTGCATTGAAGCTGTTCTGGCTCGTGGTGCCCCAACGCCCTATTAAAACACCCTGAGTGTACAAAACAGTTCTTTCCATGATATAGACTGAACAGGTGCCTCCAGGTGAAAGCTGTGATCCCTTCTTTATGTCACTTGTTAAATCCACTTCAATCAGTGTAGATGAAGGGAGCCTTGTTAAGCCTTGAGACAACTGAGACATGGATTGTGTATATGTGCCATTCAGAGGGTGAATGGGCAAGACAAAAGTTTGTTGTGTGTATCAAGAATGGTCAAAGGACATCCAGCCATCTTGACATTACTGTGGGAAGCATTGGAGTCAACGTGGGCCAGCATCCCAGTGAAACGCTTTTGACACCTTGTAGAGTCCATGTCCTGACGAATCGAGTCCGTTGTGATGGCAAAAGGGGGTGCAACTCAATATTAAGGTGTTCCTAATGTTTTGTGCACTCAGTGTACACTTTATTATTTAGATTTTTCCTTTATTTTGGCAGTTACCTGTACTTCTAGAGTGCAGCTAGATGTGGCTTTAAGGAAATCCAGTGAGAGCATTCTAAAAATCAATAACGCCATTTGAAACATAATCAGTGTAAAGTGAGTGTCACGTAGCTCTGTGTCATCATGTGAGATTCTCTCCACAGTATTGGCCTCTACTGGAGATGGCTCTCAGGACCTCTCCACAGTATTGGCCTCTACTGGAGATGGCTCTCAGGACCTCTCCACAGTATAGGCCTCTACTGGAGATGGCTCTCAGGACCTCTCCACAGTATTGGCCTCTACTGGAGATGGCTCTCAGGACCTCTCCACAGTATAGGCCTCTACTGGAGATGGCTCTCAGGACCTCTCCACAGTATTGGCCTCTACTGGAGATGGCTCTCAGGACCTCTCCACAGTATAGGCCTCTACTGGAGATGGCTCTCAGGACCTCTCCACAGTATTGGCCTCTACTGGAGATGGCTCTCAGGACCTCTCCACAGTATAGGCCTCTACTGGAGGGCTGGCCTCTCCTAGGACCTCTCTCCACAGTATGGGCCTCTACTACAGATGGCCTCTCTGGAGATGGCTCTTACCTCTCCACAGTATAGGCCTCTCCTGGAGATTGCTCTCATGACCTCTCCTACAGTATAGGCCTCTACTGGTAGATGGCTCTCAGGACCTCTCCACAGTATTGGCCTCTACTGGAGATGGCTCTCCTCTCCACAGTATTGGCCTCTACCTCTCCACAGTATAGGCCTCTACTGGAGATGGCTCTCAGGACCTCTCCACAGTATGGGCCTCTACTATTGGCCTCTAGATGGCTCTCAGGACCTCTCCACAGTATTGGCCTCTACTGGAGATGGCTCTCAGGACCTCTCCACAGTATTGGCCTCTACTGGAGATGGCTCTCAGGACCTCTCCACAGTATGGGCCTCCACAGTATAGGCCTCTACTGGAGATGGCTCTCATGGCTCTACTGGAGGACCTCTCCTACAGTATAGGGCCTCTACTGGAGTTGGCTCTCAGGACCTCTCCACAGTATTGGCCTCTACTGGAGATGGCTCTCTCCAGGACCTCTCCCTCTCCACAGTATAGGCCTCTACTGGAGATGGCTCTCAGGACCTCTCCACAGTATAGGCCTCTACTGGAGATGGCACTGGACTCTCCACAGTGACCTCTCCACAGTATTGGCCTCTACTGGAGATGGCTCTTCTCCAGGACCTCTCCTACAGTATAGGCCTCTACAGGAGATGGCTCTTAGGACCTCTCCTACAGTATAGGCCTCTACTGAGGATGGCTCTCAGGACCTCTCCTACAGTATAGGCGAGTACTGGGGATGGCTCTCATGACCTCTCCTACAGATAGGCCTTTACTGGAGATGGCTCTAAGGATCTCTCCTACAGTATAGTTCTCTACAGGAGATGGTTCTTAGGACCTCTCCTACAGTATAGGCCTCTACAGGAGATGGCTCTCAGGACCTCTCCTACAGTATAGGCCAGTACTGGGGATGGCTTTTAGAACCTCTCCTACAGTATAGGCCTCTACTAGGTATGACTCTTAGGACCTCTCCTACAGTTTTGGCCTCTACTAGGTATGACTCTTAGGACCTCTCCTACAGTATACCTTCTACTGGGAAGGACCTTCTAATGCCTAGTCATTATAGGCAGCAGCTGCATTACAGCATCAATAGTCCATTGTGCAGTGCATCATTTATCAAAACATCTATAGCTCTGTGGCTTCCTTTCTCATACAGCCAGATGCATTTCCCTGGCAAAGGGAGGGTTATTTATTACTCCCCCTCCCTCCCTTTCTTTCTCCACCTCCTCTCCCCCCCTTCCCTCCCATCTCCACTATCACTAATGTGTCCTTTAAGCCCGTGGTCTTTTGAATATGAGTCGTGTCTGCTCTCTCATTTCCCTGCTGATTTGTGTATCTTTCCTTTTCTCGAATCAGCGATTGGATGGAGCGATAGGAGAGGTCCTGGAACATGCAAACTCAGGCAAATCTCCCAGGGTCCAAGGGCCAGGAGGAGGAAGAGGAGAAGAAGGATGCTCCTAAATCCTCTGGTGCTCTCCTGGGGATGTACTGCTGTGTCCAACCTTGAGTCAACAGAAGAACCATCCAGACACACACAGAGACACTTACTCCTACAATCAAGAAAGTAACTTTCTAGCTGGACACCCTTGTCTTCTACCTCTGCAACAGCAACTCCAGGTACTGTTTGACTTGATCATATCTGCCCTCTGTGATTTCTGAGTTTCATGGTGTGTATTGAGAGAAGATAATCAGGATGTTTTATGGCTGGATCGATATAGGCGTACACAGCTTTGACCATCAGAACAGTAAGGTACAGTATGTTGTGGACTTTGTGACATTGACTGAATCTAATGTATAGTAATGGATATCAATGGCAACGCAGTGCTTTTGAATGCTTCTCCCTCTTCTTCCGACAACACCCATTTTTTGATGCAAATACATTCGTTCTGCAGTAAAACTCCATAAATCCTGAAATTGATATTGAAGTCATTTTTAATATCCATCTCAATAACCTCCTGTGTCAGATAATGCAATTTGGTTCAGTGGTTACAGAAATACTCCTTCTTCGTCCAAGGATCTTTCCCTCATAGATTGAGATTGCCTGTATCTGAGAAACATGGAGTACACATTCAGAGCAGTATCCCACAATCCTGGGATTATAATCTGGCGAATCGAGGTAAGGCAGCTGTCAGTCAGTGTATTCTTTGAAAATGATCAGGGTGTGGATTTCACAAAGTCAGTTGTGAAAAAGACAGATGTCTGCATTTCTTTGTCATCACAGAAAATGGAGCTGGTGCAGGTCCCTGAAAAATCACATGGAAACTTCTACGAGGGCGACTGCTACATCCTACTCTCTGTGAGTCTCGGGGCCATGATACTCATCAGGGATGTCATGTCAGCACATTAATTTGTTGAATGAGGGAGTTATGATTTGCAGTGCCAAGTGAAAGTCTACACACCCCTCTTCACATTTGTCTGTCTTCAAATGTAATCTAAAAGGGATTCAATAGTTTTTTCCCCTCTACAGATATACACAACTTCTCCACATTTTTTGTGGTACTTTTTACCCCTTTTTTGTGATATCGACTTGGTAGTTCCAGTCTTGTCTCATCACTTCAACTCCCAACTCGGGAGAGGCGAAGGTCGAGAGCCACGCATCCTCCGAAACACGACCCTACCAAGCCACCCTGCTTTTTGACACACTGCTCGCTTAAGCCTGAAGCCAGCCGCAACAACGTGTCGAAGAAAACACTGTACAACTGGCAACCGTGTCAGCGTGCAAGTGCCCGGCCCACCGCAGGAGTCGCTAGAGCGAGATGGGACAAATACATCCCAGCCGGCCAAACCCTCCCCTAATCTGGACAATGCTGGGCCAATTGTGCCCTGCCTCATGGGTCTCCCGGTCACGGCTGGCTGCAACACAGCCCGGTGCCTTAGACCGCTGCGCCATTCGGGAGGCCTACTCCACATTTTCAAAGTGAAAGAAAGCTATAGAATCATTTCCAAATGAACACAAAAAACCCTAAGATTTCTTGATTGCACATGTCTTCACACGCTAGAGTTAATACTTGGTGAAAGCACCTTTGGCAGCCATTACAGCTGTGAATAGTTTTCAATACGATTCTACCAACTTTGCACAACTCTTAGCGCAACATATATCTATCATTTTTGTCAAAACTGGTCAAGCTCAGTAAATTTGCTTGGGAATCATTGATGGAAAGCAATATTTAATCCTTGTCTCAGATTTTTTAAATAGATTTAAATCGGGACTGAGACTGGACCATTCAAGAACACTCAACTCCTCTTGGTATGCCATTCTGATGTCTTTACATAAACATTTGTGTAATTGTCCTGCGGAAATATAAAACCCTATCCCAAGGTTAGGTTTTCAGAAGGCTATGGTAGGTTTTTCTCTCAACTTTTTACCTGGGATTTGCTCCGTTCATATTTATTTTGACCCTGGCAAACTCCCCAGTCCCTGCCAGTGACAAGCATACCCATGACATGATGCTGTCACCACAATTCTTGAAAATACAAAGGGATCCACAACATTGCATTCACTCCATACTAGCCTGTGTGATAAAGTAAAACATCCACTCCAAATCATCCATTCTGTTTGCAACAAGGATGTTAAGCAATACTGCAAGACAACACAGTGAATACATTAAATAAAAACTACAGGTTTGGGTCAAATCCAATACATTACAGAGGGAAACCCTCTCTATTTTCAAGTATTGTAGTGGCAGCATCATGTTATATGTATGCTTGTCATCGGCAGGAACTGAGGAGTTTGTCAGGATCAAATTAAATATGAAAAGAGCAAAGCCCAGGTAAAAAGTTAGAGGAAAACCAGCCTCAGCCTTCTGAATACCCTGGGATAGAGTTTTATTTTACAGCAAGACAATTACACCAATGTTAATGCCAAAGACACACCAGAATGGCTTTCAAAGTGGTGTTGAGTGTTCCTGAATGGTCCAGTCTCAGTCCTGACTTAAATCTGCTTGAAAAATCTGAAACAAGGTTTGAATATTTCAGTCCATCAATGATTCACAATCAAATGTAATGTGATTGAGCAATTTTGACAAAAACAATGGATATGTTGCCCTATATGTTGGTAGAATCATTTTCTAAATGATTCACAGCTGTAATAATGGCTGCCAAAGGTGCTTCCACCAAGATTTTTTTATTTTGTATTATTTAACCACATATTGACGAGGCAAGTCAGTTAAGAACGCATTCTTATTTACAATGACGGCCTACCCAGTCCAAACCCAGACAACGCTGGGCCAATTGTGCGTCGCCCTATGGGATTTCTTAACTCTGGGTTGTGAAAACATAAGCAATCCAGATATATTTGTTTATTTTTTACATTTTCTATAACTTCCTTTAAACTTTGAAAATGTTGTGTTGATCTGTAGGGAACCCCCACCCCCCCGCACACACATTTAATCAATATTTAGATTGAATTTTAAGGCAGCAAAATGTGAAGACTGTACATAGGGTGTATAGACTTTCACTAGGCACTGCATGTTAATTAATGCCCTGGAGGGAATCAGTGTGTTTGCTTTGGAGTCTGTTTTGCATAATTATCATAGTGGTGACAGTATTTGCTTGCTAACGGCTATATACCATTGGTCCTGGTTTGAAGGCCTGTGAGTCACAAAATGCTCTTTGTGATGTTTCCTCTTTCTATCTCTGTCGGTTTGTTTGTTTGTCTGTCCGCCTCTACCTCCTCTTCTTTCAATCTCCCTCCATGCTTTTTTTATCTCTTTCTATCTCCACCCTCTCCCTATCTGTCACTCTGTTAATCTATCTACAGTGCCTTCAGAAAGTATTCACACCCCATGACTTTTTCCACATGTTGTTGTGTTACAAGGTGGGATTCAAATGGATTTAATGGTCATTTTTAGGTCAATGATCTACATAAAACTCCCTGAGTCAATACATGTTAGAATCTGTGAGTCTTTCTGGGTTAGTCTAGGATTTTGCCTGTGCTTAGTTATATTCTCTTTATTTTTATCCTAAAAAAAACTTCCTAGTCCTTGCAGATGACAAGCATACCCATAACATGATGCAGCCAGCACCATGCTTGAAAATATGAAGAGTGGTACTAGTAGTCATATGTTGGATTTGCCCCAAACATAACACTTTGTATTCAGGATATAAAGTGAATTTCTTTGCCAAATTTTTTGGGGCCTTTCGTGCCTTATTGCAAACAGGATGCATGTTTTGGAATATTTTTTTATTCTGTACAGGCCTACTTCTTTTCACTCTGTCATTTAGGTTAGTGTTGTGGAATAACTACAATGTTGTTGATCCATCCTCAGTTTTCTCCTATCACAGCCATTAAACTCCGTAACTGTCACAATTGGCTAGTGGTGAAATCCCTGAGTCGTTTCCTTCCTCTCTGGCAACTAAGTTAGGAAGGACGCCTGTATATTTTTAGTGACTAGATAAATTGATACACCATCCAAAGTGTCATTAATAACTTCGCCATGCTCAAAGGGATATTCAATGTCTGTTTTTTGTATTTTTACCCATCTACCAATAGGTGCCCTTCTTTGCGAGACATTGGAAAACCTCCCTGGTCTTTGTGATTGAATCTGTGTTTGAAATTCACTGCTCGACTGAGGGACCTTACAGATAATTGTATGTGTGGGATACAAATCATGTTAAACACCATTATTGCACATAGAGTAAGTCCATGCAACTTATTATGTGACTTGCAATAACAAAGGGGTTGAAGACATTTTAGTAAAAACATAATTCAACTTTAACATTATGGGGTATTGTGTGTAGGCCAGTGACACAAAATCTACATTCAAACCATTTTAGTTTCAGGTTGTAACACAACAACATGTGGAAAAAGTAAAGTGGTGTAAATACTTTCTAAAGGCCCTGGATCTATTTCTCTCGCTCTCTCAATTCAATGGGGCTTTATTTACATGGGAAACATGTTTACATTGACAAAGCAAGGGAAGTAAACAATAAACAAAAGTGAGAAGACACAAAACATCAACAAACAATTATTAGAAATTAACAGTAAACATTGCACTCACAAAGGTTTCAAAATGATAAAGACATTTTAAGTGTAATATTATCAACTATGTACAGTGTTTTAGCAATGTGCAAATAGTTGTAGTAGGAATAGTAGGGAAGATAAATAAACAGATAAGTGTTGGTGGTATTTACAGTGTTGTTTCTGCTCCACTGGTTGCCCTTTTCTCATGGCAACGGGCAACACATCTTGCTGCTGCGATTGCACGTTGTGGTATTTTGCCAAACAAATATGGGAGTTTATTATTGTTTTATTTGTTTTCAAATTCTTTGTGGGTCTGTGTGATCTGTGAGAAATATGTATCTCTAATGGGGTCATGCATTTGGCAGGAAGTTCAGCTCAGTTTCCACCACATTTTGCGGCCAGTGTGCACATAGCCTGTCTTCTCTCGAGAGCTATGGAGCTATGGCGGACTCTCGCTATGCTCACTGAGCCTGTACATAGTCAAGGATGTTCTTTCAAATCAAATCAAATCAAATTTATTTATATAGCCCTTCGTACATCAGCTGATATCTCAAAGTGCTGTACAGAAACCCAGCCTAAAACCCCAAACAGCAAACAATGCAGGTGTAAAAGCACGGTGGCTAGGAAAAACTCCCTAGAAAGGCCAAAACCTAGGAAGAAACCTAGAGAGGAACCGGGCTATGTGGGGTGGCCAGTCCTCTTCTGGCTGTGCCGGGTAGAGATTATAACAGAACATGACCAAGATGTTCAAATGTTCATAAATGACCAGCATGGTCGAATAATAATAAGGCAGAACAGTTGAAACTGGAGCAGCAGCAGTCAGGTGGAATGGGGACAGCAAGGAGCCATCATGTCAGGTAGTCCTGGGGCACTGTCCTAGGGCTCAGGTCCTCCGAGAGAGAGAAAGAAAGAGAGAATTAGAGAGAGCATATGTGGGGTGGCCAGTCCTCTTTTGGCTGTGCCGGGTGGAGATTATAACAGAACGTGGCCAAGATGTTCAAATGTTCATAAATGACCAGCATGGTTGAATAATAGTAAGGCAGAACAGTTGAAACTGGAGCAGGAGCATGGCCAGGTGGACTGGGGACAGCAAGGAGTCCTCATGTCAGGTAGTCCTGGGACATGGTCCTAGGGCCCAGGCCAGTTGAAACTGGAGCAGCAGCATGGCCAGGTGGACTGGGGACAGCAAGGAGTCATCATGTCAGGTAGTCCTGGGGCATGGTCCTAGGGCTCAGGTCCTCCGAGAGAGAGAAAGAAAGAGAGAAGGAGAGAATTAGAGAACGCACACTTAGATTCACACAGGACACCGAATAGGACAGGAGAAGTACTCCAGATACAACAAACTGACCCTAGCCCCCCGACACATAAACTACTGCAGCATAAATACTGGAGGCTGAGACAGGAGGGGTCAGGAGACACTGTGGCCCCATCTTTAATTTTGGGTCAGTCACAGAGGTCACGTGTTCTGCCACTGTCTACTCTCTGTTTAGGGCCAGATAGCATTCTAATTTGCTGTTTTTTGGTTAATTAATTTCCAGTTTGTCAAATAGTTCTCTTTTTGCTTTTTCATAATTTGGTTGGGTCTGATTGTGTTGCTGTCCTGGAGCTCCGTGGGGTCTGTTTGTGTTTGTGAACAGAGCCCCAGAAACAGCTGGCTGAGGGGACTCTTCTCTAGGTTAATCTCTCTGTATGTGAGGGCTTTGTGGTGGAATGTTTGGGCATCGGTTTGTTTTAGGTGGTTGTACAATATAACAACTCTATTCTGGATTTGGATAACTACCGGATATTGTCCTAATTCTGCTCTGCATGCATTATTCTGAGTTTTGTGTTGTACACCAAATATATTTTTGCAGAATTCTGCATGCAGCGTCTAAAATGGGTGTTTTTTCAAATTTAGTGAATTCTTGGTTGGTGAGTGGACTCCTAGACCTCACAACCAGAGGACAATGGGTTCTAGAACTGATTCAAGTATTTTTATCCAGACTCTAATTGGGATGTCGAATTTTATGTTCCTTTTGATGGCGTAGAAAGCCCTTCTTGCCTTGTCTCTTAGATCGTTCACAGCCTTGTGGAAGTTACCTGTGGTGTTGATGTTTAAGTAATGCTTGACTTGGGATGAAAGAAGTGCAGGAGCTGTCTTTTTCCAAGTTGGTTCATTAGACTATGTTCACCGAAATTCACAAATTACATTATGCTACAGAGACCTGATTATTCACTGTTAATGGTTTATACAAATTTTCCATTACTTCTCCATGATTTTTAACCACGTTTTCATGACTATTATTATAGCGTACATGAAAAGTAAGCATTATTGACACTGGAAGGCTGCTGTGTCTGATCCCATGTAGACTTACCATCTCCTGCCATTGTGCCCTTGATCAAGGCACTTAACCTTCAACTAAGTAGAACTCCAGTTGTCACATGTTATCAACATGTGGTCAACCCTCAATCTGGAGAGCTCCTGGGTGAGGAGGCTTGGCTATTGATCCAGCCCTGAAACACCCAAGTCTACCCTGTTGAGCAGCTCCTGTTTTGACTACTATGTGGTTAGACCAGGGCTTGAACAAAAGCCTGCACACTCAGTAGCTATCCTGGAGGATGGTTACCACCCTTGATATAAAATATTGCAACATTACAACAAAATGCTTTTGTCTTTATAAAATGATTCCCTCATTCAATGAATCAGTGATCAAATGGATAAAGTAAGCTACTTCAAAGCCAGGTATCTAACTAGACATATTTATATATAAGGCTATAATATTCATGTTTTGGGGGAGATCTATGCACAGCATGTTATTTGTTAGACTATTCTTCGAATATGTTTTAACATTAGCCATAAATTATGGCTACTGTCTAGTAGAGGGGAATCCCAATTTTCCAACATTGCAGATTTATTTAGGCTCCACAGTGGTGGTGGAAATGTGACAACGACACAATGCTTAGTTAATTTCTACAAGTTATCTTGCTATAGCTATGTTTTGAATTGGCTATCTAGTTAGTCTTGTCTGTAATTATTTTATACCTTCTGCTGAAATGTCGCGCTCTTCCTCAGGCAACAGCCCACTCGCACTGGCACACAAACAGCACACACAGACATGCACTGGAGGGTAATTCCCATTTAAAAATGTGCCTTTATGAATTACATAACAAAAATTATTCAGCTAATTTCCATGACTTTTCATGACCTTACAATCCCTAATTTGACAACTTGGAACAGCATTCAGGCTGGCACATATTCAATCTGCGCACTTTCAAACAGTTTACTGTTACGCACAGATTCACAGACTAGCAGCAAATAAACTTGAACAAAACGAAATCAGGAAATGAATTCCCACTCTCCATTGCTATTCAATGCAGATCTCGCCTTCATTCCATTTCGATCAATCATTTTTTTGCCTGTGTGTGAATCTGGGCCCAGCGATAGACTACTTTGTTTTATAGAGGAGGTGGTACGCAGTTCCCCTAAACTTTGAAGTGCCGGTATGGCGCTCTGTACTGCTCTGGCCGAAGTCAAGCAATGTGTCACGCCCTGACCTTAGAGAGCTTTTTATGTCTCTATTTTGGTTTGGTCAGGGTGTGATTTGGGTGTGCATTCTATGTTCTTTTTTCTATGTTTTGTATTTCTTTGTTTTGGCCGGGTATGGTTCTCAATCAGGGACAGCAGACTATCATTGTCTCTGATTGGGAAACATACTTCGGCAGCTTTTTCCCACCTTTGTTTTGTGGGTCGTTTTTTTTTCTCTTCTGTTTAGTGGTCTTCACCTGACAGGACTGTTTCGGTTTCGTGTATTCACTTTGTTATTTCTGTTTATGTGTTCAGTTCAATAAAAGTAATGAACACTCACTCACTACGCTGCGCTTTGGTCCGATTCCTCCTCTTCCGACGACGACACCCGTTACACAATGTGTTTAGGCCAGGAGCTCAACTTTCACATGCCGCCTAATGAAAATGATAAATCGTTTTTTTTAGAAATGTTTGCAAATTTATTTACAAAAACAACATATATGTAAATAACGTAAGTATTCAGACCCTTTGCTATGAGACTCGAAATTGAGCTCAGGTGCATCCTGTTTCCATTGATCATCATTGAGATGTTTCTACAACTTGATTGTAGTCCACCTGTGATAAATTCAATTCCTTCGAACTCATGGCTTGGTTTTTGCTCTGACATGCACTGTCAACTGTGGAACCTTATATAGACAGGTGTGTGCCTTTCCAAATAACTTCCAATCAATTGAATTTACCACAGGTGGACTCCAATCAAGTTGTAGAAACATCTCATAGATGATCAATGGAAACAGGATGTACCTAAGCTGAATTTCGAGTCTCATAGCAAAGGGTCTGAACTTATGTTCATACGATATTATTTTTTTTCTAACATTAAAAAAAAAACTGTTTTCACTTTTTCATTATGGGGTATTGCACGTAGATTTGTAAGGTAACAAAATGTGGAAAAGTCAAGGAGTCTGAATACTTTCCGAATGCACTGTGTACGTGGTCTGTCGTATGTTTTTTTTTGGTAAGAAGCCAATTTGACATTTGCTCAGGACATTGTTTTCACTGAGGAAATGTTGGTGTCTGCTGTTGTTGATACTGCAGAGGATTTCTGTGATTGCTGTTAACACAGATTCCACAGTAATTATTGGGGTGAAATTTGTCTCCACTTTTGTGGCTTGTGGTAATCAGACTTTGGTTACAAATATTGGGGAATACGCCAGACCTAAGAATAATGTTGGAGAGTTTAAGAATAGCCCATTTGAATTTATGGTCTGTATATTTTATCATTTTGTTTAGTATATCATTAACAACACAGGCCTTTTCAGGTTGGAGGGTTTGTATTTGTCCTGTAGCTCATCCAATGTAATTGGAGAATCCAGTGGGTTCTGGTAGTCTTTAATAGCTGATTTTGGCTCTTATTCTTTGCCTTATTCTAGAATGGATTAAATTGGATTTGTCTCTCATCAATCTACATACAATACCCCATAATGACAAAGTGAAAACAGTTTTTTTGAAATGTTAGAACTGTTATATTGCTGAAGAGGTTGGATAAGTGGTTTATCCATACATCTCAATTTTGAATAGATAGCTCTTCATTAAGCCATTTCTCGTTGCTGTTCATTTTCTTAGGTTTTCTGCCTGAATTAAAATGTGATATGTTAGCTGATAGGTCAAATATATTGTTCAGGCTTCCTACTTCTAAGTTTACACCTTCACTATTTGCAGAGAAACATTTTGTCCAGGAAGTTCTCTAGGGGTGATTGGCTTTGTTTTTGGCCAATTGTTTTTTGGTAGGTATCTACACTACCCTCCTACCATCGATAGCATTTCTCAATAGCATGCAGTTTTTTCGGCTTCGATGCCTTATGGTTGAGTATTGCTCTCTTCAAGTAGATTGTGATTTTGCTGTGATCTGATAGGGGTGTCAGTGGGCTAACTGTGAACACTCTGAGAAACTCTGGGTTAAGGTCAGTGATAAAGTGGTCTGCAGTATTACTGCCAAGAGATGAGCTATAGGTGTACCTATAGATGTAGTTCCCTCGAAGCCTATCATTGACTATGTACAAACCCAGCGTGAAACGGAGCTGTTGTTGTAGTTGTGTCTAGGGGGGCATATTGATCTCTCTCTCTTTATCTCCCACTGTCTATCTCAGACCCAGAAAGTGGGTAGCTCTCTCTCCTATGACATCCACTACTGGATCGGCTCCCAGTCCAGTCAGGATGAACAGGGTGCGGCCGCAGTCTACACCATCCAGCTGGATGAGTTCCTGGGATCAGGGCCCATCCAGCACCGCGAGGCCCAGAACCATGAGTCGGATGCCTTCCGGGGATACTTCAAACAAGGGGTCATGTAAGTATATACAGTGGCTTGTGAAAGTATTCACCGCCCTTGGAATTTTTACTATTTTGTTGCCTTGCAACCTGGAATTAAAATAGATTTTTTGGGGGGGTTTGTATCATTTGACTTACACAGCATGCCTACCACTTTGAAAATGCAAAATATTTATTTTTGTGAAACAAATGACAAATAAGACAAAAAAACAGAACTTGATGGTGCACACCTATTGGGGTATGTCTCTATAAGCTTGGCACATCTAGCCACTGGGATATTTGCCCATTTGTAACGATCTTCTTCATCTGAGGAACAGGAAAGATCGGACCAAAACGCAGCATGGTAGGTGTCCATGTTAATTTAATAACTGAAGACGAAATACAAAATAACCAAGTGAAACAACGAAAATCGAAACAGTCCTGAAAGGTGACAACACAAAACAGGAAACAACTCCCCACAAAACCGATGTGGGCAAGAGCTACCTAAGTATGATTGAGAATCAGAGACAACGATAGACAGCTGCCTCTGATTGGGAACCATACCAGGCCAAACACAGAAAACATAGAAAAACAACATAGAATGCCAACCCCAACTCACTCCCCGACCAAACCAAAATGGAGACATCAAAAAGGAACTAAGGTCAGGGCGTGACACCATTCTTCAAGGCAAACTGCTCCAGCTCCTTCAAGTTGTATGGGTTCCGTTGGTTTATAGCAATCTTTTAGTCATACCACAGATTCTCAATTGGATTGAGGTCTGGGCTTTGACTTGGCCATTCCAAGACATTTAAATGTTTCCCCTTAAACCACTCAAGTGTTGCTTTAGCAGTATGCTTAGGGTTATTGTCCTGCCGGAAGGTGAACCTCCGTCCCAGTCTCAAATCTCTGGAAGATTGAAAGAGGTTTCCCTCAAGAATTTCCCTGTATTTAGCTCCATCCATCATTCCTTAAATTCTGACCAGTTTCCAGTCCCTGCCGATGGAAAAACATCCCCACAGCATGATGCTGGGGATGGTGTTCTCAGGGTGATGAGAGGTGTTGGGTTTGCGCCAGACATAGCATTTTCCTTTGGCCAAAAAGCTCAATTTTAGTCTCATCTGACCAGAGTACCTTCTTCCATATGTTTGGGGAATCTCCCACATGTCTTTTGGCGAACACCAAACATGTTTGCTTATTTTTTTCTTTAAGCAATGGCCTTTAACTGGCCACTCTTCCATAAAGCCCAGCTTTGTGGAGTGTACGGCTTAAAGTGGTCCTATGGACAGATACTCCAATCTCCACTGTGAAGCTTTGCAGCTCCTTCAGGGTTATCTTTGGTCTCTTTGTTGCCTCTCTGATGAATGCCCTCCTTGCCTGGTCCATGAGCTTTGGTGGGTGGCCCTCTGTTGGCAGGTTTGTTGTGGTGCCATATTCTTTCCATTTTTAATAATGGATTTAATGGTGCTCGTGGGATGTTCAAAGTTTCTGATATTTTTTTTTTATAACCCAACCCTGATCTGTACTCCACAACATTGTCCCTGACTTGTTTGGAGAGCTCCTTGGTCTTCATGGGGCCGCTTGCTTGGTGGTGCCCCTTGCTTAGTGGTGTTGCAAACTCTGGGGCCTTTCAGAACAGGTGTGTATATATACTGAGATCATGTAACAGATCATGTGACACTTAGATTGCACACAGGTGGACTTTATTTAACTAATTATGTGACTTCTGAAGGTAATTGGTTTCACCAGATCTTATTTAGGGGCTTCACAGCAAAGTGGGTGAATACATATGCACACACCACTTTTCCGTTTTTTTATTTTGTAGAATTTTTGGAAACAAGTAATTTTTTCAATTTCACTTCACCAATTTGGACTATTTTGTGTATGTCCATTACATGAAATCCAAATAAATATCCATTTAAATGACAGGTTGTAATGCAACAAAATATGAAAAACGCCAAGGGGGATGAATACTTTTGCAAGGCACTGTACATAAAATATATATAAATATATACACAGAGACAGAGACAGGGAGAAATCAAACAATCTCATCGTTATACTCTGTTCAGTATTCCCATTCTGATCTTATTCTGAGGCACTGTGGGTAATTCTTCTGTGGGTGTAGGTTGGGCAAAGCAGCATAGTTATCAATGGTGATTAGTGTACCCACCCATACAGATTTGATTATTGAGCAAAAGCTCTTATTTCAACGTCACTAAAAACACAATGTATATTGTGCATGCAATACAGACATTACACTGTAATAAAACCAAGAGAAATTTATTTTATAGCCTACTTACCTCTCTGTCTCCTACAGCTATAAGAAGGGTGGGGTGGCATCAGGAATGAAACACATAGAGACCAACAGTTATGACATCCAGAGACTGCTGCATGTGAAAGGGAAGAAAAGGGTCAGCGCCATGGAGGTGAGAAACATAGATACAGGGGGATTTCATTCTGTGTAACACAACAGGAAGTGCTGCTGAAAATGCTTGAAAATGAACTTGTAATGTATCTGGCACAATTCTGCCTATACTGTAGGTAGAGATGAGCTGGAAAAGCTTCAATCTTGGGGATGTCTTTCTGTTGGACTCTGGTAAAACCATCATTCAGTGGAATGGACCAGAGAGCAACAGACAGGAGAGGCTCAAGGTACGGTAACGATCTGTGCAATTGCTATTCTCAAGGAGTGCATCAACAGTGAAGTCAATGTAATCTTATTACACCTACCTCCTATCAGTGACACGATGAAGCTAATTCCATATTGGTAGCTCAATAAACCAAGAGTGGTTGAAGTGAAATCCACTTCAATCCCCTAAAGATTGGCTGAAGAGACCCCTTGTAGAAACACATTAGAAGTAACACTTTAGATTAGAATCACAGTAAATCAATCACACACCTCTGGGTTATTCCACCAATTCTGTGCCTTTTGAAAATATTTGATTTCACCTAATTTTAACATTCTGTCATAAAGAGCACATGTTCATGTAATGTGGTGGGTGCTGTTGGCAGGGAAGTCAGGCGCAGGAGAATGAACTTGGTAAAAACGGAGCTGTTTAATAAACATCAAAACCTCCGAAAACCAAAGTATACAAAAATAACATAATTGGGTGCAAAACCCGTGGCACACCAGAACAAATAACACACCTACATACAACAAACAATCTCTGACAAGGACATGAGGGGAAACAAAGGGTTAAATACACAACATGTAATAAATGGGATTGGAACCAGGTGTGTAGGAAGACAAGACAAAACCAATGGAAAATGAAAAATGGATCAATGATGGCTAGAAGGTCGGTGACAAGGAGAGGGACCGGACAAGGAGAGGGACCGGACAAGGAGAGGGACCGGACAAGGAGAGGGACCGGACAAGGAGAGGGACCGACTTCGGCGGAAGTCGTGACAGTTCAACTTTATTCAAAACAAATCTTTCCATCTTGATAGGTTAAATAAATAAATAAATAAATACTATAATAAGTGCCTATTAAGTGCCAAATAAAGTAACAGGGTTGACCATAACAGGGTTTATGATTTCATATTAAATCCGACATAAAATCCCATTGTGACAGGGGGAATGGAAGCTTGTTGTGGGCAACAGAGAGCGGCAGTTGAATGCAAGCTTCACAAAAAAACGTTTATCTCGCCTGTCTATCTTATGGGTAACAGGGTTGACAGGTGTTATGCTCGACCTGTTTAGTTGTCCCATCACAAAACACCAGAAAATTGCCAAAAAGAGTAGAACCAGCTCACTTGCGTTTACACTATGATTTGACTATTAGATGTTCAATGTTTCTTTTGGAAAAAATTATCCAAAACTCAATAAAAATGCAGTTATTGTAACAGGGTTGACCTTAAATTGAACCACTAATCAAATTAAATAAATAATCTTTAGAAATTAATTTGGCAAATCAAGTTAATAACTAGGGCTTTACAATGATGATGAAACTTGGGAAAATGTTTGGTGGGTTGAAATCTTCCTAAAAGTGACACAGGGTTGATAGAGGAACATGTACAAATGCAGAAGTTTTTCACTTTATAAGCCATAATTCATATAAAAAAGTCTGATTTATCGAATTCTCCAGGTGGTATATATTAAAGGGCACTTCATTTAATTTAACAGACTTTTAAAATGCAATATTGGTGAACAATTTCTACTGAAAATATCAAAGGGACGCAACATCCACTCTTTTCATGGAACGACATCTCTAACTTTACATTCTGTGACTCTTAGGGCATGCTGCTGGCTAAAGACATTCGGGACAGGGAGCGAGGGGGTCGGACGGAGATAGGGGTGATAGAGGGGGAAGCAGAAGCAAATTCCTCTAAACTGATGGACATCCTGAATAGCATTCTGGGGCAACGGACCTCCAAGCTGCCCAGTGGAACGCCTGATGAATTAGCTGATCAACAACAGAAAGCACAGCTTACTCTGTACCAGTGAGTGGCTAAGGGCCCATGCCCAGATGTCCTGTATTTTTGCCTGTTTGGATTGTGTCAGGCATTTATTCCCAAAAAGGTTAACTCCAAAAAGTTTAAAACTCATTCTGAATCATAGTTAGCCTAGTCCAAGCCATGTTTGGCATGACAATAAGATACAAGGAGTTGACATGATAGCATGCTTAGTCATTAGTAAGTATGTCCTGTCTTCAACAGTGTGTCTGATGCTGAGGGCCAGATGAAAGTCATAGAAGTTGCCACTAGGCCACTGGTTCAGGACATGTTGAATCATGACGTAAGTCTGCCGAGCAGAAAATTGTACAAGTCGGACATCATTTGATATTAGCATTATGAAGAGTTGTGGGCTCCCAGTTATAGACATTTGCTCATGTGACTTAATCTTTCTCCAGGACTGTTATTTCCTAGACCAGGGAGGGGTGAAGATCTTTGTGTGGAAGGGGAAGCGAGCCAACAAGGCAGAGAGACAGGCTGCCATGTCCAGAGCTTTGGTGGGTATAAGAGATCACACATACTGTACATACTGTATGGTATCTTCTTTTTGTTTCCTCTTTTGTAACAAAAAATCAGCTATAGTGGCAGCTTGAGTTTTGTGTGCCAAGTAACCAGTTGCAGTATCTGATGGGAATGCACTGAATCTGTCTCCTTCCTCTGTGAACAGGAGTTCATTAAGCTGAAGAACTACCCCACCACCACCAATGTGGAGACAGTGAATGACGGGGCAGAGTCTGCCCTCTTTAAGCAGCTGTTCCAGAGCTGGAGTGTGAAGGATCAGACTGTAGGCCTGGGCAAAACACACAGTGTGGGGAGAGTGGGTATGTGTTTCTATGTTAGGTACCAGATCCAAATCAATAGCTAGAAATGGGATAAAAGTTATTGTCTTTAAGTGACTACCTTTCCCCCTTTTGGATGTATGTTTGACATGAGTGCTTGGAAAATACTATCTTTAGTATCTAATTGCTCACTTTGTGTTTGTCTTTATTTTGTGGAGTCATTAAAACTCGTTTTTCAACCACTCCACAAATTTCTTGTTAACAAACTATAGTTTTGGCAAGTCGGTTAGGACATCTTCTTTGTGCATGACACAAGTAATTTTTCAACAATTGTTTACAGACAGATTATTTCACTTATAACTCACTGTATCACAATTCCAGTGGGTCAGAAGTTTACATACACTAAGTTGACTGTGCCTTTAAACAGCTTGGAAAATTCCAGAAAATGATGTCATGGCTTTAGAAGCTTCTGATGGGCTAATTGACATCATTTAAGTCAATTGGAGGTGTACCTGTAGATGTATTTCAAGGCCTACCTTCAAACTCAGTGCCTCTTTGCTTGACATCATGGGAATATCAAAAGAAATCAGCCAAAACCTTAAAAAAAAATGTGTAAACCTCCACAAGTCTGGTTCATCCTTGGGAGCATTTCCAAACGCCTGAAGGTACCACGTTCATCTGTACAAACAATAGTACACAAGTATAAACACCATGGGGCCACGCAGCCGTCATACCTCAGGAAGGAGACGCGTTCTGTCTCCTAGAGATGAACGTACTTTGGTGCGATAACTGCAAATCAATCCCAGAACAACGGCAAAGGACCTTGTGAAGATGCTGGAGGAAACAGGTACAAAAGTATCTATATCCACAGTAAAATGAGTCCTATATCGACATAACCTGAAAGGCCGCTCAGCAAGGAAGAAGCCACTGCTCCAAAACCGCCATATAAAAGCCAGACTACGGTTTGTAACTGCACATGTGGACAAAGATCATACTTTTTGGAGAAATGTCCTCTGGACTGATGAAAAAAAAATAGAACTGTTCGGCCATATTGACCATCACTATGTTTGGAGGATAAAGGGGGAGGCTTGCAAGAGGAAGAACACCATCCCAACCGTGAAGCGCGGGGGTAGCAGCATCATGTTGTGGGGGTGCTTTGCTGCAGGAGGGACTGGTGCACTTCACAAAATAGATGGCATCATGAGGAAAGGAAAATTGTGGATATATTGAAGCAACGTCTCAAGACAACAGTCAGGAAGTTAAAGCTTGGTCACAAACTGGTCTTCCAAATGGACAATGACCCCAAGCATACTTCCAAAGTTGTGGAAAAATGGCTTAAAGACAACAAAGTCAAGGTATTTGAGTGGTCATCACAAAGCCCTGACCTCAATCCTATAGAACATTTGTGGGTAGAACTGAAAACGTGTGTTCGAACAAGGAGGCCTACAAACCTGACTCAGTTACACCAGCTCTGTCAGGAGGAATGGGCCAAAATTCACCCAACTTATTTTGGGGCGCTTGTGGAAGGCTACCCGAAACATTTGGCCCAAGTAAAATGATTTAAAGGCAATGCTACCAAATACTAATTGAGTGTATGTAAACTTCTGACCCACTGGGAATGTGATGAAAGAAATAAAAGCTGAAATAAATCATTCTCTCTAGTATATTTTGGACATTTTACATTCTTAAAATAAAGTGGGGATCCTAATTGACCTAAGACAGGGTATTTCTACTATGATGAAATGTCAGGGATTGTAAAACTGAGTTTAAATGTATTTGGCTAAGGTATATTTAAACACTTTTTTGTTTGTGTTACATCATAGTTTTATATAAGTGTTATATATGTGTTATTTCATAGTTTTGATGTATTCACTATTATTCTACAATGTAGAAAATAATAAAAATAAAGAATGAGTAGGTGTGTCCAAACTTTTGACTAATACTGTATACATATATATGTTAGCCAACGTCACTCAGGAGAAGTTTGATGCCACACGGATGCATGTGATGCCAGATGTAGCAGCACAGGAGCGCATGGTGGATGATGGCACTGGCCAACTGCAGGTAAACTCACAAAAACATTAACTCTGATTTATGTCATTTGTTCCAAGATATCTCTCATTTGACTCACTGTTTGTTCCTTGTGGACATTTCATACACTCTCTGTGACACATGCAGGTGTGGCGTATCGAGGACCTGGAGCTGGTCCCAGTGGAATCCCAGTGGCATGGCTTCTTCTATGGAGGAGACTGCTACTTGGTCCTCTACACTTATGAGGTCCACAACAAACTCAACTACCTCCTTTACATGTGGCAGGTAAAGGAGCTCACTGCCATTGTAGAACGCATGAAGGTTCATCCATTTATTTGGAATAACATGGAAATAAAATTACCTTACTTTAGACCTAAATACATCATCATTACAGTTCATATTTTTTTCCAGGGGCGTCATGCCTCTCAGGATGAGATAACGGCATCTGCCTTCCAGGCAGTGGCCCTGGATCAAAAGTATGGTGACCAGCCTGTACAAGTAAGGATCACCATGGGCAAGGAACCCAGACACTTCATGGCCATGTTCAAGGGTAAAATGGTTATATTTGAGGTGAGACAGTTTTATTTTTTGATTTAATGGTACAATGATACAATTTAAGAATTGTGAAACTGGTTTTCCTTTTCTGATATCCCTGGATTGTCTTTTGTTTATCCGTGATTATAGGTTGATTTAGGATTTCAAACCATGAAGTAATTTATTACAACATATTTAAATCAAACCTGACCTGCTCTCCTCATCTTCTGTTCCTTAGGGTGGTACCTCCAGAAAAGGGACATCTGACCCAGAGCCCCCCATCAGATTGTTCCAGGTCCGCGGTTCTGACGCCTCCAACACCAAAGCGATCGAGGTGCCGGCCCTGGCAGCCTCGCTCAACTCAAACGATGTCTTTCTGCTGAGGAGCCAGTCCGGGATTCACCTGTGGTGTGGCAAGGTACTGTAGGGAGGATAAATAGATATATCCAGGTGTGGAATCTGCTGGTTTTCTGTTCTACCAGATAATTAATTGCACACACCTGGTGTGACGGGTCTAAATCAGTCCCTGACTGAAGGGGAACAATTAATAAAATGAAGTGGAACATGCTTCGAGGTCCAGAGTTGAGTTTGTGGGGTATAGGGAATAGGGTGCCATTTGGGACGCAGACACAGAGATGGTACAACATTCTGTCTAATAGTCTCTCTCTGATTGGCCAGGGATCAAGTGGGGATGAGAGAGCCATGGCTAAGGAGGTCAGTTCTGTAATTGGACAGCACTCAACTGCTGAAGAGATCGTGGCGGAGGGTCAGGAGCCTGTTGAATTCTGGGATTTACTTGGAGGGAAGGCCCCTTATGCCAACGACAAGAGGTAATAAACGGTCATAAAGTATGGCAGTATGTTCCCTTGCCATTATCTGTATTTCAACCAAATATTCTCTCATATAATGTAAATTGGAGCAGCTGTATTAGGTTAGTGAAGTGATTGCAATCCTAAACCATGTACAATTGATTGATGTGAGTCACTGTGCTAGATATGTTGGATTTCAAGTAAACAGTTTGGTGTATTTACATTTGTGTGAGTGTGTTTCTTGTCTCTGAAAGACTACAGCAGGCTGCTCTGGATCATCAGCAGCGTCTCTTTGAATGCTCCAATAAGACTGGCCGTTTCATCGTTACCGAGGTGACCCAGTTCACACAGGATGACCTCAGCGAGGATGATGTCATGCTGCTAGACACGTGGGACCAGGTACAGTGTGTATTGTTAACACAACTTGCAATGTTAACCAAATTGGTATAAAGTAAATCACACAATTATAAAACATTATACTAACAAAAAGGTAATAGATCTGCAATCAAAGCACTGCCACATGAAGCTTACTTTATTTTGTATATTTTATATTACATTTGTGAATCGTCATCAGATATCTGATCATGTTGCATCCAGGTTTTCCTCTGGGTAGGGAATGAGGCCAATGAGTTGGAGAGGAAGGAAGCTGTGGTCACCAGTCAGGAGTACCTGCGAACCCACCCAGGGTCCCGGGACCCTGACACCCCCATCCTCCTCATCAAGCAGGGGTACGAACCCCCCACCTTCACCGGCTGGTTCAACGCCTGGGACCCCTCCAAATGGAGCGTGAGTGCAAGTGATCTCCTTCTCTTCCAGTTGAACTCTCGGCCTGTGTGTGTGTGTGTGTCTGTGTGTCTGTGTGTGTGCGTCAAAAATTGTACACAACTGTTTAAGTATATAGATTCCATCAATAATACTGTACACACATTTGTTGTGTTAGGGAGGGAAAACTTACGAAGAGCTGAAGAAAGAGTTGGGGGAGGTGACATTCCTCGTAAGGATCACAAATGTAAGCACAATTTTACTTATCTATGCATTCACCAAAACTTGGTGTAAAGAAGGGGATTGAGAAAATTATGAGATGAATCGATCAATCAATTGACCTAACCTTGCTGTGAACTCAACCCAACAGACGAAGGGATAACTCAATTGTATTGGCCCTGTACACACTCAGGCCATTACAACAGATTTACAACCCACTTTGGTTGTGATACAACTGATCGTTTAGTTTGTCTGAACAAAAATGATTACTCATCCATTATGCTTCGGCAGCCGTTGTGTAAAACAAAATTGTCAGACAAACTCCTGAATCTAATCTTTGCCTCTCAGGAGCAGAATGGTGTTGAGACCAACAAGAGCTTCCAGTCTTACCCACCTAAGGACCTGATCAACAAACTAGCCAATGAGCTGCCTAAGGGTGTCGAACCCACCCAAAAGGAGGTAGGTGTACTGAGCTGCTATAATGAAGTGACTAGTGTTCAAAGTACTGCCACACTGATACACTCAGATGATGTATTCATTGGTAGTTTTTAAAGTGTGAAAAGTATATTCTCTCCTCAATATGAGTTACGCTGTAGTACAACTTGTTTTAAGTGTCTTGACAAATGTATTCTTTACACTTGAATGTTGCCTTGAAACATGTAAATGGTCTCCTCTCTCTCCCTCCTCTGTCTTCCAGAAACATCTCTCAGACTCAGACTTCAGTGCCATATTTGGAATGTCTAAAAACCTGTTTGCCAGCCTGCCTATATGGAAGCAGCTGAGCATTAAAAAAGGCAAAGGCTTATTTTAAGGGGACTGAATCTCTCATAATTTTGCATCAATTTCCAGATGTTTAAATTTGCAAAGCATACTAATTGTACCTTGTTCCAACATTACTTTTAATTTGTGTCTTATTATTTTGTTCTAATTTCAAAGACTGTCATAAATTCAATGGATGTCAGAAGACATTAACTGAGATAATTAATGTTTTGTGCACTTAAAAAAACATTTTGATTGTACATGTCTACCTCAACCAAACATCCATGTTAAATACAATCAATTGAATAAAAACATCAATGTGTGTATTCTCAATTATTATATTATTGCCTCTTCGGACCACGCACAACTACCATATATCCTGTAGTTTAGTTGATTGTAATATGGTAGGACTCAATATACAAATAAAAAAGGGGATATGTCTATCATTGTTATGTGTGTTTCATGCTTGTAGTTCACAAGAGGCTTTCAGGGTCTTCATTTCTTGGTGTAATTATCTTTCTCCTAATCCATCTTCAATAAATTGATGTTAATAATATCAAAATCAAACGTGCATAATTGTGATTGAATTGTTTTGAGTCCTGAATATATATTTTATGGCAAACTATTTTTATTAGCAGACATTTTTGGAGGTGTGTTGTGTTCAATGCAATGCATGCAACTTTTGTACCATGTCGTTGCACTATATTCGGGGCGTGTCTATTCCTATGATGTCACCACGTACCCTATAGTTACGTACATATTGAAACAACAGAATCTAAAGCAGAGATACAGAAATACACTAGAAAAAGAAGGAACAGCACTGTCAGAAATCAACTCAATGTAATCGAAGACTCCATAGACTCTAACCACTTCTGGGAAAATTGGAAACACTAAACAAACAACAACACGAAGAGTTATCTATCTAAAACTGAGATGTATGGGTAAACCACTTCTCCAATCGTTGTGGCCCAATAACAAAGAACAAACAGCAAAAACATATACATGATCAAATAAAATTTTTAGAATCAACTATTAAAGACTACCAGAACCCACAAAATGCAAACCCTCCAACCCAAAACGGCCTGTGGTGTTGATGGTATCCTCAATGAATTTATAAAATATACAAACCACAAATTCCAATAGGCTATACTTAAACTCTTTAACATCATCATTAGCTCTGGCATCTTCCCCAATATTTGGAACCAAGGACTGATCACCCCAATCTACAAAAGTGGAGACAAATTTGACCCCAATAACTACCATGGGATATGCGTCAACAGCAACCTCGGAAAAATCCTCTGCATTATCATTAAAAGCAGACTCGTACAATTCTTCAGCGAAAACAATGTACTGAGCAAATGTCATTATTTTATTTTATCAAATTAACGTACGACAGACCACGTATTCACCCTGCACACCCTAATTGACAAAGGGTCTGCTATACAAATTGATGGAAAATGGTGTTGGGGGAAAAACATACGACATTATACAATCCATGTAAACAAACAAGTGTGCTGTATAAATGGAAAAAAACCACACAAATTTCTTTCCACAGGGCCGTGGGGTGAGACAGGGATGCGGCTTAAGCTTCACCCTCTTCAACATATATATAAACGAATTGGCGAGGGCATTAGAAGAGTCTGCAGCACCCTACTAGAATCTGAAGTCAAATGTCTACTGTTTGTTGATGATCTGGTGCTTCTGACCTAACCAAGGAGGGCCTACTGCACAGATTCTGTCAGATCTGGGCCCTGACAGTAAATCTCAGTTAGACTAAAATAAGGGTGTTCCAAAAAAGGTCCAGTTGCCAGGACCACAAATACAAATTCCACCTCGACAACGTTGCCCTAGATAACACAAACAACTATACATACCTCGGCCTAAAAATCAGCGCCACAGGTAACTTCCACAAAGCTGTGAACGAGCTGAGACAAGGCAAGAAGGGCCTTCTATGCCATCAAAAGGAACATAAAATTCGACATACCAATTAGGACCTGGCTAAAAAATACTTGAATCAGTTATATAATTCATTGCCCTTCATGGTTGTGAGGTCTGGGATCCGCTCACCAACCAAGAGTTCACAAAATGGGACAAACACCAAATTGAGACGCTGCATGCAGAATTCTGCAAAAATATCCTCTGTGTACAACGTTAAACACCAAAAAATGCATGTAGAGCAGAATTAGGCCGATACCCGCTAATTATCAAAATCCTGAAAAGAGCCGTTAAATTCTACAACCACCTAAAAGGAAGAGATTCCCAAACCTTCCATAACAAAGCCATCACCTACAGAGAGATGAACCTGGAGAAGAGTCCCCTAAGCAAGCAAGCTGGTCCTGGGGCTCTGTTCACAAATACAAACAGACCCCATAGAGCCCCAGGACAGCCACACAATTAGATCCAACCAAATCAAGAGAAAACTAAAAGATAATTACTTGACACATTGGAAAGAATTAACACATCAACTGAGCAAACTAGAATGCTATTTGGCCCTAAACAGAGAGTACACAGTGGCAGAATACCTGACCACTGTGACTGACCCAAACTTAAGGAAAGCTTTGACTATGTTTAGACTCAGTGAGCATAGCCTTGCTATTGAGAAAGCTGGCTCTCAAGAGAAGACAGGCTATGTGCACACTGCTCACAAAATGAGTTGGAAACTGAGCTGCACTTCCTACCAAATGTAGAGACACATATTTCCCTCAGATTACACAGATCCACAAAGAATTCAAAAACAAACCCAAATTTGATAAACTTTTATATCTACTGGGTGAAATACCACAGTGTGCCATCACAGCAGCAATATTTGTGACCTGTTGCCACAAGGGCAACCAGTGAAGAACAAACACCTTTGTAAATACATCCCATATTTATGTTTATTTATTTTCCATGTTGTACTATTTGCACATCGTTACAACACTGTATATAGACATAATGTGACATTTGTAATGTCTTTATTATTTTGGGTCTTCTGTGAGTGAAAAAAACAACAATAAAAATGGACATTACTGTTAATCTTTATTGTTTTTTTTCCGCTTTTGTTTATTATCTACTTCACTTGCTTTGGCAATGTTGACATATGTTTCCCATGCCAATAAAGCCCTTAAATTGAAATGATATTAAAGAAAGGAGTAGCTCTGGCTAAAGTACGTAAAGAAGCTGCAAGACTATTCTACTCAAGATAGACCACAGCATTTCGTTTCAAATTGGAACAAATAAGTCATAGTGGGCAGAGCCAAGCACGCATGTATTTGATAGAAATCTAAACAACGCAATTTTTAAATAAACTTTTGCAAAGGTTAAAATCTACAAAACTCAGTCCACTCTGTTCGTAACAGATTCTAGTTTTGGCAACAGTAAACGGCATTGAGATTAAATGTTTCATCGATGAGAACCTTTGCATAATTCCGGCCAAAATCCATCTCACTCCTTCTTCTCCCACTGGGCTTCCTCTCATCGCCATATTTGGTAGTGAGCGGAAACGCCAACCGGATGCTTCACACTTGTACTAACAGTGAAATATCTGGCTCATCTGTGGAAACAGCTTGCCTTTCGTTAGCTATTTAAAAATATATCTGTTGCTGATCGTTGTCCAAATATCACCATCAGGTAATTTGTATTATATATAAAATGCAGCTATCCAGAAAGTTGTAAACGACACCTGCCCTTATGTTCGTTTTGACGTCTGACAATGAAAAGCGTTGTTAGCCAACGTCGATGCTAACATAAACTGGCTAGTTAGTGGGCTTGTTCGACATTGTAGCCAACAGTGTAGGCGGCTACCGACTGACTGACTGATCTAAATAACTGCCCATTAAAATGTCTAGATCAGTCAGTCAATTCACCCATGCTACATTACGTTTTTGATGCTCTCGAACACGGCCAATGTTAGCTAGCTAACGTTAAATAGTTGACTTTCTACTCACATTTTATTTATCCATAAAAATGATGTAACGTTATCCTATTACCTGGTTTTTATGTAAAGGGTTGTGGTTAGCTATATTACAATAGGCAACTGTAATTAATCGGAGTGAAGTTGGCTAGTTTTAGATAACCTTACACGAAACGGCGAACAAGCTAAGTTTGTTTGAGTTACGCATGATTGGGTAAGGGCCTTCGTTAGCCAAGTTGTCTAGGATAGCGTGCTGGCATTAATGTCTGGCTATCATGACAGCGCCCCCTTCAACTAGCCATCTGTTTGGGAGCATCTAAGCGCTAGCTATCTTAGTTTACGATTACATTAAATAGCTAGATACATTAACAATGTAATCTGAAGTGAGTTAGTTAGCTTCCTGGTTGCACTATCCTCTTCCACCACTACAAGCACTTGCCGCGTTCATGTACTAGTTGGAACTCGGAAATGTACGACTTGCTTATTGGTTGTCGTTATACTTGTGACGCGTTTAACCATTTGGCAAGTCGTACAATTCCGAGTTTCCTAGTTCAGACTAGCGAATGAACATGGCAACTGTCATTTTGAATCAGCGCGTTTGTGGCCTGAGGTCAATTGTCGACTCTTGTGCGATTACGACAAGGTTTCATTACGTTTGACAAAAGTGTTGACTATTTGTTTACTGTAGGCCTAATTACCCGTAATAGTTTGTTACTCTGGGGGATTTTGGCCAAGGTGTGTAGCAACAGTTGCTTACCGATAACTAAGTAAATCTGAAACGTAGCCAGAGATGGTCATGGTGAGACTGAGTGCTATATAAGAATTGAACTCAGGAAGCCCCTTACCACAATCCCTTACAACCAAGTCAGTAAAAAGCTAAACCCCTTCCCAGACCTTCGTAATGCCAGACTAATCATTACACGAATTATTGCTTTGCATAACAGGAGGCTACATTCGTTCAATTTCAAACCCACACAGTTAACTTTAGCTGTCTATTTGATCTGTCCAAGTATGTGATCCGCAATATAAAGAAAGAAGTGAAAAGTACTTTTGCCTCGGGTGATTCAGCCAGATATATTTTTTTTCACTTTCATTCCAGGACATATAGCTAGTTCAAATTTAAGAAGACTGTTTTTATTTCAATCCATTACTGTACTAATCAACAGTAATACCTAATATCCATCACATATTTGTTTTGTTTCAGGAAATTTGAATCCAGGGACAGGGTCCAACCAAGTCCAGACAAGATGAACATGTTTGATCGGAATATACATTTTGATTGCCTTTTTAAATTTTCCCAAATGTAAGTAACTTGCTTGGTTTACTATTTCCACACACTATCTGACAACATTAAGGAGACTTACTGGCATCATTAGTGTTGTCATCATGAGTCAGTCATTGAACAGAAGCAGTCTGGACTGGTCACTAACAGGCTTTGCTACTGTTGCAGGCATTGATGTGTTACTAAATTACAACATGACTAGATTAGTCCTAATTGATGAGTTGGACATTTTATGTTAAAATACATTTTCTGTAGAGCTAAACCTGTTCCTCATACAATAAAACTCTCCCCTTGATCTCACGTCCTGCTCCACTCAGGCTACAAGCATACCTGATTCTGGGTGGGTTGGGTGTAGTGATAGATCAATTCTCTGTTGATGTTAGGCTTTGTGGGTGTTGCATGTGATGTGCACTACCGTTAAAACGTTTGGGGTACCCTAGAAATGTCCTTGTTTTTGAAAGAAACGCTAATTTTGTACATTAAAATAACATCAAATTGATCAGAAATGCAGTGTAGACATTGTTAATGTTGTAAATTACTATTGTAGCTGGAAACGGCAGTTTTTTAAATGGAATATGTACATAGGCATACAGAGGCCCATTATCAGAAACCTTCACTCGTGTTCCAATGACACGTTGTGTTAGATAATCCAAGTTTATCATTTTAAAGGGCTAATTGATCATTAAAACACCCTTTTGCAATTATGTTAGCACAGCTGAAAACTGTTGTCCTGATTTAAAGAAGCAATAAAACTGTCCTTCTTTAGACTAGTTGAGTATCTGGAGAATCAACATTTGTGGGTTCAATTAGACCCAAAATGGCCAGAAACAAAACTTTCTTCTGAAACTTGTCAGTCTATTCTTGTTCTGAGAAATGAAGGCTATTCCATGCCAGAAACTGAAGATCTCGTACAACGCTGTGTACTACTCACCTCCCCAGAACAGTGCAAACTGGCCCTAACCAGAATAGAAAGAGGAGTGGGAGTCCCCAGTGCACAACTGAGCGAGAGGACAAGTACATTACTGTCTAGTTTGAGAAACAGACACCTCACAAGTCCTGAACAGGCAGTTTCATTAAATAGTACCCGCAAAACATCAGTCTCAACGTCAACAGTGAAGAGGCGACTCCGGGATGCTGGCCTTCTAGGCAGAGTTCCTCTGTCAAGTGTCTGTTCGACCATCTTAATCTTTTCTTTTTATTGGCCAGTCTGGAATATGGCTTTTTCTTTGCAACTCTGCCTGAGACATGAGATACATAGAGAAGATTAAGAGAGATGTGTGTGTGTATGTGCATGTATAAGTCTGTTAGGACATCTACTTTGTACATGACACAAGTCATTTTTTCCAACAATTGTTTACATACAGATTATTTCACTTAAAGTTCACTGTATCACAATTCCAGTGGGTTAGACGTTTACATACACTAAGTTGACTGTGCCTTTAAACAGCTTGGAAAATTTCATAAAATGATGTCATGGCTTTAGAAGCTTCTGATGGGCTAATTGACATCATTTGAGTCAATTGGAGGTGTACCTGTAGATGTATTTCAAGGCCTACCTTCAAACTCAGTGCCTCTTTGCTTGACATCATGGGAAAATCAAAAGAAATCAGCCAAGACTTCAGAAAAAAACATTGTAGACCTCCACAAGTCTGGTTCATCCTTGGGAGCAATTTCCAAACTCCTGTAGGTACCACATTCATCTGTACAAACAATAGTACGTAAGTATAAACACCATGGGACCACGCAGCCGTCGTACCGCTCAGGAAGGAGATGCGTTCTGTCTCCCAGAGATTAATGTACTTTGGTGTGAAAAGTGCAAATCAATCCCAGAACTTAAGCAAAGGACCTTGTGAAGATGCTGGAGGAAACGGGTACAAAAGTATCTACATTCACAGTAAAACAAGTCCAATATCGACATAACCTGAAAGGCTGCTCAGCAAGGAAGAAGCCACTGCTCCAAAACCGCCATTAAAAAATAAAAGCCAGACTATGGATTGCAACTGCCCATGGAGAAATAGAACTGTTTGGCCATATTGACCATCGTTATGTTTGGAGGAAAAAGGGGGAGGCTTGCAAGCTGAAGAATACCATCCCAACCGTGAAGCACGGGGCTGGCAGCATCATGTTGTGGGGGTGCTTTGCTGCAAGAGGGACTGGTGCACTTCACAAAATAGACAGCATCATGAGGAAAGGAAAATTATGTGGATATATTGAAGCAACATCTCAAGACATCAGTCAGGAAGTTAAAGCTTGGTTGCAAATGGGTCTTCCAAATGGAAAATGACACCAAGCATACTTCCAAAGTTGTGGCAAAATGGCTTAAGGACAACAAAGTCAAGGTATTGGAGTGGCCATCACAAAGCCCTGGCCTCAATCCTGTAGAACATTTGTGGGCAGAACTGAAAAAGCGTGTGTGAGCAAGGAGGCCTACAAACCTGACTCAGTTACACCAGCTCTGTCAGGAGGAATGGGCCAAAATTCACCCAACTTATTGTGGGACGCTTGTGGAAGGCTACCTGAAACATTTGACCCAAGTTAAACAATTTAAATGCAATGCTACCAAATACTAATTGAGTGTATGTAAACTTCTGACTCACTGGGAATGTGATGAAAGAAATAAAAGCTGAAATAAATAATTCTCTCTACTATAATTTGGACATTTTACATTCTTAAAATAAAGTGGTGAGCCTAACTGACCTAAGACAGGGAATTGTTACTAGGATTAAATGTCAGGAATTGTGAAACTGAGTTTAAATGTGTGTGTGTGTGTGTGTGTACACACACACGTACGTGTCTGTGTGTTCCTCATACAGTACAACTCTCCCTTCTGTCTCAGCTCCCGCTCCACTCAGCTGCACCTGAAGAATGTCTACTCCAGCCTGGCCCTGTGCATGTTTGTGGCTGCAGCTGGAGCCTACGTCCACGTCATCACCAGACTATTCCAGGTAAATGGAGATAATGGTAGCCATAGGAACAAGTACAACCAAACTGAAGCACTCTATTAGTGTTGTAACTATGAAGAACACTTATGTTTGGGGTAGATTTCACAAAAGAGGGCCATATAACATGATTGTGTGGTAATGTTTCGCATTAACTGGTAATTGACAATCACCATTTATCTTATTACATTATAATAACTGTTGCTGTGTGTTTTATGTCCATTAGGGTGGGCTGTTGACAATAATGGGCTCCCTGGCCATGATGGTCTGGCTGATGATGACCCCCCACTGCCCTCAGACGGAGAAGAAGAGACTGGCTATCCTCTCTGGCTTTGCCTTCTTCACAGGTAATCTCTTGTGGACAGATCTACGTAAATATAACTGGTAAGGTTGTCGGGAAGGAATGGGACGCGTAGGATAACGAGCAGCAGTAGTTTCATTGTTTGGGTTTTCCGTCACTGGTTATTTGGACAATCACGATTTCGCAGGTGTTAGCATTTCTTGGAAGGGGAGGGGACATTCAGCCCCGTAACTTGCAAAGAGGGGGTGGAGCTCCTCGTTCCAGTTCCGCTCTGTTTTAGCATCTCTTGATCTCTTCTCTTAACACCTATGGGCCCAGAACTTAATTGAGTAGCTGAGCAATTACACAAGATTTTAGTTCTGGGTTAACCAATGTTACTTGACATCTGGTTACCAAGGTTACTTGACATCTGCCTCCTAGCGCTGTCAGAAAAGGGCCTACACTGTGTGTGTGTGTGTGTACTTTTTCACTCACCCTCATGCATTTTAAAAGCTTTGGATTGGTGCAAACATGGCTGGAGGGAGTTGCCACCATATTCCTTACACCAGTCCATTCTTTTTAATAAATCCTTGAGGGGGAGGGTACGAGTGCACACTTCCAAAGAAGGGTAGAGAATCTAAACGCAGCCTATGTATTTTTAGCTATTGTAGTGGTCATGTGCTGATATTTTGTTTTGTTTTCTTCTCCATTCCAGGTGTTGGTTTGGGCCCAACCATGGATTACATAATCTCTATTAACCCTAGGTAAAATGACAATAATGATCTGTAAGTAGCTAGTTTCCTTTTGACTGAAGGTTTTTTCTAAATGTTTCTCATATCTACTCTCCTTCTCCAACCAGCATCATAGTTACAGCCTTCCTGGGGACCTCCATCATCTTTGTGTGCTTCACACTGAGTGCTCTTTACGCCCAGCGTAGGAGCTTCCTCTTCCTCTGGGGTAAAGTGTTGTCTGCTGCTAACCACATTGTAATGTGAAGGAATTGAAACTATAGAACGTAAACTTGCACACCTTGACGTGCTACTAGGTCAGATGCATGGAGAAAATAGTCTAGTCATTACCAGTGTCCTGGAGTTGGATTTTTTTATTAAGGGACTGAAACTAATCACTCCGGTTTTAGTGAAACTGTACTGTTGTACAAAATAAATGTTACTAAATTAAAATACCCCATGTCTGCCTTTCAGGTACTCTGACATCGGGATTGTCCATCCTGCTCCTGGTCTCTTTCCTCAACATGTTCCTGGGGTCTGTCATGTTGTTCAAGGTAAGAGGAAAACAACCTACTATAGTCAAGTTTGCATTGTTTTGAATAATAATAATACTATACACAGTGCTGTCCAACACTACTCTTCATGGACTTAGTTATAGTATGACTTACAGAATGTGTGCTAGTTGTCATTTTTACCCAATCAAGCGTTTTTGTGTGTGTAGGCTCACATATACCTTGGCCTGGCCATCATGTGTGGATTTGTGCTATTTGACACTCAACTCATCATTGAGAAGGCTGAGATGGGAGACAAAGACTACATATGGTAATGGGGACACACTCTCTGGACCTGGTGAAGAGGGTGGGGGACTAGTTGTTGAAACAGTCTTTTGCCATTGTGATCTGGAATTTACAAATGTGCATGGGTGTCTCTCAGGCCATGCAATCTTTCCTTATCTAACATAGTAAAACGTAGAGTAGGGTATACAATGCAATTGGTACGGACTTGGTATTATGTAGACTGTCAATAGCTTGGCTCTTTTATAATGAGCTTTTCAAGAGTTTTATAAGATATTTGTTAACTCTTTTCTCTCTTCACCCTATTGAAGGCACTCTGTGGATCTCTTCTTGGACTTTGTGACTATCTTCAGGAAGCTAATGGTTATTCTGGCCATGAATGAGAAGGTACAATACTGGCAATGGTGCTCTAACACAGTGCATTTTGATATAGTATACCAACTATACTATACTTCCACTAACTCTTATACACATTGCTATGTTTTGAACAATCTAATAACATGCACATAGGACCAGAAAGCATCTTAAATACTATGTATGATTAACCAGCATAGTGTACCTTATAATAATCTTGTACTTTGCCCTGCCAGGTTAATAATGGTTTGAGGTTAGTTAGGTGAGAATTTGTCTGTTTTATGTATTGAAAATATGTTATTTATTTAGCAGGACAACAAGAAGAAGAAGTAAATTAAGTGGAGGAAAGATCTGTGACCTGGAATTGCATCAGGAGTGCGTCTGGTGCATTCGCCTTAACTGCTTGATCATTATGAATTATTTAGACCATGATTTGATTTTGTTCTTTGGTATATTGTCTTAATTTTTAGGAACCGATTGGTTGCATTTGGAATTTGACTTTGGCGTAAGGTTTGATGTCTTTGAGCTTTGATGTTAAAGGTCTAGAAGTCCCATTTTGAAGGGACCGTGTAGTTGCTTTGAAGTAATTAACACAGACTTATTTTGATAGTTATTTTCACATTGTGTTGAGGAGACGATTATAAAACAATATATATTTTCCATGTGAACAATGCCTCAAATTATTAAAGGCCACTTTTTATATACCTAATGATAAGTACAATGACAGTTTGCATTTGTGGGACCTCTTCAGCAGCTGTTAATATAATGGAAATGGATACATTTACTGCAAAGAGGATGACAATTCTGTGAATATTATCTGTTCAGTTGGGAATTCTGCCACTTAAATAACCCCCCACACCATATTAGTCTCATAACAATGACATCGCAGGATTTCAGCGTTGTGATGAATGAAGAACATGAGTTCGTAGGGTGGTCATTTACATGGTTTATCATTGTTATTAGCATACCGGTATAAGAAATATTACTACTTCTATTACAGTACAATCCCTTTCTCGGACATTTATTTTATGTCTGTTAACTGATCAGAGTAATTTACTGGTTTCATTTAAGACATTGTTTTTCTCAAAGTGAGGATGCTCTTATATTAGTATTTTTATTTTGTAGGTTGTCATTTAGGGGATGTTATCAGTTTTTTTTATAAGATGCAAGCGATTGCATTCGAGGATTTTAATCATGTTAAATATCCAGACCTGGCCCAAAGCACCTCAATCAACATAACAAATGATTGCTATAGGAGTTGTATGGTAATTGCTGGTGGTGTTGTCCGCTATGGTGTCTAGAAAGTGATATATATATTGATTGACTTGTGTTGAGAAGTGTGATATATTTTCCAGATATTTCTTTTGTCAAGCTTGTTCTGTCTTTTCCTTAAAAAAAGATTTGGTGCTTGAAACGGGTGAACAGTAGAGAACCTGTATTTCATGTGCTATGGATTTTATTTTATGTATTGAGGTGAAATGAAATAAATATATCCCACTCATCTTAAAAGAATGTCCAGGAGTAACAAAATTGATTTACAAGGTGCACTTACAGTTGAATTGAGAAGTAATCTCTTGTGACAGGGGTTATGGGATTAATTGAGAAGTAATCTCTTGTGACAGGGGTTATGGGATTAATTGAGAAGTAATCTCTTGTGACAGGGGTTATGGGATTAATTGAGAAGGTATGGCATTTCTGCCAAATTCAAACTATTTCAGTCAATTCAGTCACTGAAGCACATGGCATAGCATCCAATTACCAGTCAGAACTAGTCCTCTTCTACCCATTAATTCTGCGTCCTTGGCTAAAGGATGAGCTGCTATGAATGTTTTTTCCTAGATGTTGAGGGGAATCAAGATGCAGGGAAATTAACGGTTTCCATTCTGATATGTGTCATATTCCTTAGGTTTTCAACATTGGTTGAATGAAATTGAACAGTCAAAGATCCTCCCTGCTAGGCTTTATTTTCTTAAAGTGCCAATAACAATACAGGTTTACCAAACTATTACTTCTCATCTGAGGATTTTACGGTTTCAAAAATTAAATAACTGCTCTCTTATACTGTGAAAACTTTTGCTTTTCCAGGAATTGCTGTTGTAAATCTCCTAAATTAATGTAAGAATAAAAACGTGTTAAAATAAGGTTTAAATCAATAGGACTTGTAATTTATGTTCATTATGATTTTTTTTTATGGGTTGCAAAGTATCACACACATCCCAAGGGTCTTTTAATCCTTAGTCTATTGACGCACCTGTGCATCAATCTAATTAACATGATAAAAACATCCCATACAAAATCTGTCAGTTTAAGATGATTATTTTTTGCATGGGCTTCATCTCAATCCAACACATCAGCCTTTGTCAGCCTTCCAAATCTGCGGTGGAAAGTGGCTACAGGACTGTCAGACCAGGAGACATCCCAAAAGTCGGTATTCTCACAAAAACCTCTGTAGCATCCTAACAGTTTGGCCTTTAACTATTTTGACCACTATGGAAAGAGTGGTCAAAAGACATACAAATGTCATGGGGCTTGTCTCAAGGTAAACCCCACAAGTGTCATGGGGCTTGTCTCAAGGTAACCCATACAAATGTCATGGGGCTTGTCTCAAGGTAACCCCCACAAGTGTCATGGGACTTGTCTCAAGGTAACCCATACAAATGTCATGGGGCTTGTCTCAAGGTATCCCCCACAAGTGTCATGGGACTTGTCTCAAGGTATCCCCCACAAGTGTCATGGGGCTTGTCTCAAGGTAACCCCCACAAGTGTCATGGGACTTGTCTCAAGGTAACCCATACAAATGTCATGGGGCTTGTCTCAAGGTAACCCCCACGAGTGTTATGGGGCTTGTCTCAAGGTAACCCCCACAAGTGTCATGGGGCTTGTCTCAAGGTAACCCATACAAATGTCATGGGGCTTGTCTCAAGGTAACCCATACAAATGTCATGGGGCTTGTCTCAAGGTAACCCCCACGAGTGTCATGGGGCTTGTCTCAAGGTAACCCATACAAATGTCATGGGGCTTGTCTCAAGGTAACCCATACAAATGTCATGGGACTTGTCTCAAGGTAACCCGTACAAATGAATGGAGGTAGTTTTGTGGCAACAAAAAAGCAGTTAAATATGTAAAAAAAAAAATAATAATTTCCTAAGCTTTCTTATCTCCTAGATATTAGGACAGACACTTAAACCATATTCCTTATGATTTATTTATCTTTTTTTGCCATGTATGAATGTGTTATTCAATGTGTTTCTATGGGCTATAGTAGTAAAGGCCAAATTCAATATTTATTTTATTTTTTTAATATATTTTTTGATACATAGTGGTTCTAAAATTCAAAATCAAATTGCTTAATGATCCATGGTTTGAGCATCTTAAAACAATTATATATGTTATCTTTGTAGACCAATTTCACTTCTGTTTGTCACTCTTTTTGGTCAATGGAGCCATATGTGTCAGTCAGCCCTGTTGGTAGATTGTAGAATCTCTGTCCACAGTAGACCTTGTTTTTCCAGTCATCTCTCAGGGCAGTGTCTGTTGGCTCCAACGCAAGGCATCTCCACATCTGAGAACCTTCTATCCAATCCAGCCAATACTAGTGTCCACATCAGGGAAGTGTTCCCATGGCAACAGTGATGATGAGGAGAGTAGTGGGTCTAGTGGGAGGATGGGTGGGGGCCAGGGAAATCCTGGGGGGGCGGGGTCCGTTGCAGAGGGGGGTGTTACAGCAGCTGATGCAGACAGAGCCCACCCGACCCGGGACGCAGAAGGACTGATACCCTGCTGATACGATCAGACAGGTGGAGAAAGAGGCACAGGTCTTCCTGTAGGACACACCTGGAGAGAGAGAACACTGAAACATCAAAACCTTAGCCAAACAAAATCAAATCAAATGTTATTTGTCACATACACATGGTTAGCAGATGTTAATGCGAGTGTAGCGAAATGCTTGTGCTTCTAGTTCCGACAATGCAGTGATAACCGTGAAACTGAAAGCGCGAACCATTACACAAGTCAAAGGGTGCAATTTTGTTTGTTATTGTAAAACAAGAAGAATGGATGTATTCAGACTTGACAGCAAAAAAAGTCCACCAGGCTCACCATTTTCACCCACAATCACCTCCTTCTGACAGGCATTCTGGATGTTTGCTGTGCAGTTGACAATGAACTTTGGAGCTGAACAGTCATTGTCCAACAGAGTCTCTTCACAGTGGTAACACTGCATCTGAAAAGGCCAGCCTGACACACACGCACGCGTAAAATACATGGAAGGAAACATTAGTTATGGTGCAATACAATATGGAAGCGCATTCACGTGTTTCCAAGCAACGTCCATGGAGATAAATCCAGTGCAGAATATCCACAAGAGGGAGCTATTTCCTTCTGTTGATGCCTCTATTCCTTCGCCAATACGAAGACATGACCATTTGCTAGTACCCTTTTCAATTAGCATGGGTTTAAACCCTCTAAAAATGCTACAGCTATTGTTTTTACACTGTTTCTCGTTTAACACCATATTATTATGACCACTGTCTCAGCAAAAAAGGGAGCGATCATCACATGCACCTTCAAGTTTGAAAGCTATCCAATCCCTGCCACGATACAGATAATCATTAGTATTACGAATCCTTGGCAATCAGTAGTCACCCAGCTCTGATCAACATAGATGTTTGGAGTTGATCTGTTGTTCATCCTCTGACTATCTGGGCTGGATTGATGTTTATTTATTTTACATTTATTTAAACAGGGTGTCACCAATGAGACCAGGGTCTCTTTCGCAACGGAGAGCTACACATACATAAAAACGAACTAAATACAGTACAACAAACAATCAAGAAAAACAGCCACATTCCTCGGCAAATAGTTCCCCAATCAATATTTTAAATTGCCCAAGTGTTATCAGAGCATCCAATTGCAGTGCATTTTGCAATTGGTTCCAGCAATGAGGGGGATTAAAACAAAACAAAAATGACGTATTTCGGTGGAAAACCAAGGAACATCAAGAGTTAACCAATCCTGGGAGCGGGTTTGGTTTCTCATGTTTAAAAAAAAACTTTAACAACGAAGTTAAGTCAATTGGAAGCTTGTCTAGTAGGGGTTTTTAAACAGAAAGAGAGTATTGAGTTGATCTACGGGACTTTAATGAGGACTAGCCTACCTTTTGATACAGGATGCAGCGGTGAGTATTAAAACTGTCACCAGTGGTCAAACGAATGGCGCTATGGTAGACGGCATCCAAATGTTTAAGAGTAGAGGCTAATGCAATCTGTTATGCCAGCATGATCTGATGGGTATAGCTAGCAACTCATGAAAAACATTATAGCAGCACGTTGTAAAACACATATCTCTATACAGCTCCACTATTTTGAAATCGTATTACTATTTTTCTGTGTGGTTGCATCCTATATGCATGGTTCAACATTGATCTGTCTGTCTGTCTCTGTCTGTAAGGTCATCTACCATAAAGAATAACCCAAAGTGGCCACACATACAGTATTATTATTGCATGATCCATATTTCAAACAAAGAGATTAACTGGTCTAACTATAGGCTAATGCTGTTGGAGCAGAAATTATTCATGCGTCTGTCTAAATGACAGAGACTGGTTTCACGATTTTGTGTTTATGACAGGTTGTCTCAGACTTCAAAGGTAAAACAAGTTAAATAAATAATTCACTTCTGTCAATGTTCGTAAGTGTGCAGGGTTACCTTACATTTAAAACGATAGCATACATATTTAGTCAAAATTTTAGTTTAGAGAGTAAAATAAAATACATTTGTGAGAAGCCTTCCCACGCCTAAAGGCTATATTCTTAATTTGAAAGATTTTAGGGCACCGAGGCAATAATTGAGAAAATAATCAATACTGGGGATTGAAAATATTATACATAATATAAATAAACCTACACTGAACTGTAGAAAATAGAAACAGTAGATATGTACCTGAGCAGAGGACGCATCCACATAGAGAAGCAAGGAGAACAAACGATTGCATCTTCCATAAACTCCATCAAAAGGTTACTGTGTCTCCCAAAAAATATTACCCAGGTGTAAGGTTAGGCTAGACTTTAATTCACGCCTGATAAAGTATAGTGGAAGCAGCAATATCACCAGTAAGCGTCCAGTAGCCGAAATTGGTTCCAGTGGGTAGGCTTGCGTTTCCTAACTTGGATGCGGTGAGTGCGCTCTTGTGGGCAATCAATCTCAGAGTGCTGTGTGTAGTGATGTACAATTCCCAAACGATTCGTTCCTCGAGAGTCATGATACATTTTTCTGAGTGACTCGTTCATTTTAGTCGTACATTGACCTGCTAGTGCTGGTCGCAATGGGCCCTACAGGAGGATTAAGAGCAAATGTATGCTTGATTTGTAAATGTGTCCGGAGACTCCATTTGGAGGGTGTGACGCAATTTGCGAAGCTTCCAGTGGCATGCAGAGGCCAAATTGTGCTCTGTACTGCATCGCTGTGCAGCTCCTAAATGTTGTAGGGCTCTGCATGATCAATCCGACGTCTGAAGTGGCCGTACATAATTTACCGTGATACAGCCACCAAAGACATCAGGGCTTTCATACTTCTTGCGCTTAGTGGAGCAGCGCTATTGCAAAGGAAGTGAGTTTGTGTTCAAAAGCGCTGCATGGTCAATCTGTCGTCTGCATTGGGTTTGCTGCATTTAGGGTGACACTGCCTATGCAGAAGTCAGGGCATATTCATACTTGTGACACTTCGCCGAGCACCACAGAGCTGTTGTGAATGAAGTTGTCAAGGAAGTGAGTTTATGTTTATACAGGACGTCCTGCCCTCACCTACTGTCAACCAATCATGTCAATGCAGCGCTATTGCCCTCTACATTTAAAAAATAATATTTTTAAAATAATATTTGTTATTTTGAACAACAAATCAATACATAAAGCACATGAGGGAACACAAGCATACATAGATGACAAACAATGGACAATCGATCGAGGGGGTACAATATCACATTACAATTACACAAGGACCTTAAGGGATATACATATACTTACAATTCTTACAGCTTTGTTGTTAGAAGAGAATTTAACCGTCTTAAAATACAGTTCAATTTATTTTTGTAGGGTAAGAAAATGTGGTTTTCTGTTTGTAAATTTAAATTTGTGTATATGAAATTTGGCCAAAAGAATAATGAAATTAATTACATAAAAATGTTTCAGTTTATTTCTATTGTATGTAAATAATCCAAACAGTACATCTCTCCACAATAGTGTAAAATCTTCATAAATGTGTTCAATTATAAACCTACTGATGTCTTGCCACAGCTTTCTTACATGCATACAATGCCAAAAAAGATGCAACACTGTTTCAGGGTGGTCATTACAAAAGGAGCAATTTGAGTTGATGTTTTCCTTAAACTTCTTCATATAGTGGTTGGCAGGATAATATTTATGAATAATTTTAAAGGGAACTTTCTTAATTCTGTTAACAGGTAGGTAGGTGTGGCAACATCCACACTTTTTTCCAACAGATAATATCAATAAATCCATTCCAATAAGGCATGACATAAGGTTCGCATACAACATCCTGCTGAAACAAGGTTCGTATCGCTCTGTTGTTGAATGGACCAAAAGAGAAACAAATCTTTCCTACTGATGAGTCAATAGAAGGTAGGCTCTGAGGTTTAGGTCTTGACACGTTCCTGAATAACATAGCAACACCTGAGGGAATGGCATCTAAAACAACTGCAAAATCTTTAGGTGTTACAGGGACCTTGTAAAGTGATAAGAATTCCTTATAACTGAGTAAAATCCCCAAAGCCAATATTATTTCGGAACCAATATTCCAAAAACAAAGACGTATTTTTATACAATATATCCCCATTATTCCATATATAATATCTGTGTGGATAAAAATTGTGTTTATAAATTAAGGATCATGACAAGAAAACCTGCCGATGAAAAGCAGAACGTTTCACTGGAACTTTGTCAATATTATAATTGCAAAACAACATGAAGTTAAGGCCACCAAAAGTAGAGAAGACATGATGAGGAGTAAAATTCCAGATAGAAGTGGGTCTTAGGAATTGTTTTATCCAATTGATCTTAAAAGTATTTTTTAAAGTAGTAAAGTCCAGACAATTCAGTCCACCATTCTCATAAGTGTTCATTACAACAGTTTTCCTAATGTAATGGGTACGGTTTCTCCACAGAAAGTTGAAAAGCATCTGGTCCATCTCCTTGCTTATTTTACTGTCAAGATATAAAGATAGAGTGCCATATGTTAGTCCAGAGATACCTTCAGCCTTGGTTATTAGGACTCTACCTTTTAAACATAAGTCCCTCTGTAGCCATTGATTTAGCTTTTTCTGGGGGTTTTTAATACGAGGGTTAAAATTTAGTAAGCCTCTAGACTTCTGATCCTTTGTAATGGTTATGCCTAAATATGTAAGTTCTTCTTTTACTGGAATACCATAGTATGAAGGTGTCACACAATCTTTGACAGCTATGAGTTCACATTTATTAATGTTATGATATAGACCAGACGCTTTGGAAAAGGATTGTATCACATTGATCGATATGGGAATTTGGTTAGCGTCTTTCGGAAAAAGTGTAGTATCATCAGCCAGCTGGCTTATAATAATTTCTTTACCAGCTATGGAAATACCTTGTACAGGACTATTATTTAAATAATTTGCAAGAAGTTGTGTGATTTAATAAAAACAGGTACGGAGAGACAGGACAACCTTGCCTAATTCCTCTCTTTAACTCAAATCTAGGTGAGGTGCCATATTTAAATTTGATAGAGCTTTTACCATTTGCATAGAGAGTCTTAATAGCCTTACAGAAAAAATCCCCAAAGCCAAGTCTCTCAAGGCAGTGGAAGAGAAACTGATGCTCTACTGTGTCAAATGCTTTATAAAAATCTAAAAATAATATGAAGCTATCCTCAGTTATTAGGTCTGAGTAGTCAAGTATGTCTAATACTAGCCTGACATTGTTAGAAATATGTCTGTTCCTCATGAAGCCAGACTGTGTTTCATCAATGATTGCATCCAGGACCTCTTAAATTATTTTTGCAAGTAGTAAGGCTCATATCTTATAGTCATTATTAAGAAGACAAATTGGACGCCAGTTATCGATGAGCAGCACTTCTGACTCATTGTAGGAGGGAGAACATTGTTTTTAATACTCTCTAAAAAGACTTCCAATAGGAAGGGAGCTACTTGTTCAGAAAATAATTTGTACAATTCTGATGTAATTCCATCAACACCTGGTGATTTATTGTTCTTTAGATGTTTGATAGACTCTATAATCTCTTCAACTTTGATGGGTTCATCACACAGTTTAGATTCCACATCACTGATAGAGTGAACATTATTCAGTGAGTTAAAAAAAAACATATTTGTGGATTCCTGACAGTATGTAGAGAGCTATACAATTTTCTGTAAAAATTGCTACAGTATTTAGCGATTTAATTTTTGGTCATATGTAATAACACCATCAATGTTTAACTTATGGATAGTGTTATTTTTAGAGTGAAATTTCTCGAGTTTAAAGAAATAGGATTAATTCTGTTCTCAATCCATTTTTCCTAGATCTAATAAAGGCTCCTTCTGCTTTTAATTTATATATATTATCCAGTTTATTTTGTCATTCAATTAGTTCCATCTTCTCATCCCCCGAGAGGTTGGCTGGGCACCTCTGAAAAAGGGAAGTTATCTTAATTGATCACCTTTTCCTCCTCCGCTCTTCTGGTCTTAGCGAGATTACTACCATATTTCCTAAGGTATTTGAACACCTCAAATTTAAAGAGCTCCTAGTTCTTGCGATAAGATTTTTCTTCACAAGCCCTTTCCCGAAAGTGTGAGAGCAGATTTCTAACCTCAAACTTAACGATATCATTATTTAATAATGAGCTATTTTAGCTTCCAGTATGATGCTCTACCAAGGTAAATATTAGGGGGTAAATATTTTGATGTCAATGTAAATGGCCCTATAGTCTGAGGGGAGTAGTACAAATATTTGTAGTAACACACTCACTATCAATACATTTGGATATAAAGCCAAAAATCTATTCTGGATTGTCTGGAACCTGTTTTGTTACTCCAAGTGAATTATCTGTCGGCCGGAAACCTCTCTCTCTCTCCATATATCAGTAAGATCAAACTTTTCCATAAAAAGTATTAAACCCAAATTCTGATTGGTTGGCCTACCTAGGGGGCCATCTATCAGTTGAATTATCTATAGTAATGTTAAAGTCCCCTCCTATCAATAATAACAATTTGGGAAATTTATATAACCAATTAAGTATATGTTTCTCTATACATTGAAGCAACTCATCATTCTCATGTTTGGTGTTGTACCCGTAGAATTTGACAGTAATGACCGTAATGTCATTGTAACTGCTCATTCTTATGTTTGGCGTTGTACCCGTAGTAGTTTACAGTAATGAGCGTAATGTCATTGTAACTGATCACAAGACAAATAAAGTGACCAATATGTATGTATGTAGAATATTACCACCAAAGGTATTTTTCATTGTAGTGACACCAGCGGAGCGTTCAGATCCATGGGAAAGCCAAATATCGTTGCCCCACTGTGAACTCCAGAAGTTGGCATCAGCCGAAATTGAGTGAGACTCTTGAAAAAAGCAAAAATCTGTTCAAAATTGTTTAGCAAATAAAAATAAGGCCTTGCGCTTCACATTGTTTCGTAACCCCCTAGCATTAAGAGAAACTATAGACATAGACGAAACAACAAAGATTATATCAAAGTATAAACTGTAGTAGGATGAGTCAAAGACGTAGGAGCAGTGAACGTAAACGATAAGGAACCGAGATCTGCACCATTTAAGTCAATTTAAAGTGAAAATAGCTTATTCCATAACCTTTGAGCTAGACATTATCCGGCTTTGAAATTCAACTCAACTGAAAATTATGTTCAAGACCAAACCAAGGGTTCTTGTAGAAAGAGAGACTAAAAACCCTCTTTAGTGTAATTAGGAACTATTCTGAGAAATAAAATAACAAATAATAATTTAAATAAAAGGGTACCTACTATTTTAAGTGCATATGAAAACTGATCATAAAATAATTGAATAAAGAATGTTTTACATATAAACGTTCCTAAGACCTTTTTTGGAAATAAGTATTAATAACTAAATAGAACAATAACCGTGTAAAGTCAGAGCAGACCTGTATGCCATTTAAAACACTATCTTAGTTACTGTATACATAAAAAATAAATACAACTTTCAATCTTCTTCGTAAGTTTGTAAACAAAATAGGTCTTCTGGTCATACAAGAACAAACTAATAAATTGAAATACCTGAGTATTCCTGAAAAATAGTCACCTGATGCTTGTTAGGTAAACCACATAAGGAAAATGAGAATACCATGGCTGAAACCATCAACCTGTTCCTTCTAGTGAGATTTTAGGGAGGAATATGGATTTCTGAACCGTTGATGAAGCCTCGTCCTCTGACGAAATAAGCAGCCGTACCCTCATTTCGTGCTTTCTTGATCGTTGGCCACAACTTGTTCCTTCTTTCTATGTCCTCAGGGCTGAGATGCTCGGCGAAACGCATACCATGGTTCTGAAGGAAGGCGTTCTTCCTAGCAGCTTTCCAGACAGCATCCCTGTAGAATCTGGCAGTGAATAGGATGATGATACCCCTTGGTCTTGAATCGTTTTGCTGTTGCTTCTTGCTGAGGCGAGAGTCTCAGGTTCCATCTTCTTGTGTATTGTTCCAGATCAGTGAGACATTGTTATTCATTGTTATTATTTTCCACCCTTTCCATCCTTTTTTCAACTTTTTTTTTTTCAACTTGCCAAAGTTTTTTTTCAACTTGCCACTCTCGTTTTCACATCCTTGATTTCACCACATGCAAACTCCACAGTCTTTTTCAAGCCTTCGATAACCATGGTGTTCGCGCCAACCATTTTCTCAATGGCGTCACACCTGGAGTTGATGAGTAAGGAGAGGGTAGCCACGATGTCAGAGTTCATGTTGGGTTTTTTGGAGGATGGAGGTTTGCACGGAGTAATCGGTAAAGAGGGGAATTCGTCATATTCAACAGCATTCGAAAGCATGATATTATCCATAGGCCAAGCGTAGTTATGGCAGTTGTCTGTAAGTACGTTTCTCTCTTGTTGATTAGCAATAGAACGGCTAACTTCTTTCTTTCTTTTTTTGTCACGACTTTGCATGGACATGCCGAAATAAATGATCCAATTATTATTCCAGTCACAGGAAAGGTCTTATATCTTGAACAAATAAAAATAATAATGATTGTAAACTTGTTTTGTTTTTTTCACAATCTTTCTGAAGTTCGGTACGGAGCTCGGTAAAAAAGCGTCTGTTCAAGCCGCCATTTTGGCACCACCAATTGCCCTCCACATTGTCACAACATTTGAGAGGAGCACTGGGATACTGTTTGGCCTCTGCGTGCCTCCGTAGGCCCCACGAACGCATCACACCATCCATACAGCATCGCCGACCACATTTTCGGATCAAACATAAATTGTCTCTTATATTGGACCTCCCACCCCCAACTACCGTCAACCAATCATGTCAATGCGGAGCTATACTGAGCCCTCCGCATTGTTACAAAATTTGAGAGGCGCACGGTGATGCAATAAGGAGCTTGATTTGGCCTCTGCATGCCTCCACCGACTTCGCATTGCACCCTCCTCCATAAGAAGCCCCAGACCACTTTTTCAGCTCAAGCATAACAAAAAATGCAAAGTCAAAGGTTGCGAGTTCGAATGTCATCACTGACAACTTTAACATTGAACGAATTAGCAACTTTTCAACTATGTACTACGTTTTATTTACACTGCAACTACTTAGCATGTTAGCTAACCCTTCCCCTAACCTTAACCCTTTTAGCTAACACTTCCCCTAACCTTAACCTAACTCCTAAACTTAACCCTAATTAAAAGTCCCAACATTCAACCTTCAATTGTCCATTTAACTGTCAGTGTTCCTTTTCTTTCCTTGTTGGTTTTCTTTTTGACTGGTATCTGACGGGTCTTTTCACAGGTCGTCCCGGTAACTTTTGGTGACTCTGTAGACCTAGGGTTTTTGGTGTGGTTGGAGGATCACCAGTGTGGTTTGCTTCCAACTCTGGCTCTGGGGTAGCAGATGGCAGACATTCCACTATAACACCAGACTCACCTTTTGGGGTTTCCATTGTGTGGTGTCTGTCCTCAGGAGCAGCTTGGAGGTGTCTCCGGTTTCTTCTGAACTCGCCACGCTCAGTATCCACAATGTATGATCTGGCCTGTTCAGCTTGACCTTTCACTGTTGCTGTGGTCATCCAGCCTTTGTCTTGGTCGAGCTTCACAAGCACGGAGTCACCCAGCTGTAACAGTGGCAGGGGTCTGGCTCCGTGACGCCTGTTTTAGTAGGTCCTGTAGGATGCTTTTGCCTCAGTGTCTTGCTTGGCAACCGTCTTCAAGTGTGGCCACCTAGGTTATAGGTTCTTCGCTAGGTTTGGACGTGTTGTCCGTAACTGACAACCCATGAGTAGCTGTGCTGGGCTACAGCCTGTAGCCGCAATCGGTGTCGCTATGTAGGTAAGAAGAGCGAGAAAGGGATCTTCTCGCTTTAAGATTTTCTTAGCAGTCTGGACAGCTCTCTCAGCTTCTCCATTAGCTTGTGGGAAGTGAGGGCTGGAGGTCACGTGGTCGAAGTCATACTCTTCCTTGAAGAACTGGAATTCGGAAGATGTGAACTGCCTTGTGTTATCGGACACCAAGACCTCAGCTATTCCTAAATGCAGGAACATGCTCTTCAGCTTCCTGATCACTCTTTTGCTTGATGTATCTGGCATGTGTCCCACTTCTATGAATCTTGAGAAGTAATCGACAACAACCAGGTACTGCTGTCTGTCAACCTCACATAGGCTGGCTGCAATGCGTTTCCAAGGTCTGTCTGGCAACTCGGTCGTCATCAACGGTTCTTTGCGTTGGCTTGGTAGCCTGACACTGCTTGCACTGCCTCACTTTGTCCTTTATGTCCATGCTGATTCCTGGCCACCACACAAAGTCGAGCATGTTCTCTGTACTTTGTGAAGCCCTGGTGACCCTTGTGGATCTTGCTGAGAATCTCGCTTCTCAGGACCTTTGGAATCACGATTCTATCTCCATGCAGCAGTAGCCCATCTGATTCACTTGGGAACCCTTGATCGCTAAAGTAGGTATTGATTGTCTCAGGAACTGTTTTGATGTGCTTCGGCCCTCCGTGCCTTGTGTACTTCAGTGCTGCCTGTATTTCCTCATCTTCACTGTTTGCTTGCGCAATCTGATGAAGCTTCAAAGGCTGCGACCTCTTCTTCCAGGTCTGAGCTCTCTAGGCGGACCGACGGGTTTCTTGAGATTGTGTCGGCAATGAGCAGCGTTTTGCCTGGGGTATATTTAGCTTTGGGGCTGAACCTCATCATTCTGATAAGCAACCGCTGGCAGCGCAGAGGGACCTCATCCAGGTTTTTGTAGTTAAACAACGCCACCAACGGTTGTGGTCTATTAGCAGTTTGAATGATTCCAGGCCGCACAGGTATCGTGAGAACATCTCACAAGCCCAAACTGATGCCAAGCACTACCTCTATATCTGGACATGTCTTCTCTCAGCAGAAGAGAGGGTACGTGAGCAGACGGCTACAGGCAGCATTTTCCATTCATGCTCTTGTAACAGTACTCCTTCAATGCCATAACTACAGGCAACGTTCTGCGGTTTTTCCAGTTTATCAATATTTCTTAGTGTTTTAGAATGAGTTGCTTATTAGCAGTGCTTGACTTGAACTGAAATAGGTACCGATACTCAATTTGGGTGCTGGTACTGTTTATATTTAGGTGCAGCAGCTCCACAAAACCTTTGAGTTAATATTCTATAAGAGGAACAGGAGCTCAAGCAGTAGAATATTTGAGGTGCCGGTACTCCGCTCCGGTGAGAGTTCCTGCCCAAGTCAAGCACGGCTTATTAGGCTATAAATTGATGTCCCTCATCTCTGATTCTCCGCTAGGTGTGCAGTATCCAGTGTGCCTATAGGCTACTTAGTGTGGTCTCAATCAAATGAGCCATAGCCTATAGGCTATAGGCTACAAAGAGCATGCTCGGAGAAGCACAGAGCAAAGTTATATTTCTAACAGCTGCTGAGATGGTATAAATACAACTAGGCTGCATTACACACTGCAATGGATTTTCCAACCCTTAGCCCTGCTCTGCTCTTGCTGATAAAAAAAACATGTTTTATTGTGCTGCCTAACCAATGGCTGTGCTGTCTAGGCCTAAGGTGGCAATTTGTATTTGTATTTATTATGGATCCCCATTAGCTGCTGTCAAGGCAGTGTGTTTATAGTGCGTATGTTATCATGTGTGTGTATGCATGTGTCTGTGCCTATGTTTGTGTTGCTTCACAGTTCCATAAAGTGTATTTGTATCTGTTTTTTAAATCTGATTCTACTGCTTGCATCAGTTACCTGATGTGGAATAGAGTTCCATGTAGTCAAGGGTCTATGTAGTACTGTCGCTCTGGATAAGAGCGTCTGCTAAATTACTTAAATGTAAATGTAATAGTCTGTTCTGGACTTGGGGACTGTGAAGAGACCTCTGGTGGCATGTCTTGTGGGGTATTTAATTTAATTTTTAAAATTTTACCTTTATTTAACCAGGCAAGTCAGTTAAGAACATATTCTTATTTTCAATGATGGCCTGGGAACAGTGGGTTAACTGTTCCTTGTCAGCTCGGGGGTTTGAACTCGCAACCTTCCGGTTACTAGTCCAACACTCTAACCACTAGGCTACGCTGCCGGTATGCATGGGTGTCTGAGCTGTGTGCTAGTAATTTAAACAGACAGCTTGGTGCTTTCAACATGTGCCTCTCACAAATACAAGTAGAGATGAAGTCAAACTCTCCTCCACTTTGAGCCAGGAGATATTTACATTATTAATGTTTGCTCTCCGCCCTGCCCTGTTCTGAGCCAATGGCAATTTTCCTTAGTCCCTCTTTGAGGCACCTGACCACATGACTGAACAGTAGTCCAGGTGTGACAAAACTAGAGCCTGTAGGACCTGCCTTGATAGTGCTGTTAAGAAGGTAGAGCAGCACTTTATTATGGACAAACTTCTCCCCATCTTATGTTTTGACCATGACAGTTTACAATCCAGGGTTATTCCAAGCAGTTTAGTCACCTCAATTTGCTCAATTTCCATGATTTATTACAGGATTTAGTTGAGGTTTAGGGAATGATTTGTCCCAAATACAATGCTTTTAGTTTTTGAAATATTTAGGAAACTTACTCTTAGCCACCCATTCTGAAACTAACTGCAGCTCTTTGTTAAGTGTTGCAGTCATTTCAGTCACTGATGTGTATAGTGCTGAGTCATCCGCATACATAGACACACTGGCTTTACTCAAAGCATGTCGTGGCATGTCGTTAGTACAAATTTAGAAAATTAAGAGGCCTAGACAGTTGCCCTGGGGAATTCCTGATTCTATCTGGATTATGTTGGAGAGGCTTCCATTAAAGAACACCCTCTGTGTTCTGTTAGACAGGTAACTCTTTATCCACAATATAGCAGGGGGTGTACAGTCATAACACATACAGTACCAGTCAAAAGTTTGGACACACCTACTCATTCCAGGGTTTTTCTTTATTTTTTATTATTTTCTACATTGTAGAATAATAGTGAAGACATCAAAACTATGAAATAACACATATGGAATCATGTAGTAACCAAAAAAGTTTTAAACAAATCAAAATATTTTATATTTGAGATTCTTCAAAGTAGCCACCCTTTGCCTTGCTGACAGCTTTGCACACTCTTGGTATTCTCTTAACCAGTTTCACCTGGAATACTTTTCCAACAGTCTTGAAGGAGTTCCCACATATGCTGAGCACTTATAGGCTGCTTTTCCTTCACTCTCCGGTCCAACTCATTTCAAACCATCTCAATTGGGTTGAGGTCAAGTGATTGTGGAGGCCAGGTTATCTGATGCAGAACTCCATCACTCCTTCTTGGTCAAATAGCCCTCACACAGCCTGTAGGTGTGTTTTGGGTCATTGTCCTGTTGAAAAACAAACGATAGTCCCACTAAGCGCAAAACAGATGGGATGGCGTATCGCTGCAGAATGCTGTGGTAGCCATGCTGATTAAGTGTGCCTTGAATTCTAAATAAATTTGTTAAACACTTTTTTTGGTTATTACATGATCCATATGTGTTATGTAATAGTTTTTGTCTTCACTATAATTCTACAATGTAGAAAATAGTTTAAAAAAACCCTTGAATGAGTAGGTGTGTCCAAACTTTTGACTGGTACTGTTCGTTTTTCCAGCAGCAGACTATGATCGATAATGTCAAAATCTTTTTATCATCAATTTCTCTCAGCTAATCATCAGTTATTTGTATAAGTGCTGTGCTTGTTGATTGTATTTCCCTATAAGCGTGCTGAAAAACTGTTCTCAACTTGTTTACTGTAAAATAGCATTTTATCTGGTGAAACACAATTTTTTCCAAAACTTTACTAAGGGTTGGTTTCAGGCTGATTGGTTGGTTATTTGAGCCAGTTAAAGGGGCTTTACTATTCTTAGGTAGTGGAATGACTTTTGCTTCCCTCCAGGCCTGAGGGCACATACTTTCCAGTAGGCTTCAATTGAAGACGTGGAATTATCGTCTGCTATGATCCTCAGTCATTTTCCATCCAAGTTGTCAGACCCCGGTGGCTTGTCATTGTTGATAGACAATAATACTTTTTTCACCTCACACTCACTTTATGGAATTCAAAATTGAATATACTTGGATGTGTATGACCTCTTATAGACTATATTAGGCCCAGCTTTTGGAACTTGTTTTTTCTAGATATAGCTACTATATTGTGATCGCTACATCCGATGGATCTGGATACTGCTTTCAAGCACATTTCTGTAGCATTAGTAAAGGTATTATCAATACATGTTGAATATTTCACTCCTGTGCTGTTTAACTACCCTGGTAGGTTGACTGATAACCTGAACCAGGTTACAGTTTGAAGCTTTTTCTTGAGTGGGCAGCTTGATGAAAGCCAATCATTATTTAAATCACCCAGAAAACATACCTCTGTTGATATCACATACATTATCAAGCATTTCACACATTATCAAGTTACTGACTGTTAGCACTTGGTGGTCTATAGCAGCTTCCCACAGTGCAGTTGACTTCCTACTAGGGCACACCGCCTCAGTGCTAACAGCATAAATCTGGTTCATAGGCACATGATTGTTGCATACAATAGCTGTTGGATCAGCAGAGGCATTAAGGGCAGTTAGAGGGACATAAATTAGGTTACTTACATTGTGTCTACCAATGCGCCTGGTATAATGTACATTTGCTAAAGCATTATGATGACTCAGCGACACAATGGTAGGGATTAATTGAGCTGGGGTCATTGATAAGTCATTGTCTCAACACAGCCTTAATGCTGTGAAAGGGCCCCGGAACCGAAGTGATTTGGGTGGATCCCATCTTCCTTATAAAACGTGTTTTGTTTTCAAAAGGTATAGAAATTGTCAACAAAAGTTACTCATTGAGCTGCAATAATCATGTAGCCAGTTGTGAAGAGAAAGAATCCTGCTAAAGCGTTCAATGCCATGATTCAGAGAGGGTAGAGGGCCAGATATGACTTTTATTAGTGTCTAGCAGAGAGTCAATCAGCTCTTTAAAATCCAGTTTCAACTGTTCAAAGCTGCCCTTCATAATGTCATTAAAACTCACATAGACTACGATAGAATCAATGTCCATGTCCTGGCGCAGTACATTCGGGAGCTGCATAGTAATGTAATTTACTCCAGCTCCGGGATAGGACATTGTTTTTGTACCAGGAACAGTCACATTTCTTACCATGGAGCTGCCCAAAATCACGGCAGGCGAGAAGGACGAGGAAATCCACCCACTCCCACTCTTCACAGGATGGTGCAGGTCTCCGACAGATGGAGAATCCCCGCTCAATCCAGAGCAGGACGTAGACTTCAAAATCATAGGGGAAAGAGTATGAGTAGGCACAGCGGCCACAGACACATGTACAAGCAGCGACAAAGGTGCAGGAAGATCAGGCTCCAGGGCGTTTGTATCCGATCCGGGCCTCTCGTTGGGAGTGTAGACTGCTTTGCGGGAGGCCGCTGTCTTTGGCTTCCACTGTCTATGGAGGCTGGCAACCTGCGCGATCAAGGAAGCCACCACAAGCCTTTAATCCTCGGCAAGCGAACAATTACCGCATTGGAACTCTGTGTGATCCAGTTTGTCCCGAAACAAAGTGTAGTAGATACAGCTCCTACAGCGCTGGGTCAAATATATTATGTTGAAGGGAGGGTCATCCATTTTAATTTCAGAGAGGTCTGATTTTGTCCATGTAACCCTTATTATAAATAACGTTCACTCCCTTAGCTTCATGTCCACATCCCAGTGTACACCTAAATTGGGTTGCAAAGCTACCAGTAAATTGACCAAATGTATCAAATATTCTGTAAATTTGGTAACAACATTTTTTTTTTTGTATTACTAATTACTTGTAATTTAGGTAATTTATACTTGAATAATTTATGTGTCCATGAGTGTCTGGTGGATAGATCATATGGTTCAAGAGAAAATAGCTTAATTAATGAAAAAAAGCATCTAATCAACAATGGCATTCTTTTCTATTAACTCTGCAACTATTCCAACGATTGACTTTATTTTATTTTTTACAATGGACACTAGTTTGGAGCTAAAACATTTATAAAGATATTGACTGTCCTAATAAATAACTGTGTAAAAAGTATATCAAGGACATTTCATTCTGAAACTCATTAAAACACCACTGGTATTCACCAAGTTGATGGTTTGTAATTAGGATAATGTAAAATCATCTTATTTGATTATTTTATATATTTTACATGGGATAAGGCCACACAGACACATGTGATCATCCGAGGTACCCAAAAATACCACTAGATGTCATCTGATAAAATGCAATAAAAAGTAAAAATACAAATGATGGTAGTTTACTGGTAAAATTTCCAGTAATATACCCTCCCTCTGAAAGAAACCCTAGCTTCATTTCTACACCCGGTTCAACACAAACCCTAGCCTTAACACAAACCTAGCTTCATGTCTACACTCAGTTCAACAAACCCTAGCCTTAACCCAACCCTAGCTTCATGTCTGTACCCGGTTCAACACAAACCCTAGCCTTAACACAACCCTAGCTTCATGTCTACACCCGGTCCAACACAAACCCTAGCCTTAACACAACCCTAGCTTTCATGTCTACACCCGGTTCAACACAAACCCTAGCCTTAACACAACCCTAGCTTCATGTCTACACTCAGTTCAACAAACCCTAGCCTTAACCCAACCCTAGCTTCATGTCTACACCCGGTCAACACAAACCCTAGCCTTAACACAACCCTAGCTTCATGTCTAACCCAACACAAACCCGAGCTTCACAACCCTGTCTACACCCGGTTCAACACAAACCCTAGCCTTAACACAACCCTAGCTTCATGTCTACACCCGGTTCAACACAAACCCTAGCCTTAACACAACCCTAGCTTCATGTCTACACCCGGTCCAACACAAACCCTAGCCTTAACACAACCCTAGCTTCATGTCTACACCCGGTTCAACACAAACCCGAGCCTTAACACAACCCTAGCTTCATGTCTACACCCGGTTCAACACAAACCCTAGCCTTAACACAACCCTAGCTTCATGTCTACACCCGGTTCAACAAACCCTAGCCTTAACACAACCCTAGCTTCATGTCTACACCCGGTTCAACACAAACCCTAGCCTTAACACAACCCTAGCTTCATGTCTACACTCGGTTCAACACAAACCCTAGCCTTAACACAACCCTAGCTTCATGTCTACACTCGGTTCAACAGACCCTAGCCTTAACACAACCCTAGCTTCATGTCCACAACCTGGTTTAACCCAAACTCTTGCCTCAACCCTAATTTGGCATAACCCTAACTCTAATCCAGAGTATTGCATTTGCAGAGTACTGAAACAGCAAGAGAGTCTTGTTTGTTTCAAAATCATAGCATGCTCTGATGTTTCATGGATATTGCGAGCTTTTAGAAAGAGGTGTTCAATCAAGAGCCTTGAATGAATAAATTAAGAATGGCAAGCGAGCTCAGATTTTTATTTGTTGGGTTCTTGCATTTGTTTAGAGCCATAAATTAACAATCAGCATAATTTTGTTTTTACAATCTTGATAAATAAAGCCATAAACCGTAAAATAGATGAAGTTTAAGCTTTATGAAGCTTTATTTAAGTGGAAATGGTATATACATCACTTGAAATACTATTTACCAAATCAGAGTAATAACATGAGATTACCCCAGGAAACAGAACACCAAACACAGACCTCTCATGGAAAAAAAATAACTTTAATTAAATAGGAGTATAGTACAAAAATAAATCGGTATCAGAATAAAAACGTCTATAACAACAATGTCAACAACATCAACAATAACAAAAAGTTCATTGATTATGATTTGCCCTCAAACATAAATAAATAAATACAACAAATAGATAGAGCTGCAACAACCTCTTTGAATGAAGTGAGATAAATTGAGTCCATAAAGCAAACATATTAAGTAAAGATTTCACCTCTATGCCACTCCATCCTGGTCAGCATTGCCATAGTTAAGGTGTATGGTGTTGCTAAGACATGTTTGACTGACAGAGAGGGAGTCCATAAAGGCTTCCCTGCAGATAGATTACGTGTGTTACCATGGTGTTAACATGTAGCTACCTATGGATCTCCCAGTTACTTCCAATGGAATCTGGTGGAATGAAAAATGCTACCATCTGAAGTACTGTAGTTGGTTAGTTATTATTTAGTTGTATATGGTTTGGTCGCAACGTAGAACACAGTAATCCAAGACAAAAAGATTGTGTTAAATATGTCCCATGGAAACATTTTTTATTATGAGATGATTGTAAAAGAGAATGGGCTTCATGTCACAGACTTGTTTTCATTTAGCTATGATTCAGATGGGGTTGAAAGGCTGGAACGGTAGCAGATATTCTGGAAGACAACCTCTTCAACTCAAATCTATCTGTTCTCACAGAGAAGGGTATATACAGTAACAGTCAGATCTCCATTTCCATGGTATAACACAGTAGTTATTATGTTAACTCCAGGGGGGCTGAAGGACAAGCAATGTTCAAAGTGGGATTATGAAAAAATGTGAACTCGAGAAAAGTCAAATCCATGTCAGTTTGGAAAGATCACATGGTTCTGAAAGCAGAGTTTGGAAGCACAAGGATGTCTTATCCCTGAATAAGTTTGTGGGGAGTTATGAAGCGGATGGAACTACTTATGAGGACATAATCAAGTACATGGGCTGGGAGGGAGGAGTCCATGTCCTTCTTAGTGTCTCTTGGTGCTGTTCTGAAGTGGCTGTTTAAACAAGGGGTGCATTCCAAATGGAACCACATTTCCTATATAGCGCACTACTTTTAACCAGAGTAGTGCACTTTAGGAAATACATTTAAATACAGCACTTCTCCATTAGGATAACCTCTGATTCTTACGAATGCTAAATGTGTTTAGAAACCATACTCTTCCTCCTGCAACATATCTGTAAGCCTGCCAAAACACTTGCGTGTACATCATGGTGTAGCATCTGCAGTACAGCAATGGTGATTGTACAATGATCCATGTCTAACATTCCTATAGCACAGACATTTTGTCTTTCTTAATTGTACAACAGTAAATTGATTGAATACGTGTCTGTCTGTGCCTATAAAAGGCAAACATTGGCCCATATTGCAGAAGTAAGCAACTACTCTGTTCAGTGGGGCTGGATCGTTACTTCTTCACAAGGAAGGCCTACATCCATCTTTTTGCTTTAGTGGAGCATTTTAGACAAAGTAGAGTTATCGGTTCAAATCGTTTCTGGCAGGATAAATATGAAACCTGTGCCAAACGAGATTTTTGGCAGGGTGCGTTATAGAGCAGTGGACTAAACAGCCGACAATGAGCCTTTTAAAGGCATTTTCCCCAGACATTCACATAGGTCGCATTCATGGGAAACGCTGTGCATGACAGGTTAAGCACAAATTACCTTTAAAAAGTCTGTTAAAGTACGCTGTTCTTTAACTTGTCTTAAATTGAATCCTGGCTCATGTATGCCAACTCAGTTTACAGTACATAAAAGGTGGATGGATCGTGTTACTTACTCACTCTTTCAGCTTGTCAAACTATTTAGAGTATTAAATAGCAGCTCAGTTTAGAACTTCATTGTTAATGGCGCATTCACAGGCTGCCTATATAATGCTGTTATAATGGCATTATTCCTGATAAATGTTTCACTACGTAAAACAGTCTGACAATGGATTAAACACATGTAAAACATTTGACTCTTGGTTGAGATTCTTCGCATTTCATAGTCCATAACACATACAGTACTAGGTAATGTCTGGTCATAAGTGTAATATAATGGCTGTTGTCATGATTTGCCACTATGTGTTACAGTAGGTTGTGAAACAGTACACTATATGGCAGCTTCAGAGAAAGTGTGAAATTCTTTTCCCCGGTCAGAAGCTCATTGACATAGTCATAGCTAGTGTGGAGACCCTGCATTAAGTCTCACACACATACACACATCCTTCCATTCATACCCACACTTTTTTATTTAACTTAAAATTAAATTACATGATACATAACATGTAACAAAGCACAACAGTTAAAAAAAAAAAAACATAACTGAAAACAGGGAAGTTTATTATAGTCGATCCACGCATTGCGACATATTTAGTGGGCAGTAAAATGTGGTTGTTTTCTGGCATTAATGGCTGCCCAATTTTCCTAGACTGAAACATGTCCACATCCAGGACAGACTTGAAAAACCCCTGATACCAGCCACTTCTTGGGGCCGACCTCAGGAGCCTGGTTAAGTTATTTAACAACAATTCTTCAGATTATCCAGACCATGGTGATCGTGTGGCTGTCTTGAAAGTGTTATTTTCCCATGCATCTCGTCGGTGTGTGTACACATTTGAGTTGAGCTGGTCTGTCATCAGATGCTTGTTGCTTGGAGAACAACAGTGCCCAATTCTCAGTCTAGTTCCACAAATGATGTGTGTGTGTGTGAACATCAGTCAACCTGAGAGTGAGTTTTCCAGCAGTACTAACCAAATCTCAGCAAAGTAGACCGGGTCAGCAGAGAGAGCTGTGTGTGTGGAAGAGGGAAGGGGGTACTTCAACTTGGTCTGCCTTATGGGCTGGGCCACCATTACAAGGAGGGATGGATGTGCATCATTAGCCGTGGTTTAAAGGGTGTCGGTTGGTCCATCTCTCCCTCTGTTCCCCTATCTGTCCCTGGGTCCTAGCCCTGGCTGCCACAGGAGGACAGGCTGTCATAGAGGGAGTCACTGAGGGATTCAGGCGTCTCTCTCAGGGACAGGAGGTCCTCTGGTCTCTCCTTCACCAGCTCCAGCCCTCCGTCCTTCCCCACCTCAGAGGCGCTGGGCGTCCGCCCCTTACCCCGCTGGCTGAGCCCTGTCTGGAGTGGCAGGGGGAGGCTGCCTGGGTCAGTGGCCAGAGGGTGCTGGGGAGAACACTGTTTCAAACTCTTGGGGGAGAGGAAATGTGGGCACATGAAGAAGGGGGAGGGTGGAGGGGAACAGGCGAGGATATGGATGGTAGGGAGGGACAGGGGGACAGATTGATGCTATAGTTAGTTATTTTAGGACAAGGTGAGATTTAACAGGTTCTAGGGCAACATGTGCACCGTTGCATTTGACTGGGTTCATGCAAGTTATTGATTGATCATGCCTGGGAGAAATCCTCACTATCAGTATAATGCAATTTGGCAGTATGCCCAGAACATTGTTTGGGGAACCGAAATGGGTGTCCCAGTTTCAAGGTCTCAGCTTGGAGAGAAGAAGCCCCGTATTGGGGCATTGGTTGGTCACATGCATGAACCAAATGTTAATGAATAATAAATTATGAATGATAACTAAGCTAAATCATGCAAATATAACTTGTCTGTGTAAGCAGTATAAGAGAACTAACGGGACTGCCCCAGGGGAGCATTTGACAGACAAGTACTACTTTGTGCATTAAGTTTGTTGGAACCTCTCCAGCTTTCTGATAATAAAGAATTATTAATTTAATATTGACTTCAGGTGTCCCTGGTGATAATTTCCGCGACAGTCAGTAACCATGCTTCCATTCAACTCACAACGACATGGAAAAGCATGCACAGTTTATTAGGCTACGGATTAAATGAGTTCTGATGAATTTCACAGGGTGGTGAATGTGCACGGCGATAAGTTTGATTTTCCTTTCTAATAAATATCGAAGGTCTTTACCCTTTACACTCGTTAGAATTGGTCTATATGGATAGGGCTAAATTGAAAATGTTCTTATAGAAGAAATATGAAATGCATAACCATGTTAGCAATTGAAAGGGACAGTTTGGAGATAATGGGAAAATTATTAGATCAAAGGTAATAATACAACAGTTCACTTGACAAGACTGAATCCAAACATTACATTATTGATTTTACATTTACTGTACTTTGCCACATTTGTTTATAAATACTCTGGATACTTTCAGTAGCATGATAAGACTATTCCTGGAAAATGTGGGTTAGGTCCAACATAAGACAACAAATGTCAAGGGTTTGAGTGAGAGGACTAACCTCTCCAAAGTGTGCAATTTCAATGCACTTTAATGACTCAAAGAAGTCTTCAACTAGAAGGTACTTTAATTAAAAAAACTTTTTTTTTAGCTCTCCTAGTTGTGCTGTTAAGGATCTAGAGCACACTTCATTTTGAAGACAACCCTGCATCCCCACCATCACACAATTACTGTTGTTGTTTACGCAATCCAGAAACAGCCCATTATAAATAGCAATCTGGGTCAGGTGCGAATGATTCGAAAGCTTGTTCTATTTCCAACAGGACTAGCGAAGTTATAAAACATGATCTTACAGTGTTCGGCTTCACAAGGCAGTTCAGAGAAACAGATGGTAATGTTGGTGGGTATAGAAAGGAGTCATGAGTGCATTCAGGTTCGTGTGCTGCAGCAGATTCTCTTCAAGAATAAACAAACATTAGCTCATTCTGTTCAGAACAACCCAGGGTATGACGCCATGTCATCTTGTAACTACATCAGACAGTGATCATAAAAAACATTTGACACTATATGTATAGGAGTTTTATGATTTGGAAATGTGAAGTGCACATTTGGACTCACGGGTCTTTGGCTTGCTTGTATGTATCTTTCAAAATACATTGAGTCATCTTAATCAACATTTCCCGCACACAAACATATTTTTTTGTTGTTGCAAAAGTTGCCCAATTACCGGGAGGGATGGGGGCAACTTGTTGTCACGTGCGGTGCTCAAGTTCACAACGGCTGCCAGGAAAAACCAATACTGCGCTGTGCTGTGAAGTGCAGAGCCAGAGCTCTGATGTCATGTATAGCATGTTACTGTACAGCCACTACATTCCAATTTAGGTGCCTATTAGTGCCCAAACCAAATATGCCACTGTAAAGGGTTAATTTGTATGCTGGTGACATGATGATGATGATGATGATGAGTGCTTAGCTGCTAATTGACAATTAAAAGTGGGCACATTTGCTGTTTATTCATAATCTCATCATGTACCCTCTACACTGTATCAATGAGCTGTTTGCTAGAGTACCTGTGCCAAGTGGCCACATTTGCTGTTTTCGCAGGACTTTTTATGCCAAATGGGATGGAAACATAACTTCTATTTTTTTTAATTTGGTGAATTAAAAGTTATACTTATGTGCACCACGTCATTACGCACAGCTCTTCATTCGTAACAAGCCAGTTTGATGGAAACACTGCTGTTAAAATGCACATATTTCTTTGTGCACTCTTTCCCCTCAATAAACTTCAAATTTCTCAAAAAAAGGTAGAACTTGGCATTAAAAGCTGTGGACTTTCTGTGCATTTCAGTTCCGGTCTACCATTAAAGCAGCCCATTCAGCCCGTGCTTCTACACCTGCATTGCTTGCTGTTTGGGGTTTTAGGCTGGGTTTCTGTACAGCACTTTGAGATATCAGCTGATGTACGAAGGGCTATATAAATACATTTGATTCAAAGGGAGAGAGTCAAAAACAAGTTAGTCAAAACCCCTCTCGTTTTCACAGCAACGCCCCCATACCCGAGAAAAGGCAGGATGAGCTCTCACTCACTCACAATGCTAATGGGACTCTGGTGCTGACAAGGGATAACAACTGACAGGCGACAGTGTTCAAGGCCCCAGCTATCTTTCTATCAGCCTTATCTCTTCAAATATGAATAAAGAGCTGCGCTTTCATCATTTGTACATAGATTATTAAGATGTAACATGTCAGCACAGAGTAAATGGATGTGGTCTTCTTCGAAAGTTCTCATAAGAATGGAGATGACTGACTCACTCACCCTTCTGGATGGGGTCCCCAGGTCTCCCTGCACATCCAGGTAAACATCAGTGGCTTCCGCAGAGCCTTTCAGATTGGGAAAGGTCCAGTTCTTGGTGAGGGGATTTTGCATATGAGCTCCATAGGCATCTATATCTGCATAAGAGCAAATTAAATTCAAAATGGAAAATAGTGTACCTCAGGTGTTTTGTTGAAGGTTTAAACTTGTGTGTAAAGTTGGTTCAGTTTTAATGAGCCACAACATATTTGTTTTGCAGGATTTATCATTATATTAACACAACTGATAAAATATGAACTTTCGCCATATTTCTTTTTGTGTAAAATGTCGGCATTGAAATGGTCTACATGGGAACACAAGTCCTATGGTAATAAAAAGTCTAAGCTTACCCTTGTGGATTGTACTGGACAGGTGCATGTTGGTACCTTTTCCCTCCAGCCCTGAGCCATACAGGACAAACGGGTTGACTTCATCCAGAGATGACAGCTCTCTCTCCAGTGTATGGGCCTTACGCGGAACCTTCATCATGGCCCCATGCTTACCCTGGGAGCAAGAAAACCCTTGCTCTCCCTGTGGCTTCCCCTTAGGGATGCTCTTCCCTGCCATGCTACTGGCGTAGTCTGGCATGGGGAATGTGCCAATGCCACTGTCGAGGGTGCGCATGGAGGCCCCAGAACCTAAACAGTGAGGAAGGAACAATCAAGTGAGACTAGAGTCAGAGCTACTCAAGGAAAATAGACGACTGGCATTATTATGACTCAGCATCATGCTACCTGTAAAATGCTGAGCACTAATGGACTCTGCCAAGCTGTCTTCTGATGTGACCTCACCCTTGCCGATCATAACCGAACCCTAAAACAGCAAGGGTTAATGACAATCATATCACTGACACTACATGTGTAGTTTATTAATCTTTCTATAGTGTATCAGAGGAATACGACAGAGAGAAAAGAGTTTACCTGGGCTATCTCGTCCCTGCTCTTGGTGTGGCTGATCCCGTTCCTTTGGTGACTGAAGTTGGGCCGCGACCTCTTAGAGTCAAAGGAGAGGCGTCTGTGTGTCATTCCAAAGGTGGTAGGTATAGCTCCCCTCTCGTCCACCCTGTTTCCAGAACAAGACGTCGAGGGACTTAAGGAGGAAGACGTTACAACAAAATCATAGGGGAACTAGCTTTCGACTTAAACTCCATTTACAAATCCAATTTGATCAGATATAAATCATAAGAGAAAGAGTTTACCCTCTGGCCAAGTTTTATAATTATCTTATGATCACAAATTTAGTACACTGACAGCCCCAGTCCAATACATCCTAGACAGGGTTTGGATGTACAGTGGGGCAAAAAAGTATTTAGTCAGCCACCAATTGTGCAAGTTCTCCCATAGGTACATTTCACCATAGGTACATTTCAACTATGACAGACAAAACAAGAAACAAAATCCAGAAAATCACAGTATAGGATTTTTAATGAATTTATTTGCAAATTATGGTGGAAAATAAGTATTTGGTCAATAACAAACGTTTCTCAATACTTTGTTATATAGCCTTTGTTGGCAATGACTGAGGTCAAACATTTTCTGTAAGTCTTCACACACCGTTGCTGGTATTTTGGCCCATTCCTCCATGCAGATCTCCTCTAGAGCGGTGATGTTTTGGGGCTGTTGCTGGGCAACACGGACTTTCAACTCCCTCCAAAGATTTTCTATGGGGTTGAGATCTGGAGACTGGCTAGACCACTCCAGGACCTTGAAATGCTTCTTACGAAGCCACTCCTTTGTTGCCCGGGCGGTGTGTTTGGGATCATTGTCACGCTGAAAGACCCAGCCACGTTTCATCTTCAATGTCCTTGCTGATGGAAGGAGGTTTTCACTCAAAATCTCACAATACATGGCCCCATTCATTCGTTCCTTTACACGGATCAGTCATCCTGGTCCCTTTGCAGAAAAACAGCCCCAAAGCATGATGTTTCCACCCCCATGCCCCACAGTAGGTATGGTGTTCTTTGGATGCAATTCAGCATTCTTTGTCCTCCAAACACGACAAGTTGAGTTTTTACCAAAAAGTTCAATTTTGGTTTCATCTGACCATATGACATTCTCCCAATCTTCTTCTGGATCATCCAAATGCTCTCTAGCAAACTTCAGTCGGGCCTGGACATGTACTGGCTTAATGGCTTAAGCAGGGGGACACGTCTGGCACTGCAGGATTTGAGTCCCTGGCGGCATAGTGTGTTACTGATGGTAGGCTTTGTTACTTTGGTCCCAGCTCTCTGCAGGTCATTCACTAGGTTCCCCCGTGTGGTTCTGGGATTTTTGCTCACTGTTCTTGTGATCATTTTGACCCCACGGGGTGAGATCTTGCGTGGAGCCCCAGATCGAGGGAGATTATCAGTGGTCTTGTATGTCTTCCATTTCCTAATAATTGCTCCCACAGTTGATTTCTTCAAACCAAGCTGCTTACCTATTGCAGATTCAGTCTTCCCAGCCTGGTGCAGGTCTACAATTTTGTTTCTGGTGTCCTTTGACAGCTCTTTGGTCTTGGCCATAGTGGAGTTTGGAGTGTGACTGTTTGAGGTTGTGGACAGGTGTCTTTTATACTGATAACAAGTTCAAACAGGTGCCATTAACCTCTTGAACCTATGGGGGCGCTGTGTCATTATTGGATAAAAAGACGTGCCCGTTTTAAGCGCAATATTTTGTCACGAAAAGATGCTCAACTATGCATGGAATTGACAGCCTTGGAAAGACACAACTCTGACGTCTCCAAAACTGCAAAGATATTATCTGTGCGTGCCCCAGAACTAATGCAACAGGCGAAACCAAGATGAAGTTTCATACAGGAAATGCCCTGGATTCTGAAGGCGCTGTGTTCCAATGTCTCCTTATATGGCTGTGAATGCACCAGGAATGAGGCTGCGCTCTCTGTCTATTCCCCGAGGTGTCTGCAGCATTGTGACGTGTTTGTAGGCATATCATTGGAATATTGACCATAAGAGACTACATTTACCTGGTGTCCCGCCCGGTGTCCTGTGTGCGTAATCTGTATGTATGTCCATGCGCGTTCCATTTCTTCAGAATTGAAAGTAAACTGCCACGATGGATTTTTTTCGTCGATAGATATGTGAAAAACACCTTGAGGATTGATTCTAAACATCGTTTGCCATGTTTCTGTCGATATTATGGAGTTAATTTGGAAAAAAAGTTCGTGTTTTAATGACTTTATTTTTTCCTTAACCAAACGTGATGAACGAAACGGAGCGATTAGTCGACACAAATAATATTTTTTGTAAAAACGGAACATTTGCTATCTAACAGAGTCTCCTCATTGAAAACATTTAAGTTCTTCAAAGGTAAATTATTTTATTTGAATGCTTTTATGGTTTTTGTGGAAAATGTTGCATGCTGAATGCTAACGCTAAATGGTACGTTAGCCATCAATACTGTTACACAAATGCTTGTTTTGCAATGGTTGAGAAGCATATTTTGAAAATATGAGATGACAGTGTTGTCAACAAAAGGCTAAGCTTGAGAGCAAATAGATTCATTTCATTTTCATGAATAGTTAACGTTGTGTTATGCTAATGAGCTTGTGGATAGATTTACAATCCTGGATACAGGTTTTTTTTCGTAGCTAAACATGACGCAGAAAACAGAGCGATTTGTCCTAAACAAATAATCTTTCAGGAAAAACTGAACATTTGCTATCTGAGAGTCTCCTCATTGAAAACATCTGAAGTTCTTCAAAGGTAAATGATTTTATTTGAATGCGTTTCTGTTTTTTTGTGTAAATGTTGACTGCTGAATGCTAACGCTAAATGCTACGCTAAATGCTACGTTAGCCATCAATACTGTTACACAAATGCTTGTTTTGCAATGGTTGAGAAGCATATTTTGAAAATCTGAGATGACAGTGTTGTTAACAAAAGGCTAAGCTTGAGAGCAAATAGATTAATTTCATTTCATTTGCGATTTTCATGAATAGTTAACGTTGCGTTATGGTAATGAGCTTGAGGCTGTAGTCACGATACCGGATCCGGGATGGCTCGACGCAAGAAGTTGAAACAGGTAACGAGTGGAGGACAGAGGAGCCTCTTAAAGAAGAAGTTACAGGTCTGTGAGAGCCAGAAATCTTGCTTGTTTGTAGGTGACCAAATACTTATTTTCCACCATAATTTGCAAATAAATTCATTTAAAAAATCCTACAACGTGATTTTCTGGATTTTTTTTTCTCATTTTGTCTGTCATAGTTGAAGTGTACCTATGATGAAAATTACAGGCCTCATCTGTTTAAGTGGGAGAACTTGCACAATTGGTGGCTGACTAAATACTTTTTTGCCCCACTGTATGTCATTCATTCTCAGGTAAATGATCAGGTTATTTAGGAATACATATCATTATTACCTGTTGAGGAGCTGCTGCATGAAGTTCTCTGCGGTCAATCCTCTGCACATGAGTGACAGTTGGCCTTGGGCCTGGTCCATCACCACCTCACATGAGTGGCCTCTGCCAGAGCAGTCCATCCCGACCCTGTTCACATATGCCCGCTCCTCTTCCAGCGCCTTCCGCAGGTCCTCTGCCTTCTCCATCAGCTTTGAGATGTTCAGGCTCTCTACCACCTTCTGGGGACCACCTGTCTTATGGTCCTTAGCCCCTCCGCCAGAGGCAGACGATGACACGTTGATCTTGAACTTGGACACTTCCGGTTTGCGGTTGAGGGCGGGGAGCTTGCTCTTCCTCAGGCCGAACCAGTTGGCGATGCCATTGGAGGCCTTCTGCTTTGGCTCGGCCACCTGGCCCTGGTCCTGCTCCTGCAGCTTCAGCATGTTTTCCTCGATGCCACGCATTACCTTCTGCTCAATGGCAGACTGGAGCACGGATGGGCCAGACGAATACGGCTTTTTGACCTCTTTTGCGATGGCTTCAGTAGACGGCCGTGGTGGCAGAGGGGGAGGCGGGAAGCTCTCTGCATGGCCAAAGGTCTTTTTCTTGCCGGCCGGGAGCTTGGTTTTGTCCTCTGGCCGAAGTGGGTTTCTCTGAGCCATGGCACGGTCCTCAGGAATGGGTTTGACCCCTCTGGGATAAGAGGAAGCTTGACCTAACTTTGAAGGGGACTTTGACGGGACTTTAGTGGGGCTGTTTTGTGGGCTGGGGGCAGTTTTACTGTGGTGGCTCTGGGTGATGGGGCATTTCCCATAGCTCCGCACCACTGGAGGAGTCTCTGTGTTGGAGGATGATGTGCCCATCTTGATCTTTGGACCTTCTGCTTTTGCTACATATATCCTGGGAGAAAACAGTGTCTCCTGCTCTCCCTTGGGTATCATTGATGGGGTGGCTGAGGATTTGGTGCCCGATTCATGTATTGGACCTATCACCCTAGTGTGACTGCAGAGGCTGGTTTTGGGGTAGGGCTTCCCATCCAGGGAATCGGTGGATTTCTGATTTCTGTGCTGCTCTGCTCCAGTTCGCTCAACTTGCCTTTCAGCGGTCTTGCTTTTCTCAATATTGTTGGTGGGGGGTTTGCCTAGGTTACTTTGTACATCCTTCTTGTCCACAGACTGTGCACCTACTGGCAGATCTTCTGTGCTCTTCAGTTTCCCCAAAGCAGCCAGGCGCTCTTTGAAGGGGTGGTGACTGGACTCACTCTGGGAAGTCTTGCCCTGCACCAGTCTCTTGGGGTCACCTCGCCTGGCTGAAGACTGAGTTGGCTGGGCAGGTTCACAGTTCTGTTGGCAGGGCTCTGGAGCTGCACGGTGCGCCTGGTGCCTGTCCCTCATGCTGGAGTAGCTGGGGTGACTACTTTGTGCTTTACTGGCAGCGGAGGAGGACGAGGAGGGGAGGCTAAAGTGTTGGTTTGGCTTGTGCCAGACGGGGCTTTCTGAGTCAGTGTCCTGGTCAGAGAAGTCCTGGTCAGCCGTCCCTGGGGACGAGTCAGGGTGCTGTGAAGACGGGGGGCTGAGGCGGCTCTCATCTGGCTGACAATGCTTCTCTACAGGACCCTCGTGTTGCGGGTAAGGGAGGTACTGGGACTTCTTAAGACCCTCCAGGAACTGGGGCGTCCCATCTGAGGGGCAGACATTCTCGTATTGGTGTACCTTCTGAGAGCCCCTTTGTGCATGAGAGGAGGGGGGTGCCTTTGTGCTGTCGCTGGGTTTGGACGCAAAGTGGCTGCTGAAAACAATCTCCTTGGCCATGGGACGGGTGTCCACAATGTCCTCTGATTTGGGTGGGGAGGTGGGGGCGGAGTGTGTGGCAGGGTAGGGGTCTGTTTTGGAGGAGGATGAGGATGGCTGCTTCTCCCTCTCTGTGGTGGTGGCTTTGCGGGTCAGGACGGGAGAGTGGTACACCTCATAGTTGTTGTTGTTCCTGCAGGGGATCTTGGAGCTGCGGGTGAGCTGGGGACTTAGACGGAGGGGGTTGCCTGGTTGTGCCTGGTTGATCCCCGGAGGGATCTTCAGGAACTTGAGCAGCCGGGACGGGGAGGAGATAGGGGAGGGCTTGACTTCACTCAGACCTGAAGAGGGAGAGGTGGGGCTGAGTGCAAGCTTGCTCTTCCCAGAGGGATTCAGGGCCTGAGCTGAGCTGTTCCTCTCAGGCACTGGGGCTGGAGAATAAGATTCCACCGCCACCTTCTTGGAGACGGATGTTTCATTGGAGAAGTAGAGCCCGTTGCAGATCTGATCACTCACTTCCTGCTCCTTGGGATATTCTGGTTCCGCCTCAACATGGTCTGTGTGCGAGGTAGAAGAGTGCAGGCTGTTGTTCACATTGTGTGCCGCTGCCTCTACTTCGAGGTAGCAGCACTCTTCCAGACTGTCCTCGTTCTGGCTCTGTGACGTTGCCATGACAGCCTTTATGTGCTTTATATTCTCACCGTGAGAGGGCTGTACCTCCGCCTGTGGCGGAGGTTTGCTGGATGGATGCTTGTCTGTGTGTTTTTGTAACTTCCTGGGCTCCTGCCCTAGCATCCCGTTGAGGTTGGCTTGGATTAGCAAGGAGAGGAAAGGATCAGAATAACCTTCTGGAGTGCGCTCTAGAAAGTCCAAAGCTGTTTTGCGCATGTAGCACTGGTTTGTGCTGTCAGCAGAGAGGAGGTAGGAAATAGCCGCTGCTTGGGGAGGGGTTGTGCTCTGTGCCGATGCTCCCTGGTCCTCTGCACAGGCCTGCCTGTTAAGGATCTCCACTCTGGCCTGGTGTGAGGCACTGTGGCCCTGGGCACACTTCAGCATGCTGTCCAGGCTGCTCTTCTGGGAGAGTATGTGGCAGGACTGACATCTCCCGTGTTGTTGTTGCTGAAGCTGGGCATGGTCCTCCTGGAGAGCCCCTTCTCCATTGGCATAATCGTGAATGTCCGAGTCAGAGCTGGAGTGGTGGCAGCGTGATGATGGGTGTGCCACCGGGCGCTGTGGGGCAGGTAACGCCTCAGAGGACATCAGGGATATCTGGTCTCTCTCCATGGAGACTGGCGCCTGGCCCAGGTCATGGTGGGGGGACAGGCAGAAGGAGGGGTGGAACTTGAGTGGGTCTGACTCCTCCAGCTTGCGCAGGACCTCTAGGATGTGTGCTTTCTTCTTGAAAAACGGAGACAGGGCCTCCATGGAGGTGGCAGTGGCCCGGGCCGATGTGGCTGACCCGTTCTGTGTGCGGTCCCCATTGCTCTGCATAAACAAGGACATCAGGATGGAACTTTGTTACATCTTCATCAAACAACAAACTAAGAACAACACTTCAAGTTAAGTACAGTACAACTGCTATCTGAAGATGTGCACAATGCCTCCAACATCTAACACATTGCATGCACGGTGCACCAGGAGTTATATGCATTGATTTCACGCAGACACTCGATTGTGGAGGTTCCTTTTTACTGTTTTTTCTTGGATAAGTAATGACTTAGAGAGCCTGCAACTCATGTTTCAAGTGAATGTACTTGTTTCAAGTTAACAGTCCAAGTCACCAATGACTATGTCACAGCAACAGAGGACATCCTGAGAATTCTGAGCACACTAGTCCTGACAGGGGAAGGAATAAATGAACGACAGATTGGGAAGGAGAGAAGACTGGAGAGGCGACTGAAGCTACTTTGGTTACACATGGCATGCCAACCTTAGGAAGCTGTATTTATCTTTAATTAAAGATGCAATTAATTCTGTAATCAGTGAGAAAATGTATTCTGCTCTCTTCCGCCCGCCTCATTACCTCTTCCTGAAGTGGCAATTAGAGGTCGACACAGGAGTGAATTATTCCCCCCCCCGTACTATCCTAATCCCGCAACAGTTCCCTAACCACGGAACTTTACAGTCCCGCCCAATAAAAATGGCTCCCATCCTGTGCAGAAATCAGAAATAAATTCTTCCATTAACTGCTTGGCTGTCTCCACTCAGTGTGAGTAGCCACCCAGCTAGCACATAACACTCAGAGAACCATTTGTTTCTTAGAGCTTGGTGAAAGTGTGGTTGTCATACTCTACATGAAACCTTCCCACAACTTTCTGGGAATGGTGCAAGATAGTGGCTTTGGAACATTCTCAGCACATTTAATGAACTTTACCATAAAAAAATTAAAATAAACTTTTGTCTTGTTATTTCATTACTTTAACAGAGCAATTCCTAAAAACATGGTTACATTTCATTCACATTTTGGTAATGCTCTATGAACATTCTCTAACTGGTTTGGCATTGGGAATGTTCTCAAATTGTTCCAAGAATGTTAACACAAACAACATTTCTGTGGGAATTTCAGTACTTCGAGAAAGTTAAGAAAATGTTCCATAAAAACCACAAGAAAACCTTTAACGTTCAGAGAATGTTCTAAGAATGTTATTTAAAAACAGACATTCCATTCTCAGCATCAACAAAACTCTCCATCCTCGATCTTGTTAAGTGTGTTGGCTGTACCCACTAATTGGCCACACCGGATCTTAATGAGTGCTTGTTTCCTTTGAAATGGTATTGGTAAAAAAAAACATGGTGCAGAGGACTAATTCCATGGATAGAGAACAGAAGATTACTTTATCACATTGGGTGTTGTATACTTTTTTCATTTATTTGATAAACAAATGTATCACATTTTTGTGTTATTTGATCACTCAGGTTCCCTTTATCTAATATTATATTTTGGTTGAAGATCTGATAACATTCCGTGTCAAAAATATATATATGAAAAAAAGAAAATCAAAGGGGACAAACACTTTTTCAGGGCACTGTATATACAATCTGGATGGGAGCTGCACCTGGATCAGTGGAGCTAGGGGGAGTTGGGAGCAGTGCAGAGCTTAGCTGAGGATGTAACTGTATTCAGTCAGTAAATAAATGTGTCTACTCTAACCATGGTTCATTAAGACCACAGAGACAAGGGGCTTCTGCATTACATTAGCTGGTTATCCAAAGCTCTGGATAGAGAAGAAATAGCATTTGGATTGAGATAAAGCTAAACAACACCTTTTCAGCTCCCATTATCCCTGTGAGAGCCTTTATATTCTAAAGCAGCATTTCAACAGTGGACTTCACAGGTTTGTGTTAATGGGTCCACTAAAGGGATATTGCATTAACTATAAATTGACCCAAAATCTCCCCCTCACTACATTATTGTGTAACACCCCAGGGATATATGAAGGGTATACAAAATGCAATCTGAAGACTATGGGATGATGGCTTGGTTGCTTTGAGACTTGGGGCCAGAGAGAAACCAAGGATGTCTGATGAAAATAAATGGAGAGAAAGAAAGGAGTGCATAGGTTGAGTGTTTGTTCAGAGGGAAACAAATCTAAATTCAATTTGACACCTCTGTACCTGCCTGACAATGAAAAACCAATCAGTTTCCCTCCGTGTTGAAACAACTGGTTCTCCTTCTTTCCTTCCTTCCACTTGTTTCCCAGTCATTTGTCAGCAGGAGTCTAGTGCTGCTCATCGGGCAGTGATTACAGCGGCCTATTTTGAGAACATTAGAGGGGCTTGGTGAGAGCCGTTGGGGGTACTTAGGTGAGTGTAGGGGAAAAAACAGGTGGAACTTTCACAGCAGAAAATTGAATGGTGGCGCTAGAACATTGAGCAAGCCAAGCCCCTTTCAATTATATTGATTTGTGGTTCAATTGATACTGGGATGATACCTCCTTGGAACATATGAGTATGAAAATCAACATTGTGATTACTAACAGCAGGGGTCCAAAGCTGGTGAAGCAGAGGTAAACCAAATATGACTTTGCTGAGCTGCATCAGGTGGCACAGAGGGCTGATTGACATTGTGACTGTATCCTATGCGATAGTGGAATGGGGTTTACGATTGGCTTTGAGATCTGGGTTAAGGGTCACAGTCATAGAGATCCTATAAATATACAAATACACTGAGTATACAAAACATTAAAAACTGACCAGAACTGACCAGGTGAATCCAGGTGAAAGCCATGATCCCTTATTGATGTCACTTGTTAAATCCACTTCAAATCAGTGTAGAGGAAGGGGAGCAGACACGTTAAAGAAAGATTTTAAAGCCTTGAGACAATTGAGACATGGATTGTGTATGTGTGCCATTCAGATGGCGAATGGACAAGACAAAATATTTAAGTACCTTTGATCAAAGTATGGTAATGGGTGCCAGGTGCACCAGTTTGTGACAATAACTGCAATGCTGCTGGGTTTTCCACGCTGAACAGTTTCCCGTGTGTATCAAGAATGGTCCACTACCCAAAGGACATCCAGCCAACTTGACCCAACTGTGGGAAGCATTGGAGCCAACATGGGCCAGCATCCCTCTGGGGGGTGCAACTCAATATTAGGAAAGTGTTCTTGTTCCTAATGTTTGGTATACTCAGTGTATATATATCCTACATATATACATTTGTAATTCTATGGTCACAGTGAAGTTTTAGTTGGGGGTTAAGGTTTGTGTGTGGGCTAGCTGCTCACCTTGAGTTCCCCCTCGTTTTTGGACACCAGCAATTTGTCACTGTCCATGGTCAGGGGCTCTGTGCTGGGCTCTGTGCTGGGCTCTGTGCTGGGCTCTGTGCTGGGCTCTGTGACAGACACCAACTGCAACTGGAACAGGAGAGAGGACAGAGAAAGAAGAATGTCAGTAACGGCACCATTTCGACTATTGTCATTATTTGCACCCTCTCCTGATTTCCTTTAACCTGCCTCCTAATAGACAGAGAAAATGGCATTACCGGAGTGGGCCAGCCTCACTTCATTTCTATCCTAGCGCTGAGTAATTAAATTGCTTCGGCATTGAGATGGCATCAGGTTTCCTTATAATATTCATCACAAAGAAAGGCGATGGCGGGGGAAGAGGCATTCACTCTGCATGTGAGGGGAAAAGGTTTTTTCCCCTGACAGGTAAGAGAGAGGCAAAGAAAGCGACAGAAGAATACAGAAAAATGGAGGCATGGGGAAGAAGGGGGTTGGGGGAGTTGGGGACAGCTTCCATTTACAGTAATAGAATGTGCCACTTTGCCCTCCTGTGAATTACAAGGCAATTTATTTTAGATGAAATGCTGTATTGATATTTCTGCAGCAGATGGCTTCTCTCTCTCCTATCCCCTCTACCGTGGAGTGGGTGAAATACTAATAGAAAATAGAGAGAGGGAGTTGGTGTAAACAAACAGAGGTGAAAAAAAGAGAGGAATGGAAAGGGATAGAGATGGAGAAGTGGCACTGGAGAGAGAGGTGCCAAGTGTCATACACTTCAAAGAAGAAGAAAAATGATGACCAAGGTCACTGAACATCTTTATCAAAGACAAGATGATCTCTGCATCTGTTCTTTTGAAGCCAAATTCACGGAAACTTCAGTCGTTGTATAATCATCTTTAAGCTCCAGAGTGGCGCAGCGGTCTAAGGCACTGCATCTCAGTGCTAGAGGTGTCACTCCAGACCCTGGTTCGATCCCTGGCTGTATAACAACCGCCCGTGATAGGGAGTCCCATAGGGCGGCGCACAATTGGCCCAGTGTCGTCTGGGTTAGGGGAGGGTTTGGCCGGGGTAGGCCATCATTGTAAAATAAGAATTTGTTAATTGACTTGCCTAGTTAAAGAAAGGTTAAATAAAAGTCTCAGCAGGGGATTCTAAAACCCTGTAGCGTTTTTTTGGTTTCTTTCAACAAGGCCAAAATGGACAGTAAGAGCTCCAAGGAGCTTTCAGGCTCCAGGCTATAATCTATTTTACAATTGATATTAGATATCAGTTTAGGTTAATACAGTGGGGCAAAAAAGTATTTAGTCAGCCACCAATTGTGCAAGGTCTCCCACTTAAAAAGATGAGAGGCCTGTAATTTTCATCATAGGTACACTTCAACCATGGCCGACAAAATAAAAAAAAAACAGCAGAAAACCACATTGTAGGATTTTTAATTAATTTATTTGCAAATCATCGTGGAAAATAAGTATTTGGTCAATAACAGAAGTTTCTCAATACTTTGTTATATATCCTTTGTTGGCAATGACAGAGGTCAAACGTTTTCTGTAAGTCTTCACAAGGTTTTCACACACGGTTGCTGGTATTTTGGCCCATTCCTCCATGCAGATCTCCTCTAGAGAGTGATGTTTTGGGGCTGTTGCTGGGAAACACGGACTTTCAACTCCCTCCAAAAAATGTCTATGGGGTTGAGATCTGGAGACTGGCTAGGCCACTCCAGGACCTTGAAATGCTTCTTACGAAGCCACTCCTTCGTTGCCCGGGTGGTGTGTTTGGGATCATTGTCATGCTGAAAGACCCAGCCACGTTTCATCTTCAATGCCCTTGCTGATGGAAGGAGGTTTTCACTCAAAATCTCATGATACATGGCCCCATTCATTGTTTCCTTTACACGGATCTGTCATCCTGGTCCCTTTGCGGAAAAACAGCCCCAAAGCATGATGTTTCCACCCCCATGCCCCACAGTAGGTATGGTGTTCTTTGGATGCAATTCAGCATTCTCTGTCCTCCAAACACGACGAGTTGAGTTTTTACCAAAAAGTTATATTTTGGTTTCATCTGACCATATGATATTCTCACAATCTTTTTCTGGATCATCCTTAATGCTCTCTAGCAAACTTCAGACGGGCCTGGACATGTACTGGCTTAAGCAGGGGGACACGTCTGGCACTGCAGGATTTGAGTCCCTGGCGGCGTAGTGCGTTACTGATGGTAGGCTTTGTTACTTTGGTCCCAGCTCTCTGCAGGCCATTCACTAGGTCCCCCCGTGTGGTTCTGGGATTGTTGCTCACTGTTCTTGTGATCATTTTGACCCCACGGGGTGAGATCTTGCGTGGAGCCCCAGATCGAGGGAGATTATCAGTGGTCTTGTATGTCTTCCATTTCCTAATAATTGCTCCCACAGTTGATTTCTTCAAACCAAGCTGCTTACCTATTGCAGATTCAGTCTTCCCAGCCTGGTGCAGGTCTACAATTTTGTTTCTGGTGTCCTTTGACAGCTCTTTGGTCTTGGCCATAGTGGAGTTTGGAGTGTGACTGTTTGAGGTTGTGGACAGGTGTCTTTTATACTGATAACAAGTTCAAACAGGTGCCATTAATACAGGTAACGAGTGGAGGACAGAGGAGCCTCTCAAAGAAGAAGTTACAGGTCTGTGAGAGCCAGAAATCTTGCTTGTTTGTAGGTGACCAAATACTTATTTGCCACCATAATTTGCAAATAAATTCATTAAAAATCCTAAAATGTGATTTTCTGGATTTTTTTTTCTCATTTTCTCTGTCATAGTTGAAGTGTAAGAGTTGAAGTGAAAGAACTTGGAATCCATGGACAGGCTCTGCGGCAGACCGTCAGAGCAGTTTCTCAAGCAGCTGAAAGAGGCAGCCAGTGGATCTGGATCAAACGGAAGGACCCTTGCTGGGCTATAACTTCATGACCCCCCACCCCCACCTGAGAACCCAATTCAGATCCCTCCAACTTGAGGAGGGCATATGAGGTATGCGGTCAGCTGTATGGCTGGCTCAGGGAAGAGGACGCCCCTGCCTTGCATAGTCCCGTGGGACATCTTAATTGGGCATGGGACACAAGCTAAGGCTTGATTACCCTTTAGCTGGCCACCTTTGATGAGGGTGTTTAGTGATTAAAGGCCGAAACACCCACTGATTCAAAGGCACACTACTGAGGATGTGTCCCAAAATTGACATCTTACCCCAGTCTTAGAAATAAACCTCCCATGCCACTCTGTCAACATCACGGCAAATCTCATGTGAGTGCATTCCATCTATTGGCACAATGGACAGTTTTTAACATCTCGTCCCGTGTTTTATGATTCTACCCATGATGAAAATTACAGGCCTCTCTCATCTTTTTAAGTGGGAGAACTTGCACAATTGCACTTGCACAACTGACTAAATACGTTTTTGCCCCACTGTAAATCCAAAGAGCAGCAAGGCATCATAGTCCTCGCTTTAATATTTCAATCTCACATCTGACTATATCAACACAGAATAGATCACTACACACTATGGACGATATGTGACAGAATTCTAAAACTAGCCTTCATATAACAGTTCCACATTTCACCTTGACAACAATCACCTAAGCAACAACAATAATGAGATCAGCGTGACAGAGATGTGGGAGAGCTTCTCAGCTCCCTACCAAATGAAAGCAGATTACCTCAGAAACACCATTCTTATTAAGTAGTAAACAGAAACAGGATGACACATAGGACCATACTTTGATCGTGTTCTGAATATAATCATAATGAACAGGAGACAAGCAAGGCAGAAAAGAGGTTCTCCCTCTCCCCCAGTGGTTTATATAAGCATATCACACACAGGCAAAAATGAGTCTCTCCAATTTGATGGGATAGACGTTATTTTCTCTGTGGGTATTCTGATGTGAGGAATTATAGAAAAAAACATTCATATCCAAATTCTCATTAACAGCCCAAAATGATCCGAGAGCCTAATCAGATGCATCTAAAGCCATGACATCATTTTCTGGAATTTTCTAAGCTGTTTAAAGGCACAGTCAATTTAGTGTATGGAAACTTCTGACCCCCTGGAATTGTGATACAGTGAATTGTAAGTGAAATAATCTGTCTGTAAACAATTGTTGGAAAAATGACTTGTGTCATGCACAAAGTGTCCTAACCAACTTGCCAAAACTATAGTTTGTTAACAAGACATTTGTGGAGTGGTTGAAAAACTAGTTTTAAATGACTCCAACCTAAGTGTATGTAAACTTCCGACTTCAACTGTACAGTGTGTGCAAATGAGGTAGGATAAGGGAGGTAAGGCAATAAATAGGCCATAGTGGAAAAAGAATTACAATATGGCAATTAAACACTGGAGTGATAGATGTGCAGAAGATGAATGTGCAAGTAGAGATACTGGGGTGCAAAGGAGCAAAATAAATAACAATATGGGGATGAGGTAGTTGGATGGGCTTTTTACAGATGGACTATGTACAAGTGCAATGATCTGTGAGCTGCTCTGACAGCTGGTGCTTAAAGTTAGTGAGGGAGATATGAGTCTCCAGCTTCAGTGATTTTTGCAGTTTGTTCCAGTCATTGGCAGCAGAGCACTGGAAGGAAAGGCGGCCAAAGGAGGAATTGGCTTTGGGGGTGACCAGTGAAATATACCTGCTGGAGCGCGTGCTAAGGGTGGGTGTTGCTATGGTGACCAGTGAGCTGAGATAAGGTGGGGCTTTACCTAGCAAAGACTTCTAGATGACCTGGAGCCAGTGGGTTTGGCGGCGAATATGAAGCGAGGGCCAGCCAACGAGAGCATACAGGTCGCAGTGGTGGGTAGTATATGGGGCTTGGGTGACAAAACAGATGGCACTGTGATAGACTGCATCCAATTTGCTGAGTAGAGTGTTGGAGGCTATTTTGTAAATGACATTGCCGAAGTCAAGGATCGGTAGGATAGTCAGTTTTACGAGGCTATGTTTGGCAGCATAAGTGAAGAATTCTTTGTTTGCGAAATAGGAAGCAGATTCTAGATTTAATTTTGGATTGGAGATGCTTAATGTGAGTCTGGGTGTCTTATGTTTTACTGAGACATGGTTGGATTCATCTGTTTGTGACTCAGAAATTGAGATATGTAATTACTCTGTTGTCAGGAAGGATCGGAACGGTGGGGGAATATATGCGTTTGTAAGATCAGACATTGCTTTTAACATGAGATCAGATTTAAACGCTTATCTGGAGATTGTCTGGCTGGATATCTGCCTTCCCAAAACCAAGCCGATTTTGTTGGGGGTGTGTTATAGGCCGCCCAAGCAGAATGCATTCTATGAAGGTCTTGAAATTGTGTTGTCAAACTGTAATGATTCGCTTGAAGGAAATCATTTTGTTAGGGGATTTCAATACTGATGTCTGCAAAAAGAATAGCCCAACCCACAATGTATTTCTGCACTTTTGTAGATCACTTGCTCTGACCCAAATAATAAAAGATCCCACCAGGATATGTGAAACAGTGCAAAGTACAATTAACTTAATATTGGTGTCTGATAAATCTAAAATATCACAGAGTGGAGTAATAGTCTATGGAATCAGTGACCATTTTATTACATTTTGCACGAGGAGGACTTTTAAAGATATATTTAAGTGTCACAAAAGCGTTAGAATCAGAGGACTCAAAAAATACTGTGTAGAAAAGTTTAGGGAGGAAGAAGGTAAAATTGACTGGTCACCTGCGCTAGATAGTGTAGGGGTAGACAATGCTTGTGAAGCCTTTAATTGTAGATTCATTGATGTGGTGAATGTGATGTCTCCCATTAGACGGGTCAGGGTAAAGCAGAGATCTAGCCCTTGGTTTAATCATGAGATTCAAGAATCTTTCCAAGCAAGGAATAAGGCCTTTAAGAAATTTAAGAACTATCAAGAGCAGCATGATTTTGTCCTATATAAACGTCACAGAAATGAAGCACAAAGCAGGATGGATGAAGCTAAGAGGGGTTACTTTGCTGAGAAAATCATTTAAAAGCGTTGGAAATCATTCAAGGAACTGGGCTGTAGTAGTACTACCAAAAACAAACTAAACAGTATCGGACTGAACATCAAAGGGGAGATGGTATATGAAAAAGCAGAGGTTTCCAATGAATTCAACTCTTTGTTTACTTATGTTGCCAGCAAGCTGGTTAGCAAGCTGCCCACCAGTTATGGTTTGTATGGAAGCAACCAAGTCAAGAAGTATTATGTAGAGTTAGGGGTTCAGCCAAACTCTTTTTCTTTTGCAAAGGTAGCAACAGCCAAAATAGTCAATATGCTGGCAGAGCTTAAATGCTCCAAAGCCACAGTCCTGGATAATATTCCTGCAAGGTTTCTAATAGATTCTGCTGAGCAAATTGGCCCTTGTATTACGCATATTGTTAATCTCTCTTGAACAAGGCACCTTTCCCAGGGACATGAAACAAGCTAATGTTATACCTCTGTATAAGAAGGTGATAAAGTCTGACCCTGGGAACTGTAGGCCTGTATCTATCCTCTGTGTAACATCAAAGATCCTGGAGAGAGTTGTACATGAGCAAATGTATGAATGTGTTAACAAACAGGGTCTAATGTATGATTTTCAGTCGGGTTTTAGAAAAACATACTCCACTGATTTATGTCTACTTTACTTGACTGACTTCATCAGGAAAGAGATTGATGAGGGAAATCTCTGGAATGGTACGGCTTGACCTACAGAAGGCCTTTGATACAGTTATCCACTGTCTCCTAATCTCCAAACTGGAGGCACTGGGGTTAAGTAGTATCCCTCTAGGCTGGGTAAAGTCCCAGTTATCAGGAAGGGAGCAAGTAGTAAAGGTTAATGGTTCACTGTCTCAGGCAAAAACCAATCAGTTGGGGCGTTACGCAGAGAAGCGTGCTTGGGCCTTTGCTGTTTTTATTGTATATTAATGATATGAAAGAGGCTTGTTCTTGCCTTCTATTTCTTTATGTGGATGATTCTACACTTCTGGTGTCTCACAAAAGTTAAACTATGTTGGAGAGCATACTTAGCACAGAGCTTACTAACATTAGCAAATGGCTTGGAGATAATGAGCGATCTCTGCACTTAGGGAAAACTGAAGCAAATATTTTTGGATCTAGGCCCAAAATGTGTAGGTTGTCTGAAATCAGAGTGAAGTTAGGGGGTGAGGTGCTGACTACGAAAACCTCTGTTAGCTACTTGGGATGTATCCTTGATGGAAGCTTGGGGGGTGTGAGCATGGGCAATAAGGTGCTAGGGAAGGTTAATGCCAGGACTAAGTTTTTGGCTAGAAAGTCCAAGATGCTTGATAAGGAAAGTGCTAGCTACTGCCCTCATTCAATGCCATTTTGACTATGCTAGTACTTCCTGGTTTGGGGGCTTATCTACACTTATTAAGGGGAAGCTCCTATGAATGGAAATAAGTCCCAGACTTTGTGTGTTATCCTCAATGATTTTATTCATGTGCATGTATGGCTTTTAAGTTTTATGTGTGCTTGTTTTTTTTAAATGGTCGAATTAATAAACTAAACGGAAGGAGAGTTGTATTGCATTGAAGCTCGTTTGGAGGTTAGTTAACACACCCCCATAGACTGCCAGAGGTCTGGACAAAAGGCCCTCCGATTTGACACACTGAACTCTGAGAAGTAGTTGGTGAACCAGGCAAGGCAGTCATTTGAGAAACCAAGGTTGTTGAGTCTTGCGATAAAAATGTGGTGATTGACAGAGTCGAAAGCCTTGGCCAGGACGATGAATACAGCTGCACAGTAGTCTCTTATCAATGGCGGTTATGATATTGTTTAGGACCTTGAGCGTGGCTGAGGTGCACCCACGACCAGCTCGGAAACCATATTGCATAGCGGAGAAGGCATGGTGAGATTCGAAATGGTCGGTGATCTGTTTGTTAACTTGGCTTTCGAAAACCTTAGAAAGGCAGGGTAGGATAGATATAGGCCTGTAGCAGTTTGGGTCTAGAGGGTCTCCCCCTTTGAAGAGGGGGATGACCGCGGCAGCTTTCCAATCTTTGGGGATCTCAGACAATACGAAAGAGGTTGAATAGGCTAGTAATAGGGGTTGCAACAATTTTGGCAGATAATTAACTCATGCCTAATTATCCATTATCTTGTCAAATTCATTACAGTTTTGCAAAAACTAAGCAACCAAAATAAAATGAAAAGCAACTTGTTCATTTATGTGTAATTTCTAAATCTTCACAGAGAAATCAATTTCATGAACACATCACACATTCTGTACCTGTTGCAGATGGCTGGCTTGGGGGTGTAGTTTCTGGGCAAAGAGCTCAGTCAGGGTTTTGTTCTGTCTCTCCAGGTCAAACACACGCATCTTCAGCTTAATACACTCCTCCCGCAGGTCCTAGACCAAACACACACACAAAACAAATCAACAAACCTTCACATTTACACACGCAGGCATGCACACACGAACACACACTAAACGTGTTGTGTAAATTAACTGCTCATTAACTTGTTAGACTGTTGAGTCTGAACGTCATCGATTTGTCTTCATGAACTATGTCTTACCTTTTGATTCAGAAGGGCCTGTACCACATGGTTGGCCACCTGAAAAAGATAGAATTAAAGTTATCTTTACTACAGTCTTTGGTCATAAATGGAGAATGATTTTGGAGTCTTAAGAATAGTAAACGTAGCAGTGTATAAAAGCTGAGAACTTATGTAGTGGTTACAGAGACAGACAAAACATAGTGTGACACTGTCAGGACGCCCTTCTCCTTCTCTATATGAAACTCACCTCATCCAGACACCTTTCATAGGCTTCTCTCTGGCTTTCATTCGCAAGGGCCAGGGCTGAATTCTCTGCCTACAAAGGAGAGAGAAAGGACAAAGACAGAGAAAAGAGAGGGGGAGACCAATTACATACGTACATCTATCGAAAGCATAAATTTGACAACAAAGATCAACCTCGGGAGATTCATCCCCACCAGTCTCATATGATCACAGTGCATTTCAATGTCTACACCTCGAAGAGCAAGCTTCTTTGTGGCCGATAATGAACAAAATCAGTTGATTTCACAATCATCCCCATGGAGAATTTGACAATGCGAAAGAATAAACGAAAGAGCAAAAGATTAGGTAGATCTCCAAAGGGGTTTGATACATCTGAACAAGGACTGTTTCTAAAAAATATAGATATATATCCTTGCTGTAATAGGTGTAAACTGGTGAACTCATTAAAAAGAGAATCATCGTTTCTGAAAGATTGAAAGAATGAAATGGGAGGGAAACAGAGACAAGACGGAGAGAGTCAGTAGGAGGAATGACAAAGAACAACATGCTGATTGGAATAAAAAGGGAGTGAGGCAATAGAGGGAGAGAAGGTGCAAAAGAACAAAACATGTCTTCATAGAAATAGAGGCACCTAAGCCACCAGTGATTGCACATAAAAACAGCAGTAACACATTTAACGCTCCCTCTACAGTGCGTCACGGAAGCTGTGATGGTCCCAAGTGTTCAATGATCAGGTAATGGTGGATGGTGAGGGGAACGGGAGGACAGGAGACCAAATTATTTTGGCAACATCGATTCCCATCGCAACCGAGCAGAGAACAGAGTTTTCAATTTGCTTGTCTACGAGGTTTCGAAGTAGAATAGGAATCAAACAGTCTAGCTTGAGGCTCGATGACTGTCGCTTAGTCAGTAATCATTGCATTCTCCAGTGGAGGGTGTGTGTGTAAGACAGAAAGAGGGAGAGTGTGTGGGCAAGTCAGGCCAGTTCAGATCAGTTGCAACATTGTTTCTAAGATTTTCAGTTTTGGACTGTGGATAGCCTACCACCTAAAGAGAAACATGCAGAGGTGAAAAAAGTACCGAATTGTCATACTTGAGTAAAACTAAAGATACCTGAAAGTAAAAATGGAGTCACCTAGTAAAACACAAGTCTAAAAGTAGTTGGTTTTAAATATACATAATTATCCAAAGTAAAGTATAAATCATTTAAAATTCCTTAGATTAAGAAAAACAGGATGTCACAATTCTTTCATTTATTTATTTACGGCTATCCAGGAGCATGCTCCAACACTCAGACATAATTTACAAAATAAGCATTTGTGTTTAGTAAGTCCGCCAGATCAGAGGCAGTAGGGATGACCAAGGAGGTTCTCTTGATAACTGCGTGAATTGGACCATTTTCCTGTCCTGCTAAGCATTTCGGTGTCAGGGAAAATTTATGGAGTAAAAAGTACATAATTTTCTTTAGGAGTGAAGTAAAAGTTGTCAAAAATATAAAATGTACAGATTCCCCCAAAACCTACTTCAGTTGTACTTTAAAGTATTTTTATTTAAGTACTTTACACCACTGTAAACCAGATACTTTATTGCCATGCAACCAAGGTTGGTGGTATTTGTTTACAGTACTGTAGCTCTGAAGTAAGTAATATACACATATATATATACAGTGGGGAGAACAAGTATTTGATAACCTGCAAAATCGGCAGTGTTTCCTACTTACAAAGCATGTAGAGGTCTGTCATTTTTATCATAGGTACACTTCAACTGTGAGAGACGGAATCTAAAACAAAAATCCAGAAAATCACATAAAAATAACAGACCTCTACATGCTTTGTAAGTAGGAAAACCTGCAAACCTGCAGTGTGTCAAATACTTGTTCTCCCCACTGTACACACACACACACACACACACACACACACACACACACACACACACACACACACACACACCTTAATTGGTGAGGACGGGCTTGTGGTAATGGCTGGAGCGGAATCAGTGGAATGGTATCAAATACATCTCAAACATGGTTTCGTTTGATGCCATTTCATAAGCTTCATTCCAACAATTAATATGAGTCGTCCTCCCTCAACAGCCTCGACTGACATATACAGGATTTACATTCACAAATGTGCCAAGCAGCTAGAATAGCATCACCACAATTCATAAATATCAACAATCCATAAAGTCCGGGATCCCTAGAGCAGCCATAGGGAGGGGGTGGGGGGGCTAGTGAATGACTGCTGTGGGGGGAAAACGGTTTTAAAAACATTCTGTTTTGGTGGTCAGTGACCTGCAGCACCTACCAGGTCATTGTATAATCTTATTGAGATTTGGTTCTGCCTGATTTGAGCGTGGTGGGGCCCTCAGTGAGCAGAACAAGATGATCACAATGAATATATTTACAGAGATATTACCCAGAAACACCCCAGCACAGTGAAGAGACGCAGCAGTAATTACAGCCTGATTCACACATCAATACGCAGCTGCGCTACGGGTGAAGGTGTTTGCATGTGTATACAGTAGGGACAGGGAGAGTGTGTGACATTTTGTGAAGGTTTCATCTTCGTAGAGTGTGTGTATGGAATTGACTGTGTGCCTGTTCATGTGTGTTCATGTATGTGTGTGATCCTAATGTCACGTGTGAAACTCAATCTGTCACTCAACTATCCAATCTGAGAGCAATACGTGCATTACGTTTCAATAGTGTACTCTATACAAAGTGTGGGCTGGCAAAGGCAGAAGACCTTGGCCTGATTCTGCAACATAAGTGCTGTAAGGCCTCAGCCAAGGGAATTTAACCACAGTAACATTAAGAGCCCTCTCCATCAGTGGCATGATTATAAACACACTTTCTTTCCCACCTCTCATTCTGCCACTAGGGCTCAGGAGATGATGGCCGGGAGAGCTGGGAGACTAAAAGTTTTCACAACACCTGAAAAGGTGCCGCAATGGTCCATTGTGCTGAGTTAGGAGATTTAACACAGTCTCTAATAGAAGAGCCTTTTAAATTGCTTTATAAATCAAAGGCCTAAGAGAAGCTGCAGGTTACTCAGCCACGTGATATCCGCAGTGCTTAACAGGATCCGGCACCTCAGTTTTGTTTTGGACTGTTTCATTCCGAAACCTATTTGGCTGGATCCGGTAGCTCGTGGCATGAAAAATAATTGTCACTATTTGCAATGTAAAAATTTAATTAAATGGGATCAAAGCTCATTCGAGTTGCCTCTTCGTTAATTTTATTCAGAGACCTACTAAATCAGCACCACCCTCTGAAGGTTCTGAGCCTGCCAGGGTTGGCCTTACGAAGCCAAAGCCCCCTGATCGGTGAGCATAATATTTTGAAATAATTTCATACCTCTTTTTCCCCAATTTGGTTGTTACAGTCTTGTCGAATTGCTGCAAGTCCCGTACGGACTTGGGAGAGGCAAAGGTTGAGAGCCATGCGTCTTCCGAAACACGACCCTGCCAAGCAACACTGCTTCTTGACACACTGCTCGCTTAACCCGAAAGCCAGCCGCTCCAATAAGTCGGAGGAAACACCGTCCAACTGGCGACCGTGTCAGCGTGTATGCGCCCGGCCAGCCACAGGAGTCGTTACAGCGCAATGGGACATCTTGGCCGGCCAAATCCTCCCCTAAACCGGACGACAATGGGCCAATTGTGTGCCGCCTCATGGGTCTCGTGGTCTCAGCCTGCTGCGACACGGCCCGGGAGTGACGCCTCTAGCACTGCGATGCAGTGCCTTAGACCGCAGCGCCACTCGGGAGGCCCGGGTGAGCATAATATACAAGGAATTTCTCAAAGCTGCTAATGAGAACCTTGACAACCTTGTACGATTCCGGTGGGGTGCCCCACCCAGGTTGTGGCAGTGCTGGCAACACTAGCTGCAGTAACCCATGGGGAGGGGGTCACACTCAGACAAATCAGAGGGGGCAAATTGTGGCCCTGATGGCACCAAATAATCAAAGGTCTGACTGCACAGAGATGCTTGGGAAAATGGTCACAACGGAGGACCAGCGTGTGTGTTTCAGGGGATGGGGATGTATCTGAGCTCCATCAGCTAGGACTTGACATTGGTTAATCAAATCTGCCCATTCTTGCTCAATTTTGCATGCCATCTCAAACAGCTACAACTGTATATGCGTCCTTTCTTGAGTTGGGCTCAGGGATGGAACAACTGTTGAACATCTGAGCTTGTGGTTGTTTGTGGGGGAAGGGTGGGAAGTGTGTATGAGTGTGTGTGTGTCCCATATCTGTTGCTATGGGGTAATTATGTTAGGGAAAATATAGGATGAATCACAATAATTGTTTGCTAAAATAATAATAACTTGCCAAAAAGGTACATTTTGTAATGGAAATCCTGGTTATATGTAACAATCCTTCACATGAACTGCCTACATTATTAAGCATTTTATTTGTTAATTGTGGAAATTAAGATACCCAATATGTTTTTATATATATACACAATACCAGTCAAAAGTTTGGTCATACCTACTCATTCAAGAGTTTCTTTATTTGTACTATTTTCTACATTGTAGAATAATAGTGAAGACATCAAAACTATGAAATAACACATGGAATCATGTAGTAACCAAAAAATTGTTAAAACGAATCTAAATATAATATATACATTTTATATTTCAGATTCTTCAAAGTAGCCACCCTTTGCCTTGATGACAGCTTTGTACACTTTTGGCATTCTCTCAACCAGCTTCATGAGGTAACCACTTTTTGGGTTACTACATGATTCCATACGTGTTATTTCATAGTTTTGATGTCTTCACTATTAATCTACAATGTAAAAAATAAAGAAAAACCTGAGAATTAGTAGGTGTGTCCAAACTTGACTTGTACTGTATATATTTACCCCAAAATATATGGGGGATTGGAAATTATGCAATTACATTGATGGAAGCTACAATCTATATGAATACAAAATCTATCTGCAATATTACGCTTTGTCAGGAGCGCATCAGCCATCACCAGCGAATGAGCTGCACATCATTGTGTGAGTCAGTGAAACTGGAAAGCATTTTTAGGACTATAATTTCCTCCTCAGATTGTATCCTACAATAGGTGTCTCGCCTAGCTTTGCCTAGGCTATTGATGGATTCAAGACAAAGGTTGTTTTTATTGATCTCAAATTCTTAGTTTGTCAGTGTCAAAGTAGCCTGTCATTTCGATCACTTGTGCGGTATTATGGCGCTTTCAAGACAACTGGGAACTCTGAAAAAACGAGGTTGAATCCTGACGTCAGTGATCTTCAGATCAGAAAGTCCGATCTCTAGAAAGAGGCAAAAGTTCCCCACTTGGAATTCCGAGTTGGATGACCATTAAAAACACATTTTTCCAGTCAGATCTAGTTTTCATAATTTCCCAGTTGTGTTGAATGCACTGAAGTCTGTGATTTCCCAGCTTCGACTTCCCAGTTGTTTTGAACGTGGCAAAATATTATGCTAAAGTCTTCAGTCATGTAAAATGTAGAATTGGACGAAATGTGTTTATAAAAAGGCCTAACATTTCCCAGACCCTAGGCCACACATTTTTTGCCTCTACTCTACTGTTCTATGCCACTACGCAAATGTGATGATTTGCATCCAATGCTTTATTATAGAGGTGATGTCTTTTTTCCCATGCTTTCCGGTACCTCAGAACTCCCCAGTTTACCCCCCTCTCGCGATCACTTTTTCTTTCAGCACCTCCCGATTTACAAATTAAGCACTGGATATCTGTCTTGGTACTAAGCTGAAAGGAGAGTGGATGCAAGTCATACGGAGTGGCCCTTGACTCGCAAAACATCCCTTCCAAAATACCCTAATCACCAGAAGAAACAAACATGTTTAATTATTCAAATGTAGGGAGGGATCCTTGACTGACAAAATCATTCAAATCCAATACCATTATTCAGCATATAAAATGACATTCACTTGCCATGATAGACTCTCAAAACCACTTCCTTCACAGGAGGAGGGAGACACCTGGTGGACTATAATACAGTCAGATGCCCTGAAATCATGAAATCATGGTCTGTATGTATCAAGAGTCTCAGAGTAGGAGTGCTGATCTAGGAGGTCCTCCTAGTCCATGTAATCTTATTCATTATGATCAAAAAGGCAAAACTGATCCTAAATCAGCACTCCTACACAGCACTCCTACACTGAGACACTTGATTCAGGTTCACATCTATCAAATTGGCATACATTTTGAAATAGTGAAATACAAATTCTACTAATATTAAAAATAAAGTACTAGTGATGATATTAATAGTAAATAGTATCATGGCTGCTCCATCCCTAGGATGAATCAAATACTTTAATTATTTGATTGAGTTTGGTTGTTTGGACTGAAGCAGGTAATCGTTTTGACAGGTGCAGTTATCAGTCAAAACAACCAACTGCATCAATCAAACGGTTATTAGTTTTCATTGATTGCTTTGTCTGATGCAGCTCTGTCTCCAGGGTGTTTTCTCAACTAGATTTGCTCAACTCCTGCGTCCTCCGTCCTCTCATGCCTCGGTTTGAAAAAATATCAAAGGTAATCGAGGAGAGGCGGCAAGGAAGGAACATGGACGAAAATGAGACTCCTCCATTTGCAGATCATTCAAAAGTACTGGGTGATGTAATATTGAGTGACTGTTTTAAGCATCGTTATTATTCTGGACCAATCCAAGTTCACCAGACTGTGTGCCGAATGTGTTGAATGAATTTTCACTCAGGCAATTTACTTTTACAGGGGTGGATCCAAAAATAAATTTGTAAAGTGATAAAAACTAAAAGGAAGTTAGCTGTGCAAGACATTTTATAGATAAAACAACAAGTAGAATATTGTTTTTAAATGTATGCATGCTCTTCTCCTCCGGCAAAACAAAAGCTGATTCAAATGGGGTATGACAGATTTAAAAACTCTTCGGTGAAGGACACCGGTAGGATGCACATGACTATACTTGATGAAAAGTGGCCATCGAGGAGGGGAAGACACTCTTCCGTTCGCCTAATTGACACTCTCCTCGACCACTTATCGGTTTCTGGGTCATGAAGAAGATAGGATGGAGGAGAGATGGAGGAGAGAGGGTGGAAGACAGACTTTTGCCCAAATGAGAAAAGGCGTGTACCCAGAGGGTCAACAGCTCCAGGGGTCAAGACTTGAGCTCTTTCTTAATTCATCCTCATCTTGTCTCCTTCTCAAAACCCATTGAAGAAGGTCAGAGTGGAGGGACCTTGAACCTTCTCCTCCAATATGGTTGAGGAGGAGGTGAGGAGACAAGGTGCGAGGAATCAAAGACAGACAAAATGAGATATAGCCTAGACGAGCCCTGAATTCCCCCTCCCTGGGCCTCACCTCCAGCTCCTTGAGCCTCTCCAGGAGCTCCCTGCTGCTCTCTGGCTCTTCCAGGTAAGACTCTACATTGCCTTCATCTGACTCAAAGGCTTCATCACACTCCCTCAGCTCTGGCTCCTCAGACTCCATCACCACCTGCGGTGCAGAAAGGACGTCGGGGATACGGTTAGTAATGGTGTAGGGCAGTGGTTCCCAAACTTTTTATAGTCCCGTACCCCTCCAAATATTCAACCTCCAGCTGCATAGCCCCTCTAGCACCAGGGTCAGCACACTCAAATGTTATTTGCCATCATTGTAGGCCTACCACAAACAATCACACACTATACGATACATTTATTAAACATCAGTACGAGTGAGTTTGTCACAACCCTGCTCCTGGGAAGTGACAAAGAGCTCTTATAGGACCAGGGCACAAATAATTATATACTAATCAATACTTTCGCTCTTTATTTAACCATCTTCCATATAAAACCTTATTTGTTCATCGAAAATTGTGAATACCTCACCACAGGTTAATGAGAAGGGTGTGCTTGAAAGGATGGACATAACTCTGTTGGGTTGTATTGGAGAGAGAGTCTGTCTTAAATCATTTTCTACACACAATCTGTCCCTGTATTTAGTTCTCATGCTAGTGAGGGCTGAGAATCCACTCTCACATATGTATGTGGTTGCAAAAGGCAACAGTGTCTTAACAGCCAATTTGCCACGGCAGGATACTCTTGAGCGCAGCCCCATCCAGAAATCTGGCAGTGGCTTCTGATTAAATTCAAATTTCACAGAACCGCTTGTTGAAATTTCAATGAGGCTCTCTTGTTCAGATATCGGTAAGTGGACTGGAGGCAGGGCATGAAAGGGATAACGAATCCAGTTGTTTGTGTCATCCGTTTCAGGAAAGTACCTGTGTAATTGCGCACCCAACTCACTCAGGTGCTTCGCTATATCACATTTAACATTGTCCGTAAGCATGAGTTAATTTGCACACAAAAATATAATTCAATGATGTAAAGACCTGTGTTGTCCTTGTAATGCAGACAGAAGAGCGCCAACTTCTTAAATCATAGCCTCAATTTTGTCCTGCACATTGAATATAGTTACGGAGAGTCCCTGTAATCCTAGATTCAGATTATTCAGGCGAGAAAAAACATCACCCAGATAGGCCAGTCGTGTGAGAAACGGTCAGACAAGTGAAAATTATGGTCAGTAAAATAAACTTTAAGCCGTCTCCCAATTAAAAAAAACGTGTCAATGCTTTGCCTCTTGATAATCAGCACACTCTGTATGTTGTAAAAGAGTTACATGGTCGCTGCCCATATTGCACAGTGCAGAAAATACACAACAGTTCAGGGGCCTTGCTTTAACAAAGTGTCCAAAACGTCTTTCAAGCTGTCAGGCATTCCCTAGGCAGCAAGAGCTTCTCGGTAGATGCTGCAGTGTACCCAAGTTGCGTCAAGAGCAACTGCCTGCACTCGCGTTACCAAATCAAATCAAATGTATTTATATAGCCCTTCATACATCAGCTGATATCTCAAAGTGCTGTACAGAAACCCAGCCTAAAACCCCAAACAGCAAGCAATGCAGGTGTAGAAGCACGGTGGCTAGGAAAAACTCCCTAAAAAGGCCAAAACCTAGGAAGAAACCAGGCTATGTGGGGTGGCCAGTCCTCTTCTGGCTGTGCCGGGTGGAGATTATAACAGAACATGGCCAAGATGTTCATAAATGACCAGCATGGTCAAATAATAATAATCACAGGCAGAACAGTTGAAACTGGAGCAGCAGCACGGCCAGATGGACTGGAGACAGCAAGGAGTCATCATGCCAGGTCGTCCTGAGGCATGGTCCTAGGGCTCAGGTCCTCCGAGAGCGAGAAAGAAAGAGCATACTTAAATTCACACAGGACACCGGATAAGACAGGAGAAGTACTCCAGATATAACAAACTACCCTAGCCCCCCGACACAAACTACTGCAGCATAAATACTGGAGGCTGAGACAGGAAGGGTCAGGAGACACTGTGGCCCCATCCGATGATACCCTCTGGACAGGGCCAAACAGGAAGGATATAACCCAACCCACTTTGCCAAAGCACAGCCCCCACACCACTAGAGAGATATCTTCAACCACCAACTTACCATCCTGAGGATAGGCCGAGTATAGCCCACAAAGATCTCCGCCACGGCACAACCCAAGGGGGGGCGCCAACCCAGACAGGAAGATCACATCAGTGACTCAACCCACTCAAGTGACGTTACCACTCCACTATGTCTCCCTGTCATGGCTTTTGCAGCATCAGTACAGAACATGAACAGCAGCTACGTTTGGCTTCATACGGGGCCGTTAGTGGAATTCCCGTGAGAGAGTGACAGTTAATTTTATTTATTTAACCTTTATTTAACTAGGCAAGTCAGTTCAAATTAAAAACTTCCGGCTAGAGTCCTTCTTTCTCAATTTCCGTCGTGCCCAAAGTTAACTGCCTGTTGCTCAGGCCCTGAACCCAGGATATGCATATAATTGGTACCATTGGAAAGAAAACATTTTGAAGTTTGTAGAAATGTTAAAATAATGTAGGAGACAATAACACAATAGAACAATAGATATGGTCGAAGAAAATCGAAAGAAAAACCAACCAGAATTGTTTTCTTTTTTGAGAACAATGGAAGGTATTGGGAAATAATAAAATCTAGCTCCCAGTATGCAATTCCATTGGCTTTCACAGGGTGTCAGAACTCTATGTTCAAGGTTTCAGGCTGGTTTCTTTCAAAACGAGTAATAATGAGTTTTAGTACTGGGACACACTATTGGAAATTCGTGTTTGGGTGCCCGAGGAAGACGCACCTGCTAATATCGGTTTCCTATTGAACATACTTCTTTCCATATGAACTATTATAGTTTGATTACATTTTAGGGTATCTGAGGAGTCAATAGAAACCTATTTTGACTTGTTTTAACAAAGTATAGCGGTAGATTTTTGGATTCCTTTCTTTGCATGTTGAATGAGTTTTAAGGATATAAAGAAGGATTTGATCTATTTGTGAATTTATGAAACCTCTGCCGGTGGAAAAATATTTTGAAGTGGGGCGCCGTCCTCAAACAATCTCATGGCACGCTTTCGCTGTAATGGCTACTGTAAATCGGACAGTGCAGTTAGATTAACAAGAATATAAGCTTTCAACCGATAAGACAATTGTATGTACCTACATGTTTAATATCCATAATTCTTATGATTATTTCTTTGAATTGCGCGCCCTCCAGTTTAACCGGAAGTTGTCCCGCTAGTGGGACGCCTAGCCCTAAGATGTTTTTTAAGAACAAATTATTATTTACAATGACGACCTAACAAAAGCCAAAAGACCTCCTGCGGGGACAGGGATTTACAAAATAAATAAAGGACAAAACACACATCACGAAAAGAGAGACAATACTACATATAGATTGACCTAAGACAACAACATAGCAAGGCAGCAACACATGACAACACATCATGACAACAACATGGTAGGAACACAACATTGTACCATGTTTTGTGCCGCTACCAACATTATTGGGCACAGACAACAGCACAATGGACACAGACAACAGCACAAAGGGCAAGAAGATAGACAACAATACATCACACAAAGCAGCCACAACTGTCAGTAAGAGTGTCCATGATTGAGTCTTTGAATGAAGAGTTTGAGATAAAAAAACCATCCAGTTTGAGTGTTTGATGCTATGCTGCTCGTTCCAGTCGCTAGCTGCAGTGAACTGAAAAGAAGACCCCCAGAGATGTGCGTGCATTGGGGACCTTTAACAGAATGTGACTGGATGTTCATTATTTGGTCTAGGCTACCTGTATTTGACATTGTGTTGTTATTTCGCTGAACACTAGGTGGTTTAATTTGATTTTTGGCAGTGTAACGAGGCTACTCAGGCGAGAAAAAAACATTTTTCAGTTAAGTGCCTGCACATGCTGTCCTTTCAAATCAAAATGTTTCAGTTGGGTTCCTGCAAGAACCCCCACCAACTAAGGAGGTTCCTCGATGAACCCCACCCTATGGGGTTCTTGGAAGAACCTTTTAGATGCCATTTTCAGTGTCAAGAACCCTAAGGTTCTTCGAAGAACTTTGAGGAACTTAGAAGAACCCTTGTTGAACCCCACATTTTTTTTTCATGTGTAAAACATAGAAAATCCAATAAATCATGAATACGGACTGGCTAATGTGCAAAAATTCTGGCATGTCCCTCTGCACTCTGATGTCTAGGAAGATTTTTAACTCACTTAACTCCAACATTTGCCCAAGTTATAAAGTTCCTTTTGTTGCTTTAACAAAGTAATTTCTGAAGATGATTATTTATTTAATGTGATTAGTTAATCATTTTATTAGGTAAAAAAACAAACATTTTAAGTTCAACCCTTACATAAAATTAACTCTATTTTTAATACGGTGAAATGATTCATTTTGAGAAAAAAAATCCCAAAAGAAACATTGAACATCTAATAGTTAAATCATAGTGTAAAAGCAAGTGAGCTGGTTCTACTCTTTTTGGCAATTTCTGGTGTTTTGTGATGGAACAACTGAGTGGGTCAAGCATAACATGTCAACCCTGTTACCCATAGATAGACATTTGAAATATTTTGCAAAGCTTGCCTTCAATTGCCCCTCCCTGTTACACAAAACAAGCTTCCATTCCCCCTGTCACAAGGTGATTTATGGCTGATTTAAAAGGCCCAGTGCAGTCAAAATGCATTTTTTCAGCATTTTGTATCATATTGTATTTCTGTGTTTTGTATCATATTGTTCACAACAGATGAAACACACATTGTAAAAGTATGTGTTATTTTCCGATAGTTGCTGCTTGAAAATACAATCTACACAGGAGCTTCTAAATCAGCAGGTTCGCATGGGGTGGTAGTTTTGGCTTTCCATGGTGACATCACCATCTGGTAAATTGGTTAATAGACCAATACATTATTTTTGTTCCAAGCCTTTCTGCCAATAATAGCTAGTTTTTAGTTTTCCCCTCCCCACTCAGACCACTCCCAGACAGTCCATTTTCATTTAAATCTATTATAGAAAAGTACTTAATTGTTACCCATAAATTATTTGATATTGAATTAAAAATGGCTGCATTGGGCCTTTAAAATTACATCAATCTGTCAACTCTGATACTTTATTTGGCACTTAATAGGCACTTACTATAGTCATTTTTTAATTTTAACCTTGAGATAGAAAAGTACAATTTTAAAATTATGCGAAGATTTATTTGTTTTCCCCACCAAATTACACTACCCAAAAGGGACTGATTTCGTGGAACGACCCAACATGACTAGTGGGTGTTGCAATACAAAGCAATATTTATGCCGATAATATATTAGAACAAGTCACAAAAAGCTTAATAATGATGGAGAACACATGAGTCTCATAAAAAAAAGGTATGGGGTGCCAGAGAGAAGTAAAGAGAAACTCTCTCAGATGAAGAGTGCACAAGGTGCCGCTTTGAAGCACACTTCAGAGAGACTGTTCGGGTCGGTTCAAGGCAAGAGTTCTTCCTTTGCATGACTGCCAGGGTTGCGACAGCCAGCAGTAATTGTTGGTTTATTGTCCAGTGCAGCTGTTTAGAGCGGAGGTAACGGATTCTTTGAACAGGGGATTAATGTAAGGTAGGATCAAAGAGAACGAGGCTGCATGCCAGAGTCTGAAGATGCACTATTATAAGGAGTAGGGAGCCATTTGGGACGCACTCTATCTAGGCCAAACAGATAAAGTATTCTCAGGGACATGTGATTTGTGCCACATGCTGGCTTGGATCAATACATTGATGGCGCTGCAGCCTCCTCCTCTCCCATGTATCCCTCTTTCTGAGAATCCAAAATAAACAGGGCAGTTGTATATCCAGACTTGGGTAGGTAGGGGCTTATTTTCACCAAGCCACATAAAAAAAGGTAAAAAGAGAACACTGACATTTTATAAATTAGTCATATATTCCATTTGCATGCATACATTTGTTATATATGGGAGATCCCGGGAATCAAACCCACTATCTTGGTTTTGCAAGAGCCATGCTCTACTAACAGCTACAGTTCCTTCCCATTTTCCCATCCTTTTCCTAACCATCCTTCACCTTTCCTATCTGTCTTTCCCCTTTTCCTATCTTTCCGCAGATCAGTGCGCTGTTCCCTTCTTATTTTGTGATGGATGTCTGACTGACTTGAGAGAGCTTAGGTTTCGGGTTTTGATTCAGCTAAGAATATAAATCGATATGGCCGGTGTGGTTCAGCGATTAGTGTCGTGGACCCCAGCAGACATATATTGTATATCCTACCAGAGTAGTCATGGATTCGTATCAGACCCACTACCCTTCTGACTCTCAATCTCTCCTATCTTAATAAAATAAATAAAACCCACAACAACAACAAAATATATATATAAATAAGAGAAGAATAACTCAAATAGACTTAGTAGATTCAGTCAAATTAGACTCATGGTGATGAACATGTGCACATCATTGGAGGCTCCTCATAGGAGGAAGGGGAGGACCATCCTCCTCAGTGATTAAAAAAAACACTTAGTTATACTTTTTAGATAAAACTATACTAAATATAATCATGTCACCAAAAAATCTATTAAAACATAATATGTTGCAATGAAGGTCTACAGTAGGCTCAACGTCACTGTAGGGTAGCACCATAGGTACATTGACTTCAATACAAAACCTAGGAGGCTCATGGTTCTCATCCCCTTCCACAGACTTACAGTAATTATGAGCTCATGCAGCATGAACTGACATGTCCACTCAATCAAAAGATCAGAGCATGAATCTAGTACTGAAAGCACAAGATACAGCTAGCTAGCACTGCAGTGCATAACATGTGCTGAGTAGTTGACTCAGAGAGAAAGACAATAGTTGAACAGTTAAATTAATTTCTTCCAAAATGAAGGAGAAGCAAGATAGTCTATTTTTTTCCCACTTAGCTAGCAAATGCAGCTATCTAGTTTAGCCTACTCAAACACCCTGATCAGACAGAGGGATGCTATGTTAGCTAGCTGGCTATGCCTATCCAACACGACTTGGAAGAGTTGCAGTGTTAAGGTAAGCTTTTGGTTTTACAAATGTATTGCCACTGTGGCCCGTGGGTTTAGGTGCAAAACGGCTTACTGACTGTACACTAACATTACTGTATTATTGCAGCAGGTTCACTAATGCCTTAGTTCTATTAGCTATGTTGACTATGATGTAGGCTGTGTGTAGCAGTTTTGATATGGTTTGGATTTATTTTTTTGCCTGGTCACATACAGCTGATGTGTTGTGCATTGACGTCCACACATGATGAAGGGAAAAGATGAGGAGAGAGCATAGTTGCGAGAAGGAATACAATGCGGCTGTTATGAAAGTGAACTGTGTTTATACGTGATCAGGGGTGTATTCATTCCTGCCGATTCTGTTAAAATGTTTCTTAAACTGAAACAAATGGGGATAAACATATCTGAATTTGTCCAATAGAAACTCTCGCTTGCAACTGTTGGACTATGATTACACCCTATGTTAGCTAGATGCAGGCAAGAGTGTGCAAGGTGGTGTTGTCCATGTGTCGATCACCTCAAATTTCTCTCGACCTGTGCGCACCTACGTTGTAAACTTTCATTTATAGGCTAGGTTGTAGCAACCTCATGATGGGTATAGGGAAAATGTAACAGCCTAAACCTATTGCTGTTACATGTAACTGGATGAATGGAATATGAATGACATTCAACCAATATGCTGTAATAGAAATAAGGCCATGCTCATTAAAAAAAATTATCTTCCTCCCGCATCCTCTTAAGCTTACCCTTACTTTTTTGAACAGTCTGTTAAAAATTGCGCAACATTTCAGCGTCCTGCTACTCATGCCAGGAATATAGTATATGCATATGATTAGTATGTGTGGATAGAAAACACTCTGATGTTTCTAAAACTGGTTAAATCACGGCTGTGACTATAACACAACGTGTGTTTCATCGAAAAGCGCAAGGAAAACTGATCACCAAAAACTGGAAAAAATATCAATGCGCCACTTGCATGTATTGTCTATGGGACAGCAAATTAGATGGGGCTGAGATTGCAAGTCCTACAGCTTCCACACAATGTCACCAGTCTTGTCAATTGCCTGGGAGTTGTTTCTTGGTCAAACGAGTAAGAGAGATCCCATTCCTTCTCGGGATGTTTTGGAAGAGGATTTTCGTTTTTACATTTACATTTAAGTCATTTAGCAGACTCTTATCCAGAGCGACTTACACCATGATTTGAAGACGTGGAGCTATTGAATACACATCGCCCCGTGATCAATTTGATAGATTATTAACGTTTACTAATACCTAAAGTTGATTTCCAAAAGTATTTCGAAGTGTTTTGTGAAAGTTTATCGTCTACTTTTTTAATTTTAAAAAATGACATTGCGTTTTAAAACGCTGTTTTTTTCCGGATCACACACTTTTCATAGATCGATATTTTGGGTATACATTTACATTTAAGTCATTTAGCAGACGCTCTTATCCAGAGCGACTTACAAATTGGTGCATTCACCTTATGACATCCAGTAGAACAGTCACTTATATATATGGACCGATTTAATCAAAAAAAAATACCCAATAGTGATGTTTATGGGACATATAGGAGTGCCAAGAAAGAAGCTCGTCAAAGGTAATGAATGTTTTATATTTTATTTCTGTGTTTTGTGTAGCGCCGGCTATGCTAATTATTTTGTTTACGTCCCCTTCAGGTATTTCGGGGTGTTGCATGCTATCAGATAATAGCTTCTCATGCTTTCGCCAAAAAGCATTTTAAAAATCTGACTTGTTGGCTGGATTCACAACGAGTGTAGCTTTAATTCAGTACCCTGCATGTGTTTTAATGAACGTTTGAGTTTTAACGAGTGCTATTAGCATTTAGCGTAGCGCATTTGCATTTCCAGATGGCTAGATGGGGCGCCTGCGTGTCGGGTGGGCTTAAGAGGTTTTAAACAGCACTGACCGCCACTGGGATAAATATACCTGAATTTGTCTAATAGAAACTCTCGTTTGCAACTGTTGGACTAATGATTACACCCTAGATCAGCTAGATGCAGGCAAGATTGTGTAAGGCATGTAATGAATGTGTCACTGTTTGTGCACCTACGTTGTAAACTAATTCGTAGGCTGTAGCAACCTCATGACGGGTATAGGAAAATTCAATCTATCAATGTTATATTGAGCGGCGTGGACGGAATATGAATAACATTCATCCAATATGCTGTAATAGAAATAAGGCCATGCTCATAAAAAAAAATCCTCCTCCCTAATCCTAAATGGTACCCACCACCACTGGTGTACGTGTGTAGGAGGGGGTACCCACCGGTGAGGCTGGCTAAAAAATGTGCAGAAAGGTCAGTAATGATGTCGTTCAGCCCCGCTCCGCAATTTACCTGAGAAACACACAAAAAGACAAAATGTTAGTCTCACAGTATTCCCAGGGTAAATCATTTAGTTTAACATCGTACCTAAAATACACACCAAAACAACATTGTAATTCCCCAAAGGTCAAGAATTGCATTAACTTGTGTCACAAAAAAAGCTACAACTATTTTCTAGGGCTGATCCCATGTAGTCAACTGGTTGATTGTTTGGTAGATATGCTGTTGGTGGACAGATCTTTTACTAGAGCAGTGACAAATATATCAAAATAGTGAACTAATCCATTTCAGACACTGTGGATGGCACACCAGTATCACCAGTAGTACATTTACCTTTAATTACCATCATTTCTCACCTACTTTTGTTTGGTTACGGTAATTTCTGTTAATTACAATATTTTATTGTTACAGTCTTACCGTTGTCATTGTAGGAGTGGACATATTTTTTTGCAGAGCACACAACCTAGGTTACACTTGTGAGTAAACAGTTTTGATTTATTTCATTCCATTTAGAAGTTGTCAATTTATTAATTGGTCTTTTGTTTGAAGCGCTCCTGTCAATCTTGAGTAAGGACACGCACCTGATTCTGCATTGAAGTAGGCATAAGCTACCTGGCCTGCATGCAAATGTAGGCATAAGCTACCTGGCCTACATGCAAATGTTGGCCTATAAATGTGCATGGTTGGGGATCTGATACTATTTCTGATTGTCTTAACTCCCCATCACTGCAGAGCTTCTCAAAGTTATTGTTTCTTCACCTCAAACAGCAAGTAAACAAAGTCTGTTTTTACATCCATTGAGAATGACAAGTTTGTCCATGTAGCCCATTAGAATTTCTTGTCCACCTTCAAACTCAGTGCCTCTTTGCTTGACATCATGGGAAAATCAAAAGAAATCAGCCAAAACCTCAGAAAAAAAAATTAGAGCTCCACAAGTCTGGTTCATCCTTGGGAGCAATTTCCAAATGCCTGAAGGTACCATGTTCATCTGTACAAACAATAGAATACAAGTATAAACACCATGGGACAACACAGCAGTCATACCGCTCAGGAAGGAGACACGTTCCGTCTCCTAGAGATGAACGTACTTTGGTGCGAAAAGTGCAAATCAACCCCAGAACAACATCAAAGGACCCTGTGAAGATGCTGGAGGAAACCGGTACAAAAGTATCTATATCCACAGTAAAACGAGTCCTATATCGACATAACCTAAAAGGCCGCTCAGCAAGGAAAAGGCCACTGCTCCAAAACTGCCATAAAAAGCCAGACTACAGTTTGCAACTGCACATGGGGACAAATATCGTACAGAGGAAATGTCCTCTGGCCTGATGAAACAAAAATAGAACTGTTTGGCCATAACGACCATCGTTATGTTTGGAGGAAAAAGGGGGAGGCTTGCAAGCCAAAGGACACCATCCCAACCGTGAAGCATGGGGGTGGCAGCATCATGTTGTGGGGGGTGCTTTGCTGCAGGAGGGACTGGTGCACTTCACAAAATAGATGGCATCATGAAGAAAGGAAAATTATGTGGATATATTGAAGCAACATCTCAAGACATCAGTCAGGAAGTTAAAGCTTGGTCACAAATGGGTCTTCCAAATGGAAAATGACCCCAAGCATACTTCCAAAGTTGTGGCAAAATGGCTTAAGGACAACAAAGTCAGGGTATTGGAGTGGCCATCACAAAGCCCTGACCTCAATCCTATAGAAAATGTGTGGGCAGAACTGAAAAAGTGTGTGTGTGCAAGGAGGCCTACAATCCTGACTCAGTTACACCAGCTCTGTCAGGAGGAATGGACCAAAATTCACCCAACTTATTGTGGAAGACTACCTGAAACATTTGACCCAATTTAAAGGCAATGCTACCAAATATTAATTGAGTGTATGTAAACTTCTGACCCACTGGGAATGTGATGAAAGAAATAAAAGCTGAAATAAATAATTCTCTACTATTATTCTGACATTTCACATTGTTAAAATAAAGTGGTGATCCTAACTGACCTAAGACAGGGAATTTTAACTCTGATTACATGTCAGGAATTGACACTGAGTTTAAATGTATTTAGCTACGGTGTATGTAACGGCAGAATCTGCAGAGGCCAGCAGCAGCGGGAGGTGAGTCGGGAACAGGTTTTTTCCTTCTGGTTAGGCTATATTGATCTCTGGCTCCCTCTTTAGTAATTTGTGTCTTAAATGTTAAATCTCAGTGCTTAAAGCATCAGACAAGCTCAGTAGCTTACATATAGTTGAATTTATTCAAACATAGAAAATTACACGGTCGACCAAGATTTTCTTTTCAGGGACAGCCCTAATATTTTCACCATCTTCGCAGCGATCCTCGTTGAGTGTTTGCCATAGCATGTGGCATTTAACATGTGAAACAAGACACACCAAAAACAGCCTATCACAGCCAGTCCACGTCATTGACATTTACAGTGCCCTATATTAGCCATATAAACATACACGATATCCTCTATCCAACCGGGCAGATAAATAACTGAAATAAAGCTACAGACATGAGACACTATGTGATATTACGTTCACTTAACTGATCCATCCATTATGCTGGTCTTCTCTGGCATTTCCAAATCACCAGATAAGTGATACATCTTTAACTATTTTATCCAAGGTTTAGTTTGAGTAACCTTCTCCAAATAAAAACGTTATAGCAATAAAAGCTCCCGCCCATTTCCCACTATGTTTTGGTCGGTGGAACAACAGACACTGCAGAGCGTAAATCACAGCAGGTTTGTATGCGTGAAGCTAATAGTACCGCAGATGGTAAAGCAGGACACCACATTGCATTGTTTCACATTAGCTCGAACCCTGTAAAAGCAGTACCTAACTCAAAGCTCAGGGTTTGCACTTTACCTGCAGGGCAAAATTCTAAGTGGTTAGTGAACGAATGGTTATGTGGGGTGGTAAGTTCAAAGATGTGGTTGCGGTCTGAGATCTCATTGGGAGTAGATCAGATGTTTCGGTCCGATGTAATGCATAGCGTTCACACGTCAGGAAAGATTCATTTGTGGACAGAAAGCATTGCCAAATATGGAAGCTTATGTTACCGATTGAGAGCAAAAAGCTGATTCATCAACAGAGTGAAAGCTGATAGACCAGTGTGAAAAGCGAGTGTGAAAAGCGAGGAGAGAAACAAAGGCAAAAACAAACAAAAAAACTCTGCAATGAAAGATGCTTGTCAAGCATTTTTATCCACTCCCCCCTCTCCAGACCATGTCCCACACTGTCTGCCACATCACTTCTGACAGGCAGTTCCCCATCCCAGCCACCCTGGACTCCCAAAGACCCCTTCAGGGGCCAATACTTAATCCTGTTAAATCATGTCAACCCTTACCAGAATTACATTAGCACTTGAGAGCATCTTCCATATCCACCCAGATTTTCCCTCTATAGACAGCACAGACAGGCAGGGCTGCCAGGTGGGATGGAAGTTCACACCACCAAACAGGTGCTTCAGAGGAGCTCCTCACTTGTCTCAGACTCGACATCAGGTGCTGCTGCCGCCAAAAACCAAAAAGACTGCAGTGGCATACAGTACTGTTAATTAAGCAGTCAAATGTTAGGGGAATGCCTAAAAAGATAAGGGAGACCTTCAAACCTAATCGAGATAATCCAACACATCAATATCAAAATAGATAATGCAAAGGTGCTAATAACATAATTGAATAGTATTGATATATCTATGCAGCAGAATGCTATCTTGCAGTAGATTACCTAATAACAGTGTTCTATCTACAGTGGGCTCTACATATATTTAATCTAATCTCTAATCTACAAGGTAAAGTCTACAGTGTGTCTGCATCTGGCAAATACAGACAACAATTACAAGGGTTGGGCTATAGCCTAACGTGCCAGTTTTTCCCCAACACACATGGCTGTTGAACAAGACTATGTATGGGCTGATTCCAATGCTGTGATCCTGTGAATCACTGCAATGATAATATGCCCTGAGGCATCAGCTAACAATGCATGGGAATGAGGGCCAGACCTATGAGGCCTGCCTTCACCAGCAGCCTCAGCAACACTGGGCTAGACAGTCTAAAACCACTCTGTCACTGTGCACCTGGAGGCTGGTAAGGGGGGGTAAGGCAGGCGGGCGGGCAGGAGGCGGGACATTCTTTCAGGATGAGTGTCAGGGAGGGTAATTGTCTGCCAGGAGTTGGCCTCACAGTTGGAGGCTCAGTGGGTTTGAAGGTTTTTTGGAGAGAGTCGGTATGTGGAGTCGACACACAAAAAATAAATAAGGCATAGAGGAAGCGAAAGAGTTATACACAGAGAGGATGACAGTAGGGATGGGCGATATATTGAATGTATGTTTTTGCGCAATATTCCAAATGCCTGTCGCAGAATCCATTTTTTTTTTTTTTTTTTTGGTTTTTATGAGGGTTTATGTCTGCTTGTTCTCATGTTGTCTTTTTGGTTTTGTCTCGTTCACTCCTTCTGTGCTGTCCACCTTCTCCTTTACACCAGAGATCTATATAATGACGAAATGCTCATGTCTCCACTCTAACAATGGGAGTCGTTGTCCCAAAGCCGGGAAGGTAGGCGACAAGGTTGGGCATATTTTGCGCATTGGGCATATTTTGGACAGATTTAGGCGAGAGTAAAACCTCTCGCTTGGCCTCTTTCTCCCGAGCACCTCCACCCTACCTCTCACAACGACAAAGATGAGCGATTACTTCTTCCTCTCTGACAAATGGTTTCAACTCGCTATTTGCATTTGAGGTTTGGTCCAACAGAATCGGTCATATGGACACCGAAACACATGGAGACATTATTTGACTGTTAACTTTTCGAACAATACCCAGTTTGTTTCAACTCCTCAAATTTCGAGCAGACACTGCTAAAACGAATGTACAAATTAACATTCATTATGGAAAATGTATGCGCAGTTCATCACATACCACGTATCGCTAGCTGCATTTAAGTCAAATAAAGATTGTTATACTAGCAGTTTACTGTTATATAAATACATTTTCTATAATGCCTGCTACATTATTATTGGATGTGCATTATGCATGTTTCTATAAAAAAAATAACAAAAAGGACATTTTTATAAAAACAGACCTGAAAGCCAGATCAGTGATTATTGCACACACAACAAAGCAGGCACAACAATTTTGATAAAATAATGAAATTATTAGTGGGTCTTTTGGTTGTGGAAGGCATATATCCAGCCTAGGTATAATTCCACGAGCTCAGAATTCATTAGATTATTGCTGACTGTTTTAAATACAGTGTATTTGACCTTTAACTGTTCAACAAAGCTTATTTAAAGAAAATATTTTTTTAAATGTTGATGTATATCGTGAACTGCCCATAAGTTATAAAAGAAAATGTAGATATGAGGTTTAGGCCATATCGCCCAGCCCTAGATGAGTGGATAGAAAGGTGGCACGAGAGAAAGAAAGATGGGAGACAGACCCATATAGAGATGGAGAAGGAGGGGGAGGTTGTGGGGGTGGATCGTCTACCCGCAATCAAAAAGAATTCTACCCTTGGGGCATTTCTATGCTCTTGCCAAGAGCCCCCATCCCCCTACCCCACCCACCCCTGTTTGGGATCTCTCCTTTCCCCAAAGACTGGGTTAGGGTACGATCACAGAAACTTGAATATTAATCCACACTCACATGCATGATAAGTCCCATTCCACCATAATTAGCTCATCAAAAGAACTCAAATATATGCAAATGTTAATTAATCGAGTGCCGGGTGGGTGGAAAGGGAGGGGGAGTGATCTTAGCTGTGCTAAAAAAAATCTGGTGCCTATAGGGGTTCAAAATAGAGCAGATGAAACAATCAATCAGTCAAACAATAATACATTTGATCCAAGGGCCCTTTGAACATGGCAGAGTAAGAATCTGCACATTCTCCGAAACAAACCACCATTTGTTGAAACTGATTGGTCATGGCAATGGGAGAAACTCGTGGAAAGGGCATAGAGGAACTGAGTCCGTAGGGTACAGCTACAGAGAAAAAGCTATGCAAGCGTTAAGAAAACTGTGCATCACTACTCTAATAAAAGAGCTGTGCCAGTTTGTTATAAGTCACAGGGTGAACTGCAAAGTTTGGATAACATGTACACTAAATCTTTCCCATCGTTAAACAAAATACAGATGCCAACATTAACAAAGAATTACAAGCTCATCAAAGAGCCAGACATCACTCATCAACCCCCCTTTGCAATCATTTTGGCCAACTCGGCAGAACAGACAGACAACCCCCACATCCATGTTTCTCAGACCTCAGCCAGACACAGAGTAGACTCACTTAGGATGCAGCACCCTATTCCCTTTATAGTGCACACATTAAGACCAGACCCATATGGTACCTGGTCAAAAGTAGTGCACTATATAGGGAATATGGTCCCATTTGGGACGCATCCTCAAACTCACCAGCCAAGTCTAAAGCGCAACCATCTTGATCAACTTTACCTCAAACTCCTAAGAGTTTGATCTCTTCTGAGAGTTACAGTCTATCTCTGACTGACTCAGTGCTGTGACATTGCAGTAGTCAGCAAAGTCACCAGACAGAGCGTAGCAAACAGAACAGAACTTAGGCTGGTGCTGCTGAGGAGCTAGAAAATCCCAGCCGGTCATTAAGGAGACAGATAACCTCATACTTCAAACTGGCTTATCAACAGAAACAGCATCTGTCTGCATTTTAGTGGAGGACTCACTGTGTCCTAGAAGAGACATTAAAAATACAGGACATTTTAGAGGCTTTGTGAGAGTCTTGTAAATTCACCATTCTCATCATGGTGTTAGGTTTTCACTTTATTTTGAGCCCTTCGGTCTCTGTGAAGGTTGGTTGGCCGTTCGTTGAGGCACATGACAGTTAGTTGGCATGAATCAAACTCTGCTGACAACACTCAAAGTCACGGACTTGTCATCAAGGTCAATGAGCAAGATGTCTAGCTCTTTGACCACATCCAAATGCATGGCATATCTACCAACACTGGCCAGCCAACTGGCATGAATATCGCATGCTTAGAGGACTCCTGAAACAAGATCAAATACTGTGGACTGGCTCTCACACAAACACGTTAACAAGAACTCAATGTCTCTTCCTGGTCACTTTGACGAGACCAGAGTTTGTCCATTAAAATATCTGTTTTTAAATGTGAACCTCTCTCAGTATGTGAAAACAGCAAGCAATACTAGTAAAAATCAGCACACTCAATACCTAGTGAGGACAGAGGAAAATCCAGTGTTCAAAATACTAAGGCACATACTAACTATATGTGCACAAACACGCACACAACACTACTCTCATTGCTAAGCCTTGTGTCAATACACCAGAGTACCACTTCCCCAGTGCTTATGACAGTTAATTAAGCAGTATGGAGGCACCCACAACACTTAAAAATCACTGGATCGTTTGTTTAACCAAAGTTAAATATTAATATGGAAATATGATATAAAGCTTGACCATGTAAAACAAACAGAATGCGAGAGCAGGACACTGTTTCACCACAAACTCCAGGTTAATCTGACTCTAGTCAATGCTTTATGGTGATGGGGGTAATATTTTCTCTAAGTACAGTGATAGAGCTGTACTTATAATGTACCATGTGCCTGTAGTGTACACTAAGCATGCCCAAGCCAGCTCTACTCTATAAACAGTTGCTTGAAGCTTTGTTGACACTACTTACACACAGTATAATATCACACTGCTGACTAAGTAGAGCACCAATATCAAATGTAGCTTGCAGTGCCCCCTTTCCACCGACCCAAAGATGAATTAGTCCCCCTGAGGGCGTCTGGTTATGACTACGCCAAATTGAGTATTAGGGGCTAGTAGCTGATCCATGCCAATGAGTGACCCCTCATGCCTGCCCCTCTCCACAGCAGCCCAGCTGTTCTGCCTAACATCCTGCTCCCCCTCATCATGTACAGAGATTCTGATCCCCACCCGCCACAAAACCCAGGCAAAAACCTGCCAACCCGCGGGTTTGCAGCCCGCTGACAAAATTAGATGCACACAGAGAGAGAAAACAACAAAGCAAATAAAAGCACTCATGTATAAGAGTACAGGGAAACATTTTTGTGTGTTCTAGAAAAAAATTTGTATATAGCAATCTAATAAACACATACACAAATGCACATTAACACAGAAGTACACAATGCCATCCTCTTCTGAAAATACACTATAAAATACTCACACACAAAATTAATATCTCCCTCCTTTCTTCCAGTTCATCGCCCCTCTTCCCCCATCATCACCTCATAGGTCACTAGACGTTCCAGAGCTCCTGTTCCTCCACTGGGGAATGACTGGGATCAATATGGAATAAACCCTACGTACAGGAATGAGATAATATCCACAGCACAGAATGCCTCTGCCAGGCAGCCACTGCTCCAGTCACAGTGTCAGCTGGGCCAGCCTCGTGCTGCAGTGACAGCCTCTCTCCCTCTGTTCTCACCCAGAGAGGAGGAGCAGGAGGAGGGGACGTGTGTTGTTTCTAGATCTCTCCAACTGAGGCTCAGTGCTGAGACGTCAGGGCCATCCTAGTGCAGCAGTAGCAATGCTGACCTATTATACGTGTCTGCAGTAGCGACTGCCATTGTTCCAGAGACCTAGCCATGAGAGAACACTCACCAGCGCTAAAGCACATAAGAGCATGCGAGAGAGAGAGAGAGAGAGAGAGAGGCCCTCCTCCACTCAGACAAACCCTGCCAACTACAACAGTTGTGGACAAGCCCCTGTGTGCTGCTCCTCCTCCTCTCCTTGAGCCCAGAATTAACTCTTAACTGCTGGCTGGCTGGGGGGGGGGCAGGAAGGGAGGGAGCAGGTAGGGAAGGGGGAAGTCAAAGAAAGAAAAGGGGGTTAGCTATTGACAATTGTATTTTTACCTTTATTTAACCAGGTAGGCTAGTTGAGAACAAGTTCTCATTTACAACTGTGACCTGGCAGAGTTACACATGGAATAAACAAACATACAGTCAATAATACCATAGAGAAAGTCTGTCTATATACAGTGTGTGCAAATGAGGTAGGATGAGGGAGGAAAGGCAATAAATGGGCCAAGTGGAGCGCTCCTAAATGTGAATCGATAATGTAACATTTCTGTTTTTAATCTGTAAGGAATAAGAGGAATTATAAACTGAGGGGGAGAGGCCACAGAGTGGAGGTTTTCTAAACTCTACAATTGTAGATTAAACTGTCTTTCATCTATTGAGCAAGCTCCAGGCTACTTTATCCTTAGATCTATTAAAATACGGCTGCGAAATATAATAACAGTTCAAATCAAAATCAAATCAAATTTTATTTGTCACATACACATGGTTAGCAGATGTTAATGAGAGTGTAGCGAAATGCTTGTGCTTCTAGTTCCGACAATGCAGTAATAACCAACAAGTAATCTAACTAACAATACCAAAACTACTGTCTTATACACAGTGTAAGGGGATAAAGAATATGTACATAAGGATATATGAATGAGTGATGGTACAGAGCAGCATAGGCAAGATACAGAGATAGATGGTGTCGAGTACAGTATATACATATGAGATGGGTATGTAAACAAAGTGGCATAGTTAAAGTGGCTAGTGATACATGTATTACATAAGGATGCAGTCGATGATAGAGTACAGTATATACGTATGCATATGAGATGAATAATATAGGGTAAGTAACATTATATAAGGTAGCATTGTTTAAAGTGGCTCGTGATATATTTACATCATTTCCCATCAATTCCCATTATTAAAGTGGCTGGAGTTGAGTCAGTGTCAGTGTGTTGGCAGCAGCCACTCAATGTTAGTGGTGGCTGTTTAACAGTCTGATGGCCTTGAGATAGAAGCTGTTTTTCAGTCTCTCGGTCCCAGCTTTGATGCACCTGTACTGACCTTGCCTTCTGGATGATAGCGGGGTGAACAGGCAGTGGCTCGGGTGGTTGTTGTCCTTGATGATCTTTATGGCCTTCCCGTAACATCGGGTGGTGTAGGTGTCCTGAAGGGCAGGTAGTTTGCCCCCGGTGACGCGTTGTGCAGACCTCACTACCCTCTGGAGAGCCTTACGGTTGAGGGCGGGGCAGTTGCCGTACCAGGCGGTGATACAGTCCGCAAGGATGCTCTCGATTGTGCATCTGTAGAAGTTTGTGAGTGCTTTTGGTGACAAGCCGAATTTCTTCAGCCTCCTGAGGTTGAAGAGGCGCTGCTGTGCCTTCTTCACGATGCCGTCTGTGTGAGTGGACCAATTCAGTTTGTCTGTGATGTGTATGCCGAGGAACTTAAAACTTGCTACCCTCTCCACTACTGTTCCATCGATGTGGATAGGGAGGTGTTTCCTCTGCTGTTTCCTGAAGTCCACAATTATCTCCTTAGTTTTGTTGACGTTGAGTGTGAGGTTATTTTCCTGACACCACACTCCGAGGGCCCTCACCTCCTCCCTGTAGGCCGTCTCGTCGTTGTTGGTAATCAAGCCTACCACTGTTGTGTCGTCCGCAAACTTGATGATTGAGTTGGAGGCGTGCGTGGCCACGCAGTCGTGGGTGAACAGGGAGTACAGGAGAGGGCTCAGAACGCATCCTTGTGGGGCCCCAGTGTTGAGGATCAGCGGGGAGGAGATGTTGTTGCCTACCCTCACCACCTGGGGGCGGCCCGTCAGGAAGTCCAGTACCCAGTTGCACAGGGCGGGGTCGAGACCCAGGGTCTCGAGCTTGATGACGAGCTTGGAGGGTACTATGGTGTTGAATGCCGAGCTGTAGTCGATGAACAGCATTCTCACATAGGTATTCCTCTTGTCCAGATGGGTTAGGGCAGTGTGCAGTGTGGTTGAGATTGCATCGTCTGTGGACCTATTTGGGCGGTAAGCAAATTGGAGTGGGTCTAGGGTGTCAGGTAGGGTGGAGGTGATATGGTCCTTGACTAGTCTCTCAAAGCACTTCATGATGACGGAAGTGAGTGCTACGCACCGTAGTCGTTTAGCTCAGTTACCTTAGCTTTCTTGGGAACAGGAACAATGGTGGCCCTCTTGAAGCATGTGGGAACAGCAGACTGGTATAGGGATTGATTGAATATGTCCGTAAACACACCGGCCAGCTGGTCTGCGCATGCTCTGAGGGCGCGGCTGGGGATGCCGTCTGGGCCTGAAGCCTTGCGAGGGTTAACATTTAAATGTTTAAATGTCTTACTCACCTCGGCTGCAGTGAAGGAGAAACCGCACGTTTCCGTTGCAGGCCGTGTCAGTGGCACTGTATTGTCCTCGAAGCGGGCAAAAAAGTTATTTAGTATCCCTGGGAGCAAGACATCCTGGTCCGTGACGGGGCTGGATTTCTTCCTGTAGTCCGTGATTGACTGTAGACCCTGCCACATGCCTCTTGTGTCTGAGCCGTTGAATTGAGATTCTACTTTGTCTCTGTACTGACGCTTAGCTTGTTTGATAGCCTTGCGGAGGGAATAGCTGCACTGTTTGTATTCGGTCATGTTACCAGACACCTTGCCCTGATTAAAAGCAGTGGCTCGCGCTTTCAGTTTCACGCGAATGCTGCCATCAATCCACGGTTTCTGGTTAGGGAATGTTAAAAATAGATGAGGGGTGAAAGGTGAATAAGCTACCGGCCGCAGAATGTTTTTCCATGGACCATACGCTGAGGGTGCAGAGATGGATTTAGACTGGTGTAGAGACATGTTCTGTTGTAGAGACACATTTCCTCCCCACCAAGACAGGTGGCTACGACACACTTAAGGTAAAAATGGTGGCAGGCTGTAGGCTACAACCTGTCACCATCTTTACCTTAGTGTGTATGTGTGTGTGTGTCTGTCTGTCACGGCCACACACTGTCAGCCTGTCAGTGCCTGGAAGAGAACACCCACATCACCACCAGCCCCTAAACATGGAACATGCCTACCAAACCCCCACCACACACTAAACCCCCACCACTATAGCCTAATTACATATCTGGAATGCTGGTTATTCATTGATGCTATGTGGTCCTGAATCCTGGGCCAACCCTGCTGCTGTCACAACCACATGACTACCCTTCCTCCCTAGGAACTATGTCAAATAGGGAATTTGCAACTCTACTACAGCACTCAATGTTTGGAATCTACCTTTCACATAAACGGTCATACCACACGGACAAACCACCCCCATATAAAGATATTACATTTCTTTTAAAAGACCATTTATTCTACTGTGACCCTATATTTGCCCTGTTGTTAGACAGCAGGGTTGGGTTGGAATCTTTGCATTGATTTACAGTCTATGGGGCATGTTGGGATTAGAAAGGGGAGGGAAAGTAATGTCTTTGAGCATGGCTGTTCTTAGACTACCCTCTATACATCTCCTTCCCTGTGGTGGAAAAGATCATCAAATTGGATTTGTCACATGCGCCGAATACAACCTGCACCTTACCGTGAACTGCTTACTTACAAGCCCTTAACCAACAATGCAGTAAAAAAACAAACAAAAAAACATTTATAAATAAAAAAGTAACTGAGTAAATGTGTGTGGGTACAGGTTAGTCGAGGTAATTTGTACATGGAAGTAGGAGTAAAGTGACTATGCATAGATAATAAACAACGAGAGCAGCAGTGTAAAAACAAAGACTAGGGTCAATGCAAATAGTCCGGGTAGCCATTTGATTAATTGTTCCGCATTCATATGGCTTGGGGACCATGCTGTTAATTAAGGAGCCTTTTGGACCTAGACGTGGCGCTCTGGTACCCCTTGCCGTAAGTGTGGTAGCAGAGAGATCAGTCTATGACTTGGATGACTGGAGTCTTTGACAACTTTTTGGACTTTCTCTGATACCGCCTGGTATTTTTATATAGGTCCTGGATGGCAGGAAGCTTGGCCCCAGTGATGTACTGGGCCGTACGCACTATCCTCTGTCGTGCTTTACAGTCGGAGCAGTTGCCATATCAGGCGGTGACGCAACCGTTAAGGATGCTCTCGATGGTACAGCTGTATAACTTTTGGAGAATCTGGAGACCGATGACAAATCTTTTCCGTCTCCAGAAGGGGAAAAGGCATTGTCGTGCCCCCTTCACAACATTCTTGGTGTGTGGAATTCTGTACATAACCTCCTCCCGTGACTAAAGCACCTCTCAGGGTGAGAGAGCGGACTCTGGGGGAGAGGAAGAGGGTGATAGTGTGGTCAGATGGGGAATGTTTTACATTGTGTGCGCTGTAGTTAAAAGAAGCAACCTAGAATACGTTTATAAACTCAAAAGGTTCATGTGTTCTTGAAGAGTTGAAACAGTGCATGTTTTGTCTCCCCTACTGTATATGGTTGGCGTGTGACTAGCGTTGTCATAATGCTCAAAGGTCCTCGCTGTCGACTGTGCATTGTGGTTCGTCTCACTACCCCAGGGCAAATGGTTGACAGTTAGAGTAGACAGTAGACACACCGCAGAGACAGACACACCCCAGCTATTTTTGAACTTTTCCTGGCAGAAAACAATATCTGATATTTAAATACATTAATGCACACAAAAATATATATGTTTTAAGCAAAATCTCGTTTTTCAGACACATGCAAACTTCACACTGTCATTTGAGGACCACCTATTGAGATGTGCCTTTTGTTATGTAAATAAGGTGATAAATCAGCTGAAGATTAGACTGAAGTAGGACCTGAGATGCAGTGCCTTAGACCGCTGTGCCACTCTGGATGCCCCTAGTGAATAGCCTCTTAATGGAAAAGACACATTTAGCCATGTAAAGCTAAAGGGTTCCGAGCCTGAGCGGCGAATAAACACTGTGGCTCTAAAACATGCAGGCTGCGTGTCAAATACCTCCCTACTCTCTTTATAGTGCACTACATTTGACAAGGTTAACAGTATTGCACTATATATGGGACGCATTCACAGTGTGGCTCTGGGTCTTACGCTAGTCACTGAAGTTGGCTGTATAAGCTCCATTACCCATACACTTGTTCAGACACAACCCATGAGTCAGACAAGCCCATGCTAACACTATCATTACTGAAGCGTTCAGCCACATTAACCAGCTGCCGATGGCATTTCTATAGCTTACCACGTACGAGGTATTCATCATCGAAATGGACAATTAAATATATTTCTGCCTATATCAGCAAATTTCCCCCAAAATGGGTGACTCATCAGTTCTTAGAATGAACATCAGTAACAATAACACACAACTGCTTCATTACGTTACTGGAAAAAAACACATCCATCTGCAAATTTTGTTTCATCATAATGTTTGTATAGCACTAAACGCGTGTGCATTTGTGTGATAAAACTGCAAAGTGTAATCATTACACTTCTCTGGTACTACAGTATAGCTCCCTTTTGCATCCCTTTACTGATACTACTGACCGGAGAACTGTTTCTTAGCTTGGGGGGGGGGTTTACCAATTGTGGGGTGGGATTCCCATCCGGCACATCATCCCTGGAGGGGTTATCAAGCCAGTCATCTGATAAATAAGACAAGACAGTGACTCCCCTCTGCCAGATGGTGAAGCGTGATTCATCACTCCAGAGAATGCATTTCCACTGCTCCAGTGTTCAATGGCGGTGAGCTTTACACCACTCCAGCCGACACTTGGCATTGTACATGGTGATCTTAGGCTTGTGTGCGGCTGCTCGGCCATTGAACCCCATTCCATGAACTCCCAGCAAAGTTGTTGTGGTGACGTTGCTTCCATAGGCAGTTTAGAACTCGCTAGTGAGTGTTGCAACCGAGGACACTCGGCGGTCCCGTTCTGTGAGCATGTGTTGCTCCTAGACGTTTCCACTTCACAATAACAGCACTTACAGTTGACTGGGACAGCTCTAGCAGGGCAGAAATTTGACAAACTGACTTGTTGGAATGCCACTTGAAAGTCACTGTGCTCTTCAGTAAGGCCATTCTACTGCCAATGTTTCTATGGAGATTGCATGGCTGTGTGCTCAATTTTATACACCTGTCAGCAACAGATGTGGCTGAAATTGCTGAATCCACTCATTTTAAGGGGTGTCCACATACTCATACTTTTGCATATATAGTGTACCTTACAGGACAAGTATTTCAATGTGAACACCCACAATTAGTCTCCCTGTTCAGCCTCATCTGCCCTGGTGTAATGAAGACCCTCCAGGGACCAACAAGGACACAGACACTGGTGACAAAATCAATGAGGGTTTACAGCTCCCCTCTCAATTAGAGATCTACCATCTGAATTATACATTGGCCCTCTTCCTGCATCTCACAGAGGAACAGGACAGGGTGTTTCAAGCTGAACAGCCTAAAGCTAGATTTTCACTAACTCTAATTCACACAGAGACAGTACTTAGTTGTTGCACATCCGGTAGATGTACATCATTGGCCGCTCCTCAGAGGAGGAATATCCTCATTGAATACCCTTTTTTTATCAACAAAAGATAAATTGGTAAAACATTTAAAAACTTGTCCTTTTCAGATCAAAATCTAAATACACTACAGGTCAAATTTTGTATTGTATTATACCTACTCATTCAAAGGTTTTTCTTTATTTGTACCATTTTCTACAATGTAGAATAATAGTGAAGACATCAAAACTATGAAATAGCACATGGAATCGTGTATTAACCAAAAGTGTTAAACAAATCTAAATATATTTTATATTTCAGATTCTTCAAAGTAGCCACCCTTTGCCTTGATGACAGCTTTGTACACTTGGCATTCTCTCAACCAGCTTCACGAGGAATGCTTTTCCAACAGTCTTGAAGGAGTTCCCACATATGCTGAGCACTTGTTGGCTGCTTTTCCTTCACTCTGCGGTCCGACTCATTCCAAACTATCTCAATTGGGTTGAGGTTGAGTGAATGTGGATGCCAGGTCATCTGATGCAAACATCCATCACTCTCCTTCTTGGTCAAATAGCCCTTACAGAGCCTGGAGGTGTGTTGGGTCATTGTCCTATTGAAAAACAAATGATAGCCCCACTAAGTGCAAACCAGATGGGATGGCACTACAGAATGCTGTGGTAGCCATGCTGGTTAAGTGTGCCTTGAATTCTAAATAAATCACAGACAGTGTCACCTGCAAAGCACCCCCACACCACCTCCTCCATGCTTCACGGTGGGAACCACAAATGCGGAGATCAACCTACTCTGCATCTCACAAAGACACATTTATCAGACCAAAGGATAGATTTCCACCGGTCTAATGTCCATTGCGTGTGTTTCTTGGCACAAGCAAGTCTCTTCTTATTATTGGGGTCCTTTAATAATGGTTTCTTTGCAGCAATTCAATGATGAAGGCTTGATTCACGCAGTCTCCTCTGAACAGTTGATGTTGAGATGTTTCTGTTACTTGAACACTGAAGCATTTATTTGGGCTACAATCTGAGGAGCAGTTAACTCTAAATGAACTTATCCTCTACAGCAGAGGTAACTCTGGATCTTCCTTTCCTGTGGCAGTCCTCACGAGAGCCAGTTTCATCATAGCTCTTGATGGTTTTTGCGACGGCACTTGAAAAAACTTCAAGTTCTTAATTTTTCAGATTGACTATGTCTTAAAGTAGTGATGGACTGTCATTTCTCTTTACTTATTTGTTCTGTTCTTGCTATAATATGGACTTGGTATTTTACCAAATAGGGTTATGTTCTGCATTCCACCCCTAACTTGTCACAACACAACTGATTGGCTCAAACACATTAAGAAGGAAAGAAATTCCACAAATGAACTTTTAACAAGAGACACCTGTTAATTGAAATGCATTTCAGGTGACTACCTCATGAAGCTGGTTGAGAGAACGCTACGAGTGTGCAAAGCTGTCAAAGCAAAGGGTGGCTACGTTGAAGAATTGGTGTTGTGTTATTTCATAGTTTTGATGTCTCCACTATTATTATACAATGTAGAAAATAGTCCGATTAAAGAAAAACCCTTGAATGAGTAGGTATAATACAACATTTGTCCAAACCTTTGACGGGTACTGTATGTACATCTACCTGAACACTACAGTAGGAGAAACCCCGATCATGGGTCTTGTTCATTCAAACCCCCTAACCATCAGCGACACTACTCCTCCAGAGTTGCAAAAGTTCACGTTTGTGAAATAGCTTATTAATCAATAAAAGCATTCATTTAACCATGCTCTCGCTGCCAAGGCAGCAGCAACTCATCCTGGGGTCCAAACAAGATTAAGGAGATTATATAAAAAATTAAATAGTACATCACACAACACAACACATTACACACTACTGTACAATATATCTACAGTAAAATCTATTATACAGCAATATAACAATATAGGTGTGTGTAGAGTGCATGCTTTTCCGCGGGTGATGTGGAGGTAAACCCAGGCCCTGCATGTCCCCAGGTACCCTCATTTGTTGACTTCTGTGATCGAAAAAGTCTTGGTTTTATGCATGTCAACATCAGAAGCCTCCTCCCTAAGTTTGTTTTACTCACTGCTTTAGCACACTCTGCTAACCCTGATGTCCTTGCCGTGTCTGAATCCTGGCTCAGGAAGGCCACCAAAAATTCAGAGATTTCCATACCCAACTATAACATCTTCCGTCAAGATAGAACTGCCAAAGGGGGCGGAGTCGCAGTCTACTGCAGAGATAGCCTGCAAAGTAATGTCATACTTTCCAGGTCCATACCCAAACAGTTTGAACTACTAATTTTGAAAATTACTCTCTCCAGAAACAAGTCTCTCACTGTTGCCGCCTGCTACCGACCCCCGTCAGCTCCCAGCTGTGCCCTGGACACCATTTGTGAATTGATCCCCCATCTAGCTTCAGAGTTTGTTCTGTTAGGTGACCTAAACTGGGATATGCTTAACACCCCGGCAGTCCTACAATCTAAGCTAGATGCCCTCAATCTCACGCAAATCATCAAGGAACCCACCAGGTACAACCCTAACTCTGTAAACAAGGGCACCCTCATAGACGTCATCCTGACCAACTGGCCCTCCAAATATACCTCCGCTGTCTTCAACCAGGATCTCAGCGATCACTGCCTCATCGCCTGTATCCGCCACGGAGCCGCAGTCAAACGACCACCCCTCATCACTGTCAAACGCTCCCTAAAACACTTCTGTGAGCAGGCCTTTCTAATCGACCTGGCCCGTGTATCCTGGAAGGACATTGACCTCATCCCGTCAGTTGAGGATGCCTGGTCATTCTTTAAAAGTAACTTCCTCACCATTTTGGATAAGCATGCTCCGTTCAAAAAATGCAGAACCAAGAACAGATACAGCCCTTGGTTCACTCCAGACCTGACTGCCGTCGACCAGCACAAAAACATCCTGTGGCGGACTGCAATAGCATCGAATAGCCCCCGTGATATGCAACTGTTCAGGGAAGTCAGGAACCAATACACGCAGTCAGTCAGGAAAGCTAAGGCCAGCTTCTTCAGGCAGAAGTTTGCATCCTGTAGCTCCAACTCCAAAAAGTGCTGGGACACTGTGAAGTCCATGGAGAACAAGAGCACCTACTCCCAGCTGCCCACTGCACTGAGGCTAGGAAACACGGTCTCCACCGATAAATCCATGATTATCGAAAACTTCAATAAGCACTTCTCAACGGCTGGCCATGCCTTCCGCCTGGCTACTCCAACCTCGGCCAACAGCTCCGCCCCCCCCGTAGTTCCTCACCCAAGCCTCTCCAGGTTCTCCTTTACCCAAATCCAGATAGCAGATGTTCTGAAAGAGCTGCAAAACCTGGACCCGTACAAATCAGCTGGGCTTGACAATCTGGACCCGCTATTTCTGAAACTATCTGCCGCCATTGTCGCAACCCCTATTACCAGCCTGTTCAACCTCTCTTTCATATCGTCTGAGATCCCCAAGGATTGAAAGCTGCCGCAGTCATCCCCCTCTTCAAAGGGGAGACACCCTGGACCCAAACTGCTATAGACCTATATCCATCCTCCCTGCCTATCTAAGGTCTTCGAAAGCCAAGTCAACAAACAGGTCACTGACCATCTCGAATCCCACCGTACCTTCTCCGCTGTGCAATCTGGTTTCCGAGCCGGTCACGGGTGCACCTCAGCCACACTCAAGGTACTAAATGATATCATAACCGCCATCGATAAAAGACAGTACTGTGCAGCCGTCTTCATCGACCTCGCCAAGGCTTTCGACTCTTTCAATCACCAAATTCTTATCGGCAGACTCAACAGCCTCGGTTTTTCGGATGACTGCCTCGCCTGGTTCACCAATTACTTTGCAGACAGAGTTCAGTGTGTCAAATCAGAGGGCATGCTGTCCGGTCCTCTGGCAGTCTCTATGGGGGTGCCACAGGGTTCAATTCTCGGGCCGACTCTTTTCTCTGTATATATCAATGATGTTGCTCTTGCTGCGGGCGATTCCCTGATCCACCTCTACGCAGACGACACCATTCTATATACTTTCGGCCCGTCATTGGACACTGTGCTATCAAACCTCCAAACGAGCTTCAATGCCATACAGCACTCCTTCCGTGGCCTCCAACTGCTCTTAAACGCGAGTAAAACCAAATGCATGCTTTTCAACCGATCGCTGCCTGCACCCGCATGCCCGACTAGCATCACCACCCTGGATGGTTCCAACCTTGAATATGTGGACATCTATAAGTACCTAGGTGTCTGGCTAGACTGCAAACTCTCCTTCCAGACTCACATCAAACATCTCCAATCAAAAATCAAATCCAGAGTCGGCTTTCTATTCCGCAACAAAGCCTCCTTCACTCACGCTGCCAAGCTTACCCTAGTAAAACTGACTATCCTACCGATCCTCGACTTCGGCGATGTCATCTACAAAATGGCTTCCAACACTCTACTCAGCAAACTGGATGCAGTTTATCACAGTGCCATCCGTTTTGTCACTAAAGCACCTTATACCACCCACCACTGCGACTTGTATGCTCTAGTCGGCTGGCCCTCACTACATATTCGTCGCCAGACCCACTGGCTCCAGGTCATTTACAAGTCCATGCTAGGTAAAGCTCCGCCTTATCTCAGTTCACTGGTCACGATGGCAACACCCATCCGTAGCACGCGCTCCAGCAGGTGTATCTCACTGATCATCCCTAAAGCCAACACCTCATTTGGCCGCCTTTCGTTCCAGTACTCTGCTGCCTGTGACTGGAACGAATTGCAAAAATCGCTGAAGTTGGAGACTTTTATCTCCCTCACCAACTTCAAACATCAGCTATCCGAGCACCTAACCGATCGCTGCAGCTGTACATAGTCTATAGGTAAATAGCTCACCCTTTTTCACCTACCTCATTCCCATACTGTTTTTATACTGTTTTTATTTATTTACTTTTCTGCTCTTTTGCACACCAATATCTCTACCTGTACATGCCCATCTGATCATTTATCACTCCAGTGTTAATCTGCAAAATTGTATTATTCGCCTACCTCCTCATGCCTTTTGCACACATTGTATATAGACTGCCCATTTTTTTCTACTGTGTTATTGACTTGCTAATTGTTTACTCCATGTGTAACTCTGTGTTGTCTGTTCACACTGCTATGCTTTATCTTGGCCAGGTCGCAGTTGCAAATGAGAACTTGTTCTCAACTAGCCTACCTGGTTAAATAAAGGTGAAATAAAAAAATAAAAATAAATACAATTTTTATTTAAATTTTATTTATTTAATAAATGAATGCCATTGATGTGTTTTTTTCATTTGAAATTCGCTTTTGCATGTCTCCACTGTTAAATTATATATTGTATGGTAATAAGCGATGCTTGTTCCATATTCAATGTTAAAGCAAAACTTGTTTGGGTCCATATTAAAAGGTTCATTTGTTCAATGTTGGCCAGTGACTTTGTTCAGGTTTTACATTTTGGCCTACTGGGTATTTGAGTTTGACACCCCTGCTTTAGATTGTGTGTGCTTATGCTCTTGTGTGCGCATGTGCATCTCTTCACATTCAATTCTGTTCAATAAGGTGTAGTTTGATCTGTATTTAAATCTGACTTTACTGCTTGCATGGGATACTTGAAGTGGAAGAGAGTTTCATGTAGTCGTGGCTCTATGTAGTACTGTGCATTTCCCATCGTCTGTTCTGGACTTGGGCACTGTGAAGATACCTCTGCTGAGGAGTATGCATGGGTGTCTGAGCTGTGTGCTAGGCGTTTGAACAGACAGCTCGGTGCTTTCAAAACCTCTTATAAAGACGGGTAGCGATGCACTCAATCTAATATGTTAGTTTACGGGCCAGCTGTGCTGTTCTGGGCCAACTAATCCGCCTCTGTTCTTCATTGTTCCACTTGACCAGGACTAGGCAGTAGTCCAGGTGTGAAAAAAACTAGGGCCTGTAGGACTTGGTTTGTTGATAGCGATGTCAAGAAGAGCAGTGTTTTGTTACAGACAGACCTCTTCCCATTTTAGCTACCGTTGCATCAATATGTTTTCACCATAAAAGTTTACTACAATCCAAGGTTACACCAAGCAGTTTAGTCTTCACAACTTGCTAAAATTCCACATTCATTACAAGATTTAGTTGAGGTTTAGTGAATGATTTGTCCAATGCTTTAGGTTTTTGAAATATTTAGGACTTAACTTATTTCTTGCCACCCATTCTAAAACTTACTGCAGCTCTTTGTTAAGTGTTGCAGTGATTTCACTTGCTATGGTAGCTGGCATGTATAGTGTTGAATCATCAGCATACATAAACACACAGGTTTTACTCCGTGCCAAAGGCAGATGATTACTAAAGATTGAAAAAAGTAAAAGGGGCCAGGACAGCTGTCCTGGGGAATGCCTGACTACCTGGGTTAGACAATTTCATGTACATGACGACATGCCCCTGTGTAGCTATTTTCATACATATATTCACTTAGCAGATGTTCTTACACAGAGTCAACCATCCAGAATAAGATTTTCAGAATTCCTCTTATTTAGGAAAATATAAGCTAATTTCAAGAGAGAATGATAGTGGATACATGCCCAAAGGTTTTGCATTAGACTCTTAAACAAACACACATTTTGAGGACCACCCCCAGAGAGGGACATTTTGGGTGTCCTTCTGTTTTGAAGACGTGCTTTATTAAAAATCTCTTGCTTTTGTGGCAAATATATCTGTATCAATTAGGCGCCCAAACCAGCCAGGACCATGCTGTTTAATTTTGTCCAATTCAGTCGGTTGGATTCCAGTTTGGTTATTTTGAGAAAGAGAGGGAGGGAGTATGAATAAATTCATTAATTAAAATATGAGGGGCTCCATTAACACCCCACACATCAAAGGGAAGGGGGAAGCTGGAAGGGGAGCACCGTACATTACTGTGTGTATGCGTTGCGTGTGTCCACACACACACACACTTTCAAGTTTTTATTAGTCATATGTACAGGATACACATAGTATACGCCATCCAACGAAATGCTTACTTGCAGGTTCCTTCTCGACAATGCAACAACAAGAGATAATAAAACAGAACAGGAACAAAGTAAATGTCTCAGTAAAATAGAATAAACATTTTAGCATAATACAGGAAGGTATATCTATATATATGAATCTTTGTTTGAGTGTATACTATACACTATGAGGGGGGAGTTGAGGGGTTTGTGGCGTGTGTGTCTATGTATGCAAGTTCGGTAGTGTGTGTATGAGGGTGTCTGTCTCTTGCGATAGATAGATATCTATATAGATCTATCTATCTCTATATAGATCTATAGATCTATCTATCGATCTATCTATCTATAGATCTATCTATCTATCGATCTATCTATCTATAGATCTATCTATCTATATATCTATCTATCTATATATCTATCTATCTATCTATCTATCTATAGATCTATCTATAGATCTATCTATCTATATATATATATATAGATAGATAGATAGATAGATAGATAGATAGATAGATAGATAGATAGATAGATAGATAGACAGACAGACACCCTCATACACACACTACCGAACGTGCATACATAGACACACACACCACAAACCCCTCAACTCCCCCCTCATAGTGTATAGTATACACTCAAACAAAGATGCATACACATTACATACACTTGTCCCCAGAGAGTTGAGGAATGTGAGATCACTTGTCATAGGACGTTAATCCTCATGAACACCCACACAATAGGAGTAGCATGTGCTACAGGGACCCTCCAGGGGCTCCGAGTGTGTCCCACAGGGACGGCCATTATGGAGAATCACGGCACAGTTTCACATACAGTAGACACCCTCTAATGGGATATGGATGTGAAAATAATAATGTCACGGAGGTCTGATAACAAGCAAGTTTTTCCTTCATTCGTCTTTTATGGTAATATTTTGAGCGTATCATCTTTGCCTAGGGTTAGAGAACTTATATTAGACTACCAACAGACTGAACTAGATCTAACCGATGTCTACAGAAACCAACTTGACAAAAGTGTGTCAAAGCGTATTGAATTCATATCACATTTGGTCACCTAGCCTACATTTATCTTTTCCTAATCTCGCTGACTTTGAAGATGGTGAATAGGGTGACCAGATGTCCCTGATTTCCGGGGACATTCCTTTATTTTTGTGGCCTGTGAAAATGTGTTAACTATTTCCAAGATTTGAATTTTAAAAATCATGTCACCATGGTGTAAAGAAACATTAGTCATCCACCCCTTCTCTCTCTCCATTGGAATGTGTGCCATTCTGGGGGGCTAGTTGTTAGCGGGCGTGTGCGGCTGCAAGTGCCAGCTCTGTTTGTGCACCTGGTCAGAAATATTGTCCCTATAACACAGACATTTTTCAAAATATCCCTTTACACCCGTTACTGCTGTTAGGGAAGACTGATAGTAGACTCTGTCCAGTAATTTCACCTCTTTTCCAAAACTGCGACAAAAACAGTGTTAAAATAATTTGGTGATACAGTAAAACCTCTGTTGAATAAAAACCAAAGACTCAACATGATATCCAAGAATGGATTGAAAATATAGTAATGAACCACAGACAAATGGACAGCCGAGTGGATCAGAATCCTGCACAGAGATGTATATGAAATCAAAGGGAAATTAAAAAGTAATTTTACCACGGCGGCAGAAATAGACCGTCTTGCTGATGAAAAAGCATTTCCCCAACCAGACATTAACCTCCTCGCATGCATTTAAATAATCTCATTTACAACTGCAGCAGAATAGTGCCGTTTGGCATCAATAGTGTCCATTAATTAACATGGGAGAGAGTAAACCGCACAGAGCAATAATATACTCCTTAAAGACCAGAGAAGAGAAAGAAAAGAGCAAATAAAAGACAGGGAGCAAAAACTGCATACTTTTGAAGAATACTTCAATAATTCATCAAGGTGAATCTCAAATGGAAAATAATTAAATCAACAGATGGTCTCTCTATTACTCCTGTTTCGTTCCCTTCTCCACTCCCAAGCTCTATCCTTCACTTAATCTTGGCTTTGTGTGTCCAGAGAAGCCCCTTGCTTTGCCCCCCACTCTTCTTCCCGTGCAACAGACTGACCCTGGAACCCTGGACAGACTCCATTCACTCTCCTTTGCAGGCCAGCCTCAATGGAGACACAATGGAGGGTCTCAGTGGCCAGTAAATCTCCCAGATCAACATGAGCTTGGAGGGTCTAATCCATCTTATTTTATAGCATTGTGACACTCAACTCTCAGGAATGGCCCACTGTTGTAATCAACACCAATGGAAAGTCATTAGCTGGACACACTTAAGGTTACGGCACAGATGTCAGGCTAGCTAATTCTAATGGTCAACATCAGCTAGCTAGGAAAAGCTCCTTCTCAATATTAGCTGGAAAATGCTCCTACTGCACACTTTCTAAACCCCAATTTCAACAAACAAAGGATTTGATCAAATCACTTGTCCTCATATTGACCATTTTCTCTATAGGGAGCAATGACATGCACTGCTAAGTGAATGTTGACATTAACCAATAGGAGCATGTGTGCAACATCGCGACAACTACACTAAAAGCAACGTCAAAAAGGTTATCCCCCAGTAATACACTTGTTATTAACAGTTCATTTCAGATAGCAGTAACACACATCATTTAGCCCACTCACCTCAGAGCTGCTCGCTGTCTATTGTGTGCCCTAAGGGGCCAGAGACCTGGGAGCCTCAGGAATAAGAGTATGGTTCCTGTCTCCGGGGGCCAATCCCATGCTCTATCCCACTCTCACAGACACTGGCTCACTGATGTTCCAGTATCACATCATAACGCGTTGAAATCACCAGGGATGAGAGAAGATGGAGGGTGTGAATCCTGTTGACAAAGACAGATAGATGAGTCACTATGGCCTATTTATGAAGAATGCGCATTTCCCATAAAGTGAGGCAGTAGGCAGCCTGCTGGCATCAGAATTGATATAAATGTAGCATATTCAACGCTGACACTAATTTGGTACGGAAGTTGCCGATACCCCAGGCTCTGATGATTACAGTTGAATAGGAATGTCTATGTAAATAAATGACTATCACTGCCAAGAACCATTGCACAAGGATGTGGAAATGCCATCTTTACATTTTCAAACCTCTGTTTTGAATGTTTATCTCTGAATCTGAATATTAATTTTCCTTTCTGCTTTCTTAGTCAAAGAAGTGACATAGCCTGGAGCATTATTAGTTCAGATGATTTAATTCAACACCATACTGCTCAGCTGATCAATATCTTCTATACAGTTCCTGTTTAAGGAAAGTCAATGCAATACAACAGTTATGTATACCGTCAGTCAGCTTATCGGAAGACATAACCAGTACACTTCGCCTCAGCCTGACACACTCACTCACGTCAACTGAGTGTGAGCCTGCTAGATTTAGACTATTGCGGGGGAGGAAACAACAACAACATCCAATGGTTACCTTTCAAACACAAAGCTCATGTATCTCTACCAGTAGCTAATGGGTCTTCTGCCTTCACTCCTCATCAATCAACCAAAGGTGACACCGTCGTCCGTCTCTGATCAAAAGCGCATAATTTAAAAACAAAAAAAAGGACCAAAAGCATCACTTTGGTGATGACAAGTCAAGACCTTTGACGAGGAACCCAACTTCGAGACACCAGGAGCTAGTTGGCTGTGGTCCTCTGGTTGACCCATGGCGCCACTGTGTCCAGGAAAACCCTGAGAGGAAGAGACCAAAAAAAGACGTGGTCCCAGTTAGCAACCTTCACACCCTCCACGTCTGGTTTTCCATTTAGCCCAAAGACTTCATTAAGCTCTTGAACATTGCTTTGCCTCACTCCACACGTTTCCTGTGAGAATCCACATCCTGAAGAAATATCACAGTGCAAACCAGTTGTGGAACTTCAGACGCGCTGTCGGCTGTGTAACTGGCAAAAGAGATGATATTAATAATAAACTGTTTTGATTGCTTCTCTACAGTTGTAAAAAATACAAAACAACATGATTGTGAATAGTCTCGCTATCAAGCACCAGTTTCTCCATCTGGTAAACCAATGTGAGTGTCTCTCGCTCTGCTTCTCTACAGTTGTAAAAAATACAAAACAACATGATTGTGAATAGTCTCGCTATCAAGCACCAGTTTCTCCATCTGGTAAACCAATGTGAGTGTCTCTCGCTCTGCCTCTATCTCCAGCCCACTGCCACCAACGCAACTCTTCCCTGTAGGCAATGAATGCATGATCAAGTACCCAAGCATCTTCTATGACCTATATTCCTGCAGCAACACCAGAGACTTGTCAAGTTGTCACTGATCCCCACTCTTTACCATTTGGTATTTTAATTAAGCAATGCTTTCCTGACAGTTTCTGCCACTCTCCCAAGGCTAATACAAGATACCATATGACTTTTTGACTGTCACCTACATTAAATTAGAACATCTACGTTATGATTATGACCAAATGTAATACATTACATGCACTCCATATACATTGAGTATACCAAACATTGGGAACACCTTCCTAATATTGAGTTGGGTGGTGGACCATTCTTGATACACACGGAAAACGGTTGAGCGTGAAAACCCAGCAGCGCTGCAGTTCTTGACACAAACCGGTGCGCCTGGCACCTACTACAATAACTCTTTCAAAAGGCACTTCAATATTTTGTATTGCCCATTCACCCTTTGAATGACACACATATACAATCCATGTCTCAATTGTCTCAAGGCTTAAAAATCCTTCTTTAACCTGTCTCCTCCCCTTAATCGACACTGGTTGAAGTAGATTTGACAAGTGGCATCAATAAGGGATCAGAGCTTTCCCCTGGATTCACCTGTTCGGTCTATGTCATAGGAAGAGCAGGTGTTATTACTGTTTTGTACACACACATATATGCATTCAAGAAAGAGATGGTCTGAGAGAGTCAGGGTAGGGCCCAAGAAAGAGTGACAGTCAGGGTAGGGCCCAAGAAAGAGTGAAGGAGTGAATGAGTCAGGGTAGGGCCCAAGAAAGAGTGAAGGAGTGAATGAGTCAGGGTAGGGCCCCAGAAAGAGTGAAGGAGTGAATGAGTCAGGGTAGGGCCCAAGAAAGAGTGAAGGAGTGAATGAGTCAGGGTAGGGCCCAAGAAAGAGTGAAGGAGTGAATGAGTCAGGGTAGGGCCCAAGAAAGAGTGAAGGAGTGAATGAGTCAGGGTAGGGCCCCAGAAAGAGTGAAGGAGTGAATGAGTCAGGGTAGGGCCCCAGAAAGAGTGAAGGAGTGAATGAGTCAGGGTAGGGCCCCAGAAAGAGTGAAGGAGTGAATGAGTCAGGGTAGGGCCCAAGAAAGAGTGAATGAGTGAATGAGTCAGGGTAGGGCCCAAGAAATGAGTGAATGAGTCAGGGTAGGGCCCAAGAAAGAGTGAATGAGTCAGGGTAGGGCCCCAGAAAGAGTGAAGGAGTGAATGAGTCAGGGTAGGGCCCCAGAAAGAGTGAAGGAGTGAATGAGTCAGGGTAGGGCCCAAGAAAGAGTGAAGGAGTGAATGAGTCAGGGTAGGGCCCAAGAAAGAGTGAAGGAGTGAATGAGTCAGGGTAGGGCCCAAGAAAGAGTGAAGGAGTGAATGAGTCAGGGTAGGGCCCAAGAAAGAGTGAAGGAGTGAATGAGTCAGGGTAGGGCCCAAGAAAGAGTGAAGGAGTGAATGAGTCAGGGTAGGGCCCAAGAAAGAGTGAGGGAGAAGTACCTTGACAGAGGGACAGACAGCTGGTTACATCTGCATGGAAGACTTTGCAACTTGGCATTGAGTGTGCTTCAATGCCCTGTAATCTGGTTGAGCTAGCCCCCACCGAAACATACACACTGATGCTCACACTGCTGCTCAAGCTCACACACACACACTAACCATCCAAAAGGTAGTGGAGCAGGCAATGTGTGCGTGCACCAAGTCCACTAGATCAAATCGCTTGTTTCTGAGCAAGCAGTCATATATGAGGCCTAAAATACTGTGGGGCTCAACGGTCGGTCACACATCCCAAAAACTGCCTGCCTTAGTGTAACACAGCTATTGTTCCTAAAACTCTATTTGAGTCACAAGGTTTTAGACTACTAATATACACACTTACATTTTCCAATATCTGTTTATATAACATTTGTGTTGTCAGAAAATGGTCCCCCTTTCCTGTGACAATCAAATTCTATCACTCAGTTGATGCCTTAAGAAATGTATTGAAAAAGGCATTTTTGCTTTTACTGTACCTGCTTTCCCAATGTTTAAGCTTTTTTCCTTATTCATGCCGCAAAATGTGCAAATATGCCAAAACGGCTACTTTTTGTCAGTTGAAGACTCGTACTGTGATATCAGAGGTGATCTTAAAGAGTTCTAAATATGGTTTATACGACTACCAATGATTTATCGTTTGTATATGCCACCAAATATAGAACCAAAGAAAGAAGGGACTTTCTCCCAGAAATGAGTGTATATCTGAGAACTCCCCATAATGCACTGCTCTCCCACCCCACCCTTCCCTTCCACCCATTAGGTCATGGCACACACCTATACAAAAACATTCCCTTCGCTTGTACACTGTTGACCAGGATGATTGAGGCAGGAGAGGGGGAGGGGTGGAGGAGGGAGGGAGAACCAGTGCTTTCCTCACATCTGCAAGTAATAATCTATACTATGAATGCTTGTGGGCTGGATTAGCAGGCCTGTTGTTTTAAAAGCACAGTAACCGCAGAGAGACACTGGTATTAACGTTGGGGTAGGCGGGGTAGAAACCAGAGGCTGTTAATCTTCTTAAGGGAATGCTTTGGCCTTGATTACCAGACCACTGTGCTCTGACAGACGACCCTTCCCTTTTCATTCTGCCACAGACATTCCATACATACAGTGGGGCAAAAAAGTATTTAGTATTTAGTGGGAGTTTCATCTGACCATATGACTCTCATCTTTTTAAGTGGGAGAACTTGCACAATTGGTGGCTGACTAAATACTGTTTTGCCCCACTGTATGCCGAGCACTTGTTGGCTGCTTTTCCGTCACTCTGCGGTCCAACTCATCCCAAACCAATTTGGTTGAGGTCGGGTGACTGAAGGCCAGGTCATCTGATGCAGCACTCCATCGCTCTCTTTGGTCAAATAGCCCTTACACAGCCTGGAGGTGTGTTTTGGGTCACTGTCCTGTTGAAAAACAAATGAGTGGAACTAAGCGCAAACCGGATGGGATGGAGTATTGCTGCAGAATGCTGTGGTAGCCATGCTGTTTGTGTGCCTTGAATTCTAAATAAAATTAGTGTCACCAGCAAAGAACCCCCACACCCCCTACATGCTTCATGGTGGGAACCACACATGCAGAGATCGTCCATTCACCTACTCTGCTTCTCACAAAGACACGGCGGTTAGAACCAAAAATCTCAAATTTGGATTAACCAGACCAAAGGTCAGATTGCCACCGGTCGAATGTCCATTGACCATGTTTCTTGGCCCAAGCAAGTCTCATTTTATTGGTGTCCTTTAGTGGTTTCTTTGCAACAATTCGACCATGAAGGCCTGATTCACACAGGTCTTGACATTTTCAGGATTGACTGACCTTCATGTCTTAGAGTAATGGACTGTCATTCCTCTTTGCTTATTTCAGCTGTTATTGCCATAATACGGACTTGGGTCTTTTACCAAAGAGGGCTGTCTTCAGTATACTACACCTACCTTGTCACAACACAACTGATTGGCTCAAACGCATTAAGGAAAGGAATTCCACAAACTAACTTTTATCAAGGCACACCTGTTAATTGACATGCATTCCAGGTGACTACCTCATGAAGCTGGTTGAGAGAATGCCAAGAGTTTGCAAAGCTGTCATCAAGACCAAGGGTGGCTACTTTGAAGAATCTCAAATATATTTAGATTTGTTTAACACTTTTGTTGGTCACTACATGATTCCATGTGTGTTATTTCATAGTTTTGATGTCTTCACTATTATTCTACAATGTAGAAAATAGTACAAATAAAGAAAAAAACCTGGAATGAGTGCACACCCCTTGCGCACCACCCCTACTTGGTTTTGTCATTGTGACATTCCTCATAAGGATGTGTGTCGGCACGTCGCCAACTGATCCAGAGATCATATCAGTCCTCGATGTGCAGCCTAACAAACAGGGAATGCGTCCCAAATGGCACCCTATTCCATATATAGTGGACTACTTTTAAATGGGGCCTATAGGGCTCTGGTCAAAAGCAGTGTACTATATAAGCAATAAGGTAGTATATAAGGAATAAGGTGCCATATTGGGAGGCAAACAGGCTCCTCGCATAGAGAAACAAAACTGATCAAAAGGCTCTTTATGACCACATCTACTGCACATCAAAGATGATGTGCTAAAAGGTGTCAACACAGACACAGTGCCTTCTGCACATCAAGAACAAACCCTGTCTATAAATAACTCTGGTCCCTTTGCGTTTCACACAGCCTTATGTAACAGCACAGCAGCTCCAGGTTGAGAAAGACACACTAATAATAAAAGAGCAGAGAAAGAATGAAATATACATTAGTTATGTGTAATCTGACGTGATGGAGCTGGGCAGAGAGACTTGAATTACGTCCCAAATGGCTCCCTATTCTCTATATATAGTCCACTACTTTTGACCAGGACACATATGGATCTATGTAGGGAATACTGTACCATTTAGGAGGCAAACAGTGTTGTAATCAGAGGCTTTGGGTCTTTCATATCACCTTCCTGCAAGTTGAACACAGGAAACCTCTATCTGGGGACAAAGCAGAGCACAACTCCATTGCCTTGCCATCCTCCAATAATGCAGCTTACACATTCCAGATGTGAAATCAAATGGATGAATCCAGTGGATGTGCTGTTGGATATTTCATATGAAATCCAACAGGCCAGAGTCACAGAGAACACGCATTCAAACGTGTTCTCAGGGAAATGTGCCGAGCAGATGATGTTTCATGGAATGGCTCATTCAACATGGCTGCTGGATAATGAGGATGATTTATTGAGTCACGGCCAAACAAAGCACATTCCTGTAAAGTCAGAAATCTGGTCTGTTACATTACCAAGCATGCTGTAAGCCAAATTCAAATTGCTGCTCACATTCACTACAAATCCTGACAAGAGACGATTCAGTGTGCAAAGTGCCCTGGCAGACAGACATGCAGTGCACTTGGAAATTTTAACAAGACCCCATTCTTTATTGCAACTTACTTACAAAATCTGTAACAAATGTTTTGAATGATAACGCCCACTGTGGTTAAATCAAGCTCTGCTATCCATGCATAGGATGGGGTGATGACATTCAATTTTGGCGTGGATTTTCTCAAGCTAGCACAGGAGGCTCAAAGTTCAATCTGTTTGCAGCTAGCCTATGGGGAACATTTCTCTCAACAACACTCTGATCAGTTCAGCTGACCTCATTATTGCGACCACCATGTCGACGGAGAGAGCATCCGAAATGGCACCCTGTTCCCTACATAGTGCACTACTTGAGATCAGAGTTGTTTAAAAGTAGTGCACTATGTAGGGAATAGGGTGCCATTTAGGGGACACACTATACGTTTGGAATATCTGGAATACATATTCATACACTGAGAGAACCCTTTCAAAAGACAGTCTACAGGTCGACATTATAGCGTGCCTTCAGTATGAGAAGAAAATCAAGCATTGGTTTGAATAAACCTCTTGAACAACAACACTCACTCCATCCATCCCACCCAGGCCATTGAACACGCAGCAAGGAGGGCTGTTTCTGTTGTCATCGAGGGCTGGGGCAGATCCCTTAAGCAGGATTTGGGATTTTAGCAAGATTAGAAAAGAGTTGCAGATCAGGGAGAGGAGGAGAGAATATGGAAACCAATTTCACTCTATGGAGAACCAGCTGTGATGGGCATGTGAAAGTTCAGAATATACACTGAATGTACAAAACATTAGGAACAGCTGCTCTTTCCATGACAGACTGACCATGTGAATACAGGTGAAAGATATGATCCTTTATTGAGCCACTTCAATCAATCAGTGTAGATGAAGGCGAAGAGACCGGTTTTAAAGAAGGGTGTTTAAGCCTTGAGACATGGCTTGTGTATGTGTGCTGTGCAGAGGGTGAATGGGCAAGACAAAATATGTAAGTGGATTTGAATAGGGTGCCAGGGGCACAGGTTTAAAAGTGTGTAAAGAAGTGCAACACTGCTGGTTCTCACACGCAACAGTTTGCAGTGTGGATCAAGAATGGTGCACCATCCAAAGGACATCCAGCCAACTTGACAACTGTGGGAAGCATTGGAGTCAACATGGGCCAGCATCCCTGTGAAATGCTTTTGACACATTGAGGCTGTTATGAGGGCAAGAAAGGGGGTGCATCTCAACTCAGTATATATTGCTTGTGTGTTAATCAAAATAGGGCTGTGACGGTCATGGAATTATTTGTCAGGCAAATCAAATCAAATTTTATTTGTCACATACACATGGTTAGCAGATGTTAATGCGAGTGTAGCGAACTGCTTGTGCTTCTAGTTCCGACAATGCAGTAATAACCAACAAGTAATCTAACTAACAATTCCAAAACTACTGTATTATACACACACAAGTGTAAGGGGATAAAGAATATGTACATAAAGATATATGAATGAGTGATGGTACAGAGCAGCATAGGCAAGATGCAGTAGATGGTATCGAGTACAGTATATACATATGAGAGGAGTATGTAAACAAAGTGGCATAGTTAAAGTGGCAAGTGATACATGTATTACATAAGGATGCAGTAGATGATATAGAGTACAGTATATACGTATGCATATGAGATGAATAATGTAGGGTATGTAAACATTATATTAGGTAGCATTGTTTAAAGTGGCTAGTGATATATTTGACATCAATTCCCATTATTAAAGTGGCTGGAGTTGAGTCAGTGTGTTGGCAGCAGCCACTCAATGCTAGTGGAGGCTGTTTAACAGTCTGATGGCCTTGAGATAGAAGCTGTTTTTCAGTCTCTCGGTCCCTGCTTTGATACACCTGTACTGACCTCGCCTTCTGGATGATAGCGGGGTGAACAGGCAGTGGCTCGGGTGGTTGTTGTCCTTGATGATCTTTATGGCCTTCCTGTAACATCGGGTGGTGTAGGTGTCCTGGAGGGCAGGTAGTTTGCCCCCGGTGATGCTTTGTGCAGACCTCACTACCCTCTGGAGAGCCTTACGATTGTGGGCGGAGCAGTTGCCGTACCAGGCGGTGATACAGCCCGCCAGGGTGCTCTCGATTGTGCATCTGTAGAAGTTGGTGCTTTTGGTGACAAGCCGAATTTCTTCAGCCTCCTGAGGTTGAAGAGGCGCTACTGCGCCTTCTTCACGATGCTGTCTGTGTGAGTGGACCAATTCAGTTTGTCTGTGATGTGTATGCCGAGGAACTTAAAAACTTGCTACCCTCTCCACTACTGTTCCATCGATGTGGATAGGGGGGTGTTCCCTCTGCTGTTTCCTGAAGTCCACAATTATCTCCTTAGTTTTGTTGACTTTGAGTGTGAGGTTATTTTCCTGACACCACACTCCGAGGGCCCTCACCTCCTCCCTGTTGGCCGTCTCGTCGTTGTTGGTAATCAAGCCTACCACTGTTGTGTAGTCCGCAAATTTGATGATTGAGTTGGAGGCATGCGTGGCCACGCAGTTGTGGGTGAACAGGGAGTACAGGAGAGGGCTCAGAACGCACCCTTGTGGGGCCCCAGTGTTGAGGATCAGCGGGGTGGAGATGTTGTTGCCTACCCTCACCACCTGGGGGCGGCCCGTCAGGAAGTCCAGGACCCAGTTGCACAGGGCGGGGTCGAGACCCAGGGTCTCGAGCTTGATGACGAGCTTGGAGGGTACTATGGGTTAGGGCAGTGTGCAGTGTGGTTGAGATTGCATCGTCTGTGGACCTATTTGGGCGGTAAGCAAATTGGAGTGGGTCTAGGGTGTCAGGTTGGGTGGAGATGATATGGTCCTTAACTAGTCTCAAAGCACTTCATGATGACGGAAGTGAGGTAGTCGTTTAGCTCAGTTACCTTGGCTTTCTTGGGAACAGTAACAATGGTGGCCCTCTTGAAGCATGTGGGAACAGCAGACTGGGATAGAGATTGATTGAATATGTCCGTAAACACACCAGCCAGCTGGTCTGCGCATGCTCTGAGGGCGCGGCTGGGGATGCCGTCTGGGCCTGCAGCCTTGCGAGGGTTAACACGTTTAAATGTTTTACTCACCTCGGCTGCAGTGAAGGAGAGGCCGCATGTTTTGGTTGCAGGCCGTGTCAGTGGCACTGTATTGTCCTCAAAGCGGGCAAAAAACGTTATTTCGTCTGCCTGGGAGCAAGACATCCTGGTCCGTGACGGGGCTGGTTTTCATTTTGTAATCCGTGATTGACTGTAGACCCTGCCACATACCTCGTGTCTGAGCCGTTGAATTGAGATTCTACTTTGTCTCTATACTGACGCTTAGCTTGTTTGATTGCCTTGCGGATGGAATAGCTACACTGTTTGTATTCGGTCATATTTCCGGTCACCTTGCCCTGATTAAAAGCAGTGGTTCGCGCTTTCAGTTTCACGCAAATGCTGCCATCAATCCACGGTTTTTGGTTTGGGAATGTTTTAATCGTTGCTATGGGAACGACATCTTCAACGCACGTTCTAATGAACTCGCACACCGAATCAGCGTATTCGTCAATGTTGTTTGACGCAATACGAAACATATCCCAGTCCACGTGGTGGAAGCAGTCTGAGTGTGGAATCAGATTGGTCGGACCAGCGTTGAACAGACCTCAGCGTGGGAGCTTCTTGTTTTAGTTTCTGTCTGTAGGCAGGGATCAGCAAAATGGAGTCGTGGTCAGCTTTTCCGAAAGGAGGGCGGGGCTGGGCCTTATATGCGTCGCGGAAGTTAGAATAGCAGTGATCCAAGGTTGCCAGCGCTGGTTGCGCAATCGATATGCTGATACAATTTAGGGAGTCTTGTTTTCAGATTAGCCTTGTTAAAATCCTCAGCTACAATGAATGCAGCCTCAGGATGTATGGATTCCAGTCTGCAAAGAGTAAAATAAAGTTTGTTCAGAGCCATCGATGTGTCTTCTTGGGGGGGGAATATATAGGGCTGTGATTATAATCGAAGAGAATCCCCTTGGTAGATAATGCAGTCTACATTTGATTGTGAGGAATTCTAAATCAGGTGAACAGAAGGACTTGAGTTCCTGTATGCTTTTGTGACCACACCATGTCTCGTTAGCCATAAGGCAATACGCCCCCACCCCTCTTCTTACCAGAAAGATGTTTGTTTCTGTCGGCGCGATGCGTGGAGAAACCAGCTGGCTGCACCGACTCCGATAGAGTCTCTCCAGTGAGCCATGTTTCCGTGAAGCAAAGAACGTTACAGTCTCTGATGTCCCTCTGGAATGCTACCCGTGCTCAGATTTCATCAACCTTGTTGTCAAGAGACTGGACATTGGCGAGAAGTATATTGGGGAGTGGTGCACGATGAGCCAGTCTCCGGAGTCTGACCAGAAGACCACTACGTTTCCCTCTTTTACGAAGTTGTTTTTTGGGGTCGCCGGCTGGGATCCATTCCGTTGTCCTGGGTGAAACGCAGAACACAGGATCCGCTTCGCGAAAGTCATATTCTTGGTCATACTGATGGTGAGTTGACGCTGCTCTTATATTCAGTAGTTCTTCTCGACTGTATGTAATGAAACCGAAGATGACCTGGGGTACTAATGTAAGAAATAACATGTAAAAAAACAAAAAACTGCATAGATTCCTAGGAATGTGAAGCGAGGCAGCCATCTCTGTCGGCGCCGAAGGTGTCCCCCTTCGGCGCCGGAAGCGCCGGAATGTCCCCCTTCACCGTTTATAGCCAGTGTTGCCAACTATTTTTCAGTGAGAATCGCTATTGGCTCCTCGATTTGTCGATAGAAGTCGCTAGATGACGACGCTTGCTGATGTACAACTGCGTGAGCCTCATATGAAGCATCCTGTTCTCACTAGTTTATATTCTGCTTCGCAAGATCGGGATGTTAGTAAGAGGCTACAACGGCGGTCCTCGACGTAGCATTCACCCCCTCTCGCTTCTCTGCCTAAATGCTATAAAAATGATAGAAATCCTCAGTGTCAAAACTCAAAAGGTAGCTTGAAAAGTAGCCGAATCGCTAACCTCTTACCAATAAGTCGCTGGAGGGGTCTGAAAGCTTGCTAAATATAGCGACAAACCCTAGCAACCGCAGTAAAAAAGTAATCAAGCAGTTGCACACATATTACGCCTGCTAGCCTAGCATAGATTTCAACTTCGGTTTTCATCACTTTGTCTCGGATTCACATTGATTTATAAATGTCCACACACCAAGAATGACATTTGGTAGTTCATTCAGTAGATATGGTGGCTTTTAGCATTGTTTTTGCATCTTTAAAAACCAAATAAAATGTATAGCCAGAGCACTATGCATAAAGTAGTATAGCGGACTAAACTCCACGTGAAGTAAGTTTAATTAATTCCAACGAAGTAGAGGAGAGATGAGGGGTTGTGGAATTCAGCTCAGACTACATCAATTCGGCCAAGATCAATACTTTCAAAAAACAATATTATGAAACGCTAACCTTGTACCTTTGTTTCCTGAAATCCATACTTTATCAATAAATGTTAATCAAATACAACCACCGAATGTTTGCTCATTAATGTTGCTCTCAGATGGCAAATCAGCGCAAATGCATGTGCCAATTGAATCACAACAAGGAAACAGTCAGTGGTTGTACAGTATTTGAATAACGTTATTTGAAAAAGTATGGATTTCAGCAACCAAATAGGCATGCAACTACAGAGGACAAACATAGGTACAAGGTTAGCTTTTCAGAATAAAAAAATAATAATAATTGATTTTGGGCGAAATCGATGTAGTCAGGGCTGAATTCCAAAGCCTGGTCTCTGCTCCACTCCATTGGTCGAGTTCATCAGAAACATCCTTCACTGGAGTTTAGTCAGCTAAAAGGTAGTAAAGATAAAGATCATGTTACAACATCAACAAAACTCATGTCTACTCCCGCTCTCCGGCACGAGACTTTGCCGGTCTACTTACCACCAATCCTCGCAACCCATTACGCACGCCGGCACCTCAGTCACACCTGGACATCATCACTTCCTGATTACTCCCCCTTTATCCAGCACGCCATTGTATTCAACCCTCAGGTAGTATTGGTTGTTTCCTTGTCAGGCATTGTTCATTAATATTAAAAACACTCACTAACTGCACCTGCTTCCTGACTCCCTACGTCAATGTTAAAAAGGTGAGCACATTAAGGACATTGGAGGGAGGAGATGGAGACAGTTTGATGGATTAAGGTACAAAAACAATTGTCATTTACACTACTGTTATTGGTTATATTGATAAAAATATAAATTCAAGTAAATATATTGGATTATGACGGTTATTTTAATCACGGCCTTCATCCATAATCATCGGTAAGGCTACAAGGTTATACAATTACAGAGCCAACCCTAAATAAGAACAACCCTTGCATTCAATAATTAGAACACAAGAGTCACGTGGGATAGCCGAAAAAGACTGCAGCACGTTAGACAGCTCCTAATACCCGAATGTAAATACTGAAATTCAACGGCATACACTTTCATTTATCTTAATATATTGACCTGAAGTACAGTTTAATATAATGAATTTACATTTTGAAATATCTCGCTAAAGTGGTGTTATTGGAACGTCAACACACGCTAAACTTTCTGCCTAACACACGGTATTCACAGAAAGCCACCGACTAGCAAACAAACAGCAAATCCTCCCGAATCCCCCCACCAAGACATGGATAAACACGGAGACCCAGAGAAATCTGTAGGATCTATTTGAGACAAATAGGACAGATGAACACAATTTTGTTGGATGTTGCATCCCATGTCTCCACGATAAAAACAACTACCAAGATAAAGGAAAAAGTTGATGCGATACAAGAGGATGGATGGGGAAGGACAGATTTTGACAGTCGAGGATGCTATCTACAATCTGGAGAAGGGTAATGAGAATCATGAGAAAAAGCTGGATATATTGTGGAATCGTGTCAAAGAATTTGAGTACAAAAGTAGGAGCAATACAGTGAGATCTGTTAATCTGAAAGAGGAGAGTGAGGCTGGCGGTGGACTAATCTCGTGTGTGCAGAATAATTTTATGACAGGCACAAATTTGAAATTGAACAAACTCATCGCAGTTTAACCATGCCTGACGAGAATAGGCCCCAGAGAACAGTTGTCATCCGCTTCCTACAATCTACAGCCCGGGACAAAGTACTAATAGCGGCAAAATAAAAGGGTGGCATTCAGTGGGGAGGCTGCCGGATGTCTTTTTTCCCAGACCTGTCCAAGGAACTGGCAATGAAGAGGAAGAAGTTTGCAACGGTGAAGAAACAACTACACGAGAAGAATGTCAGGCACACACACTGGCATTCCTAGAGACCTTGCTCTTTTCTTGGAAGGGAAAGAAAATTATTTTATGGACAATGGAGGTAGAGAGATTCTTGCTAGAGCAAGTTGTTTAGCCTAGATAAAGATGAGACAAGGTAAAAATACAAAGTTGAATTGTATGCTGTTTACTATACAAATGAAGGTAGCCTGTGTTTGCAGGACTCTGGGGAGTGTTGCCAATTTAGCCTTGGCTCTCAAGCACCTCACGGACCATAAGTCATTTTGAGTTGACTAAGTTATTCTGCAGCAGCAAAGACCGTTCTGTGATGATTGAATCATTGAGAAGCAACGTTACGTTCCCAGGTGAGATTCATTTTGGGATTGGTTTTCTGTTTATTTACATGGTTTTATTGTACTGCTCGAGTATATTATATTAATATATATATATATATATATATATATATGTGAAGTGTTATGACGTTCACAGGCTATAACTACTCAGCGCAAATATGGCTAATGGTCATGTAAACACTCTTGGAATATAAAATGGTTGTGGTAACCAAGTGAAGAGGAAAAAGATTGACATTTAAAATAAATGGCAAATATTGTGTTTATACAGGAATCATATTTAACAGAGAGGCACTGAAATTTAGGAGAGGCTGTGTTGCAGAAATGTATCATAGCTCTTCTAATTCCAAACAAAATGGGGTGAAAATTCATAATTTTGTAAAGTTGAAGCAACACTGAGTTTGGCAGGCTTATCTGCATTGAGGCTCTTATAAAATGGGATGAAGGTAGTATTATGCAACATGTATGCTCCAACAAGGAGGACACCAATTTCCATGAGGTCAACGATATACTAGGAAATATGGAGTGGCAGATCATCCTTGGAGACTTCAATCAAGTGATTGACAAGATGATTGATGTAAGTACATTTACAGGTAACTCCACACCAAAGTATAGACTTGCAATACATTTGCTAACAGAAGATATGGGCCTTACAGACATAAGGAGATTAGTCCATCCGAATGATAGAGAATACCTTTTCTCCCAGTGTCATAAGACACACTCCAGAATAGATTTATTGATATATAATTGCATGGTTAATAATGTGATTGATTGCAAGACTGGGCCTATTGCCCTCACAGATCATACTAGATTAGAGTTACATAATGATATTGTCACAAACAGTCTCGAAGCCCATAACAAAAAAGGGAGACAACGTGGAGATAATAAATATATATTTGTGTTATTCCTTAACAGAGGTAACCTATGTACAAATAAACAATGGTGTGTGTAGTCAGTAATCAGTAGTGTGAGTGGTTGCATGTATAGATGTGATAACAAGGAGTGTTGAAAGGTGCCAAATCACGCAAACAAACCGGCCACAAAAATGGCACAACCAAAATCAAACAGTGTCTGCATGGAGAGAGTCTCCTCAATGAATGGGAAAAAGGTGTATTTATTCCGGGACAGGTATGTCCCATTTCACTGATGACCCTCCCAGCTCCGTCCACCGACATCCTAATGTAGGAAAACAAGAGCAAAGAGAGAATTCGGCAGACAGAGTGGGAGGGTCGTCACACTCCACCCCATAAAACCCAGGGACCAACAAGGACCCTGGAACACCACACCAATCACACAAACAAAATACTGCCTCAATGACGCAGCCGGCGTCCCAAATGGCCCAGCCGGCATCCCAAATCCATGAGGGGTACGTGTTCACACTTCCACTTGCCCCAGCCAACCTCGTCCTCCCCAGACCTCAGCAACCTTTGCACACAGAAAGCAACCTTTAAGAGGAAAAAAGAAAACGAGACTAGAAGGGAACAGACAGGAGCGACAGAACAATACCAAACAAAAGGTCAATCACAGACATTCAGGAACAGGGCGCACGGGAGAGCGCGTCAGCAACAAGCTCCCAACGAAAAGAACATCTCAGGGTCCTTCTCATTCAATTTTGGCAACAACCGTAAGTTTCCAACAATATCAAATGAGTGAGGGGCACGACAGAGAAGCGACCCCTAGGTAAATCTGGGTCACGTTCCCAGAGCAAACTTTCCCCTGAGAGCTTTCCTTCCCTAACTAACTCTAGCCACTCTTGATTTTAGCACACTCCAAATCCTGTTTAAATGCCAATTATTATTATTTATATTTTTAAGTCCTCGGCACAGGCTGCCCCAGAGGTAACTTCAACAATACCACTCTCCATCAGAAAGGTTGATATTAAAGGCCAATGTTTTTGGGGACATTGGTCACTAAATTTCAACCTGGTAGTGATCAGTGATCTTCAACAGCTGTTGTTTAGTACATAATTCTAACAGTTCCTCTGATGGAAAGCGAATTAACTTGTCTACACATTAAAACGCCATAGTCACAAGTAAATACAAACACAAATCTTGCTCTTCCCTCTGCTGAGCACATCAGACCACAACAAGAGAAATTAGATATTGTAGGATTTGGGGAAGCGCCATATAACTCAATCATAGTCTTTGTGCGGATTTGCGAGGATTTGCGATCGGTAAATACGCACTGTCGCCTGCTGGCATGGGGGAAAAAACAGCACGCTGGCAGATTACCCCTGTCACGAACCGGCTCAAAGCCCGTAACAAAAGGGAGACAACGTGGAGATAAGGAGTAACAAAATATATATTTATTAAATAAGTAACTAAGTATGATATACAAAGTGTGTGTAATCAGTAATGTAAGTGAGTGTTTTGCATGCATGAATGTGATAATGCAGGGTGTTGAAAGATGCTAAAGCAAACAACCCAAAAACACAACAAAATCTGTAAAGATGTCTGCATGGAGAGTCTCCTCCATGAATGGGGAAGTGGTGTATTTATCCTGGGAGACACTGGGCCCAGGTGGTTCGCATGTAGCTGACGACCCTCCCAACTCCACCCACCAGCATCCTAATAAGGAAACAACAAAGAGAGAATACGGCAGACAGAGTGGGAGGGTCGTCACATCCCCCCCATAAAACCGGGGACCAACAAGGACCCCGGAACAAAATACCAGTTTCTGAGTTCCAAATTTACACAGCTTCTGCGCCACAAATTGATGAGGGTTTACGTGTTCACACTTACAATTTGCCCCAGCCAACCTCCTCCCCAGAACTCAGCAACCTTCGCACAGGAAGCAACATGACAATACGAAACAATGGTCAGTCACATAAACATTTAGGAACTGAGCGCACGAGAGAGCGCATCCGCAATTACGTTTTCAGTCCCCCGGATGTGCCGCACATCGAGATGGAATGATTGTAAAAATAAACACCATCGCATTATCCTCTGGTTTGGACAAATCATGGACCTCAAAAAGTGAGGGGGTTATGGTCGGTGTAGACCACAATAGGTAATACCCCCGACCCGACATACACTTCGAAGTGTTGTAGCGCCCAAATGAGTGCTAGCGCTTCCTTTTCAATAACCGAATAGTTCAACTGATAATCGTTAAACTTTTTGGAAAAGAAACTAACAGGCCTCTCAACCCCAGACACATCGGCTTGCAACAAAACTGCACCTGCCCCCCCCACATGACTAGCTTCCACCTGCAAGGTAAATGACAAATCCACGCGAGGAGCGGCCAGCACCGGAGTTGAGGTAAGCAACCTTTTTACATCTTCAAAAGCGTGTTGACAACGAGTAGACCAAACGTAAACAGCCTTAGCTTTCAGCATATCTGTCAAGGGAGCGACCACAGTAGAGAAGTTATTACAAAAACTACGGTAATAACCAATCATGCCCAAGAAACGCATCAGTTCCTTTCTAGTACTCGGTGGTGGAAAAGCATCAATAGCCACCACTTTAGCCCAAACAGGACACACTTCACCCTGCCCAACCACTTTTCCAAGGTATGTAACGGTAGCCAGACGTTCGAACAAGGCTTGAATACGGGACAGATGTTCTTCCCAAGTATCTGCATAGATCACTACATCGTCCAAATAAACAGCGCACCCGGTCAGACCGGCGACAAACCTGTTCATAATTCGCTGAAAAGTGGCAGGTGCATTACACAGACCGAAACTCATAACCAAATACGAGTACAGACCAAAGGGTGTAATAAAGGCAGAGGTTTCACGTGCCCTAGTCGTCAGTGGCACCTGCCAATAGCCTTTTAACAGGTCAAATTTGCTCACAAACTTACCTGCACCGACTTGATCAACACAGTCCTTCATCCGAGGAAGAGGAAATGAATCTGGCTTTGTGACAGTTTACCTTCCGGTAGTCTGTACAAAATCGGTTTGTTCCATCCAGTTTACTGACCAAGATACAGGGAGAAGCCCAACTGGAGAAAGAAGGCTCTGCTATCTTACTCTCCAGCATGTACTTGACCTCAGCATCCAGACAACATAGTTTCTCTGAAGAAACACTATAGAACCGCTGACGAATGGGATCAGCATCTCCAATGTCAATATCATGTTCTATTAAGTTTGTATGTGTATCAGAAAACAAACCTGGAAATCTCTGAATCAGACCAACCATCTTTCCGCCCATCAACAGGTAGGTGAGTGAGAAGACTGTCTAAAATATCCAGTGTTTCTGAATTTTTCAATCTACCCTGCAATATACAATTGTCAGGACCAGGAACATCTTCATCCTCATGCACAGATCTAGCACGACAAGAACCCAAGGAAACAACGGTATCAGACAAAAGAACAGGTTTGCCGTCCTCTGTAGAATCCCACTGTTCAGTCTCAGAGGAACGTGCATAATAGGGTTTTAACAGATTTACATGGCACAACTGGTGTGCTTCCCTCCGTTCTGGAGTGGCAACTAGATCATTTTGCTCAGTGTACTGGCACACCACTGTATATGGACCTTGAAACTTGGCTTGAAAAGGAGAACCAACAATTGGCAGCAGAGCAAGAACCTGGTCACCCGGACTAAAGTGACGAGGCTCAGTTCGGCGATCAAATATGCCCTTAATCCCCTCCTGTGAAGATAACTTCTCTTTAGCCATTTCACCAGCGGCTTACAGCCGTCGCCGGAAATCACACGCACATACGATAACAGGGACTGAGGAGGCTCGGGAGACTTCCAGTCATCCTGGAGAACAGATAACAGTCCACGCACCCTATGCCCAAACACAAGGTCATTTGGACTGAAACCCATGCTCTCCTGTGAAACCTCCCTAGCGGCTAACAGTAACCAAGGCAACCCCTCCTCCCAATCCTTATCCATCTCAGTACAATAAGCTCTCAACAAAGACTTAAGTGTTTGATGGAAACGTTCCAGTGCTCCTTGACATTGCGCGTGATAGGCGCTAGACAAATTGTGTTTAATATGGAGCTGTTGAAGAACCTGACTAAACAGATTAGAGGTGAAATTAGATCATTGATCACTCTGAATGATCTTAGGGATTCCAAACAATGAGAGAAACGGAGTCAAAGCTTTTAACACAGATTTAGTTGTGATAGATTGGAGAGGATAGGCAGCAGGAAACCTAGTGGTCTGAAACATCACAGTGAACAGGTAACTGCTACCCTTTTTAGAACGAGGCAGAGGACCCACACAGTCAATAATCAGTTACTCAAAAGGTTGGCTGAGTACAGGAATAGGAAACAATAGTACAGGTTTAATAGCTTGTTTAGGCTTACCAGTTAATTGACAGGTGTGACAAATGTTGATAAAATCAGAAACATCCCTCTTTAATCTATGCCAAAAGAAAATGTCTTAATATGAGATTGTAGGTTTTCCTCACCCCCATATGTCCAGCAATGTCGCTGTGAGAAGTTTCCAACACCAACTCACAAAGCTTAACTGGTACAACAACCTGACTAATTGCCTCCCCCAGAAAACCACTATCATGAGACACCCACTTTCTCATTAGGACATCCTCTTGGAGAAAATAGCCATGGGCAACATCTCCCAACTGTTCTACAGGCACAATTTGGTCACGCAACTCTTCCAACGTGGGTTCATCCCGTTGCACATTGATTAGATCTGAGCGGGTTACAGATGACGGGATAACAGGGAAAACGGTGACATACTTTGTATTATTATCATCATTAGTCGCGCAGTGACCAGTTCGCCACGGCTCATAGAACGTGTCACTGCACAAGCAGAGAATACCTCTGGGAAAATCTGTACACTCATCAGGAATCCTAACCAATGACGGCTTAGTGGAAACCACTAGAGATGGAAACACGACAGGCCATACACGCTCACCAGCCAAGTTATTCCCAAGGATAACGTCGATACCCTCAATAGGCAACGAAGGACGCACCCCCACAACAACTTCACCAGCGCACAATCCAACATCAGTTTATGCAATGGAACTGACAGAGTGTTCAAACCTATTCCCCTCTAATAGAACACTATTCCCCGAATCAGTCTCAGCAGAAAAGGGTAACAGACTCCAACACAAATGATTCAGAGGTACCTGTGTCTCTCAGGACCTTCACTGGCACTAGGTCTTTACTTCCTGACTCAAAACCTTCCGTAATGAAAGGTAAATAGTCTGGATCAATATGGACTTTCACATTCTCCTGTGCCTGAGGAAATGAGTCATGAGTGAACTGATGTGGAACAGGTGCAGCTAACGGTAGGCTTAGATTTAGCGTAAGCACCCTTTGACCCGAGAAGTGGACATTTGTTTTTTCCAATGACCTGAACCTTGACAGTAGTGACACTCCTGCCCAAAGTCAGCTTTACCATGGGAGTCAGGCTCAACCCTAGTTGAATAGAACTCTGCCCGTGAACCAAAGTATCTCTGTGAGCGAAGCCCAAATCTATCCGAACGCCCCCACTCTTTCCGAATACGGGGCTCTGCAAAGACACTTGTGAGTAAACACATACTCGTCCGCCAAAACCGTAGTTTCAGCGACATTCTTTACTTTGTTCGTTAATATACGTGGCAATACGATCAGGAATTGTGTCCTTAAATTGCTCTAACATAGTCAGATCACACAGCCCTTGGAAAGTCACAACTGCAGAGGCGAAACACCAGCGATTAAACTGTAAAGATAATTGTCGAGCAAACTCAACAAGTGTCTGCTTATCATCCCTTTTTAAAGTTCTAAATCGTTGGCGGTAAGCCTCCGGGACCAATTCATAAATCTGTAACACAACGGTTTTAACTTTATCATAATTGGCACTGCCGTGTACACTAAGAGCTGAATATGCTTCCTGCGCTTTACCAGTCAGCACCCACTGCAACATTAAAGTGCGGTCAGAATCAGGCCAACTCCTAACGTCAGCAACCCGCTCAAACAACGAAAAGAATGTCTCGGGTCCCTTTCATTAAACTGAGGCAATAACCGTAAGTTCAACAATATCAAATGTCTCTGGGGCACGACCAAAAGCGGAACTACCCCTAGGTAAATCTGGGTCACCTTCCCAAAACAATCTCTCCCCTGAGATCTTTCCTTCCCTAACCAACTCTATACGTTCTTGTTGCAACTTGATTTTAGCACGCTCCATATCTTTGTTTAAATGCCAATTCCTTTTCATACTTTACACGATCATGCTCTCTTCTCACGATCATGCTCCAGCTGTAACAGAAGCAGTTCTTTCTGCTGTTCAAAAAGAAGGCTACTAGGACTAACCGATGGAATGGCCATTGTAACGTTATGGGGAGACGACAAATCCTCAGCAGAGGCTGGCCCAGTGGTAACTTCAAGAATACCACTCTCCATCAGATTGGCCTTCAATATCAACCTAATAGAATTCTTTAGACGTTTATCACTAATCTCAACCTTGTAGTGTTCAGCGACCTTCAACAGTTGTTTTTTAGTACCTAAATCTAACAATAACTCCGATGGAAAGCGAATGAACTCATCTAAATAAGACACCATAATCACACAAAAAATTCTCGCTCTTCCCCTCTGCTGAGCACACCAGACCACAACCCGAGAATTGACAATCACCCTGAGCACCACAGAAGAGAGATGATACAGAGCTTCCCCAAAACCTACAATAACTCAACCCTAGTCTTCGTGCAGATTTGCAGTGGGAATTTACACACTGTAGCCCGCTGGCAAGGAAAACTCCCCAGCATGCTGGCAAATTCCACCAAGCCACGGATGTGCCCCCGAGACAACTGCTCAGTCCACAGACACCACACAAAAATAACAAACATTAACCATGCCCAACATATTCCAAAAAATGAAACACGTCGCTAAGCCTATCAGGGGAAAAAGGCTATAGCTCCGGGTAGTAAGTTCCACTACCCTACCCATATCTCCCACCGAGGTACACAGCCGATTACTCACCTCAGACTGACGTCCCAACAGAAAGTAGAACAAGAGTTTCCAGGCTAGGCAGGACCTAGAAACTAACCATTATACTCTCTCCAACACAGCACACAAACCAAACAACAAAGGCAACCAATACTGGGCCTATCAAACTCAAACAAAATATGCAAACCAAACACGTACCTCCACGGTCTCCCAAACCAATAGTTCAAATATCCCGGATGAGCCCCCACTTGTCACGAACCGGCTCAAAGCCCGTAACAAAAAGGGAGACAACGTGGAGATAAGGAGTAACAAAATATATATTTATTAAATAAGTATGATATACAATAGTGTGTAATCAGTAGTGTAAGTGAGTGTTTTGCATGCATAAATGTGATAATGCAGGGTGTTGAAAGGTGCTGAAGCAAACAACCAAAAAAAACACCAAGAAACACAATCAAATCTATAAAAGTCTCCTCCATGAATGAGGAAGTGGTGTATTTATCCTGGGAGACACTGGGCCCAGGTGGTTCCCATGTAGCTGACGACCCTCCCAACTCCACCCACCAGCATCCTAATAAGGAAACAACAAAGAGAGAATACGGCAGACAGAGAGGGAGGGTCGTCACACCCCCAAGCCACAGATGTGCCACGAGACAACTGCTCAGTCCACGGACACCACACAAAAATAACAACCATGCCCAACGTATTCCAAAGTGAAACACATTGCAAAGCCTAACAGGGGGAAAAAAAAGGATATAGCTCCGGGTAGCAAATGGCACTACCCTACCCAAATCTATGCACCTCAGACCGATGTCCCAACAGCGAGTAGAGCAAGAGGTTCCAGCCTGGGCAGGGGCCTGGAAACTAACCAATGTACGCTCTAACACAGCACACAACCAACTATCCACCTCAGTGGCAAGTTTACCAAACAAAGGCAACCAATAAATGGGCCAACCAAACATTACAAATTTAAAAAGCTGTCACAGATGCAAACAACACACCTACAGAGTTTAACATTAACTCAGTTGTTTTCTCCCAAAACACAAATACCAGTAAGCCCCAACACTCGTATTAGGCCACTGGCATACTCTACCAGGCAACACACTTGTTTAATGACATCAGTGGTTTTGTTTGTCCGGTGACATGTATCTAAGGCACTATACCGAACACTTTGGAATATGCCGTGAATACCAACCAAAGCTCATTCCAATAAGCATTAACACATCATAATACAACAAAATACTACACAAAAATGTCTAGGAATCAACATTATGATCCCGGATGACTCGCACCACAACGCAAGAAACATCCATTTCAGATCCCGGGATGAGATCAATACCCTTCCAGTATACCCGGGCCAGGTCGATTAGAAAGGCCTGCTCACTGAAGTGTTTTAGGGAGCGTTTGACTGATGAGGGGGTAGTCATTTGACTGCGGACCCATCACCCACACAGGCAATGAGGTAGTGATCACTGAGATCTTGGTTGAAGACAGCGGAGTTGTATTTCAAGGGCAAATTGGTCAGGATGATATCTAAGAGGGTGCCCATGGTTACGGATTTAGGGTTGTACCTGGTAGGTTCCTTGATCATTTGTGTGAGATTGAGGGCATCTAGCGTAGATTGTAGGATGGCCGGGGTGTTAACCTCTTAAGACTAGGCCTCAATACTGCCCCCTTTGGAGGAAGTGCGTGCCCATAGTAAACTGAAAATATTTTTTCCCCAAAATTGCTAATATATGCATATAATTATTATTATTGAATAGAAAACTCTAAAGTTTCTAAAACCGTTTAAATTATGTCTGTATGTAAAGCAGAACTCTCAGGGCAGCCTTTCTCCCAAACTCTCTTGTCAAGAGAAAAGTGGGGTTAACTTTGACGTCATCGCCCCCACCCTTCCCAGGCAGCTACCGATCTGGGAACAAACAGTATGTATGTGTTCAGCGCGATGCCTGCTTTCAAATGGCGCGTTCATTGTGAGAATCGCGCAAGCCCTCGTCGTTTGGCGGGCGAAAATGTTCGGGTCACTCTCAAATACACGCACTCTATTGCGCGCGGCCGATTTGGGGCACATTCTTTTCCAAGAAACACCAATTGAAGGCGGTTTGTCTGTTCGCGCTGATCATTGTTTTACATGTTAAAAACATCATAAAGCTCGATTTTGCACATAGTTTGACCAGTTTAGTCGACATATAATATGTAAATTTGAAGTTTTGATGCGCAAGAGTGCGGGACCAGAAGTCATTTTGGGTGCATTTCAGCTGAAGCTGTTAGCATATGCTAATACAGAGACACACAACGTGAAACCAAACAATGTATTGGGTAAGTATGACTCCTACGTCTTCTGATCGAAGAACAAAGGTAAGGGAATATTTGTGGTTATTTTGGGTTTCTGTGGACTCCAAACGTAGAGGAGACATACTGCTAATATCTGAGCGCCGTCTCATTGTATAGCCAGTGAACGAATTCTGTAACGTTAAAAATAAATGTAATACAGCGGTTGCATTAAGAAGAAGTGTATCTTTGTAACTATATGTAGAACATGTATATTTAGTCATGTTTATTGCTTGTTATCTGACGTTATCTGTCGGAGCTATCATCATCATTTCTCCGGACATTTGAGTAGCATTTTTTAAATGTCGTCATTGTAAACAGAGATCTATGGATATAAATGGCATATTATTAGGGGAAAAAATGTATTGTGTAACATGTACTATTACTGTCATCTGATGAAGATTTTCAAAAGGTTAGTGAATGATTTATTTTTTAATCCTGCTTTTATAATTTTATATTTTCTGTGACAAAATGGCTGCCTCTCGTCCTTTGTTTCGGTGGTGGTCTAATATAAATATGTGCCATGTTTTCACCATAAAACATTTTAGAAATCTGACTTGCTGGGTAGATGAACAAGGTGTTTATCTTTCATTTGAGCTATTGGACTTGTTAATGTGTGGAGGTTAAATTTTTCTAAGAATATTTTTTTGCATTTTGCGTTATGGTAATGAGCTTGAGCCGTAGTCACGATACCGGATCCGGGATGGGTCGCCGCAAGAAGTTAAGCATGTGCCAGTTCAGGTCACCTAACTCGTACAGACTATGAAGATGGTTGATGGGGCGATCAATTCACAAATGGTGTCCAGGGCACAGCTGGGGGCTGAAGGAGGTCTATAAGAAGCAGCAACGGTGAGAGACTTTTCTGGAAAGGTTGATTTTTATAAGTAGAAGCTTGAATTGTTTGGGCACAGACGTGGATAGTATGACAGAACTCTGCAGTAGATGGCACTGCCGAAGGGGGCGGAGTTCTATCTTGTTGGAAGATGTTATAGTTGGATGGAATTCAGGATTTTTCGTGGCCTTCCTAAGCCATGACTCAGACACGGTTAATCCACTGTTCCTAGGCAGTCATTGAAAATAAGAATTTGTTAACTGACTAGCTTAGTTAAATAAAAGGTTAAATAAAAAAATTCCAGCAATTAAGATGGACAATAAGATGGTGATCTCCTCCAAAGAGAAAGTGTGTTTCAATGTTATGAAGATTTATATACATCCTGTTCAGCGAGCACAATAGATATGGATACTTTTTTGTATGGTATAGAATTACAGTCCAGGTTAGAGGTCGGACGATTATGATTTTTCAATGCCGATGATTGGAGGACAAAAAAAGCCGATACTGATTTAAAAAAAAAAATGTTTTAAAAAAAGAATTAAAAAACGGCCGATTTATTTTATTTATAATAATGACAATTACAACAATACTGAATTTACACTTATTGTAACTTAAATTCTCTAGGGTAGGGGGCAGCATTTGGAATTTTGGATGAAAAGCATGCCCAAATTAAACTGCCTTCTACTCAGGCCCAGAAGATAAGATATGCATATAATTCATAGATGTATAGAAAACACTAAAGTTTCCAAAACTTTTAAAATAATGTTTGAGTATAACAGAATTGATGATTTGGCAGGCAAAAACCTGAGAAAAATCCATTCAGGAAGAAGGATTGTTGTGTGTAGTTTTCTATTCAATGCCATTACAGTATCCATTGACTTAGGACTCAAATTGCAGTTCTTATGCCTTCCACTAGATGTCAGTCTTTAGAAATGGTTTCAGGCTTGTACTCTGACAAATGAGTGAGTAAGAGCAGTCTGAATGAGTGGACCCTGCCATGTCAGAGCTTTTTCATGAGCACGACAGAGAGCCTTTCTTGTTGACCTTTTATATTGACGACGTTATGGTCCGGTTGAAATATTATAGATTATTTAGGCTAAAAACCTGAGGATTGAATAAAAACATCGTTCGACATGTTTCTATGAACTTTACGGATACAATTTGGATTTTTTTGTCTGCCTGTTGTGACTGCGTTTGAGCCTGTGGATTACTGAAGAAAAACTGAAGAAGAAAAAAAGTTTTCGGATATAAAAAGAGACTATTGAACAAATGTCTTGAGTGCAAACATATGAAGATTAAAAGGTAAGTGATTAATTTTCTCTCGATTTCTGACTTGTGTAACTTCTACTTGGGCTGGTTACTGTTTGTAATGATTTGTCTGCTGGGCTGTTCTCAAATAATTGTAAGATATGCTTTCGCTGTAAAAGCATTTTTGAAATTTGACAGGTTTAACCTCTGCGCACAGATTAAATTCGACAACATACGATGATCGCTACATAAATATAGTCATATTAAACATTCATGAAAATACAAGTGTCTCACATGGTTCGAAAGCCTAGAATCTTGCCAATCCAACTGCATTGTCAGATTTTAAAAAATTATTTATTGCGAAAGAATACGCTGCGATTATCTGAGCACAGAACCCCATATCAAACTACTTATTCAACCAGCACTTGCGTAACAAAATCACAGATTGCATTGAAATAAAGTTTACCTTTGAAGATCTTGCTCTGGTTGCAATCCCAAGGTTAAAAATCGGTTAAATCCATTTTTTATAGCCTAACACAAAACATTGTGAACGCTTATCTCGTTGAATTTCGTGTCATTCAATTTCTGAAGTAACATCCAACGTAAAATAGACAGACTTTCCCTGACTTTATCCAGTCATGTTTGGTTTCCTTGCAATCAACTGTTTGTAAACACAACCAAACCTGATGGGTCATTTTGCAGGACGTATTGACCCGGATAAACCGATTGGAAGAGCCCATTGGAAGAGCCCAAGAGCCCATTGTGCACCGATTAAATGACCACTGTCTCGTTGATTGACTGTATTTTAACCCAATGACCACTGATAGTCTTGAAATATAGCTGGGTAGATAGCCAATGAGCAGAGGTAAACGGCAATATCCCATGATTCTTTTTGTAAGACAAACCTTTCCATTGAACGCTGGCGTAAGGACCGCTCTTTCACCATTGCCAATTCAACCGTGAAGGAGCAAAGCTTATTACGCACAGCAGTATTTCGGTGACTTGCATCTTCAGCTGTTTATTTATCCAACATCATGGCGAATAAGTCAAGGAAAGCTAATTCTAGGACTAGATGTACGAATGTGGAAACAATTGAGGAAATTCATTGTGAATTTTTTTAAGACTCTTTTTGAAGCCTCTGAAACTGAGGCATATTTTTTTAACGGAGAGGACATTGTTTTGGACTGGTAAGTTGCTCTCATGCTAATGCAGTTGTTTGAAATTTACATAACATTATTTGTGATTGTTTTTACATTTTATTTGCAATATATAAAGATGTAATGAAATGGGTAAAGTACACGTTAACTAGTAATTGTGAGTGAGGGTCTGTTTGTATGAGAACAACCATAGTCTGTGTGCCTGTCTATATTTCTCAAAAAAATAAAGGGAACACTAAAATAACACATCCTAGATCTGAATGAATGAAATATTCTTATTCAATACTTTTTTCTTTAAATAGTTGAATGTGCTGACAACAAAATCACAAAAATTATCAATGTAAATCACATTTATCAACCCATGGAGGTCTGGATTTGGAGTCACACTCAAAATTAAAGTGGAAAACCACACTACAGGCTGATCCAACTTTGATGTAATGTCCTTAAAACAAGTCAAAATGAGGCTCAGTAGTGTGTGTTGCCTCCACGTGCCTGTATGACCTCCCTACAATGCCTGGGCATGCTCCTGATGAGGTGGCGGATGGTCTCCTGAGGGATTTCCTCCCAGACCTGGACTAAAGCATCCGCCAACTCCTGGACAGTCTGTGGTGCAACGTGGCATTGGTGGATGGAGCAAGACATGATGTCCCAGATGTGCTCAATTGGATTCAGGTCTGGGGAACAAACGGGCGGGCCAGTCCATAGCATCAATGCCTTCCTCTTGCAGGAACTGCTGACACACTCCAGCCACATGAGGTCTAGCATTGTCTTGCATTAGGAGGAACCCAGGGCCAACCACACCAGCATATGGTCTCACAAGGGGTCTGAGGATCTCATCTCGGTACCTAATGGCAGTCAGGCTACCTCTGGCGAGCACATAGAGGGCTGTGCGGCCGCCTAAAGAAATGCCACCCCACACCATGACTGACCCACCGCCAAACCGGTCATGCTGGAGGATGTTGCAGGCAGCAGAACGTTCTCCACGGCATCTCCAGACTGTCACGTCTGTCACATGTGCTCAGTGTGAACCTGCTTTCGTCTGTGAAGAGCACAGGGCGCCAGTGGCGAATTTGCCAATCTTGGTGTTCTCTGGTAAATGAAAAACATCCTGCAAGGTGTTGGGCTGTAAGCACAACCCCCACCTGTGGACGTCGGGCCCTCATGGAGTCTGTTTCTGACCGTTTGAGCAGACACATGCACATTTGTGGCCTGCTGGAGGTCATTTTGCAGAGCTCTGGCAGTGCTCCTCCTTGCAAAGGCGGAGGTAGCGGTCCTGCTGCTGGGTTGTTGCCCTCCTACGGCCTCCTCCACATCTCCTGATATACTGGCCTGTCTCCTGGTAGCGCCTCCATGCTCTGGACACTACGCTGACAGACACAGCAAACCTTCTTGCCACAGCTCACATTGATGTGCCATCCTGGATGAGCTGCATTACCTGAGCCACTTGTGTGAGTTGTAGACTCAGTCTCATGCTACCACTACAGTGAAAGCACCGCCAGCATTCAAAAGTGACCAAAACATCAGCCAGGAAGCATAGGAACTGAGAAGTGGCCTGTGGTCCCCACCTGCAGAACCATTCCTTTATTGGGGGTGTCTTGCTAATTGCCTATAATTTCCACCTGTTGTCTATTCCATTTACACAACAGCATGTGACATTTATTGTCAATCAGTGTTGCTTCCAAAGTGGACAGTTTGATTTCACAGAAGTGTGATTGACTTGAAGTTACATTGTGTTGTTTAAGTGTTCCCTTTAATTTTTTGAGCAGTGTATACACACAAAAGTATTTGTCACACCTGTTGCTGATGGGTGTATAAAATTGAGCACACCGCCATGCAATCTCCATAGACAAACATTGGCAGAGAACAGCTTTACTGAAGAGCTCAGTGACTTTCAACGTGGCACAGTCATAAGATACCACCTTTCCAACAAGTCAGTTCATCAAATTTCTGCCCTGCTAGAGCTGCACCGGTCAACTGCAAGTGTTATTGTGAAGTAGAAACGTCGGAGCAACAACGGTTCAGCTGCGAAGTGGTACACCACACAAGCTCAGAACAGGACCACTGAAGTGCGTAGGGGGTAAAAAATAATCTGCCCTCGGTTGCAACTCACTACCGAGTTCCAAACTGCCTCTAGAAGCAATGTCAGCACAAGAACTGTTCGTTAGGAGAATTATGAAAGCGTTGGCTGGAGTAGTGTAAAGCTCGCTGCAATTAGACTGGACTAGGGGAAACGCGTTCTCTGTAGTGATGAATCACGCTTCACCATCTGGCAATCCGACAGACGAATCTGGCTTTGGCAGATGCCAGGAAAACGCTACCTGCCCCAATGCATAGTGCCAACTATAAAGTTTGGTGGAGGAGGAATAATGGTCTGAGGCTGTTTCATGGTTCAGGCACTATCGGCCTATATCGAATCTTCCATTCCTCTCAAATTTTAGAGAAGGCTGTTGCGCAGCAACTCACTGCTTTCCTGAAGATAAACAATGTATACGAAATGCTTCAGTCTGGTTTTAGACCCCATCATAGCACTGAGACGGCACTTGTGAAGGTGGTAAATTACATTTTAATGGCATCGGACCGAGGCTCTGCATCTGTCCTCGTGCTCCTAGACCTTAGTGCTGCTTTTGATACCATCGATCACCACATTCTTTTGGAGAGATTGGAAACCCAAATTGGTCTACACGGACATGTTCTGGCCTGGTTTAGATCTTATCTGTCGGAAAGATATCAGTTTGTCTCTGTGAATGGTTTGTCCTCTGACAAATCAACTGTAAATTTCGGTGTTCCTCAAGGTTCCGTTTTAGGACCACTATTGTTTTCACTATACATTTTACCTCTTGGGGATGTTATTCGAAAACATAATGTTAACTTACACTGCTATGCGGATGACACACAGCTGTACATTTCAATGAAACATGGTGAAGCCCCAAAATTGCCCTCGCTAGAAGCATGCGTTTCAGACATAAGGAAGTGGATGGCTGCAAACTTTCTACTATTAAACTCGGACAAAACAGAGATGCTTGTTCTAGGTCCCAAGAAACAAAGAGATCTTCTGTTGAATCTGACAATTAATCTTAATGGTTGTACAGTCGTCTCAAATAAAACTGTGAAGGACCTCGGCCACAGTGTCTCCTGTCCCCTCCTGTCTCAGCCTCCAGTATTTATGCTGCAGTAGTTTGTGTCGGGGGGCTAGGGTCAGTTTGTTATATCAGGAGTACTTCTCCTGTCCTATTCGGTGTCCTGTGTGAATCTAAGTGTGCGTTCTCTAATTCTCTCCTTCTTTCTCTCTCTCGGAGGACCTGAGCCCTAGGACCATGCCCCAGGACTACCTGACATGATGACTCCTTGCTGTCCCCAGTCCACCTGGCCATGCTGCTGCTCCAGTTTCAACTGTTCTGCCTTACTATTATTCGACCATGCTGGTCATTTATGAACATTTGAACATCTTGGCCATGTTCTGTTATAATCTCCACCCGGCACAGCCAGAAGAGGACTGGCCACCCCACATAGCCTGGTTCCTCTCTAGGTTTCTTCCTAGGTTTTGGCCATTCTAGGGAGTTCCTAGCCACCGTGCTTCTACACCTTCATTGCTTGCTGTTTGGGGTTTTAGGCTGGGTTTCTGTATAGCACTTTGAGATATCAGCTGATGTACGAAGGGCTATATAAATAAATTTGATTTGATTTGATTTAGTTCCAGTGAAGGGAAATCTTAACGCTACAGCATACAATTACATTCTAATCAATTATGTGCTTCCAACTTTGTGGAAACAGTTTGGGGAAGGCTCTTTCCTGTTACAACATGACAATGCCCCTGTGCACAAAGCGAGGTCCATACAAAAATGGTTTGTCGAGATCGGTGTGGAAGAACTTGACTTGTCTACACAGCCCTGACCTCAACCCCGTCAAACACCTTCGGGAAGAACTGGAACGCAGACTGCAAGCCAGGCCTAATCACCCAACATCAGTGCTTGACCTCACGAATGCTTGTTGCTAAATGGAAGTCCCCACAATGTTCCAACATCTAGTGGAAAACCTTCCCAGAAGAGTGGAGGCCTGTTATAGCAGCAAAGGACGGATCAACTCCATATTAATTGTCATGATTTTGGAATGAGATGTTCGGCGAGCAGGTGTCCACATACACTACATGACAAAGTATTCCCATCAATTAATAGGCTAAAAGGCATTATTTCGCAATGGGATTTTCTTCTCCTGGACAATTGGCTGGCACCAAATTTTATTTAAAAATTGGCTTTTCTATTTTAATCTGATAAAAGACAGCTATTACCAGCTAACGGAAACCCTGGTTGAGTTACTGTAACTACATGACTAGAAGGATTACTTTTGGACATTGTAATTCCTCTCTACGCCCTCTCGTTGAACTAATGAAACCAAGACGTAAATCACTCTTAGCGACTCTAAAAGTGTCTATGAAATGTAGTTGCACGCCAACTCAGGGGAAAAAAGTATAACTTAGTTAATCAGCGGCACAAATATCAAAGTAAATACATTTATGAACTTCTTATATCAATATAGGTATAATGTATGCAAGCACAAGATCACCAATTGAGTTACTCCGCTTTTGATCAAATAGAGAAAGGACTACACCAATCCAACTAAATGTAAAGTGGAAATAGTCTTCTACATGCTGGAATGTTGAATAAAATTACATTTGTACTTACTGTACCATCATCTTAATACCATCTCCACAGAGGAGCTCTGCAGACTGACCATCAGGTTCTTGGTCACCTCAATGACCAAGGCCCTTCTCTCCCGATTGCGCAGTTTGGCCGGGTGGCCAGCTCTAGCAACAGTATTGGTGATTCCAAACTTCTTCCATTGAAGAATGATAGGCCACTGTGTTCTTGGGGACCTATGATGCAGAAATTGTTTGGTATCCTTCTCCAGATCTGTGCTTCTACACAATCCTGTCTCAGAGCTCTACGGACAATTCCTCCGACCTCAAGGCCTGTTGTTGTTGTTGCTGTGACATGCACTGCCAACTGTGGGACCTTGTATAGACAGGTGTGTGTCTTGGTGGACTCAAATCCAGTTGGAGAAACAATGGAAACAGGATGCACCTGAACTCCATTGAGTCTCATAGCAAAAGGTCTGAATACTTAAGTAAAATGTGACAGTTTATTTTAATACATTTGCAAAACTTTCTACAAATTCTGTTTTCACTTTCTCATTACACAGAATACCCCATATATTGAGTTCTTTTTAAAATCCATTTTAGAATAAAGCTGTAGCAAAAAAGTGAAGGGGTATGAATACTTCCCAAATGCACTGTATATACAGGGGGTACCAGTACCGAGCCAATGTGTAATTGTAATTGATGTAATTGATACATGTAGGTAGGGGTAAAGTGACTATGCATAGTCAATACAAATAGTCAGGGTGGCCATTTGTTAATTGTTCAGCAGTCTTATGGCTTGGGGATAGAAACTGTTAAGGAGCCTTTGGACTTGGTACGCCAGTACCGCTTGCCATGCGGTAGCAGAGAGAACAGTCTAGGACTTGGGTGACTGGAGTCTGACAATTTTTTAGGCTTTCCTCCGACACCACCTAGAATAGAGGTCCTGGGTGGCAGGAAGCTTGGCCCCAGTGATGTACTGGGCCGCACGCACAATCCTCTTTTTGAGGATCTGGGGACCCATGCCAAATCTTTTCAGTCTCCTGAGGGGGAATAGGCATTGTCGTACCCTCTTCACGACTGCCTTGGTGTGTTTGTACCATGATAGTTTGTTGGTGACGTGGACACCAAGGAACTTGAAGCTCTCAACCCACTCCACTACAGCCCTGTCGATGAGAATGGGAGGGGGTAATTCGGCCCTCCTTTTCCTGTAGTCCATGATCAGCTCCTCTGTCTTGCTCACGTTGAGGGACAGATTGCGGTCCTGGCACCACACTGCCAGGTCTCGGACCTCCTCCCTATAGGCTGTCTCATCATTGTTAGTGATCAGATCTACCACCATTGTGTCGTCAGCAAACTTAATGTGTTGGAGTCGTGCTTGGCTATGCAATCATGAATGAACAGGGAGTACAGGAGGTGACTAAGCACACACCCCGAAGGGCCCCAGTGTTGAGGATCAGTGTGGCAGATGTGTTGCCTACCCTTTACACCTGGAGGGTGGCCTGTCAGGAAGTCCATGATCCAGTTGCAGAGGGAGGTGTTTAGTCCCAGGGCCCTTAGCGTAGAGATGAGCTTAGTGGGCACAATGGTGTTGAACGCTGAGCTGTAGTCAATTACCAGCATTCTGTTGGGGCGGGAATGCGAATTGGAGTGGGTCTAGAGTTTCCGGGTATTGGTGTTGATGTGAACCATGACCAGCGTTTCAAAGCACTTCATGAGTGCTACGGGACGGTAGTCATTTAGGAAGGTTATCTTTGTGTTCTTGGGCACAGGGACTATGGGTGTCTGCTTGAAACATGTATGTATTAGACTGTCAGGGAGATTTCTAAAATGTCAGTGAAGACACTTGCCAGTTGGTCCAAGCATGCTTTGAGTACTCGTCCTGGTAATTATTTGTCTGGCCCCACGGCCTTGTGAAGGTTGACCTGTTTAAAAAGGTCTTGCTCACGTCGGCTACAGAGAGCGTGATCACAGTCGTCTGGACCAGCTGGTGCTCTCATGCATGCTTCAGTGTTGCTCGAAACAAGCGTAAAAAAGGCATTTCGCCCATCTGGTAGGCTTGCCAATTTGTAAGTCGCTCTGGATAAGAGCGTCTGCTAAATGACTTAAATGTAAATGTTGCGTCTCTGGGCAGCACATGGCTGGGTCTCCCTTTGTAGTCCAATAGTTTGCAAGCCCTGCCACATCCGATGAGCATCAGAACCGGTGTAGTCTTGTGTTGACGCTTTGCCTGTTTGATGGTTTGTCAGAGGGCATATAGCAGGAGTTCTTATGAGCATCCGGATTAGAGTCCTATTCCTTGAAAGCGGCAGCACCAGCCTTTAGCTCGGTGCAGATGTTGCCTGTATAATCCATGGATTCTGGTTGGGATATGTACGTACGGTCCCTCTGGGGACGACATTGTCGATGTACTCATTGATGACGCCAGTGACTGAGGTGGTTTGATGTCATCGGATGGGGCCACAGTGTCTCCTGACCCCTCCGGTCTCAGCCTCCAGTATTTATGCTGCAGTAGTTTGTGTCGGGGTACTTCTCCAGTCCTATCCGGTGTCCTGTGTGAATTTAAGTATGCTCTGTCTAATTCTCGCGCTCTCTGAGGACCTGAGCCCTAGGACCATGCCTCAGGACTACCTGACATGATGACTCCTTGCGGTCCCCAGTCCACCTGGCCGTGCTGCTGCTCCAGTTTCAACTGTTCTTCCTGTGATTATTATTTGACCATGCTGGTCATTTATGAACATTTGAACATCTTGGCCATGTTCTGTTATAATCTCCACCCGGCACAGCCAGAAGAGGACTGGCCACCCCACATAGCCTGGTTCCTGGTTCCTCTCTAGGTTTTGGCCTTTCTAGGGAGTTTTTCCTAGCCACCGTGCTTCTACACCTGCATTGCTTGCTGTTTGGGGTTTTAGGCTGGGTTTCTGTACAGCACTTTGAGATATCAGCTGATGTACGAAGGGCTATATAAATACATTTGATTTGGTTTACTTCTCAATACAAATTGGATGAATCCCAGACCATATTCCAGTCTGTAATAGCAAAACAGTCCGGTAGTGTAGCATCCACGTCATCTGACACTTCCGTATTGAGTGAGTCTGACACTTTCTGCTTTAGTTTACCATATTACGGTTTTAATGGGGCGGCAGCGTAGCCTGGTGGTTAGAGCGTTGGACTAGTAACCGGAAGGTTGCGAGTTCAAACCCCCGAGCTGACAAGGTACAAATCTGTCGTTCTGCCCCTGAACAGGCAGTTAACAGACTGTTCCCAGGCCGTCATTGAAAATAAGAATATGTTAACTGACTTGCCTGGTTAAATAAAGGTAAAATTAAATAAAAAAATGAATGTCCCGTTAGTAGGATAGTCTTAAACGGAGCTCATCCAGTTCATTCTCCAGTGATTGCACTTTGGCAAATAGAACGAATGGTAGAGGCGGGTTACCCACTCAACAATGAATTCTCACCAGGCACCTGGCTCTGCTCCCTCTGTATCACTGTAAGTTCTTCGTGCGAATGACAGGGATTTGGGCCTGACCCGGGTCCAACAGTATATTCTTCGTGTAAGACTCATTGAAAAAAAAAAGTTGCCGGCAAAAAAATGCAATTGTGTTCGTTGTCCGTAGATTATACCTGCCCATACCATAATCCCACCGCCACCATGGGGTACTCTGTTCACAATGTTGACATCATCAAACCACTCGCCCACAAGACGCCATCCACTTGGTCTGCAGTTGTGAGGCCGGTTGGAAGTACTGCCAAATTGTCTTAACCTCTTCAGTCTACCCTCTACTTTTTCGAACATTCTGTTAAAAAAAAATCGCGCAACATTTCAGCGCCCTGCTACTCATGCCAGGAATATAGTATATGCATATGATTAGTATGTGTGGATAGAAAACACTCAGTCGTTTATAAAATGGGTTAAATCACGGCTGTGGCTTTAACATAACGTGCGTTTCATTGAAAAGTGCAGGAAAATCTGATCACTGAAAGTGGAAAAATATATCCATCTGCTGCTTCAACCCATTGTTATGGGTGAAAGACATTAAATATGGCTGAGGTTGCAGTACCTACAGCTTCCACACAATGTCAACAGTCTTGTAATTTGCCTAGGATTTGTTTCTTGGTCAAACGAACAAGAGACAGCCCATTTCTTCCGGTCTCCGACCGGATATTTTGGTTGAGAAATAGACGGACATTATTTCCAGACGGACAGCTAAAGAATATACTTCGCCTCGTGATCAATTTGATCGCTTATTAACGTTTAATAATACCTAAAGTTTTTTGAAATTACGTCATATAGGTATGCACGTCAGCTTTGACATCGGTTTTGCACATTGGTGTAAAACTAGACATCGGGCCGATGTTGGCATTTTTAGCAAATATCGATTGATTCTGATATGCTTTAGTGTACATAATTGCCATTTCCTGTTGCTGCAGAATTATTTTCCTGATGTAGCAAACTAGTTCAAATTAAGATTATACATATGTTTGATCTTCAAAATGTTGGTGATCATGTGTCCTTTTACATGGAAATGACCCTCTTAGAAAAAAAGGCTTCTGCAGCTGTCGCAATGAACTCTTTTGGATTCTCTGTAGAAATGAGACATATGGAATTGTGTTGTGTGACAAAACTGCATATTTTAGAGTGGCCTTTTATTGTCCCCTGCACAAGGTGCACCTGTGTAATGATCATGTTTAAAACCTCTTGATACCACCCATCCCGGATCTGGGAGCGTAATCATCGACTGACACTAATTAGCATAACGCAACGGACATAAATATTACTAGAAAATATTCCTATTCATGAAAATCACAAGTGAAATATATTGAAACACAGCTTAGCTTACCTTTTGTTAATCACCCTGTCATCTCAGATTTTCAAAATATGCTTTACAGCCAAAGCAAGACAAGCATTTGTGTAAGTTTATCGATAGCCTAGCATAGCATTATGTTCAGCTAGCAGCAGGAAACTTGATCACGAAAATCAGAAAAGCAATCCATTTAAATAGTTTACATTTGATGAGCTTCGGATGTTTTCACTCACGAGACTCCCAGTTAGATAGCAAATGTTCCTTTTTTCCAAAAATATAATTCTTGTAGGCGAAATAGCTCCGTTTGTTCTTCACGCTTGGCTGAGAAATTGACCGGAAATTGCGGTCACGACAACGCCGAAATTAGCTCCATAATGTCGACAGAAACATGGCAAACGTTGTTTATAATCAATCCTCAAGGTCTTTTTCAAATATCTATTCTTTAATATATCCACCGGGACAATTGGTTTTTCAGTAGGAGCGAAAGGAAAATGTATTTACCTCTATTTTACGCGAGAATCACTCAGAGCCATCAGGTGACCACTTACACAATGTAGCCACTTACGGGTATTCTTCAGCATAAAGGCGTAAAACTATGTCACAATGCTGTAGACACCTTGGGGAATACGTAGAAAAAGTCATCTGGTTGATAGCTCATTCACTGCTCAATAGGGACGCATCGGAACGCAGAGCTTTCAAAACATGAGTCACTTCCGGATTGGATTTTTCTCAGGCTTTCGCCTGCAATATCAGTTCTGTTATACTCAGACAATATTTTTACAGTTTTGGAAACTTTAGAGTGTTTTATATCCTAAGCTGTCAATTATATGCATATTCTAGCATCTTGTCCTGAAAATACTGCCCCCTAGTCACAACAGGTTTTAATCAGCTTCTTGATATGCCACACCTGTCAGGTGTAACCCAAAAGGATCTACCTGGAACCAAAAGGGGTTATTCAAAGGGTAATCCTATGGGGACAACCAAAGAACCCTTTTTGGTTATAGATAGAACCTTTTTCTATACTGAACAAAAATATAAACGCAACAATTCCAAAGATTTTACTGAATTGCATTTCAGATAAGTCAGTCAGTCAATTTAAATAAATTAACTAGGCCCTAATCTATGGATTTCACATGACTGGGAATACAGATCTTTTTTTTTTAAGTTAGGGGCGTGGATCAGAAAGCCAGCCAGTATCTGGTGTGACCACCATTTGCCTCATACAGCGTAACACATCGCATAGAGTTGATCAGACTGTTGATTGTGGCCTGTGGAATGTTGTCCCACTCAATGTCTGCGCAAAGTTGCTGAATATTGGCGAGAACTGGAACATGCTTTCGTACCCGTCGATCAAGAGGTTCCTAATCATGCTCAATGGGTGACATTTCCGGTGAGTATGCAGGACTTGGAAGAACTGGGCCATTTTCCATTTTCAGCTTTCAGGAATTGTGTACATCATCAGGATCTCCTTGCGACATGGGGCCGTGCTTTATCCTGAAACATGAGGGAACGGTGGCGGATGAATGGCACAATAATGGGCTTCAAGATCTCATCACAGCATCTGTGCATTCAAATTGCCATTGATAAAATGCAATTGTGTTCATTGACCATAGCTTATGCCTGCTTATGCCTGCCCATACCCCCACCATGGGCACTCCGTTCACAATGTTGACATCAGAAAACCGCTCGCCCACACTACGCCGTCTGCCTGGTGCAGTTGAAACCGGCCTTCATCCGTCAAGAGCACACTTCTCCAGCCTGCCAGTGGCCATAGAATAGAGGTCGACAGATTTAAAAATCGGTAATCTGCATTTTTGGACACCAATTATGGCCGTTTACATTGCACTCTACGAGGAGACTGCGTGGCAGGCCTGTAATGCAAGTGCAGCAAGGTGCCATGGTAAGGTGCTAGCTAGCATTAAACTTATCTTAACATAATCACTAGTTAACTACACATGGTTGAGGATATTACTATTTTTTCTAGCTTGTCCTGCGTTGCATATAATCGATGCGGTGTCTGTTAATTTATCATTGAATCACAGCCTACTTCGCCAAACGGGTGATTTAGCAAGCACATTTGCGGGGAAAAAAGCACTGGCTTTGCACCAATATGTACCTAACCATAAACATCAATGCCTTTCTTAAAATCAATACACAAGTATATATTTTTAAACCTGCATATTTAGTTAATATTGCCTGTTAACATTAATTTATTTTAACTAGGGTAATTGTGTCACTTCTCTTGCGGTCTGTGCAAGCAGAGTCAGGGAATATGCAGCAGTTTGGGCCTCCTGGCTCGTTGCAAACTGTGTGAAGACCATTTCTTCCTAACAAAGAACATAATTAATTTGCCAGAATTGTACATAATGACAAAACATTGAAGTTCCGTATTTCACTGAATGAATAAACGTTTTGTTTTCGAAATGACAGTTTTCGGATTTGACCATATTAATGACCTAAGGCTCGTATTTCTGTGTGTTATTATAATTAAGTCTATGATTTGATAGAGCAATCTGGCTGAGCGGTGGTAGGCAGCAGCAGGCTAGCATTCATTCAAACAGCACTTTCCTGCATTTGCCAGCAACTCCTCGCTGTGCTTCAAGCATTACACTGTTAATGACTTCAAGCCTATCAACTCCCAAGATTAGGCTGGCAATACCAAAGTACCTATTAGAACATCCAATAGTCAAAGGTATATGAAATACAAATGGTATAGAGAGAAATAGTCCTATAATAACTACCACCAGCTTTCATATGTTCTCATGTTCTGAGCAAGGAGCTTTTTTTTTTTTTTTTTTTTACTTTCTTCTCCAACACTGTTTTTGCATTATTTAAACCAAATTCAACATATTTCATTATTTATTTGAGACTAAATATATTTTATTTATATATTATATTAAGTTAACCTCTTGCTCCTACCTGACACGCAGGCGTCCCATCTGGAAATGCAAATGCGCTACGCTAAATGCTAATAGCACTCGTTAAAACTCAAACGTTCATTAAAATACACATGCAGGGTATTGAATTAAAGCTACACTCGTTGTGAATCCAGGCAACAAGTCAGATTTTTAAAATGCTTTTCGGCGAAAGCATGAGAAGCTATTATCTGATAGCATGTAACACCCCAAAAGACCCGCAGGGGACGTAAACAAAATAATTAGCAAAGTCGGCGCTACACAAAACGCACAAATAAAATATAAAACATTCATTACCTTTGACCATCTTCTTTGTTGGCACTACTAGATGTCCCATAAACATCACTATTGGGTCTTTTTTTCAATTAAATTGGTCCATATATAGCCTAGATATCGATCTATGAAGACTGTGTGATCAACGAAAAAAAATTGTGTTTTATAACGTAACGTCATTTTTTTTAATTAAGAAAGTTGACGATAAACTTTCACAAAACACTTCGAAATACTTTTGTAATGCAACTTTAGGTATTAGTAAACGTTAATAAGCGATCAAATTGATCACGAGGCGATGTATATTCTATAGCTGTACGTCTGGAAATAATGTCCGGGTAAATCGCAACCAAAATATCCTGTCGGAGACCGGAAGAACTGCGCTGCCTTGTGTCTGTTTGACCAAGTAACAAATCGTAGGCAAATGACAAGACTGTTGACATCGTGTGGAAGCTGTAGGTATTGCAACCTCGGCCCCATTTAATGTGGTTCACGTTTAACAATTGATTGAAGTGGCGCATGGATATATTTTCCCATTTTCAGTGATCAGATTTTCCTGCACTTTTCGATGAAACGCACGTTCTGTTATAGTCACAGCTGTGATTTACCAGTTTTATAAACGTCTGAGTGTTTTCTATCCACACATACTAATCATATGCATATACTATATTCCTGGCATGAGTAGCAGGGCACTGAAATGTTGCGATTTTTAACAGAATGTTCGAAAAAGTAGGGGGTAGGAGTAACAGGTTAAAATAAGTGTTCAGTATTGTTGTAATTGTCATTACTACAAATATATATAAAAATCTGCCGATTAATCACTTTCTGCTTTTTTTGGTCCTCCAATAATCGTTATCGGCGTTGAAAAATCATAAAATCGGTCGACCTCTACCATAGAAGGTGAGCATTTGCCCAATGAAGTCGGTTATGACGCCAAATTGCAGTCAGGTCAAGACCCTGGTGAAGACAAGAAGCACGCAGATGAGCTTCCCTGAGACGGTTTCTGACGTTTGTGCAGAAATTCTTCAGGTTGTCCAAACCCACAGTTTCATCAGCTGTCCGGGTGGCTGGTCTCAGATGATCCCGCAGGTGAAGAAGCCAGATGTAGAGGTCCTGAGCAGGCATGGTTACACCTGATCTGCGATTGAGAGGCAGGTTGGACGTACTGCTAAATTCTCTAAAATGACGGTGGGAGGCGGCTTATGGTAGAGAAATTAATACAAAATTATCTGACAACAGCTCCGGTGGACATTCCTGCATTCAGGATGTCAAGTGCACGCTCCCTAACTTGTCATCTGTGACATTGTGTGACAAAACCAAACATTTGTACTTTTTGTCCCCCACACAAGGTGCACCTGTGTAATGATCATGTCTTTTAATCATCTTCTTGATATTCCACACCTGTCAGGTGCATGGATTATCTTGGAAAAGGAGAAACGCTCACTAACAGGGATGTAAACAAACTTGTGAACAAAAATTTGAGAGAAATAAACTTTGAGCGTATTGGAACATTTCTGGGATCTTTTATTTCAGCTGATGAAACACGGGACCAACACTTCACATGTTGTATTGATATTTTTGTTCAGTGTAAGAATGTAGCTGTGTAAGTAAAGGCAGATACACTTGTAAAATGTGGCATGCCTTAGAGTACTAACCGTAGAGAATCAAGGCTGGTAGTTTGAGCAGATGTTGTGCCCTATATATTTTTATTTATTTAACTAGGCAAGTCAGTTAAGAACAAATTCTAATTTACAATGACGGCCTAGGAACAGTGGCTCAACTGCCTTGTTCAGGGGCAGAACGACAGATGTTTACCTTGTCAGCTCCGGATTCGATTTCTAGCAACCTTTCTGTTACTGGCCCAACGCTCTAACACCTAGACTAACAGCCACCCATGTAGTCCTTCATGTTATATAGCCTCAGAAAATGATCACGTTTGTATCATGTTCCAAAAATAAGAAGAAAAAAAAACAGCAAACGACTTATTACTAATGACAGCCAGTATCCTATCCATGCTGGCACTTACATGCACTTAGGCTATAGCAAATGCTACATGTTTAGGTATTGAATAGGTCTTTTGTTATTGAAACAAATATTAGGTGATGTCCAATACATAGCAAGATTTTAATTTGGTATAATATCGTGATGACCGTCTGGGCGCGATAATTAGTGTTCGCTGACTAACCGGTTTCATGCTCACGTTTAAATTAATGCAGCGACATGAACGTCACATATTAACAGTTAACGGTTCATTGTGTTTACATATTGCCACCGCGTACGACAGGCACCGCCAAGTACATGGGAGTATCGGTAGCCTACTACAAACCTGTTTGCACACCATTGTTTGCAACGTTCATTACATTAAATACCCAGTCTAAGGTTTGTCCCACGACCGTACTCGCAAGTATTTTTCTAAACAGCACATCGGTACACGGTGGTGAAAATAACATTCACTTACCTAGAAAAATGGTGCATAGGGAGAGACACGGACAGTAATGTAGAACCAACGTTAAATAGGGCACGTCTTAAAATTCATATTTAAGTCAAGAGAGAATCCGTATTGCTTATGAAATAAGCTGCATTCATTATTTTCCTCGGACGGAGCAAGCTTGAAAAAAGTCACTCTCCGAGATCTTTTCGCATTTGGAAGCCGTAGTCAGGAAATGTGATGTCATGGCATTATATTGCTCTCGCCTCCGAGTACCCGCGCTCTCATTGGGGCAGCCAATGTCCGCGTGGTCCTTATCTTATTTTGAAAACTAACCAAAACTAACCATCTTAGTCCATTAAAAAAAAAATGACAGTACATCCCGTTGCAATATTATGTTGTTATACTAAATTCATGACTACTATCCTATACTATATGTACACTCTATTACAGCCTACTAAAAAGAATACTAGCCTATACTATACTATTTTGTCCCCTTTGAGATGATATCCAAGTGGGGTAAATGCTAAGAAAGTCCTGTGCTCCAGTCATTGTGATTTATTTCTCACTATGTAATGATCTGTTTTACCAGGTAATTCCCTGTGTCTAACCTCCAGACATACACTACCGTTCAAAAGTTTTGGGTCACTCAGAAATGTCCTCATTAAAAAATATATTTTAAAAAGTCCATTAAAATGACAGCAAATTGATCAGAAATACAGTGTAGACATTGTTACTTTTGTAAATGACTATTGTAGCTGGAAACAGCAGATGTTTTATTTTTTAAATGGAATATCTACATATGCGTACAGAGGCCCATTATCAGCAACCATCACACCTGTGTTCCAATGGCATGTTGTGTTAGCTAATCCAAGTTTATCATTTTAAAAGGCTAATTGAACATTAGAAAACCAACTCCGGGATGCTGGCCTTCTAGGCAGAGTTGCAAAGAAAAAGCCATATCTCAGACTGGCCAATAAAAATAAAAGATTAAGATGGGCAAAAGAACAGACACTGGACAGAGGTACTCTGCCTAGAAGGCCAGCATCCTGGAGTCACCTCTTCACTGTTGACGTTGAGACTGGTGTTTTGCAGGTACTACTAGCTATGCTAACATAATTCCAAAAGGGTTTGTAATGATCAATTAGCTGTTTTAAAATGATAAACTTGGATTAGCTAACACAATGTGCCATTGGAACACAGGAGTGATAATGGGCCTCTGCACGCCTACGTAGATATTCCATAAAAAATCAGCCGTTTCCAGCAAAAATTGTCATTTACAACATTAACAATATCTACACTGTATTTTTTATCAATTTTATGTGATTTTAATAGACAGAAAATGTGCTTTTCTTTCAAAAACAAGGACATTTCTGAGTGACCCCAAATTTTTGAACATTGGTGTACTTTTGACAAATAGAAGTCTGTGGTTTGATCATTTGACCCTGTGCACATATAGAACTAAATTGGCACTGGAGAGGAAGGCAGATGTTTTATGTGTCCCCACCCGATTGTGTTTTTTTGTTTTTGTTTATTTGCGTTGTTTGTAACTTTTTTTAAAACTTATTTTGTACATAATGTTGCCGCTTCCGACTCTTATAACCGGAAATAATTTCTAGACCTCAGGACTGCGATTACTCACCACGGACTGGCAGAATCCTTTTTTTCCTTTCACGAGTCTGATGAGCATGACGCGAAGGATATACTGCTTTCTCGGGAACAGGCCCAGATCCCCATGATTTGCGCGAAGGGGAGGCAGCGATAAAGGGGCCGAAGGGCGGGCTGCCTTCTAAGAATTCATAGGCAATCGAATAAACCCCCACTTCCTTCCATTCTGCTACCAAACCTGCAATCTTTGGAGAATAATATCGATGACCTACGCGGAAGACTAAACTACCAACGGGACATTAAAAACTGTAATATCTTATGAATCACAGAGTTGTGGCTGAACGATGACACTATCAACATACAGCTGGCTGGTTAAACGCTGTACCGGCAGGATAGAACAGCGGCGTCTATTAAGACAAGGGGCAGCGGACTATGTATTTTTGTAAATAACAGCGGGTGCACGATATCTAAGGAAGTCTCAAGCTCTTGCTCGCCTGAGGTAGAGTGTCTCATGACACGCTGTAGACCACACTACCTACCTAGAGAGTTTTCATCTGTATTTTTCATAGCTGTTTACATACCTACATACCACCACAGTCAGAGCCTGGCACTAAGACAGCACTGAATGAGCTGTATTCCACCATAATCAAACAAGAAAATGCCCACCCAGAGGTGGCGCTCCTAGTAGCCGGGGACTTTAATGCAGGGAAACTTAAATCCATTTTACCACATTTCTATCAGCATGTTAAATGTGCAAACAGAGAAAAATTCTGGACCACCTTTCTCCACACACAGAGACGCATACAAAGCTCTCCCTCGCCCTCTATTTGGCAAATCTGACCATAATTCTATCCTACTGATTCCTGCTTACAAGCAAAAATCAAAGCAGGCGCACCAGGGACTAGATCAATAAAAAAGTGGTCAGATGAAGCAGATGCTAAGCTACAGAACTGTTTTGCTAGCACAGACTGGAATATATTCCGGAATTCCTCTGATGGCATTAAGGAGTACACCACATCAGTAATTGACTTCATCAATAAGTGCATCGATGACGTCGTCCCCACAGTGACAGTATGTACAAACCCCAACCAGAAGCCATAGATTACAGGCAGCATCCACACTGAGCTAAAGGCTAGAGCTACCGCTTTCAAGGAGCAGGACTCTAACCCGGAAGCTTATAAGAAATGTCGCTATGCCCTCCAACAAACCATCGAACTGGAAAAGCGTCAATACAGGACAAACATCGAATCGTACTACACTGGCTCTGACATCCGTTGGATGTGGCAGGGCTTGCAAACCATTAAAGACTACAAAGGGAAGCACAGCCGCGAGCTGCCCAGTGCCTACCAGATGAGCTAAACTACTTCTATGCTCGCTTCGAGGCAAATAAAACTGAAACATGCATGGGAGCACCAGCTGTTCCAGGAGACTGTGTGATCATGATCTCCGCATCCGACGTGAGTAAGACCTTTAAACAGGTCAACATTCACAAGGCCGCAGGGCCAGACGGATTACCAGGACAGGTGAAGAGGGCACAACAAAACCTATTCCCCCTCAGGAGACTGAAAAGATTTGGCATGGGTCCTCAGATCCTCAAAAGGTTCTAAAGCTGCACCATCAAGAGCATCCTGACTGGTCAAATCACTGCCTGGTATGGCAAGTGCTTGGCCTTTGACTGCAAGGCACTACAGAAGGTAGTGTGAACGGCCCAGTACATTACTGGGGCCAAGCTTCCTGACATCCAGGACCGCTATGCCAGGCGGTGTCAGAGAGAGGCCCTAAAAATGGTCAAAGACTCCAGCCACCCTCGTCATAGACTGTTCTCTCTGCTCCCGCACGGCAGGTGGTATCGAAGCACCAAGTCTAGGTCCAAGAGGCTTCGAAACAGCTTCTACCCCCAAGCCATAAGACTCCTGAACATCTAATCAAATGGCTACCCAGACTATTTGCATTGCCCCCCCTTCTTTTACACCACTGCTACTCTCAGTTGTTATCATCTATGCATAGTCACTTTAATAACTCTACCTACATGTACATACTACCTCAACTAACCGGTGTCCCTGCACATTGACTCTGTACCGGTACCCCCTTTTTTATATTGTCTCGCTATTGTTATTTTACTGCTGCTCTAAATTACTTGTTACTTGTATTTCTTATTCTTATCCGTATTTCTTTTAACTGCATTGTTGGTTAGGGGCTCGTAAGTAAGCATTTCACTGTAAGATCTACCTACACCTGTTGTATTCGGCGCATGTGACAAATAAAATTTGATTTGATGTAGATGCACAATTGTATATCATGTACCTTATGAACCTACTCAAGCCTCAAGGGAGTTTGCTACATCCCTTGACTGCTTTGAGAGAGTTAGAAATGGAGGAGATATAAGAGGTAGGATAAGGTTTTTATTATGGCTAGTCCAGTGGAGGCTGCTGAGGGGAGGACAGCTCATAATAATGTCTGGAATGGAGACAATGGAACGGCATCAAACACATCAAAGACGTGGTTTCCATGTGGTTGATATCACTCCATTGACTCCATTCCAGCCATTATTATGAGCCGTCCTCCCCTCAGCAGCCTCCACTGGGCTAGTTAGTCCCTAATGGCATCTTCCCCATACAATAACAGGACACACTTATTCCCATCCTGCATCCTTTCATCTCCAGAATAACCACTAATAAACATTACCCAGCATATGTGTCTAATCAACCTCAAGGGAATAAAAACAAGGGAAGTACATCAACTTCCCAGATACCGCTTACTTTCACAACAACTGTTAACAACAGGTCCAGCATGCATGGAATATGTCCTGAGTCTAAATGGTACAGTCCTGAGCTGTTTTTGTTAAGGCGACCTCATGTGACGTAAAAGAGAACAGGCTCCGACACACCAACATCACAGCAGACCTCAGTTCAAATATTATTTGAAATCTTTTAAAAGCTTTGAGCCTGCCTGGAGTGCCAGGTGAGCAGGGTTTTTACCTTTAATACTTTTCTATTGTTCCATTGCAACAGGCAAGATCAAATGAAGCACAGCTAAAATATTTGTTATTATTTCAAATATTATCAGTACCAAGGTTTGCAACACAGTAAGGCTGTGATGGACACAGTAGCAGTCTTTCACAGTATCCAATGTGAGTAGTGGTTGATGTTTATAATGGTGATTTCCATAAGTAGGACAGATGTCCCAAGGTTCCGTAAACAGGAAACAGATACACTGTATTCTGGCTTCCTCTCAGAGCGACAGGGTCAACACTTACCCCTGTCTGAGGCCTAAAAATACCTGACTTCAGGAAATTAGGACATTGTGCTACTACAGTGCATTACACTGTCCTGACATCATTGTACATGTTAATTTACAAATATGCTAGGTAGGCATCTGAAGTTAAATACCAAAGTTAAATGACAGTGGCCAGTTAAACAAAACCAAAGAAGGGTTTTGTTTACAGAAGATAGCCGTATTTGGTAAAAGACCAAGTCCATATTATGGCAAGAACAGCTGAAATAAGCAAAGAGAAACGACAGTACATCATCACTTTAAGGCATGAAGGTCAGTCAATATGGAACATTTCAAGTTTCTTCAAGTGCAGTTGTAAAAACCATCAAGCGCGATAATGACACTGGCTCTCATGAGGACCGCCACAGGAAAGGAAGACCCAGAGTTAGTTCTGCTGCAGAGGATAAGTTCATTAGAGTTACCAGCCTCAGAAATTGCAGCCCAAATAAATGCTTCACAGAGTTCAAGTAACAGACATCTCAACATCAACTGTTCAGAGGGGACTGTCTGAATCAGGCCTTCATGGTCAAATTGCTGCAAGAAAACACTAGTAAAGGACACCAATAAGAAGAAGAGACTTGCTTGGGCCAAGAAACACGAGCAATGGACATTAGATCGGTGGAAATTTGTCCTTAGGTATGGAGTCCAAATGTGAGATTTTTGGGGTTTGGTGTCTTTGTGAGACACGGTGTGGGTGAACGGATGATCTCTGCATCTGTATTTCCCACTGTAAAGCATGGAGGAGGAGATGTTATCGTGTGGGGGTGCTTGCTCCTGACACTGTCTGTGATTTATTTTGAATTCAAGGCACACATAACCAGCATGGCTACCACAGCATTCTGCAGCGATATGCCATCCAATCTGGTTTGGGCTTAGTGGGACTATCATTTGTTTTTCAACAGGACAATGACCCAACACACGTCCAGGCTGTGTAAGGGCTATTTTACCAAGAATGAGAGTGATGGAGTGCTGCATCAATTGACCTGGCCTCCACAGTCCCCCGACCTCAACCAAATGGACATGGTTTGGGATGAGTCGGACCGCAAAGTGAAGGAAGAGCAGCTAACAAGTGCTCAGCATATGTGGGAATTCCTTCAAGACTGCTGGAAAAGCATTCCAGGTGAAGCTGGTTGAGAAAATGCTAAGTGTGTGCAAAGCTGTTATCAAGACAAAGGGTGAAATATATTTAGATTTGTTTAACACTTTTTTAGTTACTACATGATTCCATGTGTTATTTAACAGTTTTGATGCCTTCACTATTATTCTACAATGTAGAAAATAGTAAAAAAGAAATAAAAAAATAAAAAAGAAAGTAGGTGTTCTAAAACATTTGACCAGTAGTGTACCCATTGATTCTTAAAGAATATCATTTCAAGATGCCTCATAAGCTTAGTTCTACTGTTGCAGGCCATCAGAACCCAAAATATAAACATTTTTACATTTACATAAACTTGTTAATTTGTTTGAAAACAATGTAAGTGTAAACCTACCCTGTAGAGAATCAAAACATGGTTAAAACTATAATTTAATATCATGGGGATGGTCTGCCCTTTTATCCATAGCTCTGCCCATGATTTGAGAGTGGTTACATTTCTCCAGTCCCAGCCGGCAGCTGTTTACCAGAACAGTGGTGGGGTGTCCACTTTGTAATTTGTTAAACCCATATTGCCCCTTTAATGCCTTTATGAGTTTATTACAACTGTCTTACCACATCATAAGAAACAAATTAAGGACTTAAATTTTTAGTTTCAACTGATGTCAAAAGACAAAAAGAAGCAATTATATTATATATTTTTTCTCCTCAGCTCTATTCTGCTCATATCTAGCCTATTCTATTCTTTGCTCAGCTCTATTCTGCTCATATCTAGCCTATTCTATTCTTTGCTCAGCTCTATTCTGCTCATATCTAGCCTATTCTATTCTTTGCTCAGCTCTATTCTGCTCATATCTAGCCTATTCTATTCTTTGCTCAGCTCTATTCTGCTCATATCTAGCCTATTCTATTCTTTGCTCAGCTCTATTCTGCTCATATCTAGCCTATTCTATTCTTTGCTCAGCTCTATTCTGCGTAGCTCTTCTATTTTATTATGCTCAGACGTAGTCCTATTCTGTTCTAGCGTTTTCGTTCACTATTAAGTGATGGCATTTTGAGAACTGTTTCAAAGGACAAACGTTTATGATGCGAATAAGAGTTTATAGATAGTTTATTATATTCTGCTCAGATCTATTCTATTGTAGAGCATTTTATCATTTTTGCCCACCAAAACCTTCACTGCCTCGACCATAGGAGTTTTGTGCTGGGGGTTTCATTTCAGAACACTACTCTGGAGGACGAGACTACTTTGCATCTCTTCCCCGAAAGTTTCTGTGGAGGAAGGATAGACTTTTACCAGTAGACAATTGGGTAAAAAACTGTCAATCTGTTACCGCCCCAAAACACCGGAATTACGAGATGGGACAACGCAGACTGTATCTCAACTAAAAAGACAAAGGATAAACAGCAACATTTGCCAGGTATAGTCGCAACGGAATTTAAAACAAACAAACAAACAAGTTATTTTGTGTGGAACGACGCTCTGATGTGACCACTTTGGGGCGCTGTCGACAGATTCCTTACGGACGGGGTCGTGTTGACTTGCGGTATATGACCTAGGGACAGGAACGGGGTTTACCACTAATGAGTGGACTGAAGAAGTGGGGGAGGGATTGATAACTTATTAAATGGTTATTAAATATGTATAGCATATAGGCTTTATGTCAATCAACCATCTGTAGGCCTATTCCTAGTAGGGAATAGTAAGTAACATGTTACATTGTTGCGGGGTAGCCAACCTGGACTCCGCGGCCGACGTGGGGCCTATAGTCAACGTAAATTAGTCTTTGAGGCGAGGGCAGGCGGAGGTACCTATAAGCCTAATGGTCAACTCAGTGTTGCAGAAAAAGATGAGAAGAGAAAGTCTGTTTTGAAAGTTATTGTCTGCTACATTTGCCACGTAATTATTGATGCTATTGAATTATTGTATTTTCACTCATTGTTCAGTTATAGGCTAACAAATAAGAGATGGTTTTATAAATCAGGTTTTAGTAAGTAGCCCAGACTTTTAATGCTTCCTAAATACTAGTGGCTATTCCCTAGATGAAAACTGATTACAGCAGCATGCAAACTAGAGTGTAGATATATTTTGATTTAATATGTGTTTCACGGGTGATTGTGTGACAGGTTGCCATTATGATAAAAGTCCAGATTCTGGGATACATCTGTTGTTTTTTTTTGTATTATTTGTCTTATCGATTTCAATTTTTCATCTGGCAGACGTGTTCCATTGTCCTTGAGAGCGGTACCCCCTCCCTCCCCCGCCGCACACTGCTCCTCTCTCCAGCTGTCACTTGAACCTCCTTTTCCTTCTGTCCCCCCACTCTCAACACCCCCACCCTCAATTTCCCCAACAACCCCCTCACAGATACACAGCCCCGATGGCAGGGCGCCCATCCCGACCCAGTGGCCAGCCCCAGTCCAGTAAGATGAGCCAGTTTAAATTGGTTCTACTGGGGGAGACATCAGTGGGGAAGTCGAGCCTGCTGCTGCAGTTTGTCAAAGGCCAGTACCAGGACTTCGGGGAGAGCACCATTGGGGGTAGAGTACCAACCATATACCAGAATACTCTCCTCTGTAGACCAATATGACTTCTTCAGGACATTTTTTTCAGACTTTTACATCTGGTCATCTGACCTCCTCCTTTCTGTTTGTCCATATGATAACATTTTCCACAGTGACTTTTTCACATTTTGCACACTTTTCCTCTATCGTTCTTTTCTTTCCTTTTCCTCAATCTACTTATCCGTTAACTCCTCTCACTACTATTTTGTAGGCTAAAGCATCTCCCATGTTCTCTTCTCTCAGCGGCCTTTCTGACTCAGATGGTGAGTGTGGACAGTGCCATGGTGAAGTTTGAGATCTGGGACACGGCTGGTCAGGAACGCTACCACAGCCTGGCACCTATGTACTACAGAGGAGCTCAGGCAGCCATAGTGGTCTATGACATTACCAACACAGTATGTACATCTTAGATGATAACATATCTCTCTCCTTTATCAAATGCTCCATCTCCCCCTTTATCTCGCTCTCGCTCTCATCCCCTCTCACAATCCTCCTGTCCAGCCCATCTCCTTCCTGCACAATGACTCCAATCTCTTCCTCTCACTTTTTCCACTCATATGTAGTGAAGTCTTTAATTAGCGTCAGTTAATTATTCTCGCCAGAAATTTCGCAATATCCTACATTTACACTATACCACATGGGCACAGGTTTGAGCCAGATGTTTGAGAAGGACATGCATTTCAGGCTAGTATATCTTCCCTGTTCCTTCTAGCCATATCTGATCTTTATTTTCTGCTCTGGATAGGAGACCTTTGTACGAGCCAAAGCCTGGGTGAGCGAGCTCCAGAAACAGGCCAGTACAAACATGGTGATAGCCTTAGCGGGCAACAAAGCCGATTGGTCTGCTAACAGAGCGGTGGAGTATACGGTAGGCTCCTGTGTGTATACCTCACACCCAAGATAGTGAGATAATGGCCAAATGCTTGTGCAGTGATGTGTGTGTGTAGCAGGTCTGTATGTCTGTTGTGTTTTTTCAGGATGGTCAGGGTTATGCTGCTGACAACAGTCTTCTCTTCATGGAGACCTCTGCCAAGACAGCCATGAATGTCAACAACCTCTTCCTGGCCATAGGTGAGTCACATCTGACACGCCATCATCCAAATTCATAGTGTTGAAATGGGCTGTTGGAGATGTCACTGACTTTCTTTCTCGAGGGCTTCCATATTTAATGTTATGTACTCGTTATCAGTCAAAACTAATCATAACACAATTCCTAACAGAGCATTTGTTTTTGCTATGGATAGTTTACTTTACCTTGACACATCTAAGGGATAATGTCCCTCTGTATCCACAAGAGGGTGATAAAACCTCGCTGTACACCCAAATATGAGCAGCGGTCTCCTTGTGTATACCATTGCCATTTCAACTATAAGCAACAGATACTATAATTGTTCTAAGTGGTATACAGTACCATGATTTGTTGTCTCTCTTTTTTTCTAGCCAAGAAACTGCCCAAGAGTGAGCCATTGGGTGGAGTAGCTGGCAGTGCTGGGGTTCGAGGAGGACCTCCAGTGGACCTCAGACAGCCTACCCAGACCAGCCCTGCCCAGTGCTGTGGAAACTGAGGAAGGATGGGGGAGAAGAGAAGCAAGCTCACATCTGAGGGAGGAGGGAAGTTTAAAGAGATTTTCCAGAGAAAAGACAGGAGTGTAAAAGAGAGAAGTGTAGCATGCAAATGAGTTAAAGGAATGATAAGGGACAAATACACTGAGTGTACAAAACATTAGGAACTCCTTCCTAATATTGAGTTGCACCCAAGCTATGTCATGGAAAGAGCAGGTGTTCTTAATATTTTGTATACTCAGTGTATGTAGATCAATGGGAGAAAAACACACACTACAATAAGATTAACTTCTCTTAAAGTTATCACTTCCCTACATGTTTTTGTCAACTCGGCACTACTGGACAGCCAGATAAAATACACTTACTGTATGGTCTGTACCTTTCCACATTTTCGTGGGTTTATTTGATATTATGAAAATAAATTAAATGATGTTGATATACAGACTGCGTTGTCCCACCTCGGTGTTTACACTCAGCAGTTATCCCAGTAGGCTAGAAACTAAGGCCAATTGAACACGTGGTGTGGGGTTATGAAGTTCTTGGCAAATGCTGCCAATCTGAGGACACAAACAGGAAGTGACATCACATTGGTCTTTCAGGCAGTGCGGTCACACTAGGCCAAAGCGATTAAAAGAGGCGGAGGCCAAATGTCTGTTTGCACAAAGCACAGATCATTTCTGAGAACACATGGTCAAATGAACATGGTCAAAGCTCCCAGCAGTCCCTCTTATGACTGCATATCAAATTGCTTTTATCCATGTTCATTTGCCTCTCAATCTTAGTTGGACATTTATATTATCAGCTCTGCTGTACAGTTTCTGAGCCTCTCACCAGTACTATGTTGTCCCTAAAAGAGGAAGTGACATCAAATGTAAAAAAAAAACTTTTTTTTACCAGATCTCCTTTACTAATAAATGTGCAATACTAAGGTGTACTCAGCTGGCCTGTACTATAGGAACGTTTTCTATGTTGAAGTTTGAAATAGAATGTATAGAACCATGTACAGTACAGGTAACCCTAATGTTACAGACTGTTCACCAGTGATGGTTGAACAAAACTATTGGCCAATTGCATAGAGATGGTGATAAAAACAGTGGAACTAAGACAATGAGAAGATCATTTCTTGTGGTTTGACAAAATCAATGTCCTTTATCCGATTTGCCTCTTTTGTTTCTGTCCTGTTTTAATTATGACGCATTGCCCACTGCAAATATTACTGTGTTATAGTTTCGTAGAATTCCCTGGCTGTGTATTGTTTTATAAACACAAAGTATATATTTGTCTAATGGTGTTCCAATATACCATCATAAAAGGCACTATATGCCCACTGGATCTCATTTCAAGTCTTGTATTATCAAGCTTTTTATAACAATGTGCATTGCCCATGTATGCATATCCTATATCGCAGTCTCAATGTCTTGTTTTAAAGTGTTTACAAATAAGTGCCTTTCTTTTTTATCTGTAATTGTTTGTTGGTCTATTCATGTGCAGTTTGATAATACATCATTGATGTGATAAGATAACATGTTGTAAGATTAAATATTTTATACACCTGCACATTTCTCTATTTCTCCTTTAAAATAATCAAATTCATTCTAAAAATACATACAATTTCTTATTAGATAACTATTTGGTGAAAACATGATGATAAAGCATAAGCATTACCTCTCAGGAAGGAATATAGCTGTTTTTTTGTGAAACATTTATTTGTGCCATTTTAGAGCATGTCATATGATTTTTATGAATTTTTATTGAACCTTTATTTAACTAGGCAAGTCAGTTAAGAACAAATTCTTATTTTCAATGACAGCCTAGGAACAGTGAGTTAGTTAACTGCCTTGTTCAAAGGCAGAACGACAGATTTTTACCTTGTCAGCTTCGGGATTCGATCTCGGCAACCTAGTAGTTAGCAGTAAATCCAGTAAATCCTGTTTGCAAGTGCAAACCACAAAACTAGTTGTGCAAACCTACTGCAGCATGCTTCTGCTAATGTATCACACAATTTGTGCCAAGTATAGAAATAAGTTTGTATTAAAGATACAGCTAGCACTGCGATGCAGTGCCTTAGACCACTGCGCCACCCGGGAGGCCTTCAACTGTATCTTTTCTGAGCCTCTCACCCAGACTCTGGGTTCGAGCCCAGGCTCTGTCGCAGCCAGCCGCAACCGGGAGCTCCATGGGGCGACGCACAATTGGCCTAGCGTCATCCGGGTTAGAGAGGGTTTGGCCGGTAGGGATATTCTTGTCTCATAGCGATGAGACAAGACAGTAACTACTAAAAATTGGATACTACGAAATTGGGGAGAAAAAAGGGGGGTAAAAATGTATTTAAAAAAAGAAAAAAAGAAACAGTTGAAGTCGGAAGTTTACATACACTTAGGTTGGAGTCATTAAAACTTGTTTTTCAACCACTACACAAATTTCTATAGTTTTGGCAAGTCGGTTAGAACATCTACTTTGTGCATGACACAAGTCATTTTTCCAGCAATTGTTTACAGACAGATTATTTCACTTATATTTCACTGTATCACAATTCCAGTGGGTCAGAAGTTTACATACTCTAAGTTGACTGTGCCTTTAAACAGCTTAAAAATGCCAGAAAATTATGTCATGGCTTTAGAAGCTTCTGATAGACTGATTGACATCATTCGAGTCAATTGGAGGTGTACCTGTGGATGTATTTCAAGGCCTACCTTCAAACTCAGTGCCTCTTTGCTTGACATCATGGGAAAATCAAAAGAAATCAGCCAAAACCTCAGAAAAAACATTATAGACCTCCACAAGTCTGGTTCATTCTTGGGAGGAATTTCCAAATGCCTGAAGGTACCACATTCATCTGTACAAACAATAGTACACAAGTATAAACACCATGGGACTACGCAGCCGTCACACCGCTCGGGAAGTAGACGCGTTCTGTCTCCTTGAGATGAACGTACTTTGGTGCGAAATGTGCAAATCAATCCCAGAACAACAGCAAAGGACCTTGTGAAGATGCTGGAGGAAACCGGTACAAAAGTATCTATATCCACAGTAAAACGAGTCCTATATCGACATAACCTGAAAGGCCGCTCAGCAAGGAAGAAGCCACTACTCCAAAACTGCCATAAAAAAGCCAGACTACGGTTTGCAACTGCACAGGGGGACAAAGATCGCACTTTTTGGAGAGATGTCCTCTGGTCTGATGAAACAAAAATAAAACTGTTTGGCCATAATGACCATCGTTATGTTTGGAGGAAAAAGGCGGAGGCTTGCAGAACACAATTCTAACTGTGAAGCACGGGGGTGGCAGAATCATGTTGTGAGGGTGCTTTGCTGCAGGCGGGACTGGTGCACTTCACAAAATAGATGGCATCATGAGCCAGGAAAATTATGTGGATATATTGAAGCAACATCTCGAGACAACAGTCAGGACGTGAAAGCTTGGTCGCAAATGGGTCTTCCAAATGGACAGTGACCCCAAGCATACTTCCAAAGTTGTGGCAAAATGGCTTAAAGACAACAAAGTCAAGGTATTGGAGTGGCTATCACAAAGTCCTGACCTCAATCCTATAGAAATTTTGTGGGCAGAACTGAAAAAGTGTGTGGGAGCAAGGAGGCCTACAAACCTGACTCAGTTACACCAGCTCTGTCAAGAGGAATGGGGCAAAATTCACCCAACTTATTGTAGGAAGGTTGTGGAAGGCTACCCGAAACATTTGACCCAAGTTAAACAATTTATAGGCAATGCTACCAAATACTAATTGAGTGTATGTAAACTTCTGACCCACTGGGAATATGATGAAATAATTAAAAGCTGAAATAAATCATTCTCTACTATTATTCTGGCATTTCACATTCAAGAAATAAAGTGGTGGTCCTAACTGACCTAAGACACAGAATTTTTACGAGGATTAAATCTCAGGAATTGTGAAAAACGGAGTTTAAACGTATTTGGCTAAGGTCTATGTAAACTTCCGACTTCAACTCTAAATCAGTAGTTTTTCAGAAAATACTTAAATTGTTCCTCAAGATAAATTGTGACATCAAGTTGCATTAGAGATATAAGACACAACCGTTCATCAACATAACAGGTACTGTATTGGTTGTTTAGAAACCTTAAGTACATATTGAACAATAATATAAACACAGCATGTAAAGTGTTGGTTCCATGTTTCATGAGATTATTTTTTTTTAATCACAGAAATGTTCCATACGGACAAACATCTTATTTCTCACAAATGTCTTTATATCCCAGTTAGTGAGCATTTCTCCTTTGCCAATATAATTCATCCACTTGACAAGAGTGGCATATCAATACGCTGATTTGTGCTGGGGACAATAAAAGGCCACTCTAAAATGTGCAGTTTTATCACACAACACAATGCCATATATGTCTCGTTTTGAGGGAGGGTGCAATTGGCATGCAGACTGCATCAGTGTCGACCAGAGCTGTTGCCAGAGAATATCATTTACATTTCTCTACCATAAGCTGCCTCTAATGTTGTTTTAGAGAATTTGGCAGTACATCAAACAGGCCTCACAACCGCATACCACATGTAACCACGATAGGACCAGGACCTCCACATCAGATACGGAGTATTTCTGTCTGTAATAAAGCCCTTTTATGGGGAAAAACTCATTCTGATTGGCTGGGCCTGGCTGCCAAGTAGGTTGGCCTAGGCCCACCCATGGCTGCACCCTTGCACAGTCATGTGAAATCCATAAATTAGGGCTTAATGAATGTATTTCAATTGACTGATTTTCTTATATAAACTGTAACTCAGGAAAATCTTTGAAATTGTTGCATGTTGCAATTATATTTTTGTTCAGTATATCTCCAGCAGAAACAGAAATTCAGGCAACAGAAACAGAATAGAAGTAGTAAACATGTAAATCACAAGTATCAAAGTTAGAAAGTAACATAATTAAATCTTATTCCTAACTTCACATCCCTTCCATTAAGAGCTACATTCTGACTTGAGATACACACAAAGCCCCAACAATACACAAAACCTAGTGTTGAAGGCAGTGTAAGATTTGCACCCAAGTTCACATTCATATTACACACGCAGTAAAAAAAGACTCCTAGGTAGCCATGGAAACTTAGCCATAAGAAAATGTATAGGTAGCAACTCCAAGTCAAAAGATTATCATCAGGTCTTGTGTTAATGGTTAGGGTTAGAAAAATTATAAAAACAAAGGATATATTGTCCAGCAATGTCAGATACAAAAAGATAACAAGTTTCTCCCAATTCAGTAGTTTCACTGCAACCACGCAAGCATGACCTTAAAAGCACTGAGTAGCATACAGTACTGTTACTGTATGTGTCAGTAGAAAATATTATCAGGAATCATTAAAGTTTTACAATTAAATGGATTGTTCCCTTTGTCAATCATGCTAGTATCATATTAACTTCAAATGATGGATGTCTGATAATAACTAAAGCTAGATTAGATTCAGTAAATTCATATTAAATCTTTCAAGTTCATCTTTCATGTTTATAAAATGCCTTAAGGTGAGGCAGGAAAGGCACCAAGTACTTCTTAGATAAAATAACTGTTGAAGTGAGACAATGATGGTTTAACACCCATAAATTCCCTAAAAACATTCCCTGTAGTATAGTAGCTAGCTCCTTGGCTGCCTGCTATTGTTATTACAATATTGCCAGCATCTGATCTTATAAGAGCACAAAAACAGCTATAATCATCTTACAAATCTAAAGTATGTAGAGCTGAGCAATTAGTGCTTTTTAAGGTCGGTTTGGTTTTGGTTCAATTATTTAAAAAATAATCACGGTTTTTGATTTTGGTTTAGATAATTTCTTTTTTTGACATTAAATGCACTGTGTGTGTTGAATTCTGTAACACAGAAAAATACTATGAATAAAGTCCCATGATGGTAGTGACTGCCCATTACTGCTTATCCATAATTTATTCACATGACTTTCATAAAATATTTCAGTTGTGTATTTTACAAGATTATTATTATTTAATTCCATGTCATCATCTCATCTCTATAGAGCTGCTGTATATGCAGTCTGACAAAATCACTATTTTAGTAGTTCTTCAAAGTAAATAAGGCATATTTTTATGACTGCTGAATACAAACTATCAATCGCTTAGATCATGTATTTTCAGTTAGAGATACCTCGCGAAACAACTGCTCTATCACTCTCAATCACATGTTCTGCGCAAAACTAAGTAGTATATTGGCCTGTTGGAAACTACAACTCCCTACTACATCGCACAGTTCAGCTTGATCGGATTTATCTCTAGAGAAACTGCGCATTGAGCTCATAGGGAAAAAAACAGAATTAAATGGAATTCAAATAATTGAACCTTAAACATTTTTGTTAATCGCTCAGCACTATCAGTATGTGATCTATAAATCACAAAAATGACTGTTTAGAATGCTAGAGGTCTGTGGTGTGTCCTGAAACATATCTGATAGTCCAGTGTACGCAAACAGTCTTAAGTGATCATCAGTCACTAATAAACAGAGGGAGGTAATTTGCATTTTGTGCCAAACGGCAGGAAAACTAAACACTTAAGTGCGACCTTGCAAGTCATGCCGATGGAGAAAGATTGACTAGAGACATCTGTAGACATTACTGGAATTCCACCGTGCCGGATTGCGCTAAAACAACTCTCAATGTTGACTTTACTCTTTTATAAACACTTGATTGATGTATATATCATAGAAGAGTGTAATTGTCTTTAGGCCAGCTGTTTTTAGTCAAGACCTTCGTGTTTTTAATTTAAAATGTTTTTGTTGTACTGTATGTGTGTTTACAGTTTTGTTTAATGTTGTGTTAGTAAGTTGTTTTGTCTGAAATGTTGTTCCCCCGCTGTTATTGGACCAGGTCTCTCTTGGAAAATAGATGTTATCTCAATGAGAAAAACCTGTATAAATAAAGGTACATTTAAAAAAAAAATATATATATATATATATAAAAATAGGTGTCAATGAGCGCACTGATCCAATAACAGATTTTTTTAACCCTTTTTCAAGATGTAAAAAAAGGTATGCACGCATGACTAAGTTGCTTTGAATAAAAGCTAAATTGCATATATTATCAAGAGGGCAGACAGAGTGAGAGCACATTTGACCTTTCGTACCACAACAGTTCTGCAGCTCTTACGACAGAATGCAAGAATCATTGGTGTTTTTGGGGTTCTTGGGATCGTTGCCATTCGACGGCTCTCCCTCATCATCATCCACCGGGGATCCTTCATCATGGGGCAGCCTTGGCCCGTCTCCCTCATCCAGCTTGGGTGTGTCAGCGCAGGCATCCTCGTAGGCGCTGATGCTGTCGGTGTCGTTGTTCCTATCTGGAGAGATGTCACGCCTGTTCTCCACCTGACTGTTACCTGGGGTCTGGCTACCCAGCATCAACGGTCCCAAGGTCTTGTTGACCATCTTAGTGAACTTGGTGAAGCTGTCCTCTGCTCCTTCTTCTATGTCCTCAGAGTCCACAGAGGACCACAGCCGGGCGACATGGAGAGGAAGGGGCCGGTTTGGACTGTCAGAGGGCGGCTCCTCCCTCTCCTTTTTGAAGGAGGCGGCGAGCAGCCCTCCAGCGCTGGTCTCCAATGTTAGTCCGTTGTTGGGCCCGGGGCTCTCACTGTCCAATCGGATAATAGAGAGAGGCGCATCTTTGGTAGAATTGTCCTCATCCCCTGGTGTATCACTGACTTGTTCCTGTGCTTCTTTTTTTATTTTCATCTCTTGTGATTGTTGTCTAGCCATCTCCTCCTCCATCTCCTGCTCCTTGACGAGTGTGTACACTGGTACTGCTGGAATGGTCTTCCTCTCCTGTGGAACAGGATGATATAACATCTATATTAACCATTTTCACATAGTGCACTATATAGGTCGCCATTAGGGACGCAAACCCTGAACAGACCTCATTACAGCAGGGAAACAGGCAGGTGTTACATCTTGATTTTCATACTGTAAAACTAGATGCAAATGTCAACAGGACACTCCAGGCTAGAAGTGGGTGATATGAAAACCAAATTCAACAAGAACAGTCATATAATGACTTACACAGTCTGGGCTGTTACTATTACGAATGAGTCCAAATCTCTGTCAAATACATTTTATAGCCTGTAGTACATTTTGTGCTATACTATCAATATATTAATAGCTCTATTTGCATGGTTTGAGGCTAAATCGAAAATATACAGGTTAAGACAACGTCGTCATTAATCTCGGACCAGTGCAGTTGCTAACTACTAGCGCTGTTGTTAACTAGCATAGTTAGTCCCATTGTTGCAAAGTTATGGGATATTGGAATCCCGTTGTCTTCACCTGTATTTCTTCAATGCAGGTTTGAGGCATGGGCTGGGAAAGTAGCCAGGCCAATTGTCACATTACCGTTTCCCGATTACAAAAGGAAACAGACAGCATCTGCATATCTGTCAGTAAGTGGGCTGTGTGCAAGCCATCCTACTGCAGAGCAGAGTGCGTTCTGGCTACAAGGCCAATGCCATTTGACAAGACACACACACACACAGCCTTGGGTCACATTGGACTTGCCCAACCACAAGACCATGCTGATGATCAGATTACCAAATTATTACAACCAGTCTCTGAGTCACTGGAAATATTTATTTGTTTGTAAATCTACTGAGATTTCTTAAAGTGAGGAGGATATAGACTGCCAGCTAGAATACAATGTTTAGCACTTCTTAGGGCTTTAAAGGGATAATCCACCCCCAGAAATAAAAATCATGAAAGTCCTGTCAATTTGGTGAAAACCTATGTTCTATCAGTGGGTAAAATTGTACTTCCATCTATGAAATCATGTAGAAAAGTTCTATAAGGGCGGCAGACAGCCTAGCGGTAAGATCGTTGGGACAGTAGCCGAAAAGCAACATACTCTGCACTCGCTCTGGGCAGAGAGGAACTGCAAGCTTGACTCGGTGAGATAAGATTCCTAAATTGATAGTGCAGTTAGCCAGCTAATTCACATGCTAATATTGACTTTGGTATTATTGTGTGTAGATACATTTGCTAGCTAACTACCTAATTATTGTGGGTTTTGTAGTTGACTTGAGCTGCAACAGATTTCCACAATAATTTTCACATGTTGCTACCAATGATTTATATATAAACTAGATGACAGAAGGGGGCGCTTTTCTAAAGCCAGCGTGCCACCATTTTGACCTCCCCCCCACCACCATAGTAAGAAATATTTGGTTTTTGCCAAATTTGTTCTTTTACAGACAATGTAATGCATACTTTTAAATTGTATTATGTGAGCTAAACAAAGTATATTTTTTCCTTAAAGTATACATTTCTTAAAGTACAATAAAATGTCCAAAGTTCTAATGTTACTGTCACCACTACAACAACAAAAATACATGTACATTTGTCCTTGAAACAAGACACTAACAGCTTACAGATGGTAGGCAATTAAGGTCACAGTTATGAAAACTTAGGACACTAGAGGCCTTTCTACTGACTCTGAAAAACACAAAAGGAAAGATGCCCAGAGTCCCTGGTCATCTTCGTGAACATGCCTTAGGCATGCTGCAAGGAGGCATGAGGACTGCGGATGTGGCCAGGGCAATAAATTGCAATGTCCGTACTGTGAGACGCCTAAGACAGCGCGACAGGGAGACAGGACGGACAGCTGATCGTCCTCGCAGTGGCAGACCATGTGTAACAACACCTGCACAGGATCGGTACAGCCGAACATCACACCTGCGGGACAGGTACAGGATGGCAACAACTGCCCGAGTTACACCAGCAACGCACAATCCCTCCATCAGTGCTCAGATTATCTGCAATAGGCTGGACTGAGTGCTTGTAGGCCTGTTGTAAGGCAGGTCCCCACCAGACATCACCGGCAACAACGTCGCCTATGGGCACAAACCCACAGTCGCTGGGCCAGACAAGACTGGCAAAAAGTGCTCTCGCTGACGAGTCACGGTTTTGTCTCACCAGGGGTAATGTTCGGATTCGTGTTTATTGTTGAAGGAATGAGCATTACACCGAGGCCTGTACTCTGGAGCAGGATCGATTTGGAGTTGGAGGGTCCGTCATGGTCTTGGGCAGTGTGTCACAGCATCATCGAACTGAGCTTGTTGTCTTTGCAGGCAATCTCAACACTGTGTTACAGGGAAGACATCCTCCTCCCTCATGTGGTACCCTTCCGGCAGGCTCATCCTGACATGACCCTCCAGCATGACAATGCCACCAGCCATACTGCTCGTTCTGGGCGTGATTTCCTGCAGGACAGGACTGTCAGTGTTCTGCCATGGCTAGCGAAGAGCCCGGATCTCAATCCCATTGAGCACGTCTGGGACCTGTTGGATCGGAGGGTGAGAGCTAGGGCCATTCCCCCTAGAAATGTCAGAATTTGCAGGTTTCTTGGTGGAAGAGTGGGGTAACATCTCACAGCAAGAACTGGCAAATCTGGTTCAGTCCATGAGGAAGAGATGCACTGCAGTACTTAATGCAGCCGGTGGCCACACCAGATACCGACTGTTACTTTTGCTTTTGACCCCCCCTTTGTTCAGGGACACATTATTCCATTTCTGTTAGTCACATGTCTGTGGAACTTGTTCAGTTTATGTCTCAGTTGTTGAATCCTATGTTCATACAAACATTTACACATGTTAAGTTTGCTGAAAATATATGCAGTTGACAGTTTCTTATGGTTATTTAACACTGTTTAACATTATTAATCATAACAATGTGGTTTATATGGAAATCTGTTATGTCGAGATTACAATTTATTTATCTCATGATCACTACATAAAAGTTTTGTCAAGATTTCAAGAAAATCTAAGCACCACGGATCATCCATTAATTTGTTAAGAGACGCTGTGGCTGCGTTGATCACACAGGGTAGCCTAGAGTGGTTAGAGCGCTAGACTAGTAACCGGAAGGTTGCAACCCACTGTTCCTAGGCAGTCATTGAAAATAAGAATTTGTTCTTAACTGACTTGCCTGGTTAAATAAAGGTAAAATAAAAAAAAAAAATAAACACATGCGCTTGTGGGGCATTTAATCCCTAAACAATGCTTGACAGGCAGTGCGGTCTCCCAGGCTGTGTGCCTCCCGCAAGACTACAGCCAATCTCACGCAAGAATCAATGCAGCTAACTGGGCTAGTCTCGTGAGCTAGGTAGTCTTGTTAGCTAGCTGGCAAGCAAGCGATCTCGTTATCAATGCTGGTTGTTAGCTGCGTTGCATAACTGATATGTGTATAATTAAGGGACACTTCATGTGTTGTGGATATAACAATTTGAAGTGAGTGACCTCCATTCCTGACAGGCTTATCAGATTCAATTTCTGATAAATCAGGATGCTGCCTTGCATGCCATTTTATAGGCAAGGCTCCTTGCAGGCAGATTAGCTGTCAAAGTGCTTTATAGGCAGATGCATACCTGATCCAGGGGGTTATCTCAATGGAGCTCCACAGTGGATGTGTCATAATAACCATAAAACATAGCGGTGAAACACAGGAATGGTTCCAAACGTTTTTTCCATAGGGGATTTCAGAACCACTTCAAACAAGGTCTGTGTTTCATGTAGGCTTTCCCTGCCATGATGTTTTCATAGAGATTTACACTTATCGAACAACATAACTTTTATAAATATATTAATCTCTATTAACGCAGATTAGAAAATTGTAATTATCAAAGTAGACATCATGCAAGACTACAAATCCTTGCAAGCACCCCATCTATCTTCAGAGTTCATTCTGCTAGGTGACCTAAACTGGGATATGCTTAACATCCCGGAAGCCCTACAGTCTAAGCTCGATGCCCTCAATCTCACACAAATTATCAAGGAACCCACCAGGTACAACCCTAAATCCGTAAACATGGGCACCCTCATAGATATTATCCTGACCAGTCGAGGAAGCCTGGTCGTTCTTTTTTTAATTTATTTTTTATATTATGTTTATTATTTTACAATAAAAAAATCAAATAAAAAAGACAGCAATACTAACAATGACATTCATTGTACTGTTGAATAGAGGAGCAGCAGATCGACAACCCAGTTATGAAGCGGGACTAGACCATTTATCCAGTATCGGCTGCCATATTTTGTAAAACATTGAACTTCTATTGGAGGTATTGTATCGAATATTTTCCATATGTATTACGTTCCCTAAATCCCGTAACCACATTTCAAAGGTAGTTACAGTCTCCAGTTTCCAAAATTGCAATATGAGCCTTTTGGCTAATAGAGTACAAAGAGAGATAGCTTTCCCTTCGTGGTTATTCCCATCAACTGTACCAAACAGAGCGGTCAATGGGTTTGGGGCTAGAACTCTATCAAAGGCTCTAGATAAGTAATCAAAAATGAGAGCCCAGTAAACATGTAACTTGGGACATGTCCAGAATAAGTGGGTCAACGTCCCCTCATCCTGCTTGCACCTCTCACACAGTGGTGAGGTGTCCGGGAATATTTTATGCAGTTTCACTTTTGAGTAATGTAACCTGTGTATCACCTTAAACTGTACAAGGTTGTGTCTGGCATTCACTGAACTGTGGTTTATATTCCTGAGAGCTTCTACCCAGTTCTCATCTGAGATTTCTGACCCAAGTTCTTGTTCCCAAGCCCTTTTAATGGTGTCTGTGGATACCTCTATGTGGGCCTGTAGCACATCATACAGTCTAGAGACCGACCCTTTTGAATGGGGTTTGACAAGGATCAAGCTATCTAATGTAGGACTATTTGGCTTCATGCCATACTGTGGGATATGTGTCCTTACGGAATTCCTGATTTGGAGGTATCTGAAAAAATGTGTTGTTGGCATGGTCGTTCTTTAAAAGGAATTTCCTCACCATCTTAAATAAGCAAGCCCCTTTCGAAAAATGTAGAACAAAGAACAGATATAGCCCTCGGCTCACTCCAGACCTGACTGCCCTCGACCAGCACAAAAAACATCCTGTGGCAAACTGCACTAGCATCGAATAGTCCCCGCGATATGCAACTTTTCAGGGAAATCAAGAACCAATACACGCAGTCAGTCAGGAAAGCAAAGGCTAGCTTTTTCAAACAGAAATGTGCATCCTGTAGCTCTAACTCCAAAACGTTTTGGGACACTGTAAAGTCCATAGAGAATAAGAACACCTCCTCCCAGCTGCCCAATGCACTGAGGCTAGGTAACACTGTCACCACTGATAAATCCACAATAATCGAGAATTTCAAAAAGCATTTCTCTATAGCTGGCCATGCTTCCCTCCTGGCTACCCCAACCAACAGCCCCACACCCCCCGCAGCTACTTGCCCAAGCCTCCCCGCTTCTCCTTCACCCAAATCCAGACAGCTGATGTTCTGAAAGAGCTACAAAACCTGGACCAGTACAAATCAGCTTTGCTAGACAATCTGGGCCCTCTCTTTCTAAAATTATCCGCCGCCATTGTTGCAACCCCTATTACCAGTCTGTTCAACCTCTCGTATCGTCTGAGATCCCTAAAGATTGGAAAGCTGCCGCGGTCAGACACTCTAGACCCAAACTGTCAGAGACCTATATCCATCCTGCCTTTCTTTTTTACCCCCTTTTTCGTGGTATCCAATTGTTAGTAGCTACTATCTTGTCTCATCGCTACAACTCCCGTACGGGCTTGGGAGAGACGAAGGTCAAAAGTCATGCGTCCTCCAAAACACAACCCAACCAAGCAGCACTGCTTCTTAACACAGCGCACATCCAACCAGGAAGCCAGCCGCACCAATGTGTCGGAGGAAACACCGTGCACCTGGCGACCTTGGTTAGCGTGCACTGCGTCCAGCCCGCCACAGGAGTCGATGGTGCGCGATGAGACAAGGATATCCCTATCGGCCAAACCCTCCCTAACTCGCATGACGCTAAGCCAATTGTGCATCGCCTCACGGACCTCCCGGTCACGGCCGGTTGCGACAGAGCCTGGGCGTGAACCCAGAGTCTCTGGTGGCACAGCTAGCGCTGCAGTGCAGCCCCTTTGCCCTGTCTTTTTAAAGTCTTTGAAAGCAAAGTTAATAAACAGATCACTGACCATTTTGAATCCCTCCGTACCTTCTCCGCTGTACAATCTGGTTTCCGAGCTGATCACGGGTGCACCTCAGCCATGCTACTAAACGATATCATAACCGCCATCGACCTTGCCAAGGCGTTCGACTCTGTCAATCACCATATCCTTATCGGCAGACTCAACAGCCTTGGTTTCTCAAATGACTGCCTCGCCTGGTTCACCAACTACTTCTCAGAGTTCAGTGTGTCAAATCGGAGGGCCTGTTGTCCGGACCTCTGGCAGTCTCTATGGGGGTAACACAGGGTTCAATTCTAGGGCCGACTCCTTTGTCTTTATACATCAACGATGTCGCTCTTGCTACGCAGACAACACCATTCTGTATACATCTGGCCCTCCTTTGGACACTGTGTTAACTAACCTCCAAACGAGCTTCAAAGCCATACAACTCTCCTTCCGTGGCCTCCAACTGATCTTAAACGCTAGTAAAACCAAATGCATGCTTTTCAACCGTTCTCTGCCTGCACATGCCCGCCCGACTAGTATCACTACTCTGGACGGTTCGGACTTAGAATATGTGGACAACTACAAATATCTAGGTGTCTGGCTAGACTGTAAACTCTCCTTCCATACTCATTTTCAACATCTCCAATCCAAAATTAAATCTAGAATCGGCTTCCTATTTCGCAACAAAGCCTCCTTCACTCATGCCGCCAAACATACCCTCGTAAAACTGACTATCCTACCGATCCTTGACGATGTCATTTACAAAATACTCTACTCTAGCAAACTGAATGCAGTCTATCACAGTGACATCCGTTTTGTCACCAAAGCCCCTTATACCACCCACCACTGCGACCTGTATGCTCCAGGGCATCTATAAGTCTATGCTAGGTAAAGCTCCGCCTTATCTCAGCTCACCGGTCACGATAACAACACCCACCCGTAGCACGAGCTCCAGCAGATATATCTCACTGGTCGTCCCCAAAGTCAACACCTGCTTTGGCCGCCTTCTCTTACAGTACTCTGCTGCCAATGACTGGAACGAATTGCAAAAAATACATACTAAAAAAATACAAAAACAATTATAAATCGCTGAAGCTGGTGACTTATATTTCCCTCACGAACTTTAAACATCAGCTATCTGAGCAGCTAAACGATTGCTGCTGCTGTACATAGCCTATCTGTAAATAGCCCACCCAACTACCTACCTCATCCCCATATTGTTTTTATTTACTTTTCTGCTCTTTTGCACACCAGTATTTCTACTTGCACATCATCATCTGCTCATCTATCACTTCAGTGTTAATTTGCTAAACTGTAATTACTTCCCTACTATGGCCTATTTATTGCCTTACCTCTTCACGCCATTTGCACACACTGTATATAGACTTTTTCCTGTTGTGTTATTGACTGTACGCTTGTTTATTCCATGTGTAACACAGCTTTGCTTTATCTTGGCCAGGTTGCAGTTGTAAATGATAACTTGTTCTCAACTAGCTTACCTGGTTAAATAAAGGTGAAATACATTTTTTTTTTTAAATCTCCTAATTTCATCTCTAGCTGACACCTTTGCTGTCAGCTAGCTAGCTATAGCTACCTTGATCCAAAACAAGATATAATTAACATTTCATTTCCATATTTTAACTAATATTTGTGGCTTATTTATGCATCTGGTGGTGTCTTGTACAAAATACTATCCTAGTAGCAGTCAGATATTTGCGATGTGCCATGAATACCAGGCTAGTTGATATTAGCAACATACCCTTACTTTGCCAGATGCGCTTCTCCTACAGACAGTGAAGGGATATATTTAATACCTTGTAATTTCTGCCAACTAGATGAATGTGGTGAAACCTATTTAAATGTATGATGTCAGAATGCACTGCTGTATTAAAGCAATTCAGAACTTGTTGACATCTTCAGTTGCAGATTCAAAGCCAGATTAACTAATTGCAGAATATATCCACAATCATGAATGAATAAGCATATTTATTTGACAAGAACGCACCTAGTCCTCCATCAATCACCCGAACTCCAGCAATCACATAGTTTTAAAGAAATCAAAATAGCAAACAATGCCTTGTAAACACAACATATAGACAGCTGACTTGATATAATTATATTAAGCAATGCCACAAACCTGGGACATAGTAATAATAGTTCATATGGTGCTCTTCAACCAGAGCGCACACAGATTCTTCTGCTTTTCTATTTTAGAAATTAGATCAGCAAAACATGTAAAACAGCAGTGATTTTTGGTGGGTGAGTTACAAACGGAGAACCAACTGAATGCATAAGGCAGGTTTAATATAAATACTAGGTCAACTCCAGCAGAATGAGAAACACACTCAAAACAAGGAAGACATGCCGAAACGCAACTATATCAACAGCTTTCTTGTCAATTTAACAAGTCAATGTTGCTGCTATCAATTGTGAGCAGCACATTTACCACTGCATTCAATCTGAACCTCAGAATAAGCAGGAAGACAGCATCAGAGTAAAAAAAAGCTGCCAAAAACAGTACACAACAACACTTTTAAACGTGTTACCGAGTCTAGATGTGATCAAATCAGGAGGAGTGAAGGAAGCAGCATAGGGAAAATGGATGAAGGTAGATGAGATGGAGAGTTCCAAAGTGTCCAAAGTTGAGGGACCATGGGGCATAAAAGGCAGTGTGGAATAAGGGGTTGCTAGAGGGATGGTTGGCCATGGAATAAATATAAAATTGGGTGCTGGTGTGCTTCTGCATCACTTATAGGTTGTTGCCACAAATATCCGGCCCAGGTCCAGTTACACATGGGGTCTCAGCGGGTGCCTCGACATCATTCTGTCTCAGTTGCAGATTTCAAATCGTGGTCAATTTGTGTCTGTGAATCACAATTAAAGACAATGAGTGATCACAGCATTTCCACCAATTGAGCCATACACAATACAACTTATGCATTGAGGACAACACTGTTGACAACATGGGTTATACTATGTCTACTGTCTGTGAACGATGGACGAATCTTATCCCAGCTGTAGGTCCATTTGAGTGTGTGGTCACTTAGGCCTGCACATCAACCAGTACGGGGAACTTTGGAGACTTGGGATGCTTGTTCTCAAAGTGCTGCTTGAATGTCTTCAGGTCTGCGTCTATAAAAAGGTGAAAGACAAAATGGAGGAAGTTAATCTGTGGTTTAGATTGAATTCAAAGTCGACACAAATGATAAACTAAGCAATTTGATGCCACACTACTACACATATGAAAGACTGCACCACACAGGTCAGTACAACAGCATACACATGGAGAGGAACCTAAAGGCACATACAGTACCAACCAATACTACTTTCCCAATAGACAGGGCAGGTGTGGACCAGTGCTGCCTTGACTGTAGTCTTCTGGTCCACAGCTGCTACCTTCTTCTTAGCAGCCGCCGCGTTGGCATTAGTCAAAAAGTTGAGGGTGGAGTATGCGTTATATATCAATACCGGGAAATTGAACCCCCCTCCCCGATTGTACCCGTACTGAATAATGACTTAAGAGGGTGTATAAGTTTTTGTTCCAGCCCAGCTCATGCCTGATTACAAATCATAGCCTATCGCTGTGATTCGTCATGTTGATCATTTAAGTCAGGTGTTAGGGCCGGGCTGGAACAAAACCCTTCACACACACACACACTCCTGCTCTTCAGGAATTGCTGCAATGACTGAAACAGACCAAAGCAGGTCGAAACAGCTTGCCTAGTTGAGAGGTGATAAGACCTACTGATTCTGGAATACAGAAGGTGCAAATAAGGTTAATAATTATACTTAGGGGCCTCCAGAGTGGAGCAGCGGTCTAACAGTGCTAGAGGCGTCACTACAGATCAATGTTCGATCCCGAGCTGTGTCGCAGCCGGCCGTGACAGGGAGACTGATGAGGCAGTGCACAATTGGTCCAGCATCGTCCGGGTTAGAAGAGGGTTTGGCCGGTTGGGATGTCCTTGTTCCGTCTTGCTCTAGCGACTCGTTGAGGCGGCCAGGCGCAGTGCACGCCGACTTTGGTTGCCAGCTGTACGGTGTTTCATCAGACACATTGGTGCGGCTGGCTTCAAAGTTACGCGGGCAGTGTGTCAAGAAGTAGTGCGGTTTGGCGGGATCGTGTTTCGAGGATGCATGGCTCTCAACCGTCGCCTCTCCTGAGTCTGTACGGGAGTTGCAGCGATGGGACAAGACTTTAACTACCAATTGGATATTACAAAATTGGGGAGTAAAAGGGGTAGAAAGTATATACACACACACACACTTGAAAAAAAAAATATTCATTTAAAACCCACCATAGTTGGTAGGACTAAATAGAGTTACATAACCTTCCCTACTAGCTATACTAATGATATGCTGTCTAGAGGTGGAACAGCAAACAGGTTTCCTCGCAGTAAAGTACATACACTTGCTAATGATTAGGATGCTAATCAGTCCATCTCTGAAACCTCTAAAAAGCCAGACCAAAATAATACTGCTAGCCTAGGATAGCTGCAAGTCAATTATTACCCACAGACACAAACATAATCTAGAATGTTATATGGTGAAACTAAGTTAGCTAGCTAGTTCAGTAGCAAGCTTAACTAGTTATGAACTTCTCATGCATTTATCAGGTGTGTTTTTATTTTTTACTTGCCCAATACAGTTCAGACTTCTTCGTTTAAACAAATTATAAATGACCATATTTAGCCAACATTGGATAAACTTACTTTTGCCTCGATTCGTCAGTCTCGTCCAGATCATCATGGCAAATGACGTGAAGCTTGAGACGGGCATTTGTAGTTCTGTAGGATAGCCACATAAGCATTTCCTTTTTGGGAGGGGTAAATACAATGTGACGTTTATCAATATATAGAGCATTCTGACATCAGCCTCTGATGCTGCTATTGAATCTGAGCAGCCTGTCAGGAATAGAGCTCACCCACTCATGATCATCTACATGATGCACGGACTGCTAATCTGCCTGCAAGGAGCTTTACTTATGAAACAGCCTACAAGGCAGAATCCTAACATATCAACCTCAGAGGCTGCTATTGAATCTGATCAGCCTGTCAGGAACTCTGTACATTTTTATATTATCCATAAAACATGAAGTGTCCCTTGCAATTATACACATATCAGTTATGCAAACTAACAACCAGCAAAGACAACTAGCAAGACTATCTACCTAGCCAGCAAAGTTACCTGCGTTGTTGCTTGCATGCGATTGGCTGTGGTCCTGGGGGTGGCATACAGCCTGAGCGATCAAGTTGCTTGTCAGGCATCATTCAGGGCTTAAATCCCCCACAAACTCTTAGCGCTAGGTAATGGACATTTAACATTCTAATTTATAAACTGATAATGAGCTCCAAACACAAATGAAAGCATGAAATGTGGCAATCAATAAAAATGTATGAACTGATCCACCGTGAGCTCTGCTGCCTCAACCACTGTCATTCTCTTTAGTAAGTACATTCCTATTTATATAGTTGACCTAGACAAAACAACTTTGTTTTATTTGAACCTTTATTTACCTAGGCAAGTCAGTTAAGAACAAATTCTTACTTACAATGAAGGCATACCCCGGCCAAACCCTAACGATGCTGGGCCAATTGTGCACCACCCTATGACACAGCCTGGAATCGAACCAGTGACACAGATGCAGTGCCTTAGACCGCTGCGCCACTTGGGAGCCCTAAATGTCATGACCATGAGACAATCATCTCATGGTCAACAAAACAACTTTTGTTATGAAGTGACCATGAGATAAATAAATTGTGCTCGACATAACAAGGGAATACATTTTTCTTCCATATGCCCTCTGGACTTTCGTAGGTTTGAGGTGGATTATCCCATTTAATTGCAAACAAACGACTCCCTTCTAACCTGCCACAAGCCTCAGTTGCAGATAGCTCTGACTTTGCTGATAGCTATTCTGAGGAAAAGTGTATTTACTATGCCTGTGATGTGGTTGTCCCACTTAGCTGTTTTAAGATGAATGCACGAACTAAGTCGCTCTGGATAAGAGTGTCTGCTAAATTACTAAAATGTAAATGTTAAAATGTAATGTAAATGTAACCGAGTGAAATGTGCTGTTCTCATTAGAACACAAAATGTACTCCACATGACATTAGTCAACATGTAGCAAGCATAACACCTTTATCAAACATATCATTTGGGACAGAACAAATATCTATCAATCATTTACATGCCCTATTTTAGGAAAGGTAATGTACACAACACACACTGAGAATAACATGCATGGTGAGAGGTTGTCCCCCAGGCTGAAGTTTCCCAGCAGTGGAAACACTTCATTCTGTCAAGTTCAGCAAAGCACAGAGCCGAGAGAAAGAGAGAACACTCCCCTGACAAAGGACAGAGATACGCAATAAACCAGAGCTGGCATGAAGCTACAATCTATTAGTCACTCTTTATTTTTACATTTGAGTAATTTATCAGACACTCTTATCCAGAGCAATTAGGGTTGCGCAAGAGGACATACTATTTTTTCACCAAGTCAGCTCAGGGATTAGATCAAGCGACATTTAGGTTATTGACCCAACACTCTTAACTGCTACGCTACCTGCCGTGGATGTCCAAAACCAGGAATCATGCTGTACTTGTGCCTCTCTCTGTATGATTATGTAAGCCCCTCCTCATACTTCATTACCTCTTTTAGCCTCTCCACCTCCTGCATCAGAGAGCTGACCATGTCCTCCAACTTCCTCTTGGCTTCTCTCTCTTGCTCCAACTCCTACAAATACAGAAAGACACATCCATTTATGACTCAATGCAGCTGAGGGTTGTGAATTGTTTTAGAGCAGTGATTCTTCAACAGTAGGAGAACCACATTTGGGTCACAGTTAATAACACATTCCTACTATAAACATTGTTTTGCTCCTCCAGGATATTTTTACATGTTCATTAGATTTTGTTTATTTAGTAGACACTCTTATCCAGAGTGACTTACAGTCAGTGCATTTCACTAAGGTAGGTCATAACCACATATCTCAGTCATTGCAAGTGTGTATGACTGTACCATGGTGGCATGGCTGGCCTCTCTCTGAGCCTCGGCCAGCATCTCCTCAGCCCCCTCCAGGGCGTCATGCAGAACGTCCACCTGGAACAACACAGTCTCCCGCTGCAGCTCCAGCCCACGGAGCTCTCGCAACACATCGTCGTAGCTCGCCTGCAGATCAAGCTGACAAACACAGGCATATCCGTGGGAAGATCCAATTAGTCATCACGCTCCCAACAAACACAGACATGGCAGTTTCATCTAGTCACACAAACAACAATACTGGTTTAATTAACATGTAATTTGAAATTCAACTGTTGGATATTGCTTCATGGAGATGTAATGTTTTTGATAGCTATTGCTTGTCTATGGTCCTTATTTGAGTCATACCAGGTTCTTTATAAAGCAACAAGTTACTGGCATGACAACCCATAATTGCACTGGAGCTAAATTCTTTCTTCCTGGGTTATTTTGTGTGAGTTTCATAAAGAGTATGCACCCTCTGAATATGCAGCACAGGCAGTGAGAAGGTTGACATCCAGTAGAACTGGTTATACTGCTCAAATATGAGAAAAGCTATTCTGAAATTTTTAAAAAAAGCTTGCGCAGATAATCACCATCTCAGGGAGTTCCAATATTAGTTCCTGATCCTCAGACTGCTGGAGGGAACAAGACAAAGGTCAACAACACTCAAGCAAGTAATATAATAAGAAGTTCTAGCATACTCTTAGTATGGTCCATAGAATCAGAGGTAATCATGTTTAAATGTCAGATCAGTAGTGTAGGGCTGCCCTGTGGGGAATATGGTGCCATTTAGGACACATACTAAATATACCAGTAGCTTCATCCATTGCTCTTATTATACCTGACTCCCACTTCTCCTCTTGAGGGTCCCCCCTCTGCTCTCACTGCGTGTCAGACGCCTGGCCGAACTCTCCGTCTAACAAAATAACAAAGACAGAGCCATAATAATGTCTACAAAACATGTGGGAATAACTGTTTGCATGCCTTTTACATGGTTCCCACATCCCATAGTCAGCTGGTACACGCAGAGTGTACCAAACATTAGGAAAAGTTACAGCCTCAATTCATCGGGGCATTGACTCTACAAGGTGACGAAAAACGATGGCTTTTGGCCGATAAAAAATGAAAAGCCAATAAATAAAACTATTTCCAGCCAATTGGCAAAATCATGTTTTTATTCATTGCTGGAAATACAAGTCAATGTGCTCCAACTTCAAAGGCAAATATACTTCAAGCTGCTTGAAAATTAGTGTCGGATGTGTGTTTATTTTTACTCACGCAAAAGACACGAGGTCCTTATAACACAGAACCCAAACCGGCTGTGCGTGTGCGCCATTGTGCACAAATTTATTTTGTCCACCTACACCAAACACTATCACCACACGCAGGTTAAAATATCAAAACAAACTCTGAACCAATGACAATTCGGGGACAGGTCGAAAAGCAGTAAACATGTATGGCAATTTAGCTAGTTAGCTTGCTAGCTAATTTGTCCTATTTAGCTAGCTTGCTGTTGCTAGCTAATTTGTCCTGGATATAAACATGGAGTTGTTTTTTTACATGGAATGCACAAGGTCTTCTACTCCGACAATTAATCCACACATAAAACGGCCAACCGAATCGTTGCTAGTCATCTCGCCTTCCAGACTTTTTCATCTTTGAACTTATATTGTGATTGGCATCTACACTTTTACCACAACAACCGGCAAAACATTTCATCTTTCATTCACCCACGTGGGTATAACCAATGAGGAGATGGTACATGGGTACCTGCTTCTATAAACCAATGAGGAGATGGGAGAGGCAGGACTTGCAGCACGATCTGCGTCAGAAATAGGAATGACTTCTATTTTAGCCCTTGGCAACGCAAACGGTCGTTGGCGCGTGCGAGCAGTGTGGGTGCAATAAATTAATAACATGGATTTCTACATTTATTTTGCGACGTGTCCGGTCTGGTTAGCATGTAAGGGACTACAGCTAAGTTGTGAAAATTGGCAAAGATTGTGTTGATTATTCCAGTTTCCAGTGTGCCTGCCAGAAGGGGATTCTTTCTCCAAAACAGAGTAAAGACGGCCTCGAAGACAAAGTGACAAGGCTGATGCGCATAACAAGCTGCTCCAAGGAGTTGGACAGTTTTGACTTCCTGACAGCTCACTTTGAGCAGACCAAGGTCCGCCGCAGACGCAAGTAAATTCGAGGCAAATTGTGTTCATCTCGCATGGTCCAAGCAGCTATGCTACAGCCCTAGGCAAGATCACCAAAATGCTGCCCATGTGTCATGTATAGTATCTAGATATGGAATGGATTGATAGAGTAGAGTAATGATGTGCATTTTAGTTGAGCTTCTAAACTGCATTGCCAACTATTTACGTCAGACAGTTACCAAGCACTTGGCAGCCAACTGCCTATAGTAGGACACAGAGTTGTTATCAATAAGTTATGTACATCACACATGACAAGAGGCACGTGCTTTCATAAATGCACTGTGCAGCCCCGTTTCACAGGAGCATTGTAAAATAAGCTCTCTCTCAATGAACCAGCTGAATTTAGTTAATTTACATATCGAATTTGATTGTCCAACATCAGTTCTATAATTTCTTAATTTTGTAGCCACCAAAGAGTGTCCTCTTTCCACTGCTTTGGTGCTGAATCGCAGGGGGAAGGGGGAGAGGGGCAGGCCAGCCCAGTCATGGCTAGAAGGGACCCATTTATTTTTTTTGCATTTTAGCTAACCATAACCTAATTTTCCTAACCTGCTACGTTAATTCTCGCAAATTATATTATACAAATATATCATTTATAGCAGGGATGACGCCGCAACGGGTAACGTTTTCAATAAGACTTAATTTTGGTACAAGAACGTTCAACTTTACAGACTAAATTATATTCTGTTAAAATGAATTACAATAACCTAAATGTGATTTTGAGCACAGTGGGTGGACGCCCTAATGCGTTATGCATATGGGTATCTGGCTAATTTCTCAAATGTCTGGCAAATTAAAATCTGTCCAGTCACGTTGCCCGGTGCCGTATTTTCCTAACGGAAACCTTGATGCTAGCCCATGTGGACTCTAATGCTTCCCACAGTTGTGACAAGTTGGCTGGATGTCCTTTCGTTGGTGGACCCTTATTGAATAACATGGAAAATTTGAGCATGAAAAACCCAGCAGCGTTGCAGTGATTGACACAAACCAGTGCTCCTGGCACCTACTGCCATACCCCGATCAAAGGCAATTAAATATTTTGTCTTATCCATTCAACCTCAATGGCACACATACTGTACACAATCTGTCTCAAGGCTTAAAAATCCTTCTTTAACCTGTCTCCTCCCCTTCATCTACACTGATTGATGTGGAATTATCACTTGCTAAGGTATGAAGTCTTCCGTGATGGTCAATCTAATGAGTGGCCTACCCACTGTTACAGAATATTAGCATTTCGGAGAAAGGCTTGATAACGATGCCGGATGATTGTTTTACAGATGGATTCATGAATGAAGCGCAATCAAATGAGTGGGTTAATAGCCTATGGGTAAATCAATTTGAATTAAAATCAGGTTGACAGCACCCCTTTTGAGTTGAACGAAGAGTTCCCATTGTAGAAGTGCTCAGAAAATGACTTTTTGGACCTGAATGCCAAACATTCAAGAGATAAAGATGCTTAAAGTTGACCCATTTTGCATACCCCACCATACTATGAGACATCCATGTCTTCATCACTGGAAAAGATAAACGGCTGAAAAGGGTATTTTTGTTTTTATATACCTTAAACTCAATTATCAAAAAAACGTGTAAAGTCTTCTTTTTTTCATATAATTCAAATCCAAGTTGCCACGTGTGCTGAATACAATAGCGCAAAAAGGGTATTAGGTGAGCAATAGGTAGGTAAAGTTATAAAACAGTAAAAAGACAGGCTATGTACAGTAACGAGGCTATAAAAGTAGCGAGGCTACATACCGACACCGGTTAGTCGGGCTGATCGCACCTTGACGACTGTTCAGTCGTGTGGTCAGAGCCATGACTACATGGAACTCTATTCCACATCATGTAACTGATGCAAGCAGTACAATTAGTTTAAAAAAAAACAGATACAAGAAACACCTTATAGAACAGCAGGGACTGTGAAGCAACACAAACATAGGCACAGACACTAACATACATAGACATGGATTTAGTACTGTAGATATGTGGTAGTGGTGGAGTAGGGGCCTGAGGGCACACAGTGTGTTGTGAAATCTGTGAATGTATTGTAATGTTTTCAAAATAGTATAAACTGCCTTAATTTCTGGACCCCAGGAAGAGCAGCTGCAGCTTTGGCAGCAGCTAATGGGGATTCATAAATACAATTTAAATGTAAACTTTCAAATGGTACCGCAAAGATGAGAATGTTGACTTTTAAATGGGAATATTTGTTTTAAATCATACTGGCAACCCTCCATAGGAAACCTAATGCAATCATAGAAATATAAATAATAGAATAGACCTTACCATTTAAGTTAACATTCAACAGAAGCTGGACTGGCGGTCATTGTTACGGAGTCTAGTTGATAGATAATCGACTAGCCGGACTGTTCCCCGGACTCCAGTTGTAGCCATTCGTACAATGCACAAACAAGGCTATTGAACCTGACATTGGTGTCTGTCGTTATTCCTTTATGTAACATATCATACTGAAACATGGTATCAGAAGTGGCTCGGAAAACACACGTTTGTTATTTTTGTAGCTAAGTACAGTATAGGCGCAGTTACGTTCCATATGCGAACACACGCCCTTTCCTACTCACAACACTGATCAACTCGTTGTTAGCTGGCTAGCTAGCATCACTACCTACGTCAATGACTGAAGGCAAAGAAATCTCATATTCCATTGCTATGGCAGCGAACATTCCACCACCAAATCCCATGGTTCTCACAGGGGACTGGAATACTAATTGGGACAACTTCAGGGATGAATTCGAGGACTATGCGCTGGCGACCGGTCTACATGATAAACCCAACGAGGTACAAGCGGCAACTCTGAGGAGTTTAATGGGCAGCGAATGCAGGCATATCTACCGGCACAATCTCACCCTCACAGCACGTCAACAGTGTGATGCAAAGGCTATATTGGATGCATTGGAGAATTACTTCAAACCCGCCAGAAACGTCATTTATGAGCGGTTCGTTTTCGGAAGCTGTAAACAGGAAGAGTGTGAGTCAGTACACAACTTTGTAACCCGTTTGAGAGAGAAATCCGCCACTTGTGAATACGGGGGATTGAAAGATGAATTGATTCGTGACAAAATAGTGCTGGGAATTGCAAATGAGGATACAAGCCGGCGTCTACTGAGAGAGAGAGACTTAACATTAGTAACTGCCATTGAAATGTGCCGCACTGCTGAAGTCACTGACATGAGAATGAGAGCAATGGAAATCGAAACCCCACGCTCAGACGTTGATACCGTTCACGCTGTTGCTAGGCAGACATTCAGACTAAACCAATCGAGGCAGAGCAATTCACCACGAACGGTGAACACAGAGAGCCCCGTAGCATGTAAATATTGTGGGAATACACACACACGTGGCAAAGAGCACTGCCCTGCCTACGGAAAACCATACAGAGCTTGTGGAACTAATAATCATTTTGCAAAAGTGTGTCTCAAAAGCAAAAGAAGGGTGAGTGAGGGCAAGATTCACTGTGTTGATGATGTCATTCAATGTTCAGAGCTGAAAAGTGACATTTACATGCATGAATCCATTGGGGCTGTACACTCAAGAGGGAAGAAATGGTTTGTGACACTACGATTACACAACAAGCAACAACAATGTCAACTGGATTCTGGTGCTACATGCAACGTAATGAGCTACAAAGACAAAATCAATTTGGCACCTGACACACATCTATTGCCCAGCGATACTAGACTAAAGCTCTACTCAGGAGAGCTCATGAGCTCTATGGGCTCCTTTGAGACTGAATGTGTTATTCGGGGACGCAAACACAAGCTGGAGTTTGAGATTGTAAAAACCAGTCAACATCCTCTCCTCTCAGGCTCTACATGTGAACGCCTGGGACTGATGCAGTTCACTGTACCAAATGACCTGCACATTGTGGATCATGTCCAGCATGGACCCCTGTCCAAAGAACAACTGCTTAGCAGATATGATGATGTATTCAACATGCCCGTTGAATCTGTGCCTGGGGATTTACACTTTGAAGTGGATGAGAGCATCAATCCAGTCCAGTGTGCTCCTCGCAATGTGCCCATTGCAATGAAAGTGGCTGTGAAGGCCCAGCTGGACAAGTATGAGGCCGATGGCCACATGACATCTGTGACTGAACCAACTGACTGGATCAGCAATATGGTCATAGTGAAAAAACCAGAGAAGCTGAGGGTCTGCATCGACCCAAAGCATCTGAACCAAGCACTGAAACGATCCCACTACATCATGCCGACACTAGAGGATGTCCTCTATAAAGCTTCCCACGGCCAGGATTTTCACCTTGGTGGATGCCCGAGATGCATTCCTTCAATGCAAGCTGGATGAAGAAAGCAGCCTCATGACTACCTTCTGGACCCCCTGGGGTCGGAAACGCTGGCTCAAGCTCCCGTTTGGTGTCTCGGTGGCGCCTGAGATATACCAACATAAGCAGCACAAGTTACTGGCTGGGCTCAAGGGCATTGAACCCATCGCAGATGATGTCCTGATCGTAGGCTGTGGTGACACAGACGAAGAAGCAGTACGCGACCACGATGTGAAGCTCCTGGCACTGATGGAGCGCTGCCGATCAGTTAAGCTTCGCCTTGGCCTGAAGAAGCTGCAGTTCAAGGTGAAAGACGTCCACTTCCATGGCCACATTCTCTCTGCAAAAGGCCTGAAGCCGGACCCAGACAAGGTCAGAGCGATCCTCGACATGCCAAACCCGTCTGATGCAAAAGGAGTACAGCGTCTCATCGGCTTTGCAAACTATCTTGCAAAGTTCATGCCACACCGATCAGCAGTCTGTGAGCCTCTGCGCCGGTTGCTGGACAAAGACCCACCATGGCACTGGCTACCCAAGCACGAGGCTGCAGTGCAGGAGATGAAATCTCTGGCTTCATCCATGCCAGTGTTGCGCTACTACGACGTCATGAAGCCTGTCACAATCCAGAGCGACTCCAGCCAAAGGGGACTTGGATGCTGCCTTATGCAGGAAGGCCAGCCCGTTGCGTTTGCCTCCAGAGCACTCACCCCCACCGAACAAAACTATGCACAAATTGAGAAAGAGTGCCTCAGCATAGTCTTCTCCTGCCAGCGATTCCATCACTACTTATATGGGCTAGACCTGGTCATCGCTGAAACTGACCACAAACCACTCATTGCCATATTCAGTAAACCTCTCCTCAACGCGCCCAAGAGGCTTCAAAGCATGCTCCCGACTCTGCAAAACTACAGCCTGAAGGTCATTTACAAGCCAGGACCAGAGATGTACATCAGCGACACACTGAGCAGGGCAACAACACAATGTACAGGCAGAGGCACTGTCTATCAGCGGCAGGCCATCTGTTCGCTACAGCAGGAACAACAAGATGTTCAACAGATCAATCAGGCAGACTACTTAAACGTCACAGATCACCGCCTAGCCCAGGTAAGGCAACACACTGACAAGGACAAATGCCTACAGTCACTGAAGTCCATGGCTCTCGCAGGTTGGCCATACCTGAAAGAGGAGACACCTTTCACAGTGAGAGAATACTGGACCTTTCGAGATGAGATCAGCGTGCAAAATGGCGTCTTGTTCAGAGGTCAGAAGGTCATTATTCCCAAATCACTACGTCCAGAGATGCTTACCCACATACACTCCAGTCACGTTGGAGGTGATGCATGCTACCGCCAGGCTCGTGAAACATTATACTGGCCAAACATGCAAGCAGAAATTAAAGACTTTGTCAACAACTGTACCACATGCAAGGAGTACACTCATGAACAGCAAAAGGAAACCATGATGTCACACGAACTGTCCACAAGGGCCTGGCAAATCGTCAGCATGGACTTAGTCCTTTTGTCTGTGGCTGAATATCTTCTCATCGTTGGGAAATTGAACTGCTCCCTGACTTGTCTGCAGAGACGGTCATAAAGCGATGGAAGGCGCAGTTTGCAAGGCAAGGTCAGCCTGACAAGGTAATCACGGACAATGGCCCACAATTCACTGCACAGTTCAAGTGTTTCGCCTGAGAATGGGAGTTTGACCACGTGACCTCCTCTCCAAGACACCCAAAAGCAAATGGCAAGGCAGAATCAGCTGTCAAGATTGCAAAAAAACTGTTAAGCAGGGCCTTGTGCGACAGCAACGACTCATGGAAAGCGATCTTACAGTGGAGGAACACACCCACTGAAAACATGGACAGCAGCCCAGCACAACGGCTTCTGTCCAGACGTCTGAAGACTACCATCCCCGTAGCTAACAAGCTACTTGAGCCCTGCGTCATGGTTGGCGTCACGGACAAACTGCGTCACAGAAAGCAGCTCGCTAAGTGCTTCTACGACCGGACTGCTCGGGACCTACCAGAGCTGGAGGTGGGTGAAACGATAAGGATGAAACCGCTGCCGGGAGACCACACAGGACTTTGGAGGCTGGGCACATGCCTGTAGAGAGTTGCACCACGTTCTTACCTGGTGGATGTTGGTGGCTCCCTCTATCTTTGCAATCGGGTGGATCTGCGCGTAGCAGAGCAGACAAACCAGAACACGCCATACACTCACCTAGATGAGCTGGATCACAGTCCAGCCCTAAGGGTAAGGGGTGCAGAATTGAGACATGGGCCAACTGAAGGTGAGGCTTCTACCCCACCAAGCTCTCCAGCTCGTGCCCCTAATCCTACCCCTGTCAGAGCCAATACTTACTCACGGGTGGGTGGGCTGTGCAAGCCACCGGACAGGCTTACTCTGTAAGCAAGGGACAGTTAACTTGCCCTCGGTTAATTAAAATATATATTTGTTCTTAAATAATTAAATTGAAATTAAAAAAGGAAGATGACAACTGAAGTAAAAAAGAAAATGTAATGCTTTTTCTATTGTTATGACCTGACTGTTAAGAACTTAATGTTATGCCTTTATGTTTGCACTTTCTATTGAAAAGGATAATGTTATGGAGTCTAGTTGATAGGTAATCGACTAGCCGGACTGTTCCCCGGACTCCAGTTGTAGCCATTCGTACAATGCACAAACAAGGCTATTGAACCTGACATTGGTGTCTGTCGTTATTCCTTGATCTAACATATCATACTGAAACAGTCATCTTTGTGGTAATAATTCAAAGTTACAATCTTAATTGAATTTCAATTGTGTACTAGCTAAATTGCAGTGGTCTGAAGGGATAGGCCCATTCTATAAATTATATTTCTATGATTGAAATGTCACCCACCCTGTATTCAAGAGCATGCGTCTCAACCAATGGCATAACAAACTCAAATGATGTGAAATAGGGTCTAAGCTACAACATGTGAATATGAAAACAATCAGAAATCAGTTTAGTTAATTGACATTAAAGGTTTAAAATTCATTTTTTCAAATAAAACAGTTTGAAAACATTTATATCAAACATTTATATTTTCCAGTGATGAAGACATGGATGACTATGGTATGGAGGGGTATGCTTTGAGCACATTTATTTCGTGAATGTTTTGACATTCAGGTCCAAAAAAGGGACTTTCTAACCACTTCCATGGACAGACATGTATGGAAAGTTTTGTTTAAATTGAATTAAAAATGGATTTAGGCCTACCCTTAGGCTACATATCAACACAATTTGGCAAACCTCTAGGTTCTCATGGACTGTAAAGTTTACTGTACTCTACCAATTTTTTTTATTAACTTATGATGAACCACTGATGACTGAATTCTAACTACATTAGTCATGCAATGTCCATATTCTATGCACACTGTAACGAAGTATCCATTCTGTTTTACTTGTGCCCTAACGGGAGACACTAAGGTTTGTCAGAGATTAGAAGCCACTTTTCTCTGGTGTTTTAAGTAACTAGCTAAAAGTAAAGTCATTTGAAGGCAATTCAGTTGTGGGTAGAGTGGCTACAATGTAACACTGCTCGAAAGTGAACTTGAAACAATGTAAAACCGCATGCTACAGTAACATTGAGGTGAGAGTCTAAATGAAAATGAGTAGGCTACACAACAGTAAAAACAAAGTAAACATCTTAAAAATATAAAACATATGTAGTGGCTTACTGTAACGCTCGAGGATGAATCTTCTCGACTGTAGCCTAGTAATGTCAAATTAGACTCTATAAAAGTAGATAATAGCCTACAGATAATAGACTGCATGACTCTTGTAAATGTCGCAATATACAATAACGACATGATTGCTCGACGCTCACCTCTTTGATAATATTTCGAAGTGACTCGTCCTCACTCACACCCCGAGAAAGCGTCCTTTTTATCGGCGACCCGATTCTTTCCAAAGTCCCGGAATGCATTTTTATAGTAACCTACGATACACAAAAAATATAAATCCTTTTATTAGAACTAGGTGACATGAGTACTGTAGTCAACGAGTAATGTTTTGTTTTGTGCGGATGAAGGGATCGCGACAGAATGAACTGACGCCCAGGTTGTGGGCGGAGGACTAACTGTAATGTGAGCGGAATGTTTTTTTCTCTCTGGGTTGCCTCCCAATGACGTACATAAATCTTGGATTGCTATTCCCCACGGCATGTTTAGGACATTGAGGCTATGAAACCAATGGTCGGCTGTATTGGCACTCTTCGGAAAAGCAGTCTTCCATAGAAATGAATGGAATTCTACAGTATTTCATTTTAATGTTTCAAGGACAAAATTACATGTATGCAAGTATTTTTGTTGTTGTAGTGGAGACAGTAAAATTATACTTGAAGGAAAATGTTTCATATTTGTTTAATGTTAGCTCACATAATATAATGTATAAGTATGCATTAAGGTGTCTGTAATATAATAAACATGGCAAAAACAAATGTAGACATTAGTAAATTAATTTCTATAGCTTCCAAATGTTTTATTTAACTAGGCAAGTCAGTTAAGAACAAATTCTTATTTACAATGACAGCCTACCCTGGCCAGACCCTAACAGCACTGGGCCAATTGTGCACCGCCCTATGGCACTGTGGAAATTGTTAAAAGTAGTGCTTCTTCATAGAGTTGTATGGTTTAACTTTGCAGTCATTGGTTTTTGTTTGACATTTTAAAGTGAGAAATCTGAGTCTCTGCATCATTCGGTTACCATGGAATTGCGCAGCAGCAGTATCTGCACTGTATCAACTACACCAGTATCAGCACTGGTGTAGTTACTAGTTTGATCATGTAGGCGATTAAATGAGCAGGTAGATACTTTCAATCACCACTATACACTGAGTATATCAAACATTAGGAACACCTTCCTAATATTGAGTTGCACCCCCCTTTTGCCCTCAGAACAGCCTCAATTTGCCAGAGAATGGACTCTACAAGGTGTTCGAAAGCGTTCTACAGGGATGCTGGCCCATGTTGACTCCATTGCTTGTCAAGTTGTCTGGGTGGTGGACCATTCTTGATACACACAGGAAACTGTTGAGCAAACCCAGCAGCATTGAAGTTCTTGACACAAGCTGGTGCACCTGGCACCTACTACCATACCTTGTTCAAAGGCACTTAAAATCTTTTGTCTTGCCCATTCACCCTCTGAATGACGTACATACACAAATCATGCCTCAACTGTCTCTATGCTTAAAAATCCTTCATTAACCTATCTCCTCCCTTTCATCTACAGTGATTGAAGTGGATTCAAGCCTCAAGACATGGATTGTGTATGTGTGCCATTCAGAGGGTGAATGGGCAAGACAAAATATTTAAGTGCCTTTGAACAAGGTATGGTAGTAGGTGCCAGTCTATGTCATGGAAAGAGCAGGCGTTCTTTATCTTTTGTACACTCAGTGCAGTTCACCTGTGACAATTTTTAAGGAAGTCTGAAATACAGTGACTCCTTTACTACTTTCACATGCAAACCAATAAATACATTACCAGAGACCGTTTTGAGGAAAATAATTGGATAGCACTTTATGTCATGATATTGAAATGGCCATGTATTTAATAAGAATGTATGGATGTATGGATGTCATAAGGTGTATGCACCAATTTGTAAGTCGCTCTGGATAAGAGCGTCTGCTAAATGACTTAAATGTAATGTAAATGTAATGTACATGGTAAAATTACCGTATTAATCTATCAATTACTTGTTGGTTAATTTAGGATTCATTAAAACAAGTGCCACTAGGCCCCATTACATGTAGAATTCTACCTATTGTGTACAATTCTTTAAAGTGTCAGAAATCCAAAATTCTACAGAAGACTTATGGTGAATATGCTCTACCAAGGATACGTTTGCATATGGAATCTTACTAAGTTGTGAATATACCTTGTTCAACTGAACCTTCAACTGCAACTGTATATTCAACCAGTAGGTGACAGTAGTAAGCTAGTTCTGCACTATACTACATGCTTGACGACTCAACTGATGAACAAGTCATTACCATAAGTGGTGCAATACTTACCATTAGGAATTAGCCAGAGATAATTACAAACTTAATTAAGAGTCATTACATTGATTCAGATAATTTAGCATGTAATAGCTGGGGGTTCTTTATGGCAGGCAGAGGTAATGCTCTTAATTTACAAGTGAATTGAAGTTAGCCTGCTGTAGACGTTCAATTGTGTGGCTTCACATAGAGCCCTCACTCACAACTATCAGTTGTGTATTCCAGGATTGAGTAACAATATAACTTTAATGTTTATTGAGAAAATTAGGACTTTAGAAATAATGAAAGGGATTCATTTAAAAACAATGATGCATAAAGTATATAGATTGATTGACTTATTGATTGATGTGGTTTGGTTGATTAGCGCCATTGCTAGTTTGGATTATTCTTTAGAAAGACCAAAACATTGACAACAGGCATTTTTCACTCAAATTGAGATCCTGTATTTAAATCTAACAGTTGTTCCTATTGTACTGACCATGCACATAATGGTTCAAGTAATCATAGATTGTCTTATTGGATATGGTAAGGCTTGACAGCAAATCATTTTTAGGCTACAACAAAAGTCAGTGATAGATCACTAATAGCCAGACCCACATTACTTGACCATTCATTTTGTTAAAACCACAGATATTTCCAGTTATCTCAATAACAAAAGCACTAATGGCATATTACTCCCTTAATGTCATTACTCCCATAATGTCAACTTTTTAGGTGCAATTGAAAATGTTATGGGATGCATTTGCTCCATTGTTTTCTTTTGTTGAAATATTCCACTGTTTTATCATAAGTGCCTGTATGTTTGACAGTCTAAATGATAAATTATGCATTGCCTTGCATGTTGTTGCTGCTACATTTGTACATCTGGATGTGAAAATCATTCCGTTAAAAGTCCAGGGATTCTAACACAAATTGAGTGTCACTATTGTCAAATGAATGCTTCTTAAATTCCAAAGACGGACCCCAATGCCCAGGGGCGGACTGGGACCAGAAATTGGCCCTGGCACTTCTAACACACCAGCCCACACTGGCCCAGGCCCCCACACTAGCCCATTTTTTTCCCTCAAGGCCCCTACACCGGAATTTTTTTTTTCTTGAGAACCCCATTTTTTGCCAGATAATGATCATTTTGTGCAAAATACCCTAGTTACACAGGAACGCCGGGTTAAACATGGACCAGCCCATCTGGCATTTGCCCGAAATGTCCACCCCTGCCAATGTCATTTAGGATAACCTGTCACTCATCAGTCAATTTTGAAGGTTTCACAATTCTATGGGTGCAGGACAGATTCCATTGATCCTTTTATGCATACATCTGACTCCTTTTACGCATAATATAAAATAGGGGCATATTAGAAGTGAGAGAAGAGAAAAGGGAGGATAATTCCTTGTGGAAATGTCCATTCACTGCTTATCAACAACACCATCAAAATAAAAAATAAATGTAAGCTCCATATCACTAATGATATGTAATGACTTGAAATGGCCTCTTACAGGTTCGAAACCTTGTCTGAATATAGTAATAAAATGCAAACTGGACAAACTACACTCCAGTCCATTCTGCATTCTCCCTTGTGCCCTCCCTCTTGCTCCCTCTCTCTCTTGACTTGGTGACAGACCTAAAAGCCTTTTGTTGCAATCTTAGCCAATGGAGATAGATTACGACACGGAGGAGCAGAGATATATAAAGAGCTCTTTTAGGACGTACTTGCACACTTTTCAATGACACATCTTCTCATTCGCACCTATGGACTTAATTGTTATCAGATATGGCAACCAAAACAACAACCATAGCATAAAAACGGGGTATGCTTAAAATCGATAGATAGGCTAAAGTAAAATACTGAGAAAACCCACTAGGACGGACGCACCTTCCTACGTTTACTGCTGTCCTGCAATTACAACCGTTTTAAGAGGCGACTATTTGAGTAGTTGCATATCATTGGTACCTTTGCAAGGTAAGGAAACACAGGTTAAGACAAGCAACATTTCAGGGGAGGGGATAACGCGAGCAGAAAGTTCTATAGCCTCACCAGTCATCATTATGCCGAGGTATAAGTTTTTTATGTGTTTGATGGTTTATGTTTGTCTGGGACTGTCTGGGAGTGACGAACCTAACCTTTTTCTGCCACCAACGAGCGAGATGCCCACCGACGCTGGGCTGTCGCTCCTTGATGAGGAGGCAGGCGCTCACGAATGTTCAGCATGTGTTTGGAGAGAGCAAAGTAAAGTCCTGAGGCTGGAAACCATCAAATCTCAGATCCTGAGCAAGCTGCGGCTCAAGCAGGCTCCTAACATTAGTCGGGAGGTGGTGAACCAGCTGCTCCCAAAGGCGCCCCCGCTCCAGCAGCTTCTGGACCATCACGACTTCCAGGGAGACGCGTCCTCCCAGGATGAGTTTATGGAGGAGGACGAATATCACGCCACTACAGAGTCCGTCATCACTATGGCCTCGGAGCGTGAGTAATGCAACTTTGCCCCATAGCTGCTGAAAATTATTAATTCGTTTGTAAACCAATACTGAGAGTGAGCAGAAAGTTGCTGTCAAATGTGTGGTGATTGTTATGGTTATTGACATGCTTGGACAGAGGATATCCTGGTAACATCGGCACTTTGGACTTCTGAACATACTGCTGATGATTTTATGACCATCTTTTTACTCAAGTAAAATATGACAATCCACCCACAGAACCGTTTAAATAGGACAAATGATGCAGTGTCAGCTGTTTGTTACGGCTGTCAAAATATCCCAATGGATTAAGTGTGAATTTGATAAATCACTCAAGTCAATAAAAGGCCTCGTCACTATATGACAGAACCAGAGTAATTCACTTTGAGTAAGTCAAGCCATTATTATTGTTATTATTATTGATATGATGCATGAATGCAACTCTCTTGCTCATTCTATCTAGTCCTATGTGCACGAAGAGGGTGATTTGTTGGAGGATGGACTTCTAGGCTACAGCTGTGATAGCCTGCACTGACAGTTCGTACGCGGCTTTAGCCCACGGTGTGCCCATGAACATAGACCGCGGAAGTATAGCCGACCCGAAATGATAGCATATGTTCTTACTTTTCGTATTATTTCAGGGCCATACTTCTTGTGGTATACTTTTAAGTAACTCTGTATCATGTTCGTATATTTCGGTGACTTCTATTTGAAATTTCAGTCATGTTTTGTGATTTCACTTATTAAGCGTTTGGAGTGCATAAATCAATAATGATAATGTAACATTTGGTAGGCAGATGCATTGCACCGAGCCTATGCACATGATCCCTTTACATATCCTGCATTTGTATGGCCAAAGTATAGGCAATCCTAATAGGCCTATATGGTTTACATAGCAGAGGGACCGTTAAGGCCTAATATGCCCTATTAAATAAGTATTAAATATCACGTTCAATGTGGACAGGAAGGCAGGCCTCTAGCCCACTGAACAAACCCTAACAACATTCCCTAAAATTATAGAGCCACAGCAGCTGTTCTCTATCGGTCCTTTATATGAGGGCTCCATCGGATTCCCTGCTGTTCATCGCAGTGAGAAAAAGTGTGTCCAAAAAGCTGCCATTGTGTCCCGCATGCAGCAATCCCCCACGACCGCACTTGCCTTTTTAAATGCGAGGTTTATAGGCACAGCTCGTTTTTCTCTGTGAGAACACAAAGCCAGAGAAACAGTTGGGGTCGAGGGGAGTGTGTGACCTTTTCGCTGCGAATTGCTAGGGTTCAACAACATTTACACACGTAATGTATTCCGCACAAGGCGGACGAAAAGCCGTGCAAATAATCCGTTTTTTTCCAAGAGGGAACAAAGGATGCGTTTACACAGGCAGCCCAATTCTGCTATTTTTTTTCACTAATTGGCCTTTTTACCAATCAGATCAGCTCTGAACGAGAGCTGATGTGAACTATCTGATGTGATTGGTCAAAATACCAATTAGTGGAAAAATATCAGAATTGGGCTGCCTGTGTCGACGCAGCCAAATATATGTTTGTGTTGCCTTAACTAACCTCTCCGTCAATTGTCATACAGCCCACGCCGTGCCCTTTCTTTTCGTAATGAACTTCACCAGTTTAACTGCTGCTTGGTGAGCGCCAAACGCATGTGAGATGATTTTTCTGTGGCCTATTATTGTCAGATGTTCGTTCTTCAAATAAGCAGTGGTTTAAACGTCAAGAAATTACTTCTAATCGCCCTTATCCGTTAGGGTAAAGACTGTCCCCTCCAATTAATCGCCAATTTTACTCATCAAAACTCCTTGTGATGGTAGCTGATCGTTCATGAATGATCCTCGTTATGCACATAAGCCTACTTTGTGATGAATGACCTATTCTTGAATATCTGCTACCAAAACAACTGTGGCCCATGGTAATGAATATCTCAGTGTCAGTTGCTATTGACAACCCTCTAAGCAAGTTCAGCCTTTGGTTTGGTCCTCTGAGGGATGCATAGATGTTCTTGCCAGGCATGAGATCTTGACTGCTGTTGCATGCTGGCAGGCAGCTCACCATTGTGGAAAATGATTCCTATGATCAAGGGCAATGTTTTTTGTTTAAACAAGTAGTGCCTATAGTTTATGTTAGAGAATGGAGATGTGGAGGAAACATGCACAATTGTAGAGCGGTATCACATTTTGAAGCCTTTATCAAATCCTATGCATTACCATTTACACAGACTGATCCTCATGCAGAGCATCAAAGTTGTAGGATAGAAGCATTTATCGATATAATGATATGACTTATGTGATTGTCATGGCTCAGGTTTTTGAGGTCAATAATGTGATGTAGAATGGTCAATGTAGGCTCTCCTCCGGGATTAGTATGTCCAGCTGTCTCAACCAGTTGACAACATAGCTGTTTTCCCCATCACTCTGCATGTATGTTGTTAGTGAGACAAACCGCCAAGGTTTTTTTCCCCTCTTCTCATGACCGAACCTGCGTAACATTGTATCTTGTGTTTGAGGGTTAGATAGCTGTGTTAGATAGCTCCCTTCCAGTATTTTCTATCCAGGGTTGTTCTCTTTTTGTGTATGGACGTTTTGAACCTGTCTCTGCACTCTTCCTCGGGTCGGATGACATGACACAGCTGCTCCTGCCCGTTAGAAGAGAGATATGATATGATGGGACTGGGCATTTAGCAGAGGCTTTTATTTTGCTGGGGAATGGGCTTTGAGCGGGATGGATGTAAACCCCATGTTTCTGTTTCTCAATGGCTTGTTTTTTAGACAGTTGTGGGCCATGGTTATTGATAGGTCCATAAGATATCTCTATTAAAATGTCAGGCGTGGGAGCTGCTGCTTTGTTTTGAATGAATGGGAGTGCACTCACTGACACTGGTGCAAGAAACATGTACTGTGCTGCTCTGCTCTGCACAGTTAGCAGGATGCCATGGGGCTACATTAGCATCTTTCCCCCTCTTTTTTTTCTCCTCGGTTTTCTCCTCTTCCTCCCACTCTGCATTTTATCCTTTCTCATTTCTCACTTCGCTCTCTTCTTTCTTTATTCCTCATCTCTTTACCTCTCCCTCTGAACTCCCTCCATCATCACTTCTCCTCTGGTGTTCACATTGAGAGGAGAAGGACTGCGTCTCTCTTGCCTGTGGCGCTTCAGCAATCCCACAAGATGAAAAGCCCCTTTTCCGTCTCAGATAAAGCCAGGGAGGACTTCAAACGCTATTCCCTGCGCACCTCGAACCCAATCACCCTCACATGGGCGTGCACACTGCCTTTGATGGGCCGTGTAGGTTCACACAGTACATGCTTAACTGGACCGGTGCCAGAGTTGCTTCTTAGTATTCGCTCAAGGTACGTGGGTGCCGCAGTGGGGGTTGAGAGGGTCCATGCTTTCTGGTCGCTAATTACACTGAAATTTAATGGAAAAGCTATTTATATCCCAGTGCGGCACTGTAACGTATTGTAGCATTCCCTCCGCATACCGTGTGTTGGAAAGAATATCGATGCAGTGCACTACCCATGTACGTGGAGCGAAGCTGCACACATAGAAGCTGCATTGGTCCTGTGTGGTTCATTTGTATCACAAAATTGCGAATCACAGTGCAAAGGATTTGAAACTGTTTGTATATGTTTGTTTGATACACAGAAAGCTGTCTGATTTTGTACTTGAGCTGAGGCCTGTAAAAACAGGGTGTGTGTGTGTGTGTGTGTGTGTGTGTGTGTGTGGTCTGCCTGGGCCAAGGAGGGGTAAGGTTTGACCCCAATAGGCCCTCATTTGTTGCCTGTCCATGGCATTGAGACAAGATCTCTCTGTCGCTCTAAAACTGTGTACATTTGGAAAATATTTGTTGATAATTTGTCATTCCCCGTATCTGAATTGTTTTAGTAATTGGCCCATCTTACTGCAATTTGAACACTTAAGTCCAACATCTGTTTAAGTTGCGATTCTAGCGCTAGTCTTAAGCAGGGTTCACAACCACAGAGCAAACCGTTTGCGTTTTAAACAGGTTCTCTCCTTTGACTCCAGAACAATCAAATCAAAGTTTTATTTATTTATTAAGTGCCTTTGAATGGGGTATGGTAGTAGGTGCCAGGCGCAGGTGTCAGGTGTCAAGAACTGCAATGCTTCTGGGTTTTTCACGCTCAACACTTTCCTGTGTGTATCAAGAATGGTTCACCACCCAAAGGACATTCAGCCAATTGTGGGAAGCATTGAAGTCAACATGGGGCAGCATCCCTGTGGATTGCTTTTCACATCTTGTAGAGTCCAGGCCCTGACGAATTGAGGCACTTCTGAGGGCAAAAGGAGGTCCAACTCAATATTAGGAAGGTGTTCCTAATGTTTTGTACACTCGGTCTACACAACCCATGTCTCATGGCTTAAAAATCCTTATTTAACCTGTCTTCTCCCATTCATCTACACTGACTGAAGTTGATTTAACAGGTGACATCAATAAGGGATCATAGCTTTTACCTGGTCAGTCTGTTATGGAAAGAGTGTGCGCGTGTAGAGAGTATGTGTGGATATGACGAACAATCCTCTTCATTCTTTTCATTAGCATCTGTGCATCAAACATTTGAATGGAGTTATTTGAATGGAGTTATCCTCAGTGCCATGACACAAGTTTCATCAGAGCTTTTTGACAGGGGATCCAGCAGTGCAGAACTTCTCTCGCTCTCTCTCATTTGACACTTGCATTTTCAGTTGCCGTATTAGTAATGTTAAGTTCTTTAAATTTTTGTACACTGAACAAAAATATAAACGCAACATGTAAAGTGTTGGTCCCATGTTTCATGAGCTGAAACAGAAGATTGCACAAATTTGTTTACATCCCTGTTAGTGAGCATTTCTCCTTTGCCAAGATGATACATCCACCTGACAGGGGTGGCATATCAAGCAGCTGATTAAACAGCACGATCATTACATAGGTGCACCTTGTGCTGTGGACAATAAAAGGCCACTCTAAAATGTGCAATTTTGTCACACAACACAATGCCACAGATGTCCAAAGTTTTGAGGGAGCGTGCAATTGGCATGCTGACTGCAGGAATGTCCACCAGAGCTGTTGCCAGAGAATTTCATGCTAATTGTTCTATCATAAGCCACTTCCAATGTCATTTTAGAGAATTTGGAAGTACGTCCAACCAGCCTCACAACCTCAGACCACGTGTAACCACGCCAGCCCAGGACCGCCACATTCGGCTTCTTCACCTGCAGGATCATCTGAGACCAGCCACCTGACAGCTGCTGAAACTGTTGGTTTGCACAACCGAAGAATTTCTGCATAAACAATCTCAGGGAAGGTCATCTGCGTGCTCGTCGTCCTCGCCTGGGTCTTGACCAGTTCAGCGTCATAACCGACTTCAGTGGGCAATTGCTCACCTTCGATGGCCACTGGCATGCTGGAGAAGGGTGCTCTTCACGATGGAATCCTGGTTTCAACTGTACAGCTTGTATGGCATCATATGTGCGAGTTTACTGATGTCAACATTGTGAACAAAGTGCCCCATGGTGATGGTGGGGTATGTGCAGGCATAAGCTATGGACAACGAACACAATTGCATTTTAAAGGTGGCCATTTGAATGCGCAGAGATACTGTGACAAGCTCCTGAGGCCCATTGTCGTGCCATTCAGGCACCTTCTCCTCATGTTTCAGCATGATCATTGAGCATGTTTGGGATGCTCTGGATCAACATGTAGGATAGCATGTTCCAGTTCCCACGAACTTCCAGTAACTTCACACAGCCATTGAGGAGGAGTGGGACAACATTCCACAGGTCACAATAAACAACCTGATCAACTCTATGTGAAGGAGACGTGCCACGCTGCATGAGGCAAATGGTGGTCACACCAGATACTGGTTGGTTTTCTGATCCATGCCCCTACCGTTTTTTAAAGGTATCTGTGACCAGCAGATTCATATCTGTATTCCCAGTCATGTGAAATCCGTAGATTTAAATTGACTGATTTCTTTGCTGCGCTACTCGGGAGCCCATATAATCTAAAACACTGCATCTCAGTGCAATAGGTGTCACTGCAGTCCCTGGTTCAAATCCAGGCTGCATCACATCAGGCTGTGATTGGGAGTCCCATAGGGCGGCGCACATTTGGCCCAGCATCGTCCTGGTTTGGTCGGGGTAGGCTGTTATTGTAAATAAGAATTTGTTCTTAACTGACTTGCCTAGTTAAATAAAGGTTCAATAAAATAAATTAATATGAACTGTAATTCAGTAAAATCTTTGAAATGGTTGTGTTTTATACTTTTGTTCAGTGAGTATTAACAATGGAGAAACATAAGAAAATTGGTAATCTGGTCTACACACGTGTGGGCACATGCAGGTAAACATATGCCCCCCACACACACACACACACACACACTGGACAACTGTCTCCCTTTTGACAAAAAGGATCAGAGTTCACAGCTATGTGATATATTGGACGAGAAGCCAATTAACCTCACCGGGCCTCTTTCTTTGGCAGCAAAGGAACCTGGTAGTAGCTTACACAGCATTTACCCCCACCCCCATGCACACACACACACCAACCACTCCCACCAAAAACCCAAGTCTTTTATAGTGTTGACCCTATAAAAGGGTCATTTCCTGAAGGTGCAGGAACCATAAACATTAAGAGGGAGAGCGCTAAAAGAACAGGCCAGCAGAAGCTGGACTGCCTTCAGCCTACTGGCCAGTGATTGCGGGAAGTCGATGAGTATGTGAGGTTTTTATCCATTCCATGGAAGACTATATTTGATGGTGACACCTGTTCCCGTCCACTGAGGGAGCCACAGAAGGGAAAGACATGCCACAGAAGGGAAAGACATGTCACAGAAGGGAAAGACATACCACTGAGGGAGCCACAGAAGGGAAAGACATACCACTGTGGGAGCCACAGAAGGGAAAGACATACCACTGAGGGAGCCACAGAAGGGAAATACATACCACCGAGGGAGCCACAGAAGGGAAAGACATACCACTGAGGGAGCCACAGAAGGGAAATACATACCACTGACGGAGCCACGGAAGGGAAAGACATACCACTGAGGGAGCCACAGAAGGGAAAGACATACCACTGAGGGAGCCACAGAAGGGAAAGACATACCACTGAGGGAGCCACAGAAGGGAAAGACATACCACTGAGGGAGCCACAGAAGGGAAAGACATACCACTGAGGGAGCCACAGAAGGGAAAGACATACCACTGAGGGAGCCACAGAAGGGAAAGACATACCACTGAGGGAGCCACAGAAGGGAAAGACATACCACTGAGGGAGCCACAGAAGGGAAAGAAACTTTGGTGATGACTTGTTGGGACGCCTGGTCATTACTGGTTTGTTTAAGAAGAAAATAAAAATGTCTAGGCCTGTTGAAATAGCACAACACGCTGTCAATTATATGGCTAATAAAATTACAAAGGGCCAAAGTCTTAATACGAGGGGCGAAATTTCACCAGCACTTTCAGGAATCTCACTTTCTCCACCTTTCATTCCGTATTCCCACGCTCCCATGTCCCCACCACACCAACTAGTGCCCACCCTTTCTCTGAGAGACTTATCTTAAAACGTGGTTCCCATGCACACACACACACGCACATGTGCATGCATGCACACATGTACACACACTATACATTCAGGAATCACATTTATAATACACCTTCCTTACCTCAGCAGATAACATGTTACAGTACATTGCACCAATATCAACTATACATTAAGAGTTCGATGTGCATAGCAGTATAAAAAGGGACATTTTTATGAGATCCTGGATCATTGTCACAATTATGGACCAATAAATGCATAAATTCCTCCTGCCGTGTGTGTGTGTAGTGAGCTGGAATGCTGCTGAGTGCCTGTTAAAAGGGATTCAGGGAGCTAGCATCCAGCTTGCTGCGCTGTATGTGCCCCATAGTGCGTGGGTATGCAGTGATGGAGGAGTGATGGGGAGGGGGTCCACAGGGAGCAACAAGCAGCCTAGTCCTATTCTTAAGGGACAAAATCACGGAGGGGCTTTTATAGGTACACTTAAAAAGACCTGAAACAGATGTTATGTCTCACTAATAAAGGAAATAATTACTTCCCACCAGTAATTAAGCACTGTGTACAGGAGGGACATGAGGGAAGAAAGGAGAGGAGGAGAGAAAATATAAAATGGAGAGCATTGAGGGGAAATTACTGGCTGGCGAGTCGGGCTGTGTTGCGGAGACGTTTATGGAGGAGCCCATTAATCCTAAATGAAGGAGTCTCTGATCAGAGGAAATACATTGTGGACACAACGTCGGATCCCACCAGGATTCCGATGTGCCTGAAAGAGGTTTGGACGGTGTGCATTGAGTGGATCGCCGGCACCACAGCTGATGAATATTTAAATTAAATGTTAATTAGAGCCCTTCTAAGTGGCCCTGAGAGTTACTATATTCATCCATCGCCTATGGCTGCCTGCACATCAGTTTCAGTATGCTAAGAGCCGAGATCAACTCAGGAAGTTCATTATATTTAAGCAGCACATTGTCCAAACGTCAAAATGTTCTTTAGGCCTGGAGCCAAGTTTGATTCTATTAATGTACAGTGCTGGTAGAGAAAAAAAGAGCTGTGACAGATTTGAAATGGGATAACAGATACTCCCACATTGTACGGACATTGTCGAGTGAATAGTATGGACCGAAAAGGGATTCAAAGGAGGGGGGGAACGTCACTCTGGCTGACAAGGCCTGGTCACACTGACTTTGTCCACAGTGAAAATTCTTGGCCGAGGCTTTGGGCTTTGAGTGTGTTTCAGGGAGGCAAACAGAGAGGCCAAACTCGCATCATCACCCAAAGACGGGGCAAGGAGGGAGTGCATCAAAACATCTTGCCCTTTGTGGGTCCCTCTGCACCCCCTCAGCCCATTTGGGTGCAGGAGAGAGGGATGGGGAGAGGGATTGATAGAGGGATGTGGGGAGAGAGCAAAGGGGTCAAAGGACACACACTAAAGCAAAGCTTTGTCTATGTCATCAGTCCTTCTCTGTGCTGTTTGTGTTGTACACTGACTTAGCTCACCTCATGCACTCACAATTTGTAAGTCGCTCTGGATAAGAGCGTCTGCTAAATGACTTAAATGTAAATGTAAGGGACTTTAACTGATATATCATCTCATGCAGTAGGGTGGCAGGTAGTCTAGTTTAAGAGCATTGGGTCAGTTATCAAAAGGTTGCTGGTTCAACTCCCAGAGCTGACTAGGTGAAACATCTGTCGACGTGCCCTTGAGCAAGGCACTTAACCCTAATTGCTCCTGTAAGTCACTCTGGATAAGAGTGTCTGCTAAATTAATACAATTTAATGAATTATGGATTTTGTTGCAGAATACTTTCTAATTCTAAGTATGATGCTGTATATGACGCAGATTGCCTGTGGGCTCAAAGTGTTCATTTCATTAGTGACACTACACTACTGGTGTGATTCACTTAGGTGAGAATCTCCATGCAGGAGTTTATGGGTTACATTCAACAGCTAATCTTACTAACACCATAGAGGACGCCATGACGACATAATGCAGGGTATAATGTAGGAGAGATTAAAAAGATGTCATTCAGGACACCACGCTTCTGTCAGGAGACAGAATGTAGCTGAAATGAATGGACATTGTGGTGTTAAAGGATTTGGCAGTAAAAACCCAAGCTATTTTTCTTTGTAATCAGTTGCTTTGCAGAATTGATCATAATATCCCTTCTCAGTCAGAATATATTAGAACACACATGCGCACGCGCGCACGCACACAAAACCCTGGTTGTTTCCTGCTGTCCAGCTGTCCGGCTTATTTCAGCTCACTGCTTTCTCTCTCTCTTTCTCCCTCCTGCAGTTCTACATGCATTTCTATGGTTCAGTTCTTTTCTGTGTAAGGGTTATATTATTATTGTAAGACTCCTATCGCTGTCTTGAGGAGAGAGTCTGTTTGGGGCCTCTGTGTGTGTTGTGTTTGTGTGTGTGTGTGTGTGGTGTGTGTGTGTGTGTGCCCTCACTGGGTTGGAACAGGGAGTATTAGGAGGTGTCTTTTGTTGCTCCTGGGGGGCTTCTGTGCTCAGTCCTAATAGGAGTCTTGTGCCTGCCGTTGTCCCAGGGGAGGGGGTCTGAATGAGGGGTCCAACTTCACCCCACCCCCCCACCCCCCACTCTCCTCCCCCTTTGGGACAGGCTGAGAGACAAAGAGGGAGTGAGGCTGGGATGGTTGAGGGGGTGCACTGTGGCCTCTGTCTTATTAGAAGGGTCGTGAACGTGTCACAATGATTAATTTGCTGAGGTGCGCAGGGATACCCTAGAGTCACATTTATCTAACGCCAGGGCTCCCAAACGCAAACTCGCCACAAAATGGCACATTTGCATTTCCCATTAAGAAAAGAAAATACAGATATATATATGCAAATGCAATCCCCGTCTTGGTTTATGCCATTATGCTCTATCGTTTCGGACATTCACAATGGATGACCGTTTTTCTTTATTTTTTCACAATTTTTTTGGCAGTCTATCTATTGAACCTGATTGGCATGCTGTTCCTTTTTTACTGCATGTGTGGACATGGACACACTCTCACACAGCCCAGAGTGCCTTCATACAAATAGGACTGAAGAGGTTGGATGTGGTGTCTCCATCAAATATTCCATCAACTTAATTTACATTCTCAATGTGCCTCCTATCAGACCAAGCAGAAGGCTCCATTGTGAACTGTGCATAACAAAGCAATGGGATTGTCTGTTTGCCATCTTTCAATCTAATGTCAGCCTCGTTGTTTTGTGTCTGGTTCGGGGACACTCTCTCTGAGGTCAGCTCATATGGTGAAATGTTCTGATGTGTTGTTGTGTTTTGCAACACAGCATATGGTGTGAATAATATAGCTTACACTCTGTGTAAAACATATATATTGTGTGTGGTCATCACATTCATTCTTCTCTTGCCATATTCACGCAGCACCACCTGGTAGTATTACTGCCAACCATTAAAACATGGCATGCTTTGAAATGGCCTCAGAGGTATTTGAATGAACAGATGACAATGGTGAATAAACCCTTACACTTAATAATTGTTCCCTTACATGAACACATAGGGCGCCTCAAGCTAGCATTGGAAAACATGTACCCAGGGAGTGGGCCAGATGTTCAGTAGTCCCACCTGCAGACCTGCTGTGCCTTGGCAGTTAAAACTCATGTGCTACATATGCTCCCATCACACCGTAGGGAAATAAGCTGTGACAGTAATGAAGCAGAGCAGCACTCCACACTGCAGTAGTGGAAACAGGAGAGAAGAACAAAACAGGCACATGTCCGATAGGAAAAACATTTGCTCACACTCACATGTATGAATCCTTCTTGGTTGTCTTTGTAACCAGAAGTAGGTGAAGGTTGATATCTCAGTCAGCAATTGAATTGTGTTTCTGAGAGGAGGTAGGTAGGAGGGACCTGATGAGAGAGGGGTTGTCATTGCACCAGTAGGTGGTGCTGTATGCAAAACCTGCGCTTGTACCCCCAGGTTTGGATAAAGGGGTAAAGGTACTGGGGGATTGGGGAGGGGTCTTCTGTGTTAAAGAAATGGGTACAGGAAATGAAGACACATAAATGTTACTACACCCCACGGGCAGGAAAATACTAAACTCTTTTCATCAGTAATATTTCCTGGCAACGGGGATTGAGCCATTTCAGGTCAGGGCTTAAAATCCCCTTGGTTTTGAGTGATCTTTACAAGCCTCCCCCATTTAATATGGGTGGAAAGTTCTGCCAAGATATATGGCATAATTAGGCTGCAGGTATGCACGTTCCACTGAGTTCCCCTCCAGTTTATTCCCATTCACTCTCTATGAAGGCACATTGATATTACCCATCGATGCTCTCATTGTTTAGCATGATGTTGTGCATGTGTGTTTAATAACTTATAACTGTTATATGGCACTATATTTAGCATGACCAGCAGAAACCTGCATCTCAGATTACGTAGGAAACTGTAGGTCTTATTGCAGGCAACATATTAGAGAAAGTGATTTGCCAAAGCATCTCAAACTGGTTGCTTCAAGTGAGTCTTTCAATTCAGCTGTTGGTTAGTTGTTCATGTGGATAAAAGAAAGTGCGGAAAGGCATTGTCATAGTTTCATCATTCACTATGCAGCAGAAAAACAACAACAAATAGTCATCTCAACCCGGAGAAAAGTGCAGAATCATTCATTCCCGGTTTGGTGCTGATGAGCAAACACAACAACACGTTAATTGCTGTGACCCCAGCAACCTACCAAAAGGAACATTGACATATTGTTTGTCCAGCGTGAGACACTGTTTAATTTACACTCACTAATGACTGGCCCTCATAATACAGGCTGAAGGACCTTGGCACTCATTCAATGTTCCTCTGGACTCTTCTAATGGATATGGTTTTATCTTTACCTCATTGAATTCATATCCCTCTATGCATGCCGGCTAAATCAATTACAACACTTTGGTAAACAAATCACCATTGGCTGCTAAAACCCTGCCCCAAACACAACAAAAACAAATTACGGCTGAGTAAGCTGAGTTGTATATCTTTGAAATATCAAATGGGTGTGAATAGGTGAAAGGACTGTTGTGGAGAAAAACATATATTACCATCGCCATAGGGTCGACCTTGACCTTCAAACTCAATTTGGCTATTAGGACTGCCCCTCCCCAGCACCCCGGGATGTAAAAGGCTGACGGTTTTGACCCCTGATCCCATTTCTTAACTAGGCCGAGGTGCCAAAATGACCTTTTGACCCAGGAAGCCTTTGCAGGTTGCCTGAGCAACCTCCGATTTAACAATGATTGACAGGTCCCTGCGCTTTCTGTTTAAAATGAGGCAGCAACACACTTCTCAGCAGAGAACAATGAGCGGGAACACAAGCCTCCATTCAGCTCAGTCTAGATCATTAACACTCTCGGCTGTCTGCTTCAAAACCAAACTATCGGCAGTCTACCAACTGGTGAATTCAGTGGAAAGTTGCTGTTAATGTTGAATGTATAGTACCTCATTGATAATATTTGGCTCCATTTAAATGTAAGTACTGGATTTAGGAAGGGGCCCTTCAATGCATTGAAATAAATATGTCAACAGAATAAATGCATTTTTTAAAATATGCATGCCTCTTAAAAACAACGTGCTTCCATTTATGGACGGCGGGTACCCTAGTGGTTAGAGTGCTGGACTAGTAACCGAAAGGTTGCAAGATCGATTATCCCGAGCTGACAAGGTACAAATCTGTTGTTCTGACCCTGAAGAAGGCAGTTAACCCACTGTTCCTAGGCCACCATTGAAAATAGGAATTTGTTCTTAACTGGTGTGCCTACTTAAATAAAGATAAAATAAAAAATACGTTATCTGGTATTTTATCTTTATTTAACTAGGCAAGTCAGTTAAGAACAAATTCTTATTTTCAATGACGGCCAATGATGAATGATGAAGTTGCAACCTTTCGGTTACTAGTCCAACGCTCTAACCACTAGGCTACCCTGCCGCCCCGGTGTTGTTAAAAACAAGATTATCTGCTAATAAATCTTGACACATACATTTTCACCTAATTCATGATAGATAGAATGCTTTACATTGAAATAGGCATTCGGTGCATGTCATTATTCTTGATGGGCAGTCTATGCAAATAAGTCAGAATGCGAATGACATATGTTGTACACAGCCACAGCCAGTCACATAAGTGGTAGCCTACATCAGTAAAATACTCTGAATGAAGGCCAAATACTAAGATATGAATAGTCAATGGATATCCAATGGTTTAAAAGCTTCTCACTCTTCTTTCAAATTTTTTTTGTTTTTTGCGTCTGAGACTGCAACAATAACCATAACTTGTCATTTGGGTGTTACAGAGAGTATGTAATGTCCCCAAAGGACTTTATCATACAGCTCAGCTCTACAGAGCCCATTTAAAATCTCCACAAATGTTAGTTAATCTAGACTGGTAGTGGCTCCAAAACGGCGAATTATTTCGAACTGATGGCTCCATCATGAGTTTGCTCAGGGGATCTAGTAACCATTTTATGGTTAGTGCTGCTTAGATGAGAGTCAGAAGAGGCAGGAAAATAGCTAACTCCCCCCCACTCCTCCTGCCTGTGATTTTGGTGGCAGCTGTGCAGAGATCGGTTTTGACCTGTGAACCCCACATTAGGCTGGATCTCCATGCTGCATCAGACATTTACTGATGTAAACCAATGGCAGCTCTTGGGTTTGGAGAGTGGAGAACTTATATCATTCGGTGATATAAGTCAGTTGCAAAATGTTAAATCGACCCTAGCCAATTCTCCCTAGGCACCGTGTAGAACTGAAAGGATTGGATAGGTATAAAGCAATGCGATAATATCTCCCGTGCTCCACAATGATATCTGATATCTTCATTATGACTTCTGGCAAATCCACTCATTAGATTTAGAGGCTTCGTTTGACCAGTCCTCTTAGTTAGTTGTAACATTTACTACATTTTGTAGTCTCTCAAATGTTTCGTTGAAGCTGTTTTTTTTTATACTGTTTTTTCATCTTAAAGTATAAAAGATATTGACAACATAGACAAAAAAGGTTTAACCCTTATTTAACTAGGCAAGTCAGTTAAGAACAAATTCTTATTGGCAATGATGGCCTACCAAAAGGTAAAAAGCCTCCTACTGGGACTGGGCCTGGGATTAAAAATAAAAACGAATAGGACATAATGCACATCACGACAAGAGAGACACCACAACACTACATAAAGAGAGACCTAAGACAATATGTCATGTGTTGCTGCCATGCTAACAGCACAACATGGTAGCAGCACTAAACATGGTGCAAACATTATTGGGCATAGACAACAGCACAAAGACAGAGGTAGAGACATCAAGCGAAGGAGCCACAACTGTCAGTAAGTGAACATGATTGAGTCTTTGAATGAAGAGAGAACTGTCCAGAGATAAAACTGTCCAGTTCGAGTGTTTTTTGCAGCTAGTTCCAGTCGCTAGCTGCAGCAAACTGAAAAGAGGAGTGGCCCAGGGATGTGTGTACTATGGGGACCTTTAACCTTTAACAGAGTGTGAGTGTTGTATGTGGAGGATGAGGACTGCAGTGGAGGATGAGGGCTGCAGTAAGTATCTCAGATAGGGGGGAGTGAGGCCTTACTAAGAGGCTTTTATAAATAAGCATCAACCAGTGGGTCTTGCGACGGTATAGAGTGCAGTGATGTGTCCTATAAGGAGCATTGGTGGCAAATCGAATAGCCAAATGGTAAAGCGCATCTAGCCGCTCAAGAGAACCCATACCTGCAGACGTATAAATTACGTATACGTAATCAAGCATGGGTAGGATAGTCATCTGAATCAGGGTTAGTTTGGCATCTGGGGTTGTAGAGAAGCAATTACAATAGATTAAACTAAGTCTAAATGTAACCTTAGCCTGCAGATTTGATATGTGCTGGGAGAAGGACAGTGTACCGTCTAGTCATAATCCCAAATACTTCTATGAGGTGACTACCTCAAGCTCTAAACCCTCAGAGGTAATAACCACACCGGTGGGGAGAGGGGCATTCTTCTTACCAAACCACATGACTTTTGTTTTGGAGGTGTTCAGAACAAGGTTAAGGGCAGAGAGCTTGTTGGACACAAAGAAGAAAGCTTTGTTGTAGAGCGTTTAACACAAAATACAGGGAGGGACCAGGTGAGTATAAGACTGTGTCATCTGCATATAAATGGATGAGAGAGCTTCCTACTGCCTGAGCTATGTTGTTGATGTAAATTGAGAAGTGTGGGTCCTAGGATCGAGCCTTGGGGTACTCCCTTGATGACAGGCAGTGGCTGAGACAGCAGATGTTCTGACTTTATACATTGCACCCCTCAGAGACACCAATACTCCTTAGCCAGCCCACAAGAATGGAATGGACTTCCATATAAAAAGCTTTGGCCAAATCAATAAAAATAGAGCACAACACTGCTTAGAATCAAAAGCAATGGTGACATAATTTAAGAGCTTTAAGGTTTCAGTGACACATCCATAACCTGAGCGAAAACCAGATTGCATACCAGAGAGAACAGTATAGACATCAAGAAAGCCAGTCAGTTGATTATTGACAAAGGATGCACTGAGGCTGCCTTCCAAGCAGTGGGAACCTCCCCAGAGAGGAGAGACAGGCTTGGTGATGATAGGGGCAGCAAACTTAAAGAAGAAAGGATCTAAACCATCTGACCCAGATGTTTTTTGGGGGTTAAGTTTAAGGAGCTCCTTTAGCACCTCAGACTAAGTGAATGCCTGCAGAGAGAAGCTTTGTAGCGGGACAGGGGAAAAAGAGGTAGTCAGTCGCATTAGAAGGGGTGGGAGATGAGGAAATGTTGGAGGCATGGCTGAGTCAAATAGGAATCCTGACTTAATGACGTGGTGATTAAAGAGCTCAGCCATGTGCTCCTTGTTAGTAACAACCACATCATCAACATTAAGGGACATGGGCAGCTGTGAGGAAGAGGGTTTATTCTCCATGTCTTTAAGTAACTAACTTTGGCCTTCCGGATCCAGTCAGCCTGAGTATGCGTGTGCTGAGCCTTTCGCCAAATAGAATTCTTGAGGTGGAGTAACTCTGCCAAATCACAGTCGAACCAGGGGCTGAACCTGTTTTTAATTCTCATTTTCTTTATGGGGGTGTGTTTGTTAACAATACCAGTGAAAATAGCAAAAAAAGAAGGTCCAAGCGTCTTCGACAGAGGGGATCAAGCTTCTATACCAATTCTAAACCAGGTCATGAAGGAAGCCTTGCTCATTAAAGTTTTTTAACAAGCGCTTATGACAAATCAGGACAAGTCGTTTCACTGAGCAGCCATTACGAACACAGGCTGTAAAACAGTGATCACTAAGGTCATTACAGAAAACACCAGACTGATACCTATCAGGATTATTTGTGAGGATAACGTCAAGGAGAGTATCCTTTTCTGGGTGTTTGGAGTCGTACCTTGTGGGATTGGTAATAATCTGAGAATTTTAGGGAGTCCCATTGCTTTAGGACTTGGTCAGGGGTTTAAGCATGTCCCAGTTCAGGTCACCTAGCGGGACAAATTCAGACTTAGTGTAAGGGGCCAGGAGAGAATTTAGGGTACAGGCCAGTGATGATAACACCCAGCCAACAAAAAGCTATTTGAAAGTTTAGTGCTTAAAACCAGCAAATCAAGTTGTTTGGGGACAGACTTGGCAGAGACAACCGAGCAGTGAAAGTGTTCCTTGATAAAGTTTGCCACTCCACCACTTTTGGATGATCACTCTTGCCGAAAAAGGTTATAACCAGAAAGGTTAACATCAGTGTTCAAAACACTCTTCCTTAACCACATCTCAGTAATGACCAACACATTTGGATTGGAGCTGTGGACCCACACTTTCAATTGATACATTTTAGGTAATAAGCTTCTAGTGTTAACGTGCAGAAAACTCAGGCTTTTACGAGAGCAGAAATCTGTGAAACAGATTCAGAGGACAAGTCAGAATTGGGGCCAGAGTGTATATGCACATTTGAAGATATAATCAGCAGTAATGCAATCAGGCTACGGCAAAGGACAAGGAGAGCACTGCAGTGTTTTTTAATGACATTTGAATGTGCATCAGATGGCAACAATATCATATTGTACAGCAATTTCATCAGGTAACATGAATACAAAGCCGGTGAGAGGTGGTTAGAATGGGATGGGAGGGCAAGAGTCTGTGTAACCAATAGAGTCAGAGTCCCGAGGATGGGACCAAACAGTCTGTGCCACGGTTGGGTAAACAAGCACGTTCATAGTCAACAAGGCACGCAGGAGTCATGAGGCAAATAGCATAAAACAATAAAAAATATAATGACTTGGGGCTAGCCATTGTAAGTTCAAAGAGTCACTCGCCCCAACAAGATAACTTGAGAGAGTAGCTCTCTGAGTCCAGTAGGCTATAAAAGTATGCGATAAAATAAATAGTAGGCCTATACTAGTTAATTCAAGCATTTCTGAGTAAGCTCACATAATAAGCTTCAAGTTAATTAGCCTACATAAAATTCTGATCAGTAGGCGGGAAAGGAGGGTGGCGGGGTATCTGTATCAGACAAGCCAAGGCAGGCGGTGGTCAGATCGCCAGGTGGAATCCAAGCAGCAGTGCAGCAGGCAACGGGAGTAGGTGTCACACCCACTTGGGAGAAGCTTTTTTCTGGAGGCAGATTCCATGCTAGCAAGTCTCTGTCCACTGTTTTTTCCACATGCAAAAGGAGTTAGTTAGCTAGCTATATCTCTTCAGTTTCGGTGAATGGTCCTTTACAACATCCAAACAAAGTTGTTGTATTTTGGAGATTACGAGACGGATGTCTTCTGATGTGATCAAAGCAACAATATTGTTTCTTATTGAGGTAATTTACAATTGAAGCATACAATGCTATAATGATATATTTGTAAAGTCATGCTCCAGTCCAGTGTCATTTGAAAAAACATGTTTTACCTTTATTTAACTAGGCACGTCAGTTATGAACAATTTCTTATTTTCAATGACGGCCTAGAAACAGTGGGTTAAATGCCTGTTCAGGGGCAGAACGACAGATTTTCACCTTGTCAGCTCGGGATTTAATCTTGCAACCTTTCGGTTACTAGTCCAGCGCTCTAACAACTAGGCTACCTGCTGCCCCATTGATCATCCTTTGTATTGACAACTTGTTTGATCTCTTATGTAGAGCTATATTTCTACAGATATTAAGGATCAGATATCTTTTTAATTTTTCACCTAAAATTACATATCCAAATCTAACTGCCTGTAGCTCAGGACATGAAGCAAGGATATGCATAGTCTTGATACAATATGGAAAAAAATGCAAGAGAAAGGTCACAATGTATTATTCCAGGTTAGGCATAATTTTGGTTTTGGCCACTAGATGGCAGCAGTGTATGTGCAAAGTTTTAGACTGATCCAATGAACCATTTCATTTCTGTTTGAAATGTTGTATCAAGTCTGCCCAAATGTGCCTAATTGGTTTATTGATACATTTTCAAGTTCATAACTGTGCACTCTCCTCAAACAATAGCATGGTATTATTTCACTGTAATAGCTACTGTAAATTGGACAATGCTTTTTGCCGTTAGATTAACAAGAATTTAAGCTTTCTGTCCATATCAGATATGTCTATGTCCTGGGAAATGTTCTTGTTGCTTACAACCTCATGCTAATCATATTAGCCTACGTTAGCACATCCGTCCCGTGGGGGGACACTGATCCTGTAGAGGTTTTAAACCTTTATTAATGTAGAAACCCTGTCTCTCTTTCTCTATCCCACAGCGGAGCCCTTGGTGCAGGTGGACGGCAAGCCCAGCTGCTGCTTCTTTAAGTTCAGCCCCAAACTCATGTTCACCAAGGTGCTGAAGGCTCAGCTGTGGGTGTACCTTCGGCCGCTGCAGCAGACTTCCACCGTCTACCTGCAGATCCTCAGGCTGAAGCCTGTCACGGAGCAGGGCAGCCGCCACATCCGCATCCGCTCATTGAAGATCGAGCTCAATTCACGTGTGGGCCACTGGCAGAGTATCGACTTCAAGCACGTGCTGCAGAACTGGTTCAAGCAGCCGCACACCAACTGGGGAATCGACATCAATGCCTTCGACGAGAGCGGCAACGACCTGGCAGTGACCTCGCTGAGACCAGGAGAGGAAGGGCTGGTAAGGACCCTCAGACCTGTCGCATCACACACAGACACTTTGTCAACTAATCTGTCCTCGATTCCTGGCATCCTCTCTCCACACCTCCTATTCAAAATGCATTGGAGAAGTCGGTCCAAAGGGAGGGACCTTGGACCTTCTCCTCCAATACGGTTGAGAATTATGCAGGGAGATAGGATGCAAGGAATTGAGGAAAGACCACTTGAGATACAGTTGAAGTTTACATACACCTTAGCCAAATACATTTAAACTCAGTTTTTCACAATTCCTGACATTTCATCATAGTAAAGATTCCCTGTCTTAGGACAGTTAGGATCACCACTTTATTTTTCGAATGTGAAATGTCAGAATAATAGTAGAGAGAATGATTTATTTCATCTGATTTATTTCATCACATTCCCAGTGGGTCAGAAGTTTACATACACTCAATTAGTATTTGGTAGCATTGCCTATGAATTGTTTATCTTGGGTCAAATGTTTTTGGTAGCCTTCCACAAGCTTCCCACAATAAGTTGGGTGAATTTTGGCCCATTCCTCCTGACAGAGCTGGTGTAACTGAGTCAGGTTTGTAGGCCTCCTTGCTTGTACACGCTTTTTCAGTTCTGCCCACAAATTTTCTATGGGATTGATGTCAGAGCTTTGTGATGGCCACTCCAATACCTTGACCTTGTTGTCCTTAAGCCATATTACCACAACTTTGGAAGTAGGCTTGGGGTCATTGTCCATTTGGAAGACCCATTTGCGACCAAGCTTTGATTTTCTGACTGAGGTCTTGAGATGTTGCTTCAATATATCCACATACTTTTCCTGCCTCATGATGCTATCTATTTTGTGAAGTGCACCAGTCCCTCCTGCAGCAAAGCCCCCCCACAACATGATGCTGCCATCCCAGTGCTTCACGGTTGGGAAAGTGTTATCCGGCTTGCAAGCCTCCCTCTTTTTCCTCCAAACATAACGATGGTCATTATGGCCAAACAGTTCTATTTGTGTTTCATCAGACCAGAGGACATTTCTCCAAAAAGTACAATCTTTGTCCCCATGTGCAGTTGCAAACCGTAGTCTGGCTTTTTTTAATGATGGTTTTGGATTAGTGGCTTCTTCCTTGCTGAGTGGTATGTCATTTATAGGACTCGTTTTACTGTGGATCTAGATACATTTGTACCTGTTTCCTCCAGCATCTTCACTTGGTCCTTTACTGTTGTTCAGGGATTGATTTGCACTTTTCACACCAAAGTATGTTTATCTCTAGGAGACAGAACGCGTCTCCTTCCTGAGTGGTATGGAGGCTGCGTGGTCCCATTGTGTTTATACTTCCGTACTATTGTTTGTACAGATGAACTTGGTACCTTCATGTGTTTGGAAATTGCTCCTATGGATGAACCAGACTTGTGGAGGTCTACAATTTTTTTTCTGAGGACTTGGCTGATTCCCTTAGATTTCCCATGATGTCAAGCAAAGAGGCACTGAGTTTGAAGGTAGGCCTTGAAATACATCCACAGGTACACCTCCAATTAGCCTATCAGAAGCTTCTAAAGCCATGATACCATTTTCTGGAATTTTCCAAGCTGTTTAAAGGCACAGCCAATTTAGTGTATGTAAACTTTTGACCCACTGGAATTGTGATACAGTGAAATAATCTGCCTGTAAACAATTGTTGTAAATATTACTTGATGTCCTAACCGATTTGCCAAAACTATGGTTTGTTAACAAGACATTTGTGGAGTGGTTGAAAAACGAGTTTTAATGACTCCAACCTAAGTGTATGTAAACTTCCGACTTCAACTGTAGTTATTGACGTTTGTGTTTATTAGGGATCCCCATTAGCTGATACTCTTCCTGGGGTCCAAAAACATTTAGGCACTTACATCACACATAAAACAAAAGATAACAGTACATCATATAACATTATTACACCACTACATAAAGTGTATAATACCACCATACAATATTTCAATGTACGTGTGTGCTAGCTTATGTATGTGTGTGTTTGTACCTGTGTGTGTGTCTCTTCACAGTCCCCACTGTTCCATTTGTATCTGTTTTTACCTGATGTGGAATAGAGTTCCATGTAGTCATGGCTCTATGTAGTACTGTGCACCTCCCATAGTCTGTTCTGGACTTGGGGATTGTGAAGAGACATGTCTGGCATGTCTTGTGGGGTACGCATAGGTGTCTGAGCTGTGTGCTATTAGTTTAAACAGAAAGCTCAGTGCATTCAGCTTGTCAACACTTTTTACAAAACAAGTAGAGATGAAATCAATCTCTCCACTCCAGCCATGAGAGATTGACATGCATGTCTTAATGTTAGCTCCCTGTTTACATTTAAGGGCCAGCTGTGCTACCCTCTTCTGTGCCAAGTGTAAGCCAATTCACCATCCCTCTGTGGTGAACAGACATTTTAGCTACTGTTGTATTAACATGTTTTGACCATGACAGTTTACAATCCAGGGTTACTCCAAGCAGTTTAGTCACCTCAACGTGCTAAATTTACACATTATTCATTACAAGATTTAGTTGAGGTTTAGGGAAATATTTTGTCCCAAATACTTATAATTCCTCAAAGCAAGTGGCATGTCATTAAAGATTGAAAAAAGGGGCCTAAACAGCTGCCCTGGGGAATTCCTGATTCGACCTGGATTATGTTGGAGAGGCTTCCGTTAAATAACATCCTCTGTGTTCTGTTAGACAGGTAACTCTTTATCCACAATATAGTGGATGGGTGTAAATCCATAACATATGTTTTTCCAGCAGCAGACTGATGTCAAAAGCCGCACTGAAGTCTAAATCTTTTCATCAATTTGTCTCAGCCAATCAGTGTAAGTGTTGTGCTTGTTGAATGTCCTTCCCAAAAGTTTACTACGGGTTGGTAACTGGTTGATTGGATGGCTATTTAAGCCAGTAAAGGGGCTTTACTATTCTTAGGTAGCATAATTACTTTTGCTTCCCTCCAAGCCTGAGGGCACACTTTCTAGTAAGTTTAAATTGAAGATATGACAAGTATGAGTTGCAATATCGTCCACTATTATCCGCAGCAATATTCCATCCAAGTTGTCAGACCCCGGTGGCTTGTCATTGTTGGTAGACAATTTCTTCACCTCTTCCACACAGAATTCAAAATTACGATGCTTGTCTTTCATAATATGGTCAGTTATACTTGGATGTATAGTGTGTGCGTTTGTTGCTGGCATGTCATGCCTAAGTTTGCAAATATTTGTTTATTACTTTTACCCCTTTTCTCAATTTCGTGGTATCCATTTGATAGTTAGTCTCTCATCGCTGCAACTCCCCTACGGACTTGGGAGAGGCGAAGGTTGAGAGCCATGCGTCCTCTGAAACACGACACTGCGATGCCACGCTACTTTTGACATAAGCTGACGCAGAAGCCAGCCGCACCAATGTGTCGGAGGATACACTATCCAACTGATGACAGAGTTTAGCTTGCAGGTGCCTGGCCCGCCACAAGGAGTTGCTAGAGTACGATGTGACAAACCCTCCCCTAACCCGGACGATGCTGGGCCAATTGTGCACCACTTCATGGGTCTCCTGTAGCCAGAGGCTGTAGTGACACCGCAGCACTGATGCGCTGCCCCACTCAGGAGTGGAAGTTTGCTAATCTTGCCAATTTAAGTAGTTGGCAATATCAATGGGTTGTGTGATGGATGAGCCATCTAATTCAATGAATGATGCAGCTGAGTTTGCCCAAAATGTAATTGAAGGTGCTCCAAAGCTTTTTGCTATCATTTGCTTCATAGTATAATTTTTGTTTTAGTCAGTTTAGTCACACGATTTCTCGATTTGCAGTGTTTTCCCAATCGGTTGTGCAGCCAGACTTATTTGCCATTCCTTTTGCCTCTTCCCTTTCAACCATACAATTTCTCAATTCCTCATAAATCCAAGGGTATTTAACAGTTTGCAGTCATTTTCTTAAATGGGTGCATGCTTATTAGTAACTGGAATAAGCAATTTCATAAATGTCAAGTGCAGCATCTGGTTGCACCTCATGACATCAGAGCAGAAAATATTACTTACATCAACATAGAAATCACTACAAAATGTATTGAATTCTCTCTTATACACTATATTTATCAGGTATGAAGGGAAGACCCAGATCAACAATAGTTTAATGTTCCAAACAGGGGCATGCAATAGACAGGTCAAGGCAGGCAGGGGTCAGAACCAGAGGTGGGACAGCAGGCAGGCTCAGGGTAAGGCAGAGATCGGTAATCCAGAGGGGGGCAGAGGTACCTGTCGGCAGGCAGAGTGGTCAGGCAGGCAGGCAGGCAGAGTGGTCAGGCAGGCAGAGTGGTCAGGCAGGCAGGCAGAGTGGTCAGGCAGGCAGGCTCCGGGCCATAACCGGGAGGGCAAGAAAAGAGACTGGGGAAAAAAGCAGGCACAGAAATACAAACTGCTGGTTGACTTGAACAAACAAGACAAATTGGCACAGACAGACAGAAAACACAAGTACAGTGCCTTGCGAAAGTATTCGCCCCCCTTGAACTTTGCGACCTTTTGCCACATTTCAGGCTTCAAACATAAAGATATAAAACTGTATTTTTTTCTGAAGAATCAACAACAAGTGGGACACAATCATGAAGTGGAACGACATTTATTGGATATTTCAAACTCTTTTAACATTTCAAAAACAGTTTTATATCTTTTTTTTTTTTTGAAGCCTGAAATGTGGCAAAAGGTTGCAAAGTTCAAGGGGGCCGAATACTTTCGCAAGGCACTGTATAAATACACAGGGGATAATGGGGAAGATGGGTGACACATGGAGGGGGTGGAGACAATCACAAAGACTGGTGAAACAGATCAGGATCTGACAATATTAGGCTCAGCCTTTGGAACTTTGATATGGCTACTATATTGTGATTGCTACAGCCGATGGCTTTAAAGCAAATTTCAGCAGCATTAGTAAAGATGTTGATGATTACATGTTGATGATTTCATTCCTGTGCGGTTTGTAACTACGCTTGTAGGTTGACTGAACCTGAACCAGGTTGCAGGCACTGGTTACATTTTGAAGCTTTTTCTTGAGTGGGCAGCGTGATGAAATCCAGTAAATATTTAAAATCACCCAGAAAATGTACTTTCGTTGAAATCACATATCAAGCATTTCAAACATATTATCCAGATACTAACTGTTAGCACTTGGTGGTCTATAGCAAGAATGGGTTTTAGGTGAGGCAGATGAACATATTACTTCAACAGTATTTAACATGAGATTCTCTCTAATCTTTACAGGAATGTGGTTCTGAATATAGACTGCAACACTTCACCCATTGGCATTTCTGTCTTGTCTGTAGATGTTAAAGCCATGTATTGCTACCACTGTATCAAAGGTATTATCCAAGTGAGTTTCAGAAATATATATTAATGTCATATTTTACGAGCAAGTTATCGATTTCATAGCCCACGTTAACAGATGTAGCCTATTTTTAGAATTTTTCTGGGATGCTTGTTTTTATTGCTTTACTGGGAAGCTTATCAGAAGTAGACATGACAATGTTATTTATATTCGAGCTGATAGTGCAGGGTGAGCGGCACACAGTGGACTTCCTAGTAGGGCACACCACATCCGTGGTATTAGTAAAACTCTGGTTTATAGGCACATGATTACTGCGTACAATAGCTGTAGGATCAACAGAGGCATTCAGGGCAGTTAGAGGGACATAAATGAAGTTACTTACATTGTGTCTGCCAACACTCCTGGGACAATGTACATTAGCAGCAGCACTACAACAACCTAGCGACACAACGGTAGGGATCATCTGAGCTGGGCTTGGGTCATTTGTCTCAACGCAGCCTTGAAATGTGTGGACAGGAGCCAAGATGATTTGGATGGACTCCGTCATTCCTGTAGAGCATCTTCTGTTTTCAGAAACTGTCAAAGTGATCTATGAAAGTGATTCCAACAGAGCTAGCGTAATCTTTTAGCCAGGTGTGTAATGCCAGTAGCCAGTAAATATTTCACACCCACGGCCCAACGATGGTACCGGACCTGAAATAATTGGCCGCTTTTTAAAAATCTTTCACTGCTAGAATCAGTACTTTAAAATCAATTTTCAAGGTACACATCTGTCGTTCTGCCCCTGAACAGGCAGTTAACCCACTGTTCCCAGGCCGTCATTGAAAATAAGAATGTGTTCTTAACTGACTTGCCTGGTTAAATAAAGGTTAAAAAAAATAAAAAATTAAGTTCCGAGCTAGTCCTCCTAATATCGTTTGACACCACATAGACTACGACAGCATCAGCTCCCGGCATAAGTCATAGAACGGTCGAAAGCAGCCTTGTAATATCCTGTACTTGTGCTCTAGGATAGCACAGGATTTTTGCCCCAGGAACCATGATGTTTCTTACCATAGAACTGCCAATGATGACAGCTGGTGCAATGGCAGAGGAGGTCCAGCCGTTGTTTCGCCTCAAGTGGTTTCGAAAACCCCTCGAGGACCGAAGGGCGGTGGGGCCAGATGGACCTGGGCCAGCTGTAGTATCCACCATGGATGGTGAATTGGCCAGAGTCTTGGACAGCCTCACGGTCTGATGAGGGTGAAAGCTCTGAGGATCTGAACCCGAGGTAGAAGCCACCGGAGAGGGGAACAGAACAGATGACGAAGGCGCAGGTACCTCTGGATACGATCTCGAATCGGAAGCACCCAGGGAAGAAGGTGCTGGAACCTCAGGATCCAGGACGGAGAAGCTATTTCTGGTCTGTGTCCACTCCGGGCTTAACATCTCCAAGGAGGCCTCCGTTGCCAGAGGACGCTGTTTTCGACTTCCACGGCAGGTGACATATTTCCATGGCTGATTGGTAGGATCGAGAACAGGAACATACACCAAGTCATCAAGGAACATCCTACTAGCTCCGTTCTCCAGGGAAGGGGGGACCCCTTCGGGGAGGGATACATGCAGAGTACCGGCCAGTTGGCTGCGGAGATCTGACACGGTGGCAACACTTCCACGAGGCCAGAGCGGCGTCTGGCTACTGGGGTGGAAAAGAAAGGTAGGCAGGTGTGGATTCTCCTGTAGCTTGTGTAGGTTCGCTACTTGTTTGCTGAGAGTATCCACTTTACCCCTGTAGTTCTCTGCCAGCAAACAGTTGCTACATTGTAAGTCACGGCAGTCCACATTGTCTCAGAATAAAGCAAAATAAACACAGATCCTGCAGCTTTTAAAATGTTTGTTAGTATCCTCCATTTGAGGCTCCAGGCTAGCTAGGCTAGTTAAGCCACCCGGGCCTACATGTCTCTCGTCTTGACAGGGAATTCTCAACTTATCCGAGAGAGAACCACACTCCTATTAAAAACGTCAGGCCAAGGTAAGCCTACACAATTAATATAATTTGTTTTTACATTGACGATGTGAAAAATGAATGGCAGTTTAGAGTTTTATAACTCAGGTTAGCAAAACACGTTTCATCAACAACACAGTGTGTTGATGGAGTGATTTGGTTTGTTAAAATTAGATTGACCCATCCAATGGTTGTTTCTAACTATTAAAACAAACAACAAATTCACCTCTTTTCTTGGATAAAAAAGTATCCAAGACTTGGTATTGTCTACTCAAATATAGCTTAGCATTAGCATTGTTAAGGGCAACACAAGCCAATGCCAGCAAACAAGTTATTTTACATGACAATTTAAAGTAACAGTTTACTTGAATGATGCAAAATCCAGCCTGCAAACTGTCTTTATAGAACTCGCCACCTTGTAGTCCTAAAAAAACAAATAATTTTTCTCTGGTTGTTCAGCCATTCACATTGGCAAAATTAATGGGGAAAGAATAGGGTTTTGGAATAATTGCCGAAAAGGTCTGCGAATAACAGGCTTAACATGACCTTTATGCATTATGAAGCCTTTATGTGCATGTTTATTTTATTACATAAAATATTCAAAATTCACAAAAAGTGACATTAGCTGTTGAAGATTATCTCATAGAACAAAACGTATAAAGAAGCCCATGTTTACCACGGACCTTATTTTCGGCGTTTATCAAATAACCCTACAAAAATGACATTAATTTCCCCATAGGCTTTGTTCAACGAACCATGGCATAGTGCCTACAAAAACCATTACGATTGCTCTCTATAATACCCAATCCTTTTATCAATGCAAAACATTTTTCATTATCTGATGTGCATTATGCATCTGAAGTCAGCTTTACTGTTCATAAACTGTCCATTCAGTTTGCTGCCATTAATAGGTTTCACTCTTCTGGGAAGGAGTCCACTAGATGTTAGAACATTGCTGCGGGGACTTGCTTCCATTCAGCCACAAGTGCATTGGTGAGGTCGGGCCCTGATGGTGGGCGATTAGGCCTGGCTTGCAGGTGTTACGTTACAGCCTTATTCTAAAATGTATTAAATTATACCCCATAATGACAAAGCAAAAACAGGTTTAGAAATGTGTGCTAATTTATTACAAATCTCAAATCTCAAATCTTATTACAAAAAAAATGAAATACATTTACATAAGTATTCAGACCCTTTACTCAGTACATTTTTGAAGCACCTTTGGCAGCAAATACAGCATAGTCTTCTTGGGTACAACACTACAATCTTGGCACACCTGTATGTGGGGAGTTTCTCCCATTCTTCTCTGCAGATCCTCTCAAGCGCTGTCAGGTATTTTCAGGTCTCTCCAGAGATGTTCGATCAGGTTCAAGTCCAGTCTCTGACTTGGCCACTCAAGGATATTCATGGAGTGTTTCCCATGCTTGTTCAATGAACATTAACAATTAATGAACATGCACCTGTGGAACGGTCATTAAGACAATAACAGTTTACAGACGGTAGGCAATTAAGGTCAAAGTTATGACAACTTAGGACACGAAAGAGGCCTTTCCACTGACTCTGAAAAACACCAAAAGAAATATGCCCAGGGTCCCTGCTCATCTGCGTGAACGTGCCTTAGGCATGCTGCAAGGAGGCATTAGGACTGCAGATGTGGCCAGGGCAATAAATTGCAATGTCCGTACTGTGAGACGCCTAAGACAGCGCTACAGGGAGACAGGACGGACAGCTGTTCATCCTCGCAGTGGCAGACCACGTGTAACAACACCTACACAGGATTGGTACATCCAAACATCACACATGCGGGACAGGTACAGGATGACAACAACTGCCTGAGTTACACCAGCAATGCACAATCCCTCCATCAGTGCTCAGACTGTCCGCTATAGGCTGAGAGAGGCTGGACTGAGTGCTTGTAGGCCTGTTGTAAGGCAGGTCCTCACCAGACATCACCAGCAACAACGTCGCCTATGGGCACAAACCCACCGTCGCTGGAACAGACAGGACTGGCAAAAAGTGCTCTTCACTGACAAGCCGTGGTTTTGTCTCACCAGGGGTGATGGTTGGATTCGCGTTTATTGTAGAAGGACTGCTCGTTACACTGAGGCCTGTACTCTGGAGCGGGATCGATTTGGAGGTTGAGGGTCCGTCATGGTCTGGGGCGGTGTGTCACAGCATCATCGGACTGAGCTTGTTGTCATTGCAGGCAATCTCAACGCTGTGCATTACAGGGAAGACATCCTCTACCCTCATGTGGTACCCTTCCTGCAGGCTCATCCTGACATGACCCTCCAGCATGACAATGCCACCAGCCATATTGCTCGTTCTGTGCGTGATTTCCTGCAGGACCGGAATGTCCGTGCTCTGCCAGCGAAGAGCCCGGATCTCAATCCCATTGAGCACATCTCACCCATCTGTCTATCGCCTCCTTTGAATTCCATGCTGTCACAGTTACCAGCCCTTTCAAGCTTAACATCCTTATCATTTATCGCCCTCCAGGTTCCCTCGGAGAGTTCATCAATGAGCTTGATACCTTGATAAGCTCCTTTCCTGAGGACGGCTCACCTCTCACAGTGCTGGGCGACTTTAACCTCCCCACGTCTACCTTTGACTCATTCCTCTCTGCCTCCTTCTTTCCACTCCTCTCCTCTTTTGACCTCACCCTCTCACCTTCCCCCTACTCACAAGGCAGGCAATACGCTCGACCTCATCTTTACTAGATGCTGTTCTTCCACTAACCTCATTGCAACTCCTCCAAGTCTCCGACCACTACCTTGTATCCTTTTCCCTCTCGCTCTCATCTAACACCTCCCACACTGCCCCTACTCGGATGGTATCGCGCCGTCCCAACCTTCGCTCTCTCTCCCCCGCTACTCTCTCCTCTTCCATCCTATCATCTCTTCCCTCTGCTCATACCTTCTCCAACCTATCTCCTGATTCTGCCTCCTCAACCCTCCTCTCCTCCCTTTCTGCATCCTTTGACTCTCTATGTCCCCTATCCTCCAGGCCGGCGTGGTCCTCCCTCCCGCCCCATGGCTCGACGACTCATTGCGAGCTCACAGAACAGGGCTCCGGGCAGCTGAGCGGAAATGGAGGAAAACTCGCCTCCCTGCGGACCTGGCATCCTTTCACTCCCTCCTCTCTACATTTTCCTCCTCTGTCTCTGCTGCTAAAGCCATTTTCTACCACTCTAAATTCCAAGCATCTGCCTCTAACCCTAGGAAGCTCTTTGCCACCTTCTCCTCACTCCTGAATCCTCCTCCCCCTCCCCCCCTCCTCCCTCTCTGCAGATGACTTCTTCAACCATTTTGAAAAGAAGGTCGACGACATCCGATCCTCGTTTGCTAAGTCAAACGGCACCGCTGGTTCTGCTCACACTGCCCTACCCTGTGCTCTGACCTCTTTCTCCCCTCTCTCTCCAGATGAAATCTTGCGTCTTGTGACGGCCGGCCGCCCAACAACCTGCCCGCTTGACCCTATCCCCTCCTCTCTTCTCCAGACCATTTCCGGAGACCTTCTCCCTTACCTCACCTCGCTCATCAACTCATCCCTGACCGCTGGCTACGTCCCTTCCGTCCTCAAGAGAGCGAGAGTTGCACCCCTTCTGAAAAAACCTACACTCAATCCCTCCGATGTCAACATCTACAGACCAGTATCCCTTCTTTCTTTTCTCTCAAACTCTTGAACGTGCCGTCCTTGGCCAGCTCTCCCGCTATCTCTCTCTGAATGACCTTCTTGATCCAAATCAGTCAGGTTTCAAGACTAGTCATTCAACTGAGACTGCTCTTCTCTGTATCACGGAGGCGCTCCGCACCGCTAAAGCTAACTCTCTCTCCTCTGCTCTCATCCTTCTAGACCTATCGGCTGCCTTCGATACTGTGAACCATCAGATCCTCCTCTCCACCCTCTCCGAGTTGGGCATCTCCGGCGCGGCCCACGCTTGGATTGCGTCCTACCTGACAGGTCGCTCCTACCAGGTGGCGTGGCGAGAATCTCTCTCCTCACCACGCGCTCTCACCACTGGTGTCCCCCAGGGCTCTGTTCTAGGCCCTCTCCTATTCTCGCTATACACCAAGTCACTTGGCTCTGTCATAACCTCACATGGTCTCTCCTATCATTGCTATGCAGACGACACACAATTAATCTTCTCCTTTCCCCCTTCTGATGACCAGGTGGCGAATCGCATCTCTGCATGTCTGGCAGACATATCAGTGTGGATGACGGATCACCACCTCAAGCTGAACCTCGGCAAGACGGAGCTGCTCTTCCTCCCGGGGAAGGACTGCCCGTTCCATGATCTCGCCATCACGGTTGACAACTCCACTGTGTCCTCCTCCCAGAGCGCTAAGAACCTTGTCGTGATCCTGGACAACACCCTGTCGTTCTCAACTAACATCAAGGCGGTGGCCCGTTCCTGTAGGTTCATGCTCTACAACATCCGCAGAGTACGACCCTGCCTCACACAGGAAGCGGCGCAGGTCCTAATCCAGGCACTTGTCATCTCCCGTCTGGACTACTGCAACTCGCTGTTGGCTGGGCTCCCTGCCTGTGCCATTAAACCCCTACAACTCATCCAGAACGCCGCAGTCCGTCTGGTGTTCAACCTTCCCAAGTTCTCTCACGTCACCCTGCTCCTCCGCTCTCTCCACTGGCTTCCAGTTGAAGCTTGCATCTGCTACAAGACCATGGTGCTTGCCTACGGAGCTGTGAGGGGAACGGCACCTCAGTACCTCCAGGCTCTGATCAGGCCCTACACCCAAACAAGGGCACTGCATTCATCCACCTCTGGCCTGCTCGCCTCCCTACCACTGAGGAAGTACAGTTCCCGCTCAGCCCAGTCAAAACTGTTCGCTGCTCTGGCCCCCCAATGGTGGAACAAACTCCCTCACGACGCCAGGACAGCGGAGTCAATCACCACCTTCCGGAGACACCTGAAACCCCACCTCTTTAAGGAATACCTAGGATAGGATAAGTAATCCTTCTCACCCCCCTTTAAGATTTAGTTGCACTATTGTAAAGTGACTATTCTACTGGATGTCATAAGGTGAATGCACCAATTTGTAAGTCGCTCTGGATAAGAGCGTCTGCTAAATTACTTAAATGTAAGGTGAGGGCTAGGGCCATTCCCCCCAGAAATGTCTGGGAACTTGCAGGTGCCTTGGTGGAAGAGTGGAGTAACATCTCACAGCAAGAACTGGCAAATCTGGTGCAGTCCATGAGGAGGAGATGCACTGCAGTACTTAATGCAGATGGTGGCCACACCAGATACTGACTTTTGATTTTGACCCCCACCCCCCCTTTGTTCAGGGACACATATTACATTTCTGTTAGCCACATGTCTGTGGAACTTGTTCAGTTTGTCTCAGTTGTTGAATCTTATGTTCATACAAATATTTACACATGTTAAGTTTGCTGAACATAAAAGCAGTTGACAGTGAGAGGACGTTTCTTTTTTGCTGAGTTTAGAAAAGTGCCTTTCTAAATCATGTCCCAATCAATTGAATTTACCCCAGGTGGACTCCAAGTTGTATAAACATCTCAAGGATAATCAATGGAAACAGGATGCCCCTGAGATCAATTTCCAGTCTTACAGCAAAGGGTCTGAATACTTATGTAAATAAGGTATTTCATTTTTTTATTTGTAATAAATTAGCAAACATTTCTAAACCTGTTTTCACTTTGTCATTATGGGGTATTGTGTGTAGGTTGCTCAGGATTTGTATTTATTGAATCTATTTTAGAATAAGGATGTAATGTAACAAAATGTGGAAAAAGTCAAGGGGTCTGAATACTTTCTGAATGCACAGAACAAAAATATAAACGCAACAATTTCATTGATTTTACTGAGTTATAGTTCATATGAGGAAATCAGTCAATTTAAATAAATTCATTAGCCGCTAATCTATGGATTTCACATGACTGGGAATACAGATACGCATCTGTTGGTCACAGAAACCTTGAAATGGGGCTCACAATGGGCCTCAGGATCTCGTCACGGTACTTTTGTGTGTTCAAATTGCCATCGACAAAATGCAATTGAGTTGGTTATAGCTTATGCCTGCTCATACCATAACCCCACCTCTGTTCACAACGTTGACATCAGAAACCCGCTCGCCCACATGACGCCATACACATGGTCTGCAGTTGTGACTCTGGTTGGACGTACTGCCAAATTCTCTAAAATGACGTTGGAGGCGGCTTATGGTAGAGAAATTAACATTCAATTCTCTGGCAACAGCTCTGGTGGACATTCCTGCAGTCAGCATGCCAATTGCACGCTCCTTCAAAACATCTGTGGCGTTGTGTTGTGTGACAAAACTTCACATTTTTGTGTCCACAGCACAAGCTGCACCTTTTTATTTATTTAACTTGGCAAGTCAGTTAAGAACTAATTCTTATTTTCAATGACGGCCTTGGAACAGTGGATTAACTGCCTGTTCAGGGGCAGAATGACAGATTGTACCTTGTCAGCTCAGGGATTTGAACTTGCAACCTTCTGGTTACTAGCCCAACCACTAGGCTACCATGCCACACCTCAGTAATGATAATGCTGTTTAGTCATCTTCTTGATATGCAACACCTGTCAAGTGTGGCATGGATTATCTTGGCAAAGGAGAACTGCTAACTAACAGGGATGTAAACAAATTTGTGCACAAAAATTGAGAAATACACTTTTATTTCAGCTCATGAAACATGGGACCAACACTTTACATGTTGTGTTTATATTTTTTTTCAATGTATATATTCTGGACATTGCTCATTCTTTAATTTTGCTTCACCTGCGATTCCATATTAAAAATATGCTTACACGACCAATACAATTTTATTTGATATGAGCTAGCCAATCTCAAACCCAAATTACTACATACAGTATGTAAAGTTTATGCTAGCAATACAAACACATGAACTGTCTGTTACAGGCTTTGGTTTATCCATGTATTTTTTAGAGGTTGGACATTAGCACGTGGGGCCCACAGATTGGTGTCACCTCGTTAGTCGGAAGCTGTTTTTTATATTTTAAATTTTTTTATTTTTTTATTTCACCTTTATTTAACCAGGTAGGCTAGTTGAGAACAAGTTCTCATTTGCAACTGCGACCTGGCCAAGATAAAGCATAGCAGTGTGAACAGACAACACAGAGTTACACATGGAGTAAACAATTAACAAGTCAATAACACAGTAGAAAAAAAGGGGAGTCTATATACAATGTGTGCAAAAGGCATGAGGAGGTAGGCGAATAATTACAATATTGCAGATTAACACTGGAGTGATAAATGATCAGATGATCATGTACAGGTAGAGATATTGGTGTGCAAAAGAGCAGAAAAGTAAGTAAATAAATAAAAACTGTGGGGATGAGGTAGGTGAAAATGGGTGGGCTATTTACCAATAGACTATGTACAGCAGCAGCGATCGGTTAGTTGCTCAGATAGCTGATGTTTCAAGTTGGTGAGGGAGATCAAAGTCTCCAACTTCAGCGATTTTTGCAATTCGTTCCAGTCACAGGCAGCAGAGTACTGGAACGAAAGGCGGCCGAATGAGGTGTTGGCTTTAGGGATGATCAGTGAGATACACCTGCTGGAGCGCGTTTCACTTGTGCTGTCCCAGGTGATATGTAAGGCCCAGTGCTCCAGTTGGCTTGAGAGATGTGGAGGGTTAACACCATTAGTTGGAGCTCCTGACTTGATTTCTAGAAAAACAATCCTTTATCTGATCTTCCCTGTGTTCCTTTTGCTTCCTGACTAAGTTTGGTGTGGGTTTGCCTCTTCTTTGTGGGCGCTCATGGTGCGTGTCTTAGATCCCAGTTGTTGTTGCGAGTCAACTTCAGTGGACACCCCCATGAGTGTCTTTCTGAACCCCTCCTAAAACCCCACCTGTTTTGTTTTGGTTGTTAGTGACTCTGTTAGCTCCCCTTTCAGTTTGAGTGACAATTCAATTTTTGATTTCCTTGCTGGGGAAAGTAACAAAATGTGGGCTCATCCAGGATATTGTTTCCCATGAGTATGGTAGTCTCTCTAATCACCTACTCTTAAGCTCTGCTGTGTCCAGATATTTAAGTGTCACTGAGGGGTAACCCCGAAGGGTTAAGATTGATGGAATAATTTTGAAAGTTGCATAAACACACAAGATTATTAAAAAAATAGCCATGGACTTTAAGTTGGAAGTGTTTGTGGAAAACTCTACATGGGAGATGCTAGGTAAATGTACGAAGGCGAATCAGCTCGTCATTGCAAAGCATTATGACATAAAAGTTGCACATGCTGATTCAAAAGCAGTAATCCGCTTTGGTGGAGGAGGAAATCTGTCCGGAGAGGGGGGATGATGAAATATGTCCTAAAGATGGTAGAGTACACCCCATAGATGTGCACCTGCAAGAGGTAGAACTAAAAGCAAAATGGGGGCTTGAGAGCTTGAGCATAAGGAAAATGAAAGTGACTGTGAAGAGATTGGAGCAACAGAAATATGAGTTTAAGCATAAGGAAAGGGACCAGGAATGTGAGCATGCCATTCAACTAAGAGCTAGATCAGTTGGGACTGGTGTATCTCCTTAACAAGATTTTGGATCAGATGTGAAACCCTTTGTTTCAGATGTGTTCCTGACTCTGTCGAGTAGCAATGCTGTTAAGCAGCCAGTGAAGATACTTTGACAGCCCAGTCCTTCATTTTGGAGGGTGTTTTGCCTTTGTCTGATACTTCAGCAACTGGTTACAGTGTGTTAGGACAAGGTGCGGAGATTGGTTGCATGGAAGGTCCTTTGTATAATGTGGAATTCAAGTCGGATCTTATTTCTGGTTCCGTTGGAGTGAGTTCTAGCCTACCGGTGAAGGGGTCTCATTCATTTTGAGAAATAATTTGGCTGGAGGGAAGGTTGTGCCAAAACCTGTCATTTGTAAGGAACACAAAGTAGAGGAACCTAATGGGTTATCAGGAAAGTACCCTAGCATGATCCCAGCGTGTGCCGTTACACTCGTTATGTCTAAGAAAGTTGCTGGGAGAAAGTTTAGTATTGAGGAGGTTGTCAACGATCCCACCATGGTTGATCTCTCTGAGACATTTATGTGTGATCCTGATTTCAGTAAAACTCCTGAGTTTCCTGAGTTTCTCCTGACCTCTCCTTTGAAAACTCTAAAGGTGAGTGAGTTTGTACAGTTGACACTTACGTCTAGGAAGCAGCTGATTGCTGAACAGAGAAACGCAGTTTCCCTCTCCTCTCTTTTTGCTGAGATACATCCAGAGGAGGAGCTTGATGAAGTTTGTGGGGGTTACTTTGACAGAGATGGTGTTCTAATGAGGAAATGGTGTTCTCGCACCACTTCTGGGCAAGACGATTGGCCCAGTGTACCTCAAATTGTCGTTCCAGTTATGCTTAGACAAGAGATACTGAGGTTGGCTCACAATGGTAGTATGGCAGGTCATCTTGGGGTCAAAAAGACGTATGACCGTATCTTGCGTAACTTCTTCTGGCCTGGTCTAAAACATGATGTTGTGTCTTACTGTAAATCCTGTCACGTTTACCAGCGGATGTGTAAACTGAACCAAACTGCACTGGTTGCACCTTTGCAGCCTATTCCTGCTTTTGACAATCCTTTCCGCAGGGTTCTGGTGGTCTGCGTTGGTCCTTCACCCAAAGCCAAGAGTGGTAACCAGATTCTCTTAACCATCATGTGTGCTGCCAATCATTTCCTTGAGGCCAATCCACTGAGAAAAATCACGAGGGGAAAGTTACTGTGGATAATGCAGGAGTTTCCCCTTGAAATCAGACATGTCTGTGGTAAGGACAACTTCATTGCTGATTGTCTTTCGAGGGTGGGCAGTCATTACGTTTTGTATTCAGCCAGTGTGTAACCCTGGCTCACAATTTATTTTGACTGCACGCTTTGCCATTTTGGTTGGGCTTGCTCCAAGGGGATGAGAGTTATAGAAATGTATGTGATTTTACCTATGTTTCTCAACTTTAGAGTTTTAGGCAGTAAGATTGTAAAAATAAAATGTATATATAAAATAAGTGGCAGTTTTGTCTTGTATTTAATTGTCCAACAAAAAATAACAGGCTTCCGTTTTTTTCATTTCTATTTCGAGGTTGGACATGTGCACGTGGGTATCACCTTGTTATTCGGAAGCTGTTGCCGTGTTTACTGAGGACGCCTCAGCTTGTTATTTAGAACCTTGTTATTCGGAAGCTTTTTCACCTGTGCTGTCCCAGGTGATATTTAACAGGGGCTGGCCCAGCGCTCCAGTTGGCTTGAGAGATGCGGAGGGTTAACGCTTTTAGTTGGCTCTCCCTAGTTGATTTCTAGATAAATAATCCTTTATATGATGTTCCCTGTTTTGTTTTGCTCCACGTCCTGTCTTTAAGTTTGGTGTGGGTTTTTATTTAGTTTGCATCTTCTTGGGCAAAGGGGGAACTAGCAAAGAGTCACTGACAACAACCAAAATGAAATAGGTGGGGTTTTAGAAAGGTTTCTGAAAGACACTCATGGTGGGTGTCTTAGATCCCAGTTGTTGTTGCTAGTCAACTTTCAGTGGACACCCCCGAGTGTCAATCAGAAACCTTTCTAAAACCCCACTTTATAGGCCACATGATTGTTCCCATTAAGCATTACGAAATGGTATCCCACTGGTCATTTCATTTGGGTCAGTTCTTCACAGCACGGCCCAGGGGTTGACTCTGGCCTGTCGGCCAATGAATCCTTGCACAGCAGCAAGCTCTGTTTTCCTTCAGGAGAAGAAAGAAAAGATCAGAGATACAGAGGCCCGTGTACAAAAATAAAACAAAACACAAATCTAAGAACAAGGTTAACCCCCCGATCCTTTGCCCCCCAAAGAAAGCCCTAAGCTGACGTGGGTTGACCCTTCTGGCCTCTAAGCTTATTTCTTCTGTTGAAAGCGTCACAAAAAACTGTGCTCAAGTCCAGCTGGGTTTTCTGTGGAGAGATGAGGATTTTGTAAAATGAACATGCTTGTCACGTATACTCCCTCTCCAACTCTCGAGGTCATCAGGCTGCTAATTATTACGCACACGAGTCACCATCGTTACGCGCCTCATCAGACTCACCTGGACTCAATCACCTGCCTGATTACCTTCCTTATATATGTCACTCCCTTTGGTTCTTTCCCAAGGCGTTATTGTTTCTGTTCCGTTGTTTCATGTCTGTACACTACTCGTGTTTCTTGTTTTATTTATTATTAAAATCACTCCCTGAACTTGCTTCCCGGCTCCCAGCGTACACATTACAGAATAACGCCTCACCAAAGGGGAGCATCAGGGAGTTATTTTTTTTCTGTGACTGTAGGTGATGTTGGGTCCGAATGCCGCAACCATGGATGCCTCAGCTGGCTTCCATGCCTCAGCTAGTTCATCAGATTTACAAGACTCGGTTGCCCTGTCAAGTGTCTGTTGCCGTGTTTACTGAGGACTCCTCAGCTAGCTGGTCAGGCTCCCATGCCTTGGCTGGCACGACAGGCTTCCCAAGACTCGGTTGGCTCGCCAGGTCCCCGCGCCTTGGCCGGCCTCGCCAGGTCACCTCGCCAGGTCCCCGGGATCATCTCTCTGGTCGGCGTCCTGCAGCTGGAGCCATGCGTCAGGGAGGGGGTACTGTCACGTATACTCCCCCTCCCGACGCTCAAGGTCATCAGGCTGCTCATTATTACGCACACCTGTCAACATCGTTATATGCATCAGCGTCTCATCAGACTCACCTGGACTCAATCACCTGGCTGAATAGAGGAAGATGATCATCCACGGCAAGATCCCTGGTATGGTGGAAGACAGGTGTGGCTGCTCTTAGGCCCAACGGAAGTCATGCATACTCACGCACACCCAACTCTGCATTATTTCCACCCAGAACCCTGACTGAGACCTCCTCTGGCAGCAGACTCTCACTCCCCTCTCCCCAGACTCACTCCCCTTTCCCCAGACTCTCGCTCCCCCCCCCCTCCCCAGACTCTCACCCCCCCCTCCCCAGACTCTCACTCCCCTCTCACCAGACTCTCACTCCCCTCTCACCAGACTCCTTCCCCTCTCCCCAGACTCTCCTCTCCCCAGACTCTCCTCTCCCTCTCCTCTCACTCCCTCCCTCTCCTCTCCTCTCACTCCCCTCCCCTCTCCACTCACTCCCCTCTCCCCAGACTCTCACTCCCCTCTCACTCCCCTCTCCCCAGACTCTCTCCCCTCTCCCCAGACTCTCACTCCCCTCTCCCCAGACTCTCACTCCCTCTCCCCAGACTCTCACTCCCTCTCCCCAGACTCTCACTCCCCCTCTCCCCCAGACTCTCACCCCCCTCTCCCCAGACTCTCACTCCCCCTCTCCCCAGACTCTCACTCCCCTCTCCCAGACTCTCACACCCCTCTCCCCAGACTCTCACTCCCCTCTCCTCCCCTCTCTCCCCCAGACTCTCACTCTCCCCCTCTCCCCAGACTCTCCCCCCTCCCCCCCCAGACTCTCACACCCCCTCTCCCCAGACTCTCACACCCCCCCTCCCCAGATTCTCACCCCCTCTCCCCAGACTCTCACCCCCCCCCCCTCTCCCCAGACTCTCACTCCCCTCTCACCCCCTCTCCCCAGACTCTCACTCCCCCCCTCCCCAGACTCTCACTCCCCCCTCCCCAGACTCTCACCCCCCTCTCCCCAGACTCTCACTCCCCTCTCCCCAGACTCTCACTCCCCTCTCCCCCCAGACTCTCACTCCCCTCTCCCCAGACTCTCACTCCCCTCTCCCCAGACTCTCACTCCCTCCCCCAGACTCTCACTCCCCCTCTCCCCAGACTATCACTCCCCCTCTCCCCCAGACTCTCACTCCCCCCTCTCCCCAGACTCTCACTCCCCCTCTCCCCAGACTCTCACTCCCCCCCTCCCCAGACTTTCCCCCCTCTCCCCAGACTCTCTCTCTCCCCAGACTCTCACACCCTCTCTCTCCCCCAGACTCTCACACCCTCTCTCTCCCCCAGACTCTCACACCCCCCTCTCCCCCAGACTCTCACTCCCCCCTAGACTCTCCCCAGACTCTCCCCCCCCCCCAGACTCTCACTCCCCCTCCTCCCCAGACTCTCACTCCCCCCCTCTCCCCAGACTCTCACTCCCCTCTCCCCAGACTCTCACCCCCCTCTCCCCCAGACTCTCACCCCCTTCTCTCCCCAGACTCTCACCCTCTCTCCCCCAGACTCTCACCCCTCCCTCTCTCCCCAGACTCTCACTCTCCCCCAGACTCTCCCCAGACTCTCACCCCCCTCTCCCCAGACTCTCATCCCCCCTCTCCCCAACCTCCTCTCTCCCCAGACTCTCACTCCCCCCTCTCCCCTCTCCCCTCCTCCTCCCTCCTCTCTTCCCCTCTCCCCCAGACTCTCACTCCCTCTCCTCTCACTCCTCTCTCCCCAGACTCTCACTCCCCCTCTCCCCAGACTCTCACTCCCCTCTCTCCCTCCTCTCACTCCCTCTCCCCAGACTCTCTCCCCCCAGACTCTCCTCCCCCTCTCCCCCTCCTCTCTCCAGACTCTCACTCCCCTCTCCCTCTCCCCCAGACTCTCCTCCCCTCTCCCTCTCCCCAGACTCTCACTCCCCTCTCCCCAGACTCTCACTCCCCCTCTCCCCAGACTCTCACCCTCCCCTCTCCCCAGACTCTCACCCCCCTCCCCAGACTCTCCTCCCCCCTCTCCCCCCCTCCCCAGACTCTCCTCCCCCCTCTCCCCAGACTCTCACTCCCCCTCTCCCCAGACTCTCACCCCTCTCTCCCCCAGACTCTCTCCCCTCTCCCCAGACTCTCACTCTCCCCTCTCCCCAGACTCTCACTCCCCCTCTCCCCTCTCTCCCCCCTCCTCTCCCCTCCCTCTCCTCTCACTCCCCTCCCCCAGACTCTCCTCCCTCCCCAGACTCTCATCCCCTCTCCCCAGACTCTCACCCCCCTCTCCCCAGACTCTCACTCCCCCTCTCTCCCCCTCCCCCAGACTCTCACCCCTTCTCCCCCCAGACTCTCCCATCCCCTCTCCCCCTCTCCCATCTGACTCTCACCCCCCTCTCCCCAGACTCTCACCCCTCTCCCCATCTGACTCTCACCCCCCTCTCCCCAGACTCTCACCCCTCTCCCCAGACTCTCACCCCTCTCCCCAGACTCTCACCCCCCCCCTCTCCCCTCTCACCCCTCTCCCAGACTCTCACCCCCCTCTCCCTCTGACTCTCCTCCCTCTCCCCAGACTCTCACCCCCCCCTCTCCCCAGACTCTCACCCCCTCTCCCCAGACTCTCACCCCCTCTCCCCAGACTCTCACCCCCTCTCCCCAGACTCTCACTCCCCTCTCCCAGACTCTCACTCCCCCTCTCCCCCAGACTCTCACTCCCCCCTCTCCCCAGACTCTCACTCCCCCCTCTCCCCAGACTCTCACTCCCCCTCTCCCCAGACTCTCACTCCCCCTCTCCCCAGACTCTCACCCCCCCCCCCAGACTCTCTCCCCTCTCCCCCAGACTCTCACCCCTCTCCCATCTGACTCTCACCCCTCTCCCCTGACTCTCACCCCCTCTCCCATCAGACTCTCACCCCCCCTCTCCCCAGACTCTCACCCCCCTCTCCCCAGACTCTCACCCCCCCTCCCCAGACTCTCACCCCTCTCCCCCCCAGACTCTCACCCCCCTCTCCCCAGACTCTCACCCCCCCTCCCCAGACTCTCACCCCTCTCTCTCCCCAGACTCTCACCCCTCTCTCCATCTGACTCTCACCCCCTCTCCCCCAGACTCTCACTCCCTCTCTCCCCAGACTCTCACCCCCTCCCCAGACTCTCACCCCTCCCCCAGACTCATCCCCAGACTCTCACTCCCCTCTCCCCAGACTCTCACTCCCCCTCTCCCTCTCTCCCCCCCTCTCCCCAGACTCTCACCTCCCCCAGACTCTCCCCCAGACTCTCACCCCCTCTCCCCAGACTCTCACCCCTCTCCCCTGACTCTCACTCCCCCTCTCCATCTGACCACCCCTCTCCCCAGACTCTCACCCCCTCTCCCCCCCCCCTCTCCCCAGACTCTCACCCTCTCCCCAGACTCTCACTCCCCTCTCTCCCCAGACTCTCATCCCCCTCCCCCCCTCTCACTCCCTCTCCCCAGACTCTCACCCCCCTCTCCCCAGACTCTCACCCCCCCTCTCCCCAGACTCTCACCCCCTCTCCCCAGACTCTCACCCCTCTCCCATCTCTCTCATCCCCCATCTGACTCTCACCCCCCTCTCCCATCTGACTCTCCCCCTCTCCCAGACTCTCATCCCCTCTCCCCAGACTCTCTCACCCCCCTCTCCCCTGACTCTCACCCCTCCCTCTCTCACCCCTCTCCCATCACCCCCCCTCCCATCTGACTCTCACTCCCCCCTCTCCCATCTGACTCTCACCCCCCCATCTCCCCAGACTCTCACCCCCTCTCCCCAGACTCTCACCCCTCTCCCCTGACTCTCACCCCTCTCCCCTGACTCTCACCCCCTCTCCCATCCCTCTCACCCCCCTCTCCCATCTGACTCTCACCCCCCTCTCCCCAGACTCTCACTCCCCCTCTCCCAGACTCTCACCCCTCTCCCCAGACTCTCACCCCCCCAAAAATGACTCTCCCCAGACTCTCACTCCCCCTCTCCCCTGACTCTCATCCCCCTCTCCCATCTGACTCTCTCCCTCTCCTCCCTCTCTCCCTCTCTCCCCAGACTCTCACCCCTCTCCCATCTGACTCTCACCCTCCCCATCTGACTCTCCCCTCCCATCTGACTCTCACCCCTCTCCTGACTCTCACTCCCCAGACTCTCCTCTCCCCCTCTCCCAGACTCTCACCCCCTCTCCCATCTGACTCTCACCCCCCAGACTCTCCCATCTGACTCTCACCCCCTCTCCCATCAGACTCTCACCCCCTCTCCCCTGACTCTCACCCCTCTCCCCAGACTCTCACTCCCACTCTCTCCCAGACTCTCACCCCCTCTCCCCATCTGACTCTCACCCCATCTCCCCATCTCTGACTCTCACCCCTCTCCCATCTGACTCTCCCTCTCCCATCTGACTCTCACCCCTCTCCCCTGACTCTCACCCCTCTCCCATCTGACTCTCACCCCCTCTCCCCATCTGACCCACCCCTCTCCCATCTGACTCTCACCCCTCTCCCCTGACTCTCACCCCTCTCCCACCTGACTCTCACCCCTCTCCCATCTGACTCTCACCCCTCTCCCCAGACTCTGACTCTCACCCTCTCCCATCTGACTCTCACCCCTCTCCCATCTGACTCTCACCCCTCTCCCATCTGACTCTCACCCCTCTCCCATCTGACTCTCACCCCTCTCCCATCTGACTCTCACCCCTCTCCCATCTGACTCTCACCCCTCTCCCATCTGACTCTCACCCTCTCCCATCTGACTCTCACCCCTCTCCCATCTGACTCTCACCCCTCTCCCATCTGACTCTCACCCCTCTCCCATCTGACTCTCACCCCTCTCCCATCTGACTCTCACCCCTCTCCCATCTGACTCTCACTCCCTCTCCCATCTGACTCTCACCCCTCTCCCATCTGACTCTCACCCCTCTCCCATCTGACTCTCATCCCTCTCCCATCTGACTCTCACCCCTCTCCCATCTGACTCTCACCCCCTCCCCATCTGACTCTCACCCCCCTCCCATCCCTCTCACCCTCTCCCATCTGACTCTCATCCCTCTCCCATCTGACTCTCACCCCTCTCCCCATCTGACTCTCACCCCCTCTCCCCAGACTCTCACTCCCCCTCTCCCATCTGACTCTCACCCCCCTCTCCCATCTGACTCTCACCCCTCTCCCATCCCCAGACTCTCACCCCCCTCTCCCCAGACTCTCACCCCTCTCCCATCTGACTCTCACCCCCTCTCCCCAGACTCTCACCCCCCTCTCCCCTGACTCTCACCCCCCTCTCCCCAGACTCTCACCCCCCTCTCCCTCACCTCTCCCCTCTCCCTCCATCCCCAGACTCTCACTCCTCTCCCATCTGACTCTCACCCCTCTCCCAGACTCTCACCCCTCTCCCATCTGACTCTCACCCCTCTCCCCATCTGACTCCCACCCTCTCCCCTGACTCTCACCCTCTCCCCCTGACTCTCACCCCTCTCCCCTGACTCTCACCCCTCTCCCCAGACTCTCACCCCCCTCTCCCAGACTCTCACCCCTCTCCCCTCTCCCATCTCAGACTCTCACCCCTCCCCATCTGACTCTCACCCCCTCTCCCATCTGACTCTCACCCCCCTCCCCCAGACTCTCACCCCCCTCTCCCCAGACTCTCACCCCCCTCCCATCTGACTCTCACCCCTCTCCCATCTGACTCTCACCCCCTCCCGACTCTCACCCTCCCCTGACTCTCACTCCCCCTCTCCCCTGACTCTCACTCCCCTCTCCCCAGACTCTCACCCCCCTCTCCCCAGACTCTCACTCCCCCCTCTCCCCCAGACTCTCACCCCCCTCTCCCATCTGACTCTCACCCCCCTCTCCCCAGACTCTCACTCCCCTCTCCCCTGACTCTCACCCCCTCTCCCATCTGACTCTCACCCCTCTCCCATCTGACTCTCACCCCCCCTCTCCCCTGACTCTCACCCCTCCCATCTGACTCTCACCCCTCCCCAGACTCTCACCCCTCTCCCCAGACTCTCACCCCCTCTCCCCAGACTCTCACCCTCTCCCCTCTCCCCCAGACTCTCACCCCTCTCCCCTGACTCTCACTCCCCTCTCCCCAGACTCTCACCCTCTCCCCTCCCCCAGACTCTCACCCCTCTCCCCAGACTCTCACCCCCCTCTCCCCAGACTCTCACCCCCCCTCCCCCAGACTCTCACTCCCCCCTCTCCCAGACTCTCACCCCCCTCTCCCCTGACTCTCACCCCCTCTCCCCAGACTCTCACCCCTCCCCCCCAGACTCTCACTCCCCCAGACTCTCCCAGACTCTCACCCTCTCCCCCAGACTCTCCTCCCCCCTCTCCCCAGACTCTCACTCCCCTCTCCCCAGACTCTCACTCCCCTCTCCCCAGACTCTCACCCCTTCCCCAGACTCTCCTCTCCCTCCCCCTGACTCTCACCCCCCTCCCCCTGACTCTCTCTCCCCAGACTCTCACTCCCCCACCCCTCTCCCAGACTCTCACTCCCCCTCTCCCCCCAGACTCTCACCCCCCTCTCCCCAGACTCTCACCCCCCCCTCTCCCCAGACTCTCACCCCCCCCAGACTCCCCAGACTCTCACTCCCCTCTCCCCAGACTCTCACTCCCCCTCTCCCCTGACTCTCACTCCCCAGACTCTCCCAGACTCTCACTCCCCCTCTCCCCAGACTCTCTCACTCCCCTCTCCCCAGACTCTCACCCCTCCATCTCCCAGACTCTCATCCCCTCTCCCCAGACTCTCACCCCCCTCTCTCCCCAGACTCTCACTCCCCCTCTCCCCAGACTCTCACTCCCCCCTCTCCCCAGACTCTCACTCCCCCTCTCCCCAGACTCTCACTCCCCCTCTCCTCCCCAGACTCTCCCCCCTCCTCCCCAGACTCTCCCCCCCCTCCCCCAGACTCTCCCCCTTCTCCCAGACTCTCACCCCCTCTCCCCAGACTCTCACTCCCCCCAGACTCTCCCCAGACTCTCACTCCCCCTCTCCCCAGACTCTCACCCCTCTCTCCCCAGACTCTCACTCCCCCTCTCCCCCAGACTCTCCCGGACTCCCCCTCTCCCCAGACTCTCCCATCCCTCTCCCCAGACTCTCACCCCCCCCTCTCCCCAGACTCTCACTCCCCCTCTCCCCAGACTCTCACTCCCCCCTCTCCCCAGACTCTCACTCCCCCTCTCCCCAGACTCTCACTCCCCCTCTCCCCAGACTCTCACTCCCCCTCTCCCCAGACTCTCACTCCCCCTCTCCCCAGACTCTCACTCCCCCTCTCCCCAGACTCTCACCCCCCCTCCCCCAGACTCTCACCCCCCTCTCCCCAGACTCTCACTCCCCCATCCAGACTCTCACCCCCCCTCTCCCCAGACTCTCACTCCCCTCTCCCCAGACTCTCACCCTCTCCCATCTGACTCTCCCCAGACTCTCACTCCCCTCTCCCCAGACTCTCACCCCCTCTCCCCAGACTCTCACTCTCCCCCTCTCCCCAGACTCTCCTCCCCCTCTCCCCAGACTCTCACCCCCCCCATCTCCCCAGACTCTCACTCCCCCTCTCCCCAGACTCTCACCCCCCTCTCCCCAGACTCTCACTCCCCCCTCTCCCCAGACTCTCACTCCCCCTCTCCCCAGACTCCAGACTCTCCCCAGACTCTCCCCCCTCTCCCCAGACTCTCACTCTCTCCCCAGACTCTCCTCCCCCCCCTCCCCAGACTCTCACTCCCCTCCCCCCCAGACTCTCACTCCCCCCTCTCCCCAGACTCTCACTCCCCCTCTCCCCAGACTCTCACTCCCCTCTCCCCAGACTCTCACCCCCTCTCCCCAGACTCTCACCCCCTCTCCCCCAGACTCTCACCCCCTCTCCCCAGACTCTCACTCCCCTCTCCCCAGACTCTCTCCCCCCTCTCCCCAGACTCTCACCCCCTCTCCCCAGACTCTCACCCCCCTCTCCCCAGACTCTCAGACTCCCCCCAGACTCTCTCCCCAGACTCTCACTCCCCTCTCCCCAGACTCTCACTCCCCCCTCTCCCCAGACTCTCCTCCCCTCTCCCCAGACTCTCACTCCCCCCTCTCCCCAGACTCTCAATCCCCCTCTCCCCAGACTCTCACCCCCCTCTTCCCCCCCCTCTCCCCAGACTCTCACTCCCCACTCCCTCTCCCCCAGACTCTCACTCCCCCTCTCCCCAGACTCTCACCCCCTCCCCCCAGACTCTCACTCCCCTCTCCCCAGACTCTCCTCCCCAGACTCTCCCCCAGACTCTCCCTCCCCAGACTCTCCCCAGACTCTCACTCCCCCTCTCCCCAGACTCTCCTCCCCCTCTCCCTCCCCAGACTCTCACTCCCCCTCTCCCCAGACTCTCACTCCCCCCCTCCCCCTCTCCCCAGACTCTCACTCCCCCTCCTCCCCAGACTCTCATCCCCAGACTCTCACTCCCCAGACTCTCCCCAGACTCTCCCCCTCTCCCCAGACTCTCACTCCCCTCCCCCAGACTCTCACTCCCTCTCTCCCCAGACTCTCTCTCCCCCTCCCCCCCAGACTCTCACTCCCCCTCTCCCCAGACTCTCCCCCCAGACTCTCCTCCCAGACTCTCACTCCCCCCCTCCCCCAGACTCTCCTCCCCCTCTCCCCAGACTCTCACCCCTCCCCCTCTCCCCAGACTCTCACCCCCCTCCCCCCAGACTCTCACCCCCCTCTCCCCAGACTCTCACTCCCCCTCTCCCCAGACTCTCCCCCTCCCCCCTCTCCCCAGACTCTCACTCCCCCTCTCCCCAGACTCTCACTCCCCCCTCTCCCCCAGACTCTCACTCCCCCTCTCCCCAGACTCTCACCCCCCCTCTCCCCAGACTCTCACTCTCCCCCAGACTCCCCCTCTCCCCAGACTCTCCCCCCTCCCCCTCTCCCCAGACTCTCACTCCCCCAGACTCTCAGACTCCACCCCCAGACTCTCCTCCCCCTCTCCCCAGACTCTCTCTCCCCCCTCTCCCCAGACTCTCCCCCCTCTCCCCAGACTCTCACTCCCCTCTCCCCAGACTCTCCCCCCCTCTCCCCAGACTCTCACTCCCCCCTCTCCCCAGACTCTCACTCCTCTCCCCCCAGACTCTCACTCCCCTCTCCCCAGACTCTCCCCCTCCCCCAGACTCTCACTCCCCAGACTCTCACCCCCAGACTCTCACTCCCCAGACTCTCACTCCCCAGACTCTCCCCAGACTCTCACTCCCCAGACTCTCCCCAGACTCTCACTCCCCAGACTCTCCCCAGACTCTCACTCCCCAGACTCTCCCCCAGACTCTCACTCCCCCAGACTCTCCCCAGACTCTCACTCCCCTCTCCCCAGACTCTCACTCCCCCTCTCCCCAGACTCTCACCCCCTCTCCCCAGACTCTCACTCCCCCTCTCCCCAGACTCTCACTCCCCTCTCCTCTCCCCCTCCCCAGACTCTCAGACCCCCCAGACTCTCCCCAGACTCTCACCCCCCTCTCCCCAGACTCTCACCCCCCTCTCCCCAGACTCCCCTCTCCCCCAGACTCTCCCAGACTCTCCTCCCCCTCTCCCCCAGACTCTCACTCCCCCTCTCCCCAGACTCTCACTCCCCCTCTCCCCAGACTCTCACTCCCCTCTCCCCAGACTCTCACTCCCCTCTCCCCAGACTCTCACTCCCCTCTCCCCAGACTCTCTCCCCCACCCCTCTCCCCAGACTCTCCCCCCTCCCCCAGACTCTCACTCCCCAGACTCTCCCCAGACTCTCACTCCCCAGACTCTCCCCAGACTCTCACTCCCCAGACTCTCCCCAGACTCTCACTCCCCAGACTCTCCCCAGACTCTCACTCCCAGACTCTCCCCAGACTCTCACTCCCCAGACTCTCCCCAGACTCTCACTCCCCTCTCCCCAGACTCTCACCCCCCCCCCCCCCCCTCACCCCCCCTCTCCCCAGACTCTCCTCCCCAGACTCTCCCCAGACTCTCACTCCCCAGACTCTCCCCAGACTCTCCTCCCCAGACTCTCCCCAGACTCTCACTCCCCAGACTCTCCCCAGACTCTCCTCCCCTCTCCCCAGACTCTCCCCAGACTCCCCCCTCTCCCCAGACTCTCACTCCCCCTCTCCCCAGACTCTCACCCCCCTCTCCCCAGACTCTCACTCCCCCTCTCCCCAGACTCTCACTCCCCCCCTCCCCCCAGACTCTCACCCCCCCCTCTCCCCAGACTCTCACCCCCCCCTCTCCCCAGACTCTCACTCCCCCTCTCCCCAGACTCTCACTCCTCCCCCCCTCCCCAGACTCTCACTCCCCCTCCCCCCAGACTCTCACTCTCCCCAGACTCTCTCCCCAGACTCTCCCCCCCTCCCCAGACTCTCACTCCCCCTCTCCCCAGACTCTCACTCCCCCTCTCCCCAGACTCTCACTCCCCCTCTCCCCAGACTCTCACTCCCCCTCTCCCCAGACTCTCACTCCCCCCCTCTCCCCAGACTCTCACTCCCCCCCTCTCCCCAGACTCTCACTCCCCCCTTCTCCCCAGACTCTCACTCCCCCCTCTCCCCAGACTCTCCTCCCCCCTCTCCCCAGACTCTCACTCCCCCTCCCCAGACTCTCCCCCCCTCTCCCCAGACTCTCACTCCCCCTCTCCCCAGACTCTCACTCCCCTCTCCCCAGACTCTCACCCCCCTCCCCCAGACTCTCCCCCCCCTCTCCCCAGACTCTCACCCCCCTCTCCCCAGACTCTCACTCCCTCCCCCAGACTCTCACTCTCCCCAGACTCTCACTCCCCAGACTCTCCCCAGACTCTCACCCCCTCTCCCCAGACTCTCACTCCCCAGACTCTCACTCCCCACACTCTCACTCCCCAGACTCTCCAACCCCAGACTCTCCCCAGACTCTCACACCCCAGACTCTCCCCAGACTCTCACTCCCCAGACTCTCCCCAGACTCTCACTCCCCAGACTCTCCCCAGACTCTCACTCCCCCTCTCCCCAGACTCTCCCCCCTCCCCAGACTCTCAATCCCCCTAGACTCCCCCCCAGACTCTCACTCCCCTCTCCCCAGACTCTCACCCCCTCCCCCAGACTCTCCCAGACTCCCCCAGACTCCCCCCCTCTCCCCAGACTCTCACCCCCCTCCCCAGACTCTCACTCCCCAGACTCTCACCCCCCCCAGACTCTCACCCCCCTCCCCAGACTCTCACTCCTCCCCTCTCCCCAGACTCTCACTCCCCCCTCTCCCCAGACTCTCACTCCCCCCCCAGACTCTCCCCAGACTCTCACTCCCCCTCTCCCCAGACTCTCACTCCCCTCTCCCCAGACTCTCACTCCCCCCTCTCCCCAGACTCTCACTCCCCTCCCCCAGACTCTCCTCCACTCTCACCCCCTCTCCCCAGACTCTCACTCCCCCTCTCCCCAGACTCTCCTCCCCCCTCTCCCCAGACTCTCACTCCCCAGACTCTCCCCAGACTCTCACTCCCCAGACTCTCCCCAGACTCTCACTCCCCCCACTCTCCCCAGACTCTCACTCCCCAGACTCTCCCCAGACTCTCACTCCCCAGACTCTCCCAGACTCTCCCCCCCAGACTCTCACTCCCCCTCTCCCCAGACTCTCACTCCCCCTCTCCCCAGACTCTCAATCCCCCTCTCCCCCAGACTCTCAATCCCCTCTCCCCAGACTCTCCTCCCCCACTCCCCCCCAGACTCTCCCCAGACTCTCACCCCCCTCTCCCCAGACTCTCACCCCCTCTCCCCAGACTCTCACTCCCCCCTCTCCCCAGACTCTCACTCCCCCTCTCCCCAGACTCTCACTCCCCTCTCCCCAGACTCTCACTCCCCTCTCCCCAGACTCTCACTCCCCTCTCCCCAGACTCTCACTCTCCCCAGACTCTCACTCCCCTCTCCCCAGACTCTCACTCCCCCTCTCCCCAGACTCTCACTCCCCTCTCCCCAGACTCTCACTCCCCAGACTCTCCCCAGACTCTCACTCCCCCTCTCCCCAGACTCTCACTCCCCTCCCCCAGACTCTCCTCCCCCCTCTCCCCAGACTCTCACTCCCCCTCTCCCCAGACTCTCACTCCCCCCTCCCCAGACTCTCACTCCCCCTCTCCCCAGACTCTCACCCCCTCTCCCCAGACTCTCACTCCCCCTCTCCCCAGACTCTCACTCCCCAGACTCTCCCCAGACTCTCTCCTCCCCCTCACTCCCCCCTCCCCCAGACTCTCACTCCCCTCTCCCCCCAGACTCTCACTCCCCCCCTCTCCCCAGACTCTCACCCCCAGACTCTCCCCAGACTCTCCCCCCCTCTCCCCAGACTCTCACTCCCCAGACTCTCCCCAGACTCTCACTCCCCAGACTCTCCCCAGACTCTCACTCCCCAGACTCTCCCCAGACTCTCACTCCCCAGACTCTCCCCAGACTCTCACTCCCCAGACTCTCCCCAGACTCTCACTCCCCTCTCCCCAGACTCTCCCCAGACTCTCCCCCCCAGACTCTCACTCCCCAGACTCTCACTCCCCAGACTCTCACTCCCCCTCTCCCCAGACTCTCCCCAGACTCTCCCCCCCAGACTCTCACTCCCCCCTCTCCCCAGACTCTCACTCCCCAGACTCTCCCCAGACTCTCACTCCCCCCCTCTCCCCAGACTCTCACTCCCCCCTCTCCCCAGACTCTCACTCCCCCCTCTCCCCCAGACTCTCACTCCCCAGACTCCCCCTCCCCAGACTCTCACTCCCCCTCTCCCCAGACTCTCACTCCCCCCTCTCTCCCCAGACTCTCACCCCCCCAGACTCTCCCCAGACTCTCACCCCCTCTCCCCCAGACTCTCACTCCCCCCCTCTCCCCAGACTCTCACTCCCCAGACTCTCCCCAGACTCTCACTCCCCAGACTCTCCCCCCCAGACTCTCACTCCCCAGACTCTCCCCCCAGACTCTCACTCCCCCAGACTCTCCCCCTCTCTCCCCCAGACTCTCACTCCCCAGACTCTCACCCCCAGACTCTCACTCCCCAGACTCTCACTCCCCAGACTCTCACTCCCCAGACTCCTCTCCCCAGACTCTCACTCCCCAGACTCTCCCCAGACTCTCACTCCCCCTCCCCCAGACTCTCACCCCCCTCTCCCCAGACTCTCACTCCCCCCCTCTCCCCAGACTCTCACTCCCCCCTTCTCCCCAGACTCTCACTCCCCCCTCTCCCCAGACTCTCACCCCCCTCTCCCCGGACTCTCACTCCCCTCTCCCCAGACTCTCACTCCCCAGACTCTCACTCCCCAGACTCTCACTCCCCAGACTCTCACTCCCCAGACTCTCCCCAGACTCTCACTCCCCCAGACTCTCCCCAGACTCTCCTCCCCAGACTCTCACTCCCCAGACTCTCCCCAGACTCTCACTCCCCAGACTCTCCCCAGCCTCTCACTCCCCCTCTCCCCAGACTCTCCTCCCCCTCTCCCCAGACTCTCACTCCCCCTCTCCCCAGACTCTCACCCCCCCTCTCCCCAGACTCTCACTCCCCCCTCTCCCCAGACTCTCACTCCCCAGACTCTCACTCCCCCTCTCCCCAGACTCTCACTCCCCCCTCTCCCCAGACTCTCACCCCCCTCTCCCCAGACTCTCACTCCCCTCTCCCCAGACTCTCACTCCCCCTCCCCAGACTCTCCTCCCCCTCTCTCCCCAGACTCTCACTCCCCCTCTCCCCAGACTCTCACTCCCCCTTCTCCCCAGACTCTCACTCCCCCTCTCCCCAGACTCTCACTCCCCCTCTCCCCAGACTCTCACTCCCCCCTCCCCAGACTCTCCTCCCCCTCTCCCCAGACTCTCCTCCCCCCCTCTCCCCAGACTCTCACTCCCCCACCCTCCCCAGACTCTCACTCCCCCAGACTCTCCCCCCCCCCAGACTCTCCTCCCCCCCCCTCTCCCCAGACTCTCTCCCCCTCCCCAGACTCTCTCCCCCTCTCCCCAGACTCTCACTCCCCCTCCTCCCAGACTCTCACCCCTCCCCAGACTCTCACTCCCCTCTCCCCAGACTCTCACTCCCCTCTCCCCAGACTCTCACTCCCCCTCTCCCCAGACTCTCACTCCCCCTCCCCAGACTCTCACTCCCCTCTCCCCAGACTCTCACTCCCCTCTCCCCAGACTCTCACTCCCTCTCCCCAGACTCTCACTCCCCAGACTCTCACTCCCCTCTCCCCCAGACTCTCACTCCCCTCTCCCCCCAGACTCTCACTCCCCCCCAGACTCTCCCCAGACTCTCACTCCCCAGACTCTCCCCAGACTCTCACTCCCCTCTCCCCAGACTCTCACTCCCCTCTCCCCCCAGACTCTCACTCCCCTCTCCCCAGACTCTCACTCCCCTCTCCCCAGACTCTCCTCCCCAGACTCTCAGACTCCCCCCCTCTCCCCAGACTCTCACTCCCCTCTCCCCAGACTCTCACTCCCCCTCTCCCCAGACTCTCACTCCCCCCTCCCCCAGACTCTCACCCCCCCTCTCCCCAGACTCTCACCCCCCCCTCTCCCCAGACTCTCACTCCCCCTCTCCCCAGACTCTCACCCCCCCCCTCCCCCCAGACTCTCACCCCCCCTCTCCCCAGACTCTCACTCCCCCCCTCTCCCCAGACTCTCACCCCCTCTCCCCAGACTCTCACTCCCCTCTCCCCAGACTCTCACTCCCCTCTCCCCAGACTCTCACTCCCCTCTCCCCCCCCCCCTCTCCCCAGACTCTCACTCCCCTCTCCCCAGACTCTCACTCCCCAGACTCTCACCCCAGACTCTCACTCCCCTCTCCCCAGACTCTCACTCCCCAGACTCTCCCCAGACTCTCACTCCCCAGACTCTCAGACTCTCCCCAGACTCTCACTCCCCAGACTCTCACTCCCTCAGACTCCCCCCTCTCCCCAGACTCTCACTCCCCTCCACTCTCCCCCAGACTCTCACTCCCCAGACTCTCCCCAGACTCTCACTCCCCCTCTCCCCAGACTCTCACTCCCCCTCTTCCCAGACTCTCACTCCCCCCTCTCCCCAGACTCTCACTCCCCCTCTCCCCAGACTCTCACTCCCCCTCTCCCCAGACTCTCACCCCCCCTCTCCCCAGACTCTCACTCCCCCTCTCCCCAGACTCTCACCCCCTCTCCCCAGACTCTCACTCCCCCCTCACCCCCTCTCCCCAGACTCTCACCCCCCTCTCCCCCAGACTCTCACTCCCCCTCTCTCCCAGACTCTCACCCCCCTCTCCCCAGACTCTCACTCCCCCTCTCCCCAGACTCTCACTCCCCCTCTCCCCAGACTCTCACTCCCCAGACTCTCCCCAGACTCTCCTCCCCAGACTCTCCCCCAGACTCTCCTCCCCCTCTCCCCCCCAGACTCTCACTCCCCCACCCAGACTCTCACTCCCCCATCTCCCCAGACTCTCACTCCCCCACCCTCTCCCCAGACTCTCACTCTCAGACTCCCCTCCCCAGACTCTCCTCCCCCCCCCCAGACTCTCACTCCCCCCTCTCCCCCAGACTCTCTCCCCCTCTCCCCAGACTCTCACCCCCCTCTCCCCAGACTCTCACTCCCCTCTCCCCAGACTCTCACTCCCCAGACTCTCCCCAGACTCTCACTCCCCAGACTCCCCAGACTCTCACTCCCCAGACTCTCCCCAGACTCTCACTCCCCAGACTCTCCCCAGACTCTCAGACTCCCCAGACTCTCCCCCCAGACTCTCACTCCCCCAGACTCTCCCCCAGACTCTCACTCCCCTCTCCCCAGACTCTCCTCCCCCTCTCCCCAGACTCTCACTCCCCTCTCCCCAGACTCTCACTCCCCCTCTCCCCAGACTCTCCTCCCCCTCTCCCAGACTCTCCCCCCTCTCCCCTCCCTCTCCCCAGACTCTCCTCCCCCTCTCCCCAGACTCTCACTCCCCTCTCCCCAGACTCTCACTCCCCAGACTCTCCCCAGACTCTCACCCCCAGACTCTCCCCCCCTCTCCCCAGACTCTCACTCCCCAGACTCTCCCCAGACTCTCACCCCCCCTCTCCCCAGACTCTCACTCCCCTCTCTCCCCAGACTCTCACCCCCTCTCTCCCCAGACTCTCACTCCCCTCTCCCCAGACTCTCACTCCCCAGACTCCCCCTCTCCCCAGACTCTCCTCTCCCCAGACTCTCACTCCCCAGACTCTCCCCAGACTCTCACTCCCCTCTCCCCCAGACTCTCCTCCCCCTCTCCCCAGACTCTCACCCCCCCTCCCCAGACTCTCACTCTCCCCAGACTCTCACTCCCCAGACTCTCCCAGACTCTCACTCCCCAGACTCTCCCCAGACTCTCACTCCCCAGACTCTCCCCAGACTCTCACTCCCCAGACTCTCCCCAGACTCTCACTCCCCAGACTCTCCCCAGACTCTCACTCCCCAGACTCTCCCCAGACTCTCACTCCCCAGACTCTCCCCAGACTCTCACTCCCCTCTCCCCCAGACTCTCACTCCCCCTCCCCCTCTCACCCCCTCTCCCCAGACTCTCACCCCCTCTCTCCCCCCCTCTCCCCAGACTCTCACTCCCCAGACTCTCTCCCCCCAGACTCTCACTCCCCAGACTCTCCCCAGACTCTCACTCCCCAGACTCTCCCCAGACTCTCACTCCCCAGACTCTCCCCAGACTCTCACTCCCCAGACTCTCCCCAGACTCTCACTCCCCAGACTCTCACTCCCCAGACTCTCACTCCCCAGACTCTCCCCAGACTCTCACTCCCCTCTCCCCAGACTCTCACTCCCCCCTCTCTCCCCAGACTCTCACTCCCCAGACTCTCACTCCCCAGACTCTCCCCAGACTCTCACTCCCCAGACTCTCACCCCCCAGACTCTCCCCCCAGACTCTCCCCAGACTCTCACTCCCCAGACTCTCCCCAGACTCTCACTCCCCAGACTCTCCCCAGACTCTCAGACTCCCCAGACTCTCCCCAGACTCTCACTCCCCAGACTCTCCCCAGACTCTCACTCCCCCCTCTCCCCAGACTCTCACTCCCCAGACTCTCCCCAGACTCTCCCCCCAGACTCTCCCCAGACTCTCACTCCCCAGACTCTCCCCAGACTCTCACTCCCCAGACTCTCCCCAGACTCTCACTCCCCACTCTCCCCTCCCCCAGACTCTCACTCCCCTCTCCCCAGACTCTCACTCCCCAGACTCTCCCCAGACTCTCACTCCCCCTCTCCCCAGACTCTCACTCCCCTCTCCCCAGACTCTCACTCCCCCTCTCCCCAGACTCTCACTCCCCCTCTCCCCCCCCACTCTCACTCCCTCACTCCTCCCCCAGACTCTCACTCCCCAGACTCTCCCCAGACTCTCACTCCCCAGACTCTCCCCAGACTCTCACTCCCCTCTCCCCAGACTCTCACTCCCCTCCCCCAGACTCTCACTCCCCAGACTCTCCCCAGACTCTCACTCCCCAGACTCCCCCAGACTCTCACTCCCCCAGACTCTCACCCCCTCTCCCCAGACTCTCACTCCCCAGACTCTCCCCCAGACTCTCACTCCCCAGACTCTCCCCAGACTCTCACCCCCCTCATCTCCCCAGACTCTCACTCCCCTCTCCCCAGACTCTCACTCCCCAGACTCTCCCCAGACTCTCACTCCCCTCTCCCCAGACTCTCACTCCCCCTCTCCCCAGACTCTCACTCCCCCCTCTCCCCAGACTCTCACTCCCCCCCAGACTCTCACCCCCAGACTCTCACCCCCAGACTCTCACTCCCCAGACTCTCTCCCCAGACTCTCACTCCCCTCACCCCTCTCCCCAGACTCTCACTCCCCAGACTCTCCCCAGACTCTCACTCCCCAGACTCTCCCCAGACTCTCACTCCCCAGACTCTCCCCCCAGACTCTCACTCCCCAGACTCTCCCCAGACTCTCACTCCCCAGACTCTCCCCAGACTCTCACTCCCCTCTCCCCAGACTCTCACTCCCCTCTCCCCAGACTCTCACTCCCCTCTCCCCAGACTCTCACTCCCCTCTCCCCAGACTCTCACTCCCCCCCACCCTCTCCCCAGACTCTCACTCCCCAGACTCTCCCCCCCAGACTCTCCCCAGACTCTCACTCCTCAGACTCTCCCCAGACTCTCACCCCAGACTCTCCCCAGACTCTCACTCCCCAGACTCTCCCCAGACTCTCACTCCCCCAGACTCTCCCCAGACTCTCACCCCCAGACTCTCCCCAGACTCTCACTCCCCTCTCCCCAGACTCTCACTCCCCTCCTCCCTCCCCCAGACTCTCACTCCCCAGACTCTCACTCCCCAGACTCTCCCCCAGACTCTCACTCCCCAGACTCTCACTCCCCAGACTCTCCCCAGACTCTCCCCAGACTCTCACTCCCCAGACTCTCCCCAGACTCTCACTCCCCAGACTCTCCCCAGACTCTCACTCCCCAGACTCTCCCCCCAGACTCTCACCCCTCCCCAGACTCTCCCCAGACTCTCCCCAGACTCTCACCCCTCCCAGACCTCTCCCCAGACTCTCACTCCCCAGACTCTCCCCAGACTCTCACTCCCCAGACTCTCCCCAGACTCTCACTCCCCAGACTCTCCCCAGACTCTCTCCCCAGACTCTCCCCAGACTCTCACCCAGACTCTCCCCAGACTCACTCCCCAGACTCTCCCCCAGACTCTCACTCCCTCTCCCCAGACTCTCACTCCCCTCTCCCCCAGACTCTCACTCCCCTCTCCCCAGACTCTCACCCCCCTCTCCCCAGACTCTCACTCTCCTCTCCCCAGACTCTCACTCCCCAGACTCTCTCCCCAGACTCTCACTCCCCTCACCCCTCTCCCCCAGACTCTCACTCCCCAGACTCTCCCCAGACTCTCACTCCCCAGACTCTCTCCCCAGACTCTCACTCCCCAGACTCTCCCCAGACTCTCACTCCCCAGACTCTCCCCAGACTCTCACTCCCCAGACTCTCCCCAGACTCTCACTCCCCAGACTCTCCCCAGACTCTCACTCCCCTCCCCCCCCAGACTCTCACTCCCCTCACCCCTCCCCAGACTCTCACTCCCCAGACTCTCCCCAGACTCTCACTCCCCAGACTCTCACTCCCCAGACTCTCCCCAGACTCCCCCAGACTCTCACTCCCCAGACTCTCCCCAGACTCTCACTCCCCAGACTCTCCCAGACTCTCACTCCCCAGACTCTCCCCAGACTCTCACTCCCCTCTCCCCAGACTCTCACTCCCCAGACTCTCCCCAGACTCTCAGACCTCTCCCCAGACTCTCACTCTCCTCTCCCCAGACTCTCACTCCCCAGACTCTCCCCAGACTCTCACTCCCCAGACTCTCCCCAGACTCTCACTCCCCAGACTCTCCCCAGACTCTCACTCTCCCCTCCCCTCTCCCCAGACTCTCACTCCCCAGACTCTCCCCAGACTCTCACTCTCCTCTCCCCTCTCCCCAGACTCTCACTCCCCAGACTCTCACTCCCCAGACTCTCCCCAGACTCTCACTCCCCAGACTCTCCCCAGACTCTCACTCCCCAGACTCTCCCCAGACTCTCACTCCCCAGACTCTCCCCAGACTCTCACTCCCCAGACTCTCCCCAGACTCTCACTCCCCAGACTCTCCCCAGACTCTCACTCCCCAGACTCTCCCCCCAGACTCTCACTCCCCAGACTCTCCCCAGACTCTCACTCCCCAGACTCTCCCCAGACTCTCACTCCCAGACTCTCCCCAGACTCTCACTCCCCAGACTCTCTCTCCCCAGACTCTCACTCCCCAGACTCTCACTCCCCAGACTCTCACTCCCCAGACTCTCACTCCCCAGACTCTCCCTCCCCAGACTCTCACTCCCCAGACTCTCACTCCCCAGACTCTCCTCCCCCAGACTCTCAGACTCCCCCCCAGACTCTCACTCCCCAGACTCTCCCCAGACTCTCACTCCCTCTCCCCAGACTCTCAGACTCTCCCCAGACTCTCACTCCCCAGACTCTCCCCCAGACTCTCCCCAGACTCTCCCCAGACTCTCACTCCCCAGACTCTCCCCCAGACTCTCACTCCCCAGACTCTCCCCCCAGACTCTCCCCAGACTCTCACTCTCCTCTCCCCTCTCCCCAGACTCTCACTCTCCTCTCCCCCCAGACTCTCACTCTCCTCTCCCCCCAGACTCTCACTCTCCCCCCTCCCCAGACTCTCACTCTCCTCTCCCCTCCCCAGACTCTCACTCTCCCTCCCTCTCCCCAGACTCTCACTCCCCTCCTCTCCCCAGACTCTCACTCTCCCAGACCTCCCCAGACTCTCACTCCCCTCTCCCCAGACTCTCACTCCCTCTCCCTCCCCAGACTCTCACTCCCCAGACTCTCCCCAGACTCTCACTCCCCTCTCCCCAGACTCTCACTCCCCAGACTCTCACTCCCCAGACTCTCCCCAGACTCTCACTCCCCAGACTCTCCCCAGACTCTCACTCCCCAGACTCTCCCCAGACTCTCACTCCCCAGACTCTCCCCAGACTCTCACTCCCCAGACTCTCCCCAGACTCTCACTCCCCAGACTCTCCCCAGACTCTCACTCCCCAGACTCTCACTCCCCAGACTCTCCCCAGACTCTCACTCCCCAGACTCTCCCCAGACTCTCACTACCCAGACTCTCCCCAGACTCTCACTACCCAGACTCTCCCCAGACTCTCACTACCCAGACTCTCCCCAGACTCTCACTCCCCAGACACTCCCCAGACTCTCCCCTCTCCAGACTCTCACTCTCCTCTCCCCTCTCCAGACTCTCACTCTCCTCTCCCCAGACTCTCACTCTCCTCTCCCCAGACTCTCACTCTCCTCTCCCCAGACTCTCACTCTCCTCTCCCCAGACTCTCACTCTCCTCTCCCCAGACTCTCACTCTCCCCAGACTCTCACTCTCCCCAGACTCTCACTCTCCTCTCCCCTCTCCCCAGACTCTCCCCAGACTCTCACTCCCCAGACTCTCCCCAGACTCTCACTCCCCAGACTCTCCCCAGACTCTCCCCAGACTCTCACTCTCCTCTCCCCTCTCCCCAGACTCTCACTCTCCTCTCCCCTCCCCAGACTCTCACTCTCCTCTCCCCTCCCCAGACTCTCACTCTCCTCTCCCCTCCCCAGACTCTCACTCTCCTCTCCCCTCCCCAGACTCTCACTCTCCTCTCCCCTCCCCAGACTCTCACTCTCCTCTCCCCTCCCCAGACTCTCACTCTCCTCTCCCCTCCCCAGACTCTCACTCTCCTCTCCCCTCCCCAGACTCTCACTCTCCTCTCCCCTCCCCAGACTCTCACTCCCCTCTCCCCGGACTCTCACTCCCCTCTCCCCGGACTCTCACTCCCCTCTCCCCGGACTCTCACTCCCCAGACTCTCCCCGGACTCTCACTCCCCAGACTCTCCCTGGACTCTCACTCCCCAGACTCTCCCCGGACTCTCACTCCCCAGACTCTCCCCAGACTCTCACTCCCCTCTCCCCAGACTCTCACTCCCCAGACTCTCACTCCCCAGACTCTCACTCCCCAGACTCTCACTCCCCAGACTCTCACTCCCCTCTCCCCAGACTCTCACTCCCTTCTCCCCAGACTCTCACTCCCCTCTCCCCAGACTCTCACTACTCCCTTCTCCCCAGACTCTCACTCCCCTCTCCCCAGACTCTCACTCCCCTCTCCCCAGACTCTCACTCCCCTCTCCCCAGACTCCCCTCTCCCCAGACTCTCACTCCCCTCTCCCCAGACTCTCACTCCGCCACAAAACATCCCACTGGACCTCCATCTCTTAGTTATTAATTTTAGTCAAACATGTAAAACGGTGATATGAAATGAAGATAGGAGTGAGGCTGAGTGGTAGAAATATATGTGTGTGTGTGTGTATATAGACGATTATGAAGGGGGTGTATCTGTGGAGCAGCTTAAGAAATTGATGGTAAACCTTCCCTACATATGTCACTTTTGGTTCTTTCCCTAGGATTTATTGTTTCTGTTCTGTTTCATGTCTGTACGCGTGTTTCTTGTTTTGTTCCTTTTATTATTAAAGTCACTCCCTGAACTTGCTTCCCGGCTGCCAGCGTACACGTTACAATGCTGGAGTAAAATATTCACTGCTCTTGCAGTGCACAAGGGTCAAGGTTATGGTAACTTGCGGATCACCTCAGAAGTCATAGATCAAGCTAACCATATAGAATGTTGGCATTTCCATTGATGTTAAAAGGTCAGCTTTGCATCAACCGATACTACTCACATCTTCCTCTCAGTACTCTGCTTTGAAACCAAAGTTAGTAAGGGGTATTTAGAGTGCATCTTCTTTTTTTCCCTCCAGTGATGTTAATTGGTCACAGTACCTCAATATTTTTTTTAGAAGCATTACTCGCCTCACTGTTTTGATTTCTCTTTTAATCACCTCCATTCTCCTCCTGTTCCCCCCTCTCCCCCCTCCCCTGACTCCAGCAGCCGTTCCTGGAGGTTAAGGTTCTCGAGACGACCAAACGTTCCCGACGTAACCTGGGACTGGACTGTGACGAGCACTCCACCGAGTCCCGCTGCTGCCGCTACCCGCTGACGGTGGACTTTGAGGCCTTCGGCTGGGACTGGATCATTGCTCCTAAGCGCTATAAGGCCAACTACTGCTCGGGCCAGTGTGAATACATGTTCATGCAGAAGTACCCACACACCCACCTGGTACAACACGCCAACCCCAGAGGCTCAGCAGGGCCCTGCTGCACCCCCACCAAGATGTCACCCATCAACATGCTCTATTTCAACGACAAGCAGCAGATCATCCACGGCAAGATCCCTGGTATGGTGGTAGACAGGTGTGGCTGCTCTTAGGTCCAACGGAAGTCATGCATACTCATGCACACCCAACTCTGCATTATTTCCACCCAGAACCCTGACTGAGACCTCCTCTGGCAGCAGACTCTCACTCCCCTCTCCCCAGACTCTCACTCCCCTCTCCCCAGACTCTCACTCCCCTCTCCTCTCCCCAGACTCTCACTCCCCTCTCCTCTCCCCAGACTCTCACTCCCCTCCCCTCTCCCCAGACTCCCCTCTCCCCAGACTCTCACTCCCCTCTCCCCAGACTCTCACTCCCCTCCCCTCTCACCCCCTCCCCTCTCAATCCCCTCTCCCCCGACTCTCACTCCCCTCTCCCCAGACTCTCACTCCCCTCTCCCCAGACTCTCACTCCCCTCCCCTCTCACCCCCTCCCCTCTCAATCCCCTCTCCCCAGACTCTCACTCCCCTCTCACTCCGCCACAAAACATCCCACTGGACCTACATTCTCTTAGTTATTGATTTTAGTCAAACATGTAAAAAGTTCATATGAAATGAAGATAGGAGTGAGGCTGAGTGGTAGAAATATATATATATTGACGATTATGAAGGGGGTCTATCTGTGGAGCAGCTTAAGAAATTGATGGTAAATAAGACAACTATGTTTTTGTTAGTTTTTCTTTTTTTCTTTGAAAAGATGGTGTCTTTATTGAGATGTCCTGAATAGTGGATCCAGACTGATGGAGGGAGACATTTCTAAGCAGTTACAGTATATTATCATTTTTCCACAACTTTCACTTTTAGCATCATTACAACAAAAAAATCCCTTGTCTACTTTTAGACTAAAAGTTCATGAAATGAATCCAAAATGTTGTTTTAAAAAAAATAGTAATGTTCTAGAGATTGTGTTGAAATCCAAAAGCAAACTCTGTGCCCTCTGTAGATGTAACTACCACCCCAGTGTGACATTCTTGAGAATCCAAGAACCCTTTCACAGTTACTTTGATCTTATTTTACCTGTAATCTTGTAAAACGTTAACATACGAAAATAGTTTTCACTACCGTAAAGTGAACAGCAAAGGGTTTGTTTACACTTTCTCCCTATGTTTTACTGCAGAAGCTCACATAACAGTTTAGATGACCTCCAATATCAACCTGTGCACAAAGTTTAGATGAACTAAGACATGTCAAAGTAACTCTTAAAACTGTGTGTGGTCTAGATTAAGAACACACAAAAAAAATCAGGTTTTGGCTTGTTAGATCTTTGTATAGATCATCTTTTATATGTAATAGACTAAATCCAAGAGCATTTTAAAATCAACAACATGTGAGTCATGCAAGGGTGCCAGTTTACACTACTGTAATTGTCAGATTATTTTGTATGGAGTAAATTCCGAGTGAAAGGGAACCCCACAAGTACCTTGACAAATGTGGTCCACATGAATATAGCCTACTTATATACTTTTGTCATTTTCACTCTGCACACTGTGCAATTACCATTCCCACTACTATCCTCTCACATTAATTTACACAAACAAACCCAATGAGTAGAGGACCAAATGTATTCTGCCAAGTTGCTATGGTGGGAATGTTATGATGGTTGTGACAAAGAAGACAACCTTGTGTTGGAAAGAAACTAAACTGCTTGATTGATATAGGCCTTTGTGCTACTAAGGGAAGAAGAGCTAGGTTGTGCATCATAAAGATAAGGAAAACACTGATACAGATAATACAGCTGAAATGCCATTTCTAGTTTAGAGAACATATTTTGATTGAATATCCCAGAGCCCCTATCCCCACCTGTAATATGCAGTAAATATTGAACGTGCTTGAAAGACTGTAGATAAGAAGCTTGAAGTCTGTCTTGTTTCCTGGATGTGAATATATCCCTTTGTTGTAAACGAAAGCACTACGCTGTTGGGAAAAGGAAGAGCCTTTTGACATAAATAATATATGTATATAATTAAAAGGGATACAAAAAATCCTTTCTGGGCACTACCTTACCAACAATAAATTTTGCACTATGGGACGTTCATAGCGTGAGGAGTCATGTTGTTGTTTGTGTTTGTATTTTACCTAATCAAGCACGAGCGTTTACAATTGAAAAAAGAACTGTTCAAGCTTCTGGCACCGTGTGGATAAACTAGTCAGCCTCTCACTTCTTTTGTTACCATCACGCTTTCCTGACTTCCTTTTTGTCTGAAGCGGAGGCCTGTCCATATTCTCACGCTCTTCCTACACCCAGAAACCTGGACTGACCAGCGGCCAAAAGGCCTCATCGCCCTACCGAGGTGATAAGTCATGTGTGTAACAAGTGTCTGGACTGATGAACATAGAACGCTTTAAACTGGAAATGCCCCTCCATCAACTTCAATCAATTTGTTATCAACTTTGACAGACTTTTGTCCTTTTGAATTTGAGCTACTTTTTGTGTTGACTGTCTAACACAGACACGTTTTGCCTTTGTGTGTTTTGAGTGAGAGTGCCCATATTAGAATGGGAAAAGGTATCCAGGGATCGTTAGCCAAAGTAGAGGATGACATGTTGTGTGCTGTAACTTTTGTAACTGCAGGAATATGCTAAACAATTTCAAAGGGAGAAAAAAATGTGGTATGGGCAGTGGTTGGAAACAATTCAACTGGTCAAGTGTATATTTATTCAGATCAAATCAATGAATTTCAAAGTATGTCTACCTCACTTTAGCATTGTGAAACCTTGCTTAAAAAAATTGACAGTTAGGTTTTGTTATGAGTTAATATGTACAAACATGTAACCAGAATAGTAAACCCCAAAACATAGACTAAAGCCACAGGGTCACCTTGATCTCAGATCCAGATTGAGACATTTACAGTGGAGTTCAAAAGAGTGACTGAAGCAAATAACTAAAGGTAATTTGTGCTGACAAATGAATAATAAATATCTGTGCCCAGGACCATTGGTTAACTCTGGTTAATGCAGTGGATAAAGTTGCATCTTGACTTTGTGTATGTATACTGGTATGTACAGTGCCTTCAGAAAGTCTTCACACCGCTTGACTTATACCACATTTCATTGTTAGAACCTGAATTCAAAATATATCAAATCTATTTTTCCTCGCCCATCTACACACAATACACCATAATGACAAAGTGAAAAAATGTTTATTGAAAATGAAAAGCAGAAATATCTAATTTACATAGTATTTCACACCCCAGAGTCAATACATGTTAGAATCACCTTTGGCAGCGATTACAGCTGTGAGTGAGCGCTTCGCACACCTGGATTGCACAATATTTGCACATTCTGTTTTTAAATTCTTCAAGCTCTGTCAAGTTTGTTGATTATTGCTTGACAGCCATTTTCAAGTCTTGCCATAGATTTTCAAGCTGATTTAAGTCAAAACTAACTAGGCCACTCAGGAACATTCAATGTTGTCTTGGTAAGCAACTCCAGTGTATATTTGGCCTTGTGTTTAAGTTTATTGTTCTGCTGAAAGGTGAATTTGTCTCCCAGTGTCTATTGGGGAAAAAAACTCCCTAGTCTTTGCCGATTACAAGCATACCCATAACATGATGCAGCCACCGCCAATGCTTGAAAATGTTTTGTTTTCAGCAAACATAACACTTTATTCAGGACATAAAGTTAATTTCTTTGCCATATTTTCTGCAGTTTTACTTTAGTGCCTTATTGCAAACAGGATGCATGTTTTGGATTGTTTAAAAAAAAATCTGTACAGGCTTCCCTTCTTTTCACTCTGTCCTTTAGGTTAGTGTTGTGGAGTAACTACAGTTGTTGATCATGGTGAAATCCCTGAGCGGGTTCCTTCCTCTCCGGCAACTGAGTTAGAAAGGACGCCTGCATCTTTGTAATGACTGGGTATATTGATACACCACCCAGTGTAATTAATAACTTCACCATACTGAAATGGACATTCAATGTCTGCCTTTTTAAATTTTTACCCATCTACCAATAGGTGTCCTTCTTTGCAAGGCATTGGAAAACCTCCATGGTCTTCATGGTTGAATCTGTGTTTGACATTTACTGTTCGACTGAGGTACTTCACAGATAATTAATTGTATGTGGGGTACAGAAATTAGGTGGTCGTTCAAAAATCATGTAAAACCCATGCAACTTATGTGACTTTTTTACTCCTGAACTTATTTAGGCATACCATGAAAGGGGTTGAATACTTATTGACTGAAGACATTTCAACTTTTCATTTTTAATTAATTTCTACAAAAAAAACGGGTATTGCGTATAGGCCAATGACACTCAATTTGATCAATTTTAAATTCAGGCTGTAACAAAATGTGGAAAAAAGTCAAGGGGTGTGAATACTTTCTGAAGGCTCTGTATGAGAAAGTGTTTTCATATATTTAAATATGAGAGGAAAAAATCTATGTAAATAAATACCCAAATGTTAACATTTTATAATGTTTTGGACAGGTTCTCCGCTTCTAATGTTTTTGCCCACTTTTATTTCTCTTTCATTTGTTCACGTTATGTAGATAAAATTCAACCCAATGTTGTAGTTTAATGGTTTTGCATATATGAATAACTGTTCCATTGTTATTTTGTTTTATTTTCTGTCTTATTTTGTACAATAAATCATTTATTTAGCTTACGAAATTCACAGCTGATTGGTTGTAATTTCTCCTTATCTCTGGCTACCACTAGCCCACTGCCACACCTTAATTGAAAAGCATTATCCAGCTCCTAACTCATCCACATGCCTGTATTGGCTTACATAAAATGAGCTTAGGAGGTCAGTGACTGCCTGGTGGTGCCCTGAATCTTGGGATGGGGGTGGGGTGGGGGGACAGGAAACAGATTCATTCTGAGTCTAATTGGTGGAAGAGAGAGAGGAGGAGAGCAACCAGCCCGAAGAGAAAGGTTTAGTGTTGGGAGGCCATTGTTTGGATTTCGTATGGGATGCAGTATGACCCAATTAATATGTCACCTGATAGGAGGGCCTCTCATCAGCCTAATTTAGGGCAGCAATGAGGGACAAATAAGACTGAAGACGGAGCTCTTTACTAATGCAAATGCACAGACCACCCACCACAGAGAAGAGAACATGGACACCACCAAAGACAAACCTTACATGCTCAAAAAGAAACCTTACCAAAGAAACATTCACACACTCCTCTACCCATAATCACACACACTGACATAATCACAAACTTCCACCTATGCACACACACACACTGTAGCTACATATTCAAGACTCATTTCTGGCCTATTGGACTACAGCTGCGGCTCATGCCATTCAAGATTAGGGAGGAAGTATTTTTTTATATAAGCATGGCCTTATTTCTATTGCAGCATATTAGATGACTGTCATTCATATTCTATTCACTTAGCTAAATGTAACATCAATAGGTTTCGGTTACTACATGGTAATTGAATTTTCTCTATATAATACCTATCACGAGGTTGCTACAACCTAACCTACAAATTAAAGTTTAAAATGTAGGTGCACATGGGGCGGCAGGGTAGCCTAGTGGTTAGAGCGTTGGACTAGTAACCGAAAGGTTGCAAGTTCGAATCCCCGAGCTGACAACATTACATTTACATTTAAGTCATTTAGCAGACGCTCTTATCCAGAGCGACTTACAAATTGGTGCATTCACCTTATGACATCCAGTAGAATAGTGGTGATTGACTCCGCTGTCCTGGCGTCGTGAGGGAGTTTGTTCCACCATTGGGGGGCCAGAGCAGCGAACAGTTTTGACTGGGCTGAGCGGGAACTGTACTTCCTCAGTGGTAGGGAGGCGAGCAGGCCAGAGGTGGATGAACGCAGTGCCCTTGTTTGGGTGTAGGGCCTGATCAGAGCCTGGAGGTACTGAGGTGCCGTTCCCCTCACAGCTCCGTAGGCAAGCACCATGGTCTTGTAGCGGATGCGAGCTTCAACTGGAAGCCAGTGGAGAGAGCGGAGGAGCGGGGTGACGTGAGAGAACTTGGGAAGGTTGAACACCAGACGGGCTGCGGCGTTCTGGATGAGTTGTAGGGGTTTAATGGCACAGGCAGGGAGCCCAGCCAACAGCGAGTTGCAGTAGTCCAGACGGGAGATGACAAGTGCCTGGATTAGGACCTGTGCCGCTTCCTGTGTGAGGCAGGGTCGTACTCTGCGGATGTTGTAGAGCATGAACCTACAGGAACGGGCCACCGCCTTGATGTTAGTTGAGAACGACAGGGTGTTGTCCAGGATCACGCCAAGGTTCTTAGCGCTCTGGGAGGAGGACACAATGGAGTTGTCAACCGTGATGGCGAGATCATGGAACGGGCAGTCCTTCCCGGGAGGAAGAGCAGCTCCGTCTTGCCGAGGTTCAGCTTGAGGTGGTGATCCGTCATCCACACTGATATGTCTGCCAGACATGCAGAGATGCGATTCGCCACCTGGTCATCAGAAGGGGGAAAGGAGAAGATTAATTGTGTGTCGTCTGCATAGCAATGATAGGAGAGACCATGTGAGGTTATGACAGAGCCAAGTGACTTGGTGTATAGCGAGAATAGGAGAGGGCCTAGAACAGAGCCCTGGGGACACCAGTGGTGAGAGCGTGGTGAGGAGACAGATTCTCGCCACGCCACCTGGTAGGAGCGACCTGTCAGGTAGGACGCAATCCAAGCGTGGGCCGCGCCGGAGATGCCCAACTCGGAGAGGGTGGAGAGGAGGATCTGATGGTTCACAGTATCGAAGGCAGCCGATAGGTCTAGAAGGATGAGAGCAGAGGAGAGAGAGTTAGCTTTAGCGGTGCGGAGCGCCTCCGTGATACAGAGAAGAGCAGTCTCAGTTGAATGACTAGTCTTGAAACCTGACTGATTTGGATCAAGAAGGTCATTCAGAGAGAGATAGCGGGAGAGCTGGCCAAGGACGGCACGTTCAAGAGTTTTGGAGAGAAAAGAAAGAAGGGATACTGGTCTGTAGTTGTTGACATCGGAGGGATTGAGTGTAGGTTTTTTCAGAAGGGGTGCAACTCTCGCTCTCTTGAGGACGGAAGGGACGTAGCCAGCGGTCAGGGATGAGTTGATGAGCGAGGTGAGGTAAGGGAGAAGGTCTCCGGAAATGGTCTGGAGAAGAGAGGAGGGGATAGGGTCAAGCGGGCAGGTTGTTGGGCGGCCGGCCGTCACAAGACGCGAGATTTCATCTGGAGAGAGAGGGGAGAAAGAGGTCAGAGCACAAGGTAGGGCAGTGTGAGCAGAACCAGCGGTGCCGTTTGACTTAGCAAACGAGGATCGGATGTCGTCGACCTTCTTTTCAAAATGGTTGACAAAGTCATCTGCAGAGAGGGAGGAGGGGGGGGATTCAGGAGGGAGGAGAAGGTGGCAAAGAGCTTCCTAGGGTTAGAGGCAGATGCTTGGAATTTAGAGTGGTAGAAAATGGCTTTAGCAGCAGAGACAGAGGAGGAAAATGTAGAGAGGAGGGAGTGAAAGGATGCCAGGTCCGCAGGGAGGCGAGTTTTCCTCCATTTCCACTCAGCTGCCCGGAGCCCTGTTCTGTGAGCTCGCAATGAGTCGTCGAGCCATGGGGCGGGAGGGGAGGACCGCGCCGGTCTGGAGGATAGGGACATAGAGAGTCAAAGGATGCAGAAAGGGAGGAGAGGAGGGTTGAGGAGGCAGAATCAGGAGATAGGTTGGAGAAGGTATGAGCAGAGGGAAGAGATGATAGGATGGAAGAGGAGAGAGTAGCGGGGAGAGAGAGCGAAGGTTGGGACGGCGCGATACCATCCGAGTAGGGGCAGTGTGGGAGGTGTTAGATGAGAGCGAGAGGGAAAAGGATACAAGGTAGTGGTCGGAGACTTGGAGGGGAGTTGCAATGAGGTTAGTGGAAGAACAGCATCTAGTAAAGATGAGGTCGAGCGTATTGCCTGCCTTGTGAGTAGGGGGAAGGTGAGAGGGTGAGGTCAAAAGAGGAGAGGAGTGGAAAGAAGGAGGCAGAGAGGAATGAGTCAAAGGTAGACGTGGGGAGGTTAAAGTCGCCCAGCACTGTGAGAGGTGAGCCGTCCTCAGGAAAGGAGCTTATCAAGGTATCAAGCTCATTGATGAACTCTCCGAGGGAACCTGGAGGGCGATAAATGATAAGGATGTTAAGCTTGAAAGGGCTGGTAACTGTGACAGCATGGAATTCAAAGGAGGCGATAGACAGATGGGTGAGGGGAGAAAGAGAGAATGACCACTTGGGAGAGATGAGGATCCCGGTGCCACCACCCCGCTGACCAGAAGCTCTCGGGGTGTGCGAGAACACGTGGGCGGACGAAGAGAGAGCAGTAGGAGTAGCAGTGTTGTCTGTGGTGATCCATGTTTCCGTCAGTGCCAAGAAGTCGAGGGACTGGAGGGAGGCATAGGCTGAGATGAACTCTGCCTTGTTGGCCACAGATCGGCAGTTCCAGAGGCTACCGGAGACCTGGAACTCCACGTGGGTCGTGCGCGCTGGGACCACCAGATTAGGGTGGCCGCGGCCACGCGGTGTGGAGCGTTTGTATGGTCTGTGCAGAGAGGAGAGAACAGGGATAGACAGACACATAGTTGACAGGCTACAGAAGAGGCTACGCTAATGCAAAGGAGATTGGAATGACAAGTGGACTACACGTCTCGAATGTTCAGAAAGTTAAGCTTACGTAGCAAGAATCTTATTGACTAAAATTATTAAAATGATACAGTACTGCTGAAGTAGGCTAGCTGGCAGTAGCTGCGTTGTTGACACTACACTAATCAAGTCGTTCCGTTGAGTGTAATAGTTTCTGCAGTGCTGCTATTCGGGGGCTAGCTGGCTAGCTAGCAGTGTTGTTAACGTTACGTTGCGTTAAAAGAACGACAATAGCTGGCTAGCTAACCTAGAAAATCGCTCTAGACTACACAATTATCTTTGATACAAAGACGGCTATGTAGCTAGCTATGTAGCTAGCTACGATCAAACAAATCAAACCGTTGTACTGTAATGAAATGAAATGAAAATGTGATACTACCTGTGAGTGCGACCGGATTGTTGAGTTCAATTCAGTAGACGTTGGCTAGCTGTTAGCTGTTGGCTAGCTAGCAGAGTCTCCTACGTTAAGGACGACAAATAGCTGGCTAGCTAACCTCGGTAAATTAAGATAATCACTCCAAGACTACACACTCTAAACTACACAATTATCTTGGATACAAAGACAGCTATGTAGCTAGCTAACACTAAACTAATCAAGTCGTTCAGTTGAGTGTGATAGTACTACAGTGCTGCTAATCTGTGGGCGTTTGCTAGCGTGTGCTAGCTGGCTAGCTGCTGGGCGAATAGCAGTGAAGGCTACGTTAGGGCGACGAAATACGATAATTATGCAATTATCTCTGGTACAAGGACGGCTATGTAGCTAGCTAAGAAGAAATTGCTAAGATTAGACAAATCAACCGTTGTACTATAATGAAATGTAATGAAATGTAATGAAAAAGTTATACTACCTGCGGAGCGAAGTGCGATGCGACCGCTCGCTCCAACCCGGAAGGGTTATACAAATCTGTTGTTCTGCCCCTGAACAGGCAGTTAACCCACTGTTCCTAGGCTGTCATTGAAAATAAGAATTTGTTCTTAACTGACTTGCCTAGTAAAATAAATAAACAGGTCGAGAGGCAAATTGGAGTAATCAAGGTGAGACAGACATTCAATATCGCCTTGCACACTCTTGCCTGAATCTAGCTGATCTAGGGTCTAATCATTAGTCCACAGTTGCAACTAAAATTTGAGTTTCTATTGGACAAATTCAGGTACATCTCTCCCAGTTTCATTCAGTTTGCTTCCATTTAAGAAATGTTTTGCAACAGAATTGGAGGAATGAATAAACCTCTGATCACCCGCACACACAATTCACTTTCATAGCAGACACATACAGCATAATCCTTCTCGCACCTACACGTTCTCCTCTCACCTTTTCCCTTCGCTTGTAGACTTCAGTGCACAAGACAACAGCGGTCTGTGACCAGTCACAAAAACCTCTACAAGCCAAACCTTCATACCATGTTAACGTTATAGTCAACGAACTAGTAAACCCACAATCCAATCCATGTGTACAATCACGAAATACAGTGTACAGCAAGCAGTTTAGCAGTTACACCGGCGGGCCCGGTGCCAATAAATGTATAAAACCGAAAGCTTACTTTGACTTGAAAGAGTTGCAGTGTTGGATAGCCTTAGCCAGCTAGCAACATAAACAGCATTCATCTCTGCTCGAGTCAGGTTGTGGAGTAGGCTAAATTAGTTGCATTAGCTGAGGAGGTGAAAGGTAAATTAATTTAAAAATATATATATATTTATATATATAGCTAGCTCTCGCTCTGCTGCTTCTCAAAACTGTTCAACTATTGTCTACTCACCACACTTTATGTACTCCAGTGCTAGCTACTAACTGTAGCTTATGCTTTCAGTACTAGATTAATTCTCTGATCCTTTTATTATATGGACAAAATGTTAGTTCATACTGCAAGAGCTCTGATAGGTTGTAGGATGTCTTCCAGAAGTCATCATAATTCCTGTGTAAGTCTATGGAAGGTGGTGAGAACCAAGAGCCTCCAAGGTTTTGTATTGAAGTCAATGTGCCCAGAGGAGGATGGAAAACAGCTGTCCTCTGGCTACCCTAGAGGGTGCTGTTGAGGCTACTGTAGACAATTGCAAAACTGTTTTTAAATCAGTTATTTGGTGACGTGAATATTTAGAATAGTTTGATCTAACAAATGTTTCACTTTGTTCCCCTCTAATATTCAACGAGTAGGATGGTTCTCCCCTAACTTTGAGGAGCCTCCACTGATGGACCACTAAAAGCCAGTTTTCTGTGATGTGTTCCATGAAAAACCATCAAACTAGCAGTGCAAAGATAATTTGATGGAGAGCGCTCAACTTCATGCTATTAAAGGTCAATCAGATCACGTCAGGTAAGCTACAAGTAACAGGCACTGGTTAAAGTGGCAATTGTTTAGCCACTAACACTTTGTCCAACTTGCACATCTACCCCTTATTATCATTAGTCATTTTCATTGGTACCACAAATATTACAGCTAAATTTGTCACTATACTTTATTGCATAAAATATTAAACCAATAATGGCTTCAAAGGAGATGATCGTGAACTACAGAAAAAGGAGGGCCGAGCACACCCCCATTCTCATCGACAGGGCTGTACTGGAGCAGGTTGAGAGATTCAAGTTCCTTGGTGTCCACATCACTAATGAACTATCATGGTCCAAACACAACAAGACAATTGTGAAGAGGGCACGCCAACATCTATTCCCCCTTAGGAGACTGAATAGATTTGGCATGGGTCCTCAGATCCTGAAAAAGTTCTACAGCTGCACCCTCGAGAGCATCCAGACAGGTTGCATCACCGCCTGGTATGACAACTGCTCGGCCTCTGACCGCAAGGCACTACAGAGGGTAGTGTGTATGGCCCAGTACATCACTGGGGCCAAGCTACCTGCCATACAAGACAGTGTCAGAGGAAGGCCCTAAAAATTGCCAGACTCCAGCCACCCTAGTCATAGCATTAAGGCTTCTTAACAACTTCTACCATGCATAGTCACTTTACCTCTACCTATATGTACAGTACCAGTCAAAAGTTTGGACACACCTACACATTCAAGGGTTCTTTTATTTATTTTTTACTATTTTCTACATTGTAGAATAATAGTGAAGACAAACAATGAAATAACATATTTGGAATCATGTAGTAACCAAAAGAGTGTTAAACAAATCCAAATATAGTTTATATTTGAGATTCTTCAAAGTAGCCACCCTTTGCCTTGATGACAGCTTTGCACACTCTTGGCATTCTCTCAACAAGCTTCATGGAGGTAGTTACCTGGAATGCATTTCAACTAACAGGTGTGCCTTGTTAAAAGTTAATTTGTGGAATTTCTTTCCTTGATGTGTTGGAGCCAATCAGTTTTGTTGTGACATGGTAGGGGTGGTATACAGAAGACAGCCCTATTTGGGAAAATACCAAGTCCATATTATGGCAAGAACAACTCAAAGAGAAATGACAGGCCATTACTTTAAGACATGAAAGTCAGTCAATGCGGAACATTTAAAGAACTTTGAAAGTTTATTCAAGTGCAGTTTCAAAAACCATCAAGCGCTGTGATGAAACTGGCTCTCATGAGGACCGCCACATGAAAGGAAGACCCAGAGTTACCTCCGCTGCAGAGGATAAATTCATTAGTCACCAGCCTCAGAAGTTGCAGCCCAAACAAATGCTTCAGAGTTCAAGTAACAGATACATCTCCACATTAACTGTTCAGAGGAAACTGCGTGAATCAGGCCTTCATGGTCGAAATGCTGCATAGAAACCACTACTGAAGGACACCAATAAGAAGAAGAGACTTGCTTGGGCCAAAAAACGAGCAATGGACATTAGACTGGTGGAAATCTGTCATTTGGTCTGATGAGTCCAAATTTGAGATTTGTGGTTCCAACCGCAGAATAGGTGAATGGATGATCTCTGCATGTGTGGTTTCCACCGTGAAGCATGGAGGATGAGGTGTGATGGTGTGGGGGTGCTTTGCTGGTGACACTGTCAGGATTTATTAATTATTCAAGGCATACTTAACCAACATGGTTACCACAGAATTCTGCAGCGATACACCATCCCATCTGGTTTGCGCTTAGTGGGACTATCATTTGTCCTTCAACAGGAAAATGACCCAACACACCTCCAGACTGCGTAAGGGCTAGTTGACCAAGAAGCAGAGTGATGCAGTGCTGCATCAGATGACCTGGCCTCCACAATCACCCGCCCTCAACCCAATTGAGATGGTTTGCAATGAGTTCGACCGCAGAGTGAAGGAAAAGCAGCCAACTAGTGCTCAGCATATGTGGGAACTCCTTCAAGACTGTTGGTAAATTATTCCAGGTGAAGCTGGTTAAGAGAATGCCAAGAGTATGCAAAGCTGTCATCAAGGCCACAGGTGGCTACTTTGAAGAATCAAAAATCTATAATATATTTTGATTTGTTTAACACTTTCATTTGGTTACTACATGATTCCATATGTGTTATTTCATAGTTTTGATGTCTTCCCTGTTATTCTACAATGTAGAATAACTTTTGACTGGTTATGTACATATTACCTCAACTAACCTGTGCCCTCACACATCCCCTGTATATAGCCTCGTTAGTGTTATTTTATTGTTGCTCTTTAATTATTTGTTATTTTTCCATTTTCTTTAAATGTTTTACTTCAGTTCATTTCAGTAAATAATTTAACACTTATTTTTTCTTAAATGCATTGTTGGTTAAGGGCTTGTAAGTAAGCATTTCACTGTAAGGTCTACATCTGTTGATTTCAGTGCATTTTTTATTTTATTTTACCTTTATTTAACTAGGCATGTGACATAAAATTTGATTTGAACTACCTGTTTAAATGTACGAGGGGAAAATACATTTTTTATGAATGTTACAAAACTCCCAAGAAAGGGTTTGGGAAGTGTAGGATTGCAGCAATAGCCATAAAGTGAACAAAGGTCCAGGGAAGGTAAATTGGGGGAAGCATTCAATAGGACTGATTGTTGGACACAGTAATTAGTAACACTTTAGTGTACGGCTCAATAATGGACCAGTGTTCAGAGAGGGAGGTTGGTTTAGGAAAAAATAAATCACACTTGTTCACCCATTTCAGGAAAGCTTCAACTTCAAGTGATAATTGCCTCCCTCCCAAATGACTGTCTCAGGCAATAATCAAGTGTTTTGGTTAAATTGTTTAAACATGAAAAATAAGTAGTAGTGGTGATAGTAGGTAATGCTGTTGTTATACCATATGGTTTAGAAGACTTTCAGCTGAAGTTATGCAATTCAAGATGGCGTAGCAGTCTGTTATGTTTGTCTTGTCCTGCCCTGAACATACTCTCCTGCAACCCACCTCACCCAATGTGGTATGGATCTGCTATTTTTTATACTTTAGAACCGGAACCCCCTTCAGAGGCTAGCCAGCTAACTAGCTACTAGCCAGTTAGCCACTGCTAGCAGTCATCACCGTTAACTCAGACATCTGACAGCCTCAGCCCGATCAATTCCTGCCAGTCTGCACAGCGCGATATCAACCCAGAGCATATCGTACTCCTTTTCTCTACCACATCTCCAGATTCCTACTGTAAGCTCTGAAACTTTACTCCGGATCATCGCAGCTAGCTAGCTGCTATCCGAGTGGATACTCCTGGCTAACGTCTCTGTCCCAAAGCAAGCACCAGTAAGCCTGGAGCTAGCTTCGAGCTAGGCCCATCTCCCGGCTAGCCCAAGAGATCCATCAGACAATTCCTGGGCTTCAATTACCTCTTTTGCCAATTGGTCTGGAACCTTTGCTGCCGACATGGAGCCCCGCCGATCCATCACGACTATTCTGCCGACGTAACCGTCCGAGGGGGTTTCTATCCCGAAGCAAGCACCAGCTAGCCTCGAGCTAGGCCCATCTCCCGGCTTGCCGAAGAGATCCATCAGACAAGTCCTGGGCTTCAATACCTCTTTTGTCAACTGGGCTGGACCCTTTGCTGAGTCCCGACGATCCTTCACAACTGGTTTGCAAACGTAACCATCCGAGGGGGTTTCAACTGGCTCTCCCGTTGTGATGTCCCCCCCGAGGCCCACCCGGCCTGCTAGCTGTCTGAATCGCTGTGCCTCCAGCTCGCCTAGCTACTCACTAGACCCTATGATCACTCGGCGACACATGCCTCTCCCTAATGTCAATATGCCTTGTCTATTGCTGTTTTGGTTAGTGATTTTTGTCTTATTTCACTGTAGAGCCTCCAGCCCTGCTCAATATGCCTTAGCTAGTCCTTTTGTTACAACCCCCACACATGCAGTGACCTCACCTGGCTTAAATGGTGCCTCTAGAGAAAAAAACTCTCATCATCACTCAATGCCTAGGCTTCCTCCACTATACTCACATCCTACCATACCGTTGTCTGTACATTATGCCTTGAATCTATTCTTCCGCGCCCAGAAATCTGCTCCTTTTACTCTCTGTTCCGAACGCACTGGCGAATCAGTTCTTTTAGCGTAGTCTTATACTACTCCTACTCTGTTCCTCTGGTTATATAGAGGTTAACCCCTGCAGCCCCCAGCATCATTCCCATTCCCCAGGCGCTCTCATTTGTTGACTTCTGTACCGTAAAAGCATTGGTTTCATGCATGTTAACATTAGAAGCCTCCTCCCTAAGTTTGTTTTATTCACTACTTCAGCACACTCCGCCAACCCGGATGTCCTAGCCGTGTCTAAATCCTGGCTTGGGAAGGCCACCAAAAATCCTGAAATTTCCATCCCTAACTGTAACATTTTCCGACAAAATAGAACTGCCAAAGGGGGCGGGGTTGCAATCTACTGCAAAGATAGTATGACAGAACTAAACAATTTCAGCTTCTACTTTTAAAAATTCACCATTCCAGAAACAAGTCTCTCACCATTGCCGCTTGTTATAGATCCCCTTCAACTCCCAGCTGTGCTATGGACACCATATGTGAATTGATCGACCACCATCTATTTTCGTACTGTTAGGTGACCTAAACTGGGACATGCTTAACACCCCGGCCATCCTACAATCTAAGCTAGATGCCCTCAATCTCACACAAATGATCAAGGAACCTACCAGGTACAACCCTAAATCCGTAACCATGGGCATCCTCTTAGATATCATCCTGACCAACTTGCCCTCTAAATACACCTCTGCTGTCTTCAACCAGGATCTCAGCGATCACTGCCTCATTGCCTGCGTGCGTAATGGGTCCGTGGTCAAACGACCACCCATCATCACTATCAAACACTCCCTAAAACACTTCAGCGAGCAGGCCTTTCTAATCGACCTGGCCCGGGTATCATGGAAGGATATTGACCTCATCCTGTCAGTAGAGGATGCCTGGTTGCTCTTCAAAAGTGCTTTCCTGTCCATCTTAAATAAGCATGCCCCATTCAAAAAATGTAGAACTAAGAACAGATATAGCCCCTGGTTCATCCCAGACTTGACTGCCCTTGACCAGCACAAAAACATCCTGTGGCATTCTGCATTAGCATCAAATAGCCCCCGCGATATGCAACTTTTTAGGGAAGACCGGAACCAATATATACAGTGGGGCAAAAAAGTATTTAGTCAGCCACCAATTGTGCAAGTTCTACCACTTAAAAAGATGAGAGGCCTGTAATTTTCCTCATAGGTACACTATGACAGACAAAATTAGAAAAAAAATACAGAAAATCACATTGTAGGATTTTTAATGAATTTATTTGCAAATTATGGTGGAAAATAAGTATTTGGTCACCTACAAACAAGCAATATTTCTGGTGCTCACAGACCTGTAACTTGTTTGAACTTGTTATCAGTATAAAAGACACCTGTCCACAACCTCAAACAGTCACACTCCAAACTCCACTATGGCCAAGACCAAAGAGCTGTCAAAGGACACCAGAAACAAAATTGTAGACCTGCACCAGGCTGGGAAGACTGAATCTGCAATAGGTAAGCAGCTTGGTTTGAAGAAATCAACTGTGGGAGCAATTATTAGGAAATGGAAGACATACAAGACCACTGATAATCTCCCTCGATCTGGGGCTCCACGCAAGATCTCACCCCGTGGGGTCAAAATGATCACAAGAACGGTGAGCAACAATCCCAGAACCACACGGGGGGCCCTAGTGAATGACCTGCAGAGAGCTGGGACCAAAGTAACAAAGCCTACAATCAGTAACACACTACGCCGCCAGGGACTCAAATCCTGCAGTGCCAGACTTGTACTGGCTTAAGCAGGGGGACATGTCCAGGCCCGTCTGAAGTTTGCTAGAGAGCATTTGGATGATCCAGAAGAAGATTGGGAGAATGTCATATGGTCAGATGAAACCAAAATATAACTTTTTGGTAAAAACTCAACTCGTCGTGTTTGGAGGACAAAGAATGCTGAGTTGCATCCAAAGAACACCATACCTACTGTGAAGCATGGGGGTGGAAACATCATGCTTTGGAGCTGTTTGTCTGCAAAGGGACCAGGACGCCTGATCCGTGTAAAGGAAAGAATTAATGGGGCCATGTATTGTGAGATTTTGAGTGAAAACCTCCATCAGCAAGGGCATTGAAGATGAAACGTGGCTGGGTCTTTCAGCATGACAATGATCCCAAACACACCGCCCGGGCAACGAAGGAGTGGCTTCGTAAGAAGCATTTCAAGGTCCTGGAGGGGCCTAGCCAGTCTCCAGATCTCAACTCCATAGAAAATCTTTGGAGGGAGTTGAAAGTCCGTGTTGCCCAACAACAACACCAAAACATCACTGCTCTAGAATATGCCTCCCTCCAGTCCCTCGACTTCTTGGCACTGACGGAAACATGGATCACCACAGATAACACTGCTACTCCTACTGCTCTCTCCTCGTCCGCCCACGTGTTCTCGCACACCCCGAGAGCTTCTGGTCAGCGGGGTGGTGGCACCGGGATCCTAATCTCTCCCAAGTGGTCATTCTCTCTTTCTCCCCTTACCCATCTGTCTATCGCCTCCTTTGAATTCCATGCTGTCACAGTTACCAGCCCTTTCAAGCTTAACATCCTTATCATTTATCGCCCTCCAGGTTCCTCGGAGAGTTCATCAATGAGCTTGATGCCTTGATAAGCTCCTTTCCTGAGGACGGCTCACCTCTCACAGTTCTGGGCGACTTTAACCTCCCCACGTCTACCTTTGACTCATTCCTCTCTGCCTCCTTCTTTCCACTCCTCTCCTCTTTGACCTCACCCTCTCACCTTCCCCCTACTCACAAGGCAGGCAATATGCTCGACCTCATCTTTACTAGATGCTGTTCTTCCACTAACCTCATTGCAACTCCCCTCCAAGTCTCCGACCACTACCTTGTATCCTTTTCCCTCTCGCTCTCATCCAACACTTCCCACACTGCCCCTACTGGATGGTATCGCGCCGTCCCAACCTTCGCTCTCTCTCCCCCCGCTACTCTCTCCTCTTCCATCCTATCATCTCTTCCCTCTGCTCAAACCTTCTCCAACCTATCTCCTGATTCTGCCTCCTCAACCCTCCTCTCCTCCCTTTCTGCATCCTTTGACTCTCTATGTCCCCTATCCTCCAGGCCGGCTCGGTCCTCCCCTCCCGCTCCGTGGCTCGACGACTCATTGCGAGCTCACAGAACAGGGCTCCGGGCAGCCGAGCGGAAATGGAGGAAAACTCGCCTCCCTGCGGACCTGGCATCCTTTCACTCCCTCCTCTCTACATTTTCCTCCTCTGTCTCTGCTGCTAAAGCCACTTTCTACCACTCTAAATTCCAAGCATCTGCCTCTAACCCTAGGAAGCTCTTTGCCACCTTCTCCTCCCTCCTGAATCCCCCCTCCTCCCTCTCTGCAGATGACTTCGTCAACCATTTTGAAAAGAAGGTCGACGACATCCGATCCTCGTTTGCTAAGTCAAACGACACCGCTGGTTCTGCTCACACTGCCCTACCCTGTGCTCTGACCTCTTTCTCCCCTCTCTCTCCAGATGAAATCTCGCGTCTTGTGACGGCCGGCCGCCCAACAACCTGCCCGCTTGACCCCATCCCCTCCTCTCTTCTCCAGACCATTTCCGGAGACCTTCTCCCTTACCTCACCTCGCTCATCAACTCATCCCTGACCGCTGGCTACGTCCCTTCTGTCTTCAAGAGAGCGAGAGTTGCACCCCTTCTGAAAAAACCTACACTCGATCCCTCCGATGTCAACAACTACAGACCAGTATCCCTTCTTTCTTTTCTCTCCAAAACTCTTGAACGTGCCGTCCTTGGCCAGCTCTCCCGCTATCTCTCTCAGAATGACCTTCTTGATCCAAATCAGTCAGGTTTCAAGACTAGTCATTCAACTGAGACTGCTCTTCTCTGTATCACGGAGGCGCTCCGCACTGCTAAAGCTAACTCTCTCTCCTCTGCTCTCACCACTGGTGTCCCCCAGGGCTCTGTTCTAGGCCCTCTCCTATTCTCGCTATACACCAAGTCACTTGGCTCTGTCATAACCTCACATGGTCTCTCCTATCATTGCTATGCAGACGACACACAATTAATCTTCTCCTTTCCCCCTTCTGATGACCAGGTGGCGAATCGCATCTCTGCATGTCTGGCAGACATATCAGTGTGGATGACGGATCACCACCTCAAGCTGAACCTCGGCAAGACGGAGCTGCTCTTCCTCCCGGGAAGAACTGCCCGTTCCATGATCTCGCCATCACGGTTGACAACTCCATTGTGTCCTCCTCCCAGAGCGCTAAGAACCTTGGCGTGATCCTGGACAACACCCTGTCGTTCTCAACTAACATCAAGGCGGTGGCCCGTTCCTGTAGGTTCATGCTCTACAACATCCGCAGAGTACGACCCTGCCTCACACAGGAAGCGGCGCAGGTCCTAATCCAGGCACTTGTCATCTCCCGTCTGGATTACTGCAACTCGCCGTTGGCTGGGCTCCCTGCCTGTGCCATTAAACCCCTACAACCTCATCCCCATATTATTATTTACTCTCTTGCACCCCAATATCTCTACTTGAACATCATCTGCACATCTATCACTCCAGTATTAATACTAAATTGTAATTATTTAGCCTCTGTGGCCTATTTATTGCTTAACTCCATACTCGTCTGCATTTGCACACACTGTACATAGATATTTTTATTTTCTATTGTGTTATTGACTGTACGTTTATTTATGTGTAACTCTGTTGTTTTTGTCGCACAGCTTTACTTTATCTTGGCCAGGTCGCAGTTGTAAATGAGAAATTGTTCTTAACTGGCCTACCTGGTTAAATAAAGATGAAATAAAAAATAAAACAATTAAGTAGGAGTTCAATTTTAAATTATACAGTGAAATGTAGTAAGAACATTTTGTTGGAAGTCCAATAAGTCCCAAAAACATATTACATATTTATAAACAGTCTAATTATGAACTGTTTATACTGTAAGTAGTCTTTGAACAAGCAGTGACCAATCCATGCTTTAGTTTTGTTTACCTGGCTCCCACCACCAAATGCCAACTAGCATTTCTGTCCAAAAAACAATGCCAAGTCAATACAGCATGTTTGAAATGCTATGTCTAAATCATCCCAAAGTGTCTGAAATGTGTGTAGCACAATTAAGTTAATTCAAGATGATTTGTGCATTTCTTGTTATGAAGTAATAAGTGTGCAACCAGGAATCTATACTGGCAAAATATTGAAGATATTTGATATAAAAATTCCCAACTGAACAGTACCTTAGTGCCTCCACACTTATTACATTATGTCCATTGAGTGAAAAATGTCACAAACCAGGAGCAGTGGTACCCTACCACCTGGTTCGCAGGGGACTATTGCCAGGTTTAGCTAAGGTTTCTTAGCCATTATCCAACGGGGCTGGGTCACACCCAAATCGCTAGCAGGGCACGTCAGCCGCTTCTCCCCTAGAGCAGAGAGCATACACCATCCCTCCCCTGGTCGAGTTCCTAAGACGTTTTTGCGAGAAGACCGATTTTTGGGATGTCTCCTTGGTCTGACAAACAGTGCTGTAGATCTTCCACTTTCTACCGCAGGCGCTGAAGGATGACATAGGCAGATGTGGTGGATTGAGACGCAGCCCAAACAAAAATTCCGATATCTCCAGTTTAAAACAGATTGATTTTGATAGGGGTTTGTTTATTATGCGTCAAACGACTCTTAAGGATTAAGCCCTGATAGGAGAGTCTATCCAGACTCTACATGATCTTATTCCCCAACAGCTATAGGACAAGTTTACTCATGGGTTATTAGGACACTTGTGGGAAATTGGAAAAGATCTTTATTGTCCAAACTTTTACATACTGTAAATATTTGTTCTTACTAAACAGCATAGGTTGGTATTTTACCACTGTAAAACAAGAGATACAAGTTTAAAAAATACAATGACATGTTAAAAAAAAGTAAAAAATTGTTGAATCAATTATTTCCAAATCGCTCTGCACGTTTCCTCTTCTTTGCCTGAAATGGGGGGAAAAACCGAACATGTAAGGAACATTGTACATAAATGTTGTCATGTGTGCCAAATGTATACAGAAGAGCATATACAGAAATTGTGACTCCACAGAATCAGGACTTCTATTTGTGGTATATGCATGTGTAACAATAATATATAGATCTTTCTTAAAATTGATGAATTATCATTTGAATGATGAGTGGTGGTGAGGAAACAAACATTACATCAGAGTATCAAGTCAGTATGAAGACTACCAGGCCTGATACCTGCAACATTAGAACTGCAAGCATCATCCTTACATACACTACCGTTCAAAAGTCTGGGGTCAAAACAAATGTCCTTGTTTTTATAAGAAAAGCATATTTTTTTGTCCATTAAAATAACATAAAATTGATCAGAAACAGTGTAGACATTGTTAATGTTGTAAAGGACTATTGTAGCTGGAAACGGCAGATTTTTAATGGAATATCTACATAGGCCCATGATCAGCAACCATCACGCCTGTGTTCCAATGGCATGTTGTGTTAGATAATCCAAGTTTATAATTTTAAAAGGCTAATTGATCATTAGAAACCATTTTGCAATTATGTTAGCACAGCTGAAAACTGTTGTCCTGATTAAAGAAGCAATAAAACTGGCCTTTAGACTCGTTGAGTATCTGGAGCATCAGCATTTTTGGGTTCGATTGCAGTCTCAAAATGGCTAGAAAGAAATAACTTCTGAAACGCATCAGTCTATTCTTGTTCTAAGAAATTAAGGCTATTCCATGCGAGAAATTGCCAAGAAACTGAAGATCTCGTACAATGCTGTATACTACTCCCTTCACAGGACAGCGCAAACGGTCTCTAACCAGAATAGAAAGAGTGGGAGGCCCAGGTGCACAACTGAGCAAGAGGACAAGTACATTAGAGTGTCTAGTTTGAGAAACAGATGCCTCACAAGTCCTCAACTGGCAGATTCAATAGTGAAGAGGCGACTCTGGGATGCTGGTCTTCTAGGCAGAGTTGCAAAGAAAAAGCAATTTCTCAGACTCGCCAATAAAAATAAAAGATTAAGATGGGCAAAATAACACAAACACTGGACAGAGGAACTCTGCCTAGAATGTCAGCATCCGGGAGTTGCCTCTTCACTGTTGACGTTGAGACGGGTGTTTTGCGGGTACTATTTAATGAATCTGCCAGTTGAGGACTTGTGAGGCGTCTGTTTCTCAAACTAGACACTCTAATGTACTTGTCCTCTTGCTCAGTTGTGCACTGGGGCCTCCCGCTCTTTCTATTCTGGTTAGAGACCGTTTGCGTTGTTCTATGAAGGGCGTAGTACACAGCGTTGAACAAGACCTTCAGTTTCTTGGCAATTTATCGTATGGAATAGCCTAAATTTCTCCGAACAAGAATAGACTGACGAGTTTCAGAAGAAAGTCTTTGTTTCTAGCTTGTAAATGATGACTCACAATACATTTACCTAACAGATTTTCACATCTATTGACTCAAAATAGCTTCACAACATTAATTAAATGTTTGACTTTGATTCTCTTTGAAGCACTGACTAAATATTGAGGTATTGCCCAATTGCAGTTCCTTCAGAATTAGGTCATTCTTCATTCTTTCTGTTCTAGAACATTCTAATAGCGACTTACAAAACATTCTAATACCCCCCCCTCCCCAACACACAACAATGTGAACATTCCGTTCACTTATTTTGAATGCTTCTCACAGCAGTGTTTGATCGCTTGAAAGTCGGTCCGACCAGCTCTCTTTTGGCAACAACAGGTCATAGCCCAGGAACATGAAAACAAAACCTTTTGTACCTCACTATCTTCAGCCCCAACTGCAGCAGCAGCGGTGAGAATCCCAAACCTCTCCTTCCTCTTTTTCAGTTTCTCGTCAACTTCAACCTGCAACACAACAGTCAAGGATGAGGAGACTTCCAAATGGTGTTTCGAAAAAGCAACAAACAAATGACATTACATTGAATAAGGGTGGAGAAAAATACCCCCAAATTCTCAGTGTGAATTTCTAAGATTAAAAGGCTGAAAATCTGGTGGCCTGGTGAAAAAAAAAAGGTTATGCGAGGACACCGCAAGCTTTCCTCACACACTGCGTTCTGGCAAGAGATTGCCAACTAGAACAAACTGACAGATTCCAGGTCACTGGTCAAACCTCCAAAAACACAACCCCCGAGGTCGGCTCCATACCAATCTCCATCCCGGAAACCAAAGTGAGGAGCAGGAGGGGCTGAGTAGGATGCCCCATACAGCTGCAACAGTGATGGTCCAGCTTTAGGCTGCATCCAGATATTCTCCCTCACTATCATGGATTTAAGAATTTGCATATACGGAATTAAGGAAGTTCATGATCTTTGTTCTGCAACAATACTACACAGCAAATTGGCCAGTATTACCTTGTGTTGATTTTCAGTGTAACATTTCTAGTGTTGATTCAGTTGTTAAATTAACACTCAGTGTAAAATAACCAGTATTAAACCAAAACCACACCAATCATATTTCCTCATGCTCTATTGCAGGTAGATTTTTTGAATTGTTTGTTTCAATATCTGTTTTTGCATGTACACTGTTTGATTAATTAATTGTATGTTACTCATATATAAACATACATTTTCTAAACTACAGTGCATTTGGAAAGTATTCAGACCCCTTGACTGTTTCCACATTTTGTTACATTACAGCCTTATTCTAAAATTGATTAAATCTTTTTTCCCATCAATCTACACACAATACTCCATAATGACAAAGGGAAAACAGGGTTTTATAAATGTTTGCAAATGTATATATATAAAAAAATGTATTCAGACCCTTTGCTTCGAGACTCGAAATTGAGCTCAGGTGCATTTTGTTTATAATAAATAAATAATATGCCATTTAGCAGACGCTTTTATCCAAAGCGACTTACAGTCATGTGTGCATACATTCTACGTATGGGTGGTCCCGGGAATCGAACCCACTACCCTGGCGTTACGCTCTACCAACTGAGCTACAGAAGGACCATTGTTTCCATTGATCATCCTTGAGATGTTTCTACAACCTGATTGGAGTCCACCTGTGGTAAACTCAATTGATTGGACATGATTTGGAAAGACATACACCTGGTCCCACAGTTGACAGTGCATGTCAGAGCAAAAACCAAGCCATGAGGTCGAAGGAATTGTCCGTAGAGCTCCGAGACAGGATTGTGTTGAGGCACAGATCTGGGGAAGGGTACCAAAACATTTCTGCAGCATTGAAGGTCCCCAAGAACACAGTGGACTACATCATTCTTAAATGGAAGAAGTTTGGAACCACCAAGACTCTTCCTAGAGTTGGCCCCAGGCCAAACTGAGCTATCTATCGGGGGAGAAGGGCCTTGCTCAAGGAGGTGACCAAGAACCCAATTGTCACTCTGACAGAACTCTAGAGTGCCTCTGTGGAGATGGAAGAACCTTCCAGAAAGATTAACCATCTCTGCTGCACTCCACCAATCAAGCCTTTATGGTAGAGTGGCCAGACGAAAGCCACTCCTCAGTAAAATGCACATGACAGCCCACTTGGTGTTTGCCAAAAGGCATACCCAAGAAGACTCAAGGCTGTAATTGCTGCCAAAGGTGCTTCAACAAAGTACTGAGTAAAGGGTCTGAATACTTAGGTAAATGTGATGTTTACAAAATGTATACATTTGCAAACATTTCTAAACACCGGTTTTTGCGTAGCTATTATGGGGTATTGTGTATAGATTAATGAAAAAAATAATATTGAATCCATTTTAGAATAAGCCTGTAACGTAAAATGAGGAAAAAGTCAAGGGGTCTGAATACTTTTCGAATGCACTGTAGTTCAATCTCTTACTTGTACTTATCGCACCTGTTACTGAAATGGTTGTTCCAGGTTAGATGGTTTAGGTAGTCTCATATCTTAGTCTTCCCAACCTGGCAGTTATTCTGAATGCAGGTTGCAGGTGAATATAAATTCAAAATGTTGGATATCCCCACTCTGGCTAGATTCCAATAGGAATTACATATCACTTGCAAGCCATCATAATGTGACTTGCAGGCCTGAAAACCATGAGTTTAAGGCCTTCCTTCCTAAATACTTCTTGTATCGCGTTAAATAATACAAAAATGTATTAACATATATAGGAAATATGCAAATAAGGCTTCACACTAAGTAATGTGTTATCTTAAAAGTGAAAAGTATAGACACTTGACCAGTGTTAAATTTACGCAATGGCGGCAGATCTGACTTCTCAAACCTTTTTTCCTTCTGCATATGTGTTTATTCTCTACTTTACGTACACTCTGCTCTAGCGAATGCTGCTGATTTAATAAAGTTGGATCAAAACTGAATCAATGTCTAAGATTACATAATGATAGTATTCTACAGAATCTAATATAATGGCATAGTATTAGGTTACTGTAAGACAAAAACACCACTGCATTTGTCTCGCACATGGCCAAAACTCAACAACATGCACCACTTAGCAAAGTACACAGGTAGGCTATGCCAGCCTTTCTCAAACTTTTTTTGTACAAAGGACCAGCAAGGCATGGCCTTTTTTTACCACTTTGATAAAAAATAAATTGACAATTGCACGTTTATAAGCACCAATTTTATTGCATTTATTTTTACTTTACACTAAATTAACGAACATTGTATATACTTGGCTGCCTTCATGGTTTGTCGGTCTGTCTTGTACTCATGGGAAGTCTCTCTGTGATTTCTTCAGGGGCTGTCTGTATCCGTCCTTCTGTATGGGCTGTCTTCAGAGGCTGACAGTCTCAATGACAAAACAATTAAAAAAAATCTTTAGTAATTATACACAATGTAACCACAATTAAATTTTGATAAACAAATAATCTTGCATTCTTTCAATATATACACTATTTAAAAAATATAATAGTTAAACATGTTTGACTCACCTAATCAATTTGAGATGGGTGTGCCTGTCTCTTGGACCTCGGAGGGAAGGAGGAGGGATACTCTCAAAGTGTTTAACAGCCAGTCTGCTGCGATATTTTTAATTTTGTTGCAGCAAGAGAGGAAAAGCTGGTCTCACATAAGTATGTGGAATGAAAAGGGATTAACGTCTTCACTCCCATCTCGCTGAGTTGCGGAACAGCCAGAATGTGGAAAGGCGTATCTCATTAAAACGAGCGTGTATGCCTTGATCACAGGACAGCTCCAATAGTTTATCCTAAAAAAACAGTGACAAGCTGAGTCTCTTCAGTGTTGGTGACCGGATTACTCATCCATCGCTTTCCCGAGTGGGGATAAGATTGTGAGGGGAAGAAATCCACAAATTTGATCAGTTTGGCTCAGATGTGACCCCATCAATGTCCACATCCCCCTCGTCAGCTAGAGTTGAGAATAGGGGGGAACATATCGAAAATGCCTCTATCCACACTTGGTCTCTCCTGACACCCAGTTTTTTCTGGAAAGTGGCAACTAAACTCAGCAAAAAAAGAAAAGTCCCCTTTTCAGGACCCTGTCTTTCAAAGATAATTCGTAAAAATCCTAAATAACTTCACAGATCTTCATTGTAAAGGGTTTAAACACGGTTGCTTGTCCCATGCTTGTTCAATGAACCATAAACAATTAAATGAACATGCACCTGTGGAATGGTCGTTAAGACACTAACATCTTACAGACGGTAGGCAACTAAGATCACAGTTATGAAAACTTCGGACACTAAAGAGTCCATTCTACTGACTCTGAAAAACACCAAAAGAAAGATACCCAGGGTCCTTGCTCATCTGCGTGAACGTGCCTTAGGCATGCTGCAAGGTGGCATGAGTAGCAATCCATGAGGAGGAGATGGACTGCAGTACTCAATACAGCTGGTGGCCACACCAGATACTGACTGTTACTTTTGTTCAGGGACACATTATTCCATTTCTGTTAGTCATGTCTGTGGAACTTTTTGTCTCAGATGTTCAATCTTGTTATGTTCATACAAATATTTACACGTTAAGTTTGCTGAAAATAAACACAGTTTACCGTGAAAGGACGTTTATTTTTTTTTGCTGAGTTTATATACAAGACATTGGGCTGCATTTGAAATGTCTGTCTCATCTAATTCTAATCGGATTGCAAAGCAATTTGATGCGTGTGCTGGTCTAAAACCTGTGATTCAATATCGTCTGCCATATCCTGGATTCTACACGTTGTAGCGGTATTTATTAGAGGGGTAAAGAAAGATTTTGTTCGGGCGCCAGGCAGGTATTAACCATGCCGAAAGGAAAAGAGTAGAATAGAGAGAGTACCACTACTAGACCCACACACATCAGCAGAAGAGACTGCCTAGAGTGTAGCCTGTTTACCAGATAGCCAGTGGAGAGAAAAGAGAATACACACCATATAAAACGCACATCACAGCACATGGGTAACCCAAACACGAATACCTCATACAATAATACTAATACTAATAATGGCAGAGCAATTCAACAGCAACTTCATACAAGAACGAACCCAGTCATCAACATAGGATTTGCAATAATCTGTATTATTTTCTAGTGGATGATTGCAGAGGGTATGAATGTGGGGGGTGTTCATAGACACAACAAAGGCCTTAAAAATGTCCACAGTCTTCTCGGCCACATGTCATTAGTACACCCCACCTCAATACAGTTCACATAATATACAACTTGCAAGTAACCTACTAAAATGTCCATCCAAATACTTCTGGCAGGGAAATAATAGTCCAGCTCTAATGAACTTCAATGGGAAGTGCATTTAACAAATAGAGAGTCTGTTGCAGGGTAAAGCACTGGAATGAGAGCGAAGAGAAAGAGAGAAAAAGATAAATCTTAGCTGTGGTCTTCAGGCCTGCCGGTGTCTGACTGTCTGACTGTCTGATGGTTTGTTGGTTTGTTTGTTAAAGCTTCGCAACAATGTTGCTACTAATCCATGCGATCCATAACGGGCGCGGTCCCAAACAAAAACAACCACGATCTAAAGCGATCACACCGATGATTGAGTTAAATACTATATAAACTACAAACGCTGAAAACAAACAAAACTTCTGCAGCTCAGCACACACAATCAAACTGTCGCGCCACCCAAGAGTTCCTCCCCAAAGAGCTGAACGAGCTCTCTTTATTTCCTCCTTCCTTACTGCTCATGCCCTCTTAAAGTGGCAGCGCACGGTGAAGGCTCCGAGCAGATTTCGCCACACTCCTCCCCCCATGAAAAAACAATGCCAGTAGAAACAGAGAGGATGCAGGCTTTGACAGGTTCATGTTCCTGCTCCACAAAACCAGGGAAGTCCTCATCAGAGTCCTCCACGAAGAGGTCCTGCATGTGTTGCTTTTGCCTGCGATCCAGCTCTTCTGCCGTAGGGTAGCAGGGCTTTAGGTCAACAACATGCACTGTCCTGACATCTTCCCCAGTGTCCTCCAAACAGATCAAGTAGTTCACTGGTCCCAACTGCTGCACTACACGGTATGGACCTTTCCATCTCGAAGCTAGCTTGGCAGTGAACTTTTTAGATGCCTTTGACAGATGATGTGAACGTACCCAGACACGAGACTGGGGTGGAAAACACACGTCTCGTCTATGTTTGTCATAGTTTCTCAGCTGTCGTTGTTTGGCTTTGGTTTTGCTGGCCTCCACTCTGGCTAGCAAGATGTGGTGGTGTTGTACGGCATCAAACGCTGGGCAGTCAGGTGAAACATTCGAACTTTGCAAGACCCTGTCCATCGGAGACCTTTTAGTGGTCTTCCTAGGTGGAGTTCGGCGGGAGTGACCCCAGAAGTCTCCTGCACCGCAGAGTTCAGTGCAAAGTGAAATTCAGGGAGATGCTGATCCCACCTTGTGTGCTGACCCCCACGAATGAAGCAATCATCCCCTTCAGGGTTCGGTTTACCCTCTCGTTCAGGTTGGTCTGAGGATGATAGGCTGTGGTCAACTTGGCAATTACACCCCAGTAGGTACAGAGCTCTTTGTAGATTCCTGATATGAACTGCGGACCTCGGTCAGAGAGGATTTGGTCTGGAATTCCAAATCTGGTAAAAACCTCCCTTCGCAGAATTAGAGCAATGGCTGATGCAGTAGCTTTGCGGAGGGGAAACAACTCCACCCAGTGTGTGTAGTAGTCCACTACCACCAATACAAATTCATTCCGTGTCCCCCGGCTGGGAGGAAAAGGTCCTATGAGGTCAATTCCCAACATTTCATTTGGATGGTTCACCACGGTCTGCTGCATTTTCCCAGCAGGTCTACCAATGTCTGGTTTGTATTTCTGGCAGACTTCACACTGCTGTACAAACTTCCGGGTATCAACCCACATGCCTGGCCAGTAAACCACCTCTTGTAGTCTTCGATAAGTTTTAAAAACTCCAAGATGGCCACTCATGGGATTGGCATGATAAACTTGGATTATCTGGTCACACAATGTAGAGGGAATGAAGATGCGATAATGGGTGCTGTGTAGTCCATCTCCTCTTGGAGTTTTTCGATACACTTTATCCTGAATTATGCTATACTTATCATTGAAGCGACTCTTGGAGTCTTCTTCAGAGACTCTTGTGGATCGCCATGATGGCAGCATCCTTCTGCTGTGCTCTCCATACACTCTCATCATCCAGAGGAAAGGAATCATCCAGACATTTAGCGGTAGTATAAGTACTGCACAAGGGAGGACAAACATTGGCAGTCTCTGTAATCTGAGAAAGGGCATCTGGTACAACGATCAGTTTTCCTTTGCGATACTCAATGATGAAGTCAAACTTCTGCAGTCTGATAGACCAGCGAATAAGACGGCTGTTGGTCTTGCCTGATGCCAGAACCCACTGCAGAGCAGCATGGTCTGTGACAACGGTGAAGATCTTTGCCTCCAAGTAGTAGCTCCATTTCTCCAAAGCCCAGACCACAGCGAGGCACTCACTTTCAGTTGTTGAATAATTCCTCTTGGCTGAATTAAGGGTGCGACTTGCATAGGCAAGAACTTCTTCTGTTCCATGTCCTGTTTGTTGAGCCAAGACTGCTCCAAGTCCTGTTTGACTTGCATCCGTGTACACAATGAAATTAGCATTTAGGTTAGGATGTCCAAGCACTGGAGGAGTAATTAGACTGTTTTTGAGTGCTTCAAATGCACCTTGGCATGCAGGGGTCCATTGGAATTTCACACCTTTATTCTTAAGGTGGTTGAGGGGTTCAGCTACCTTTGAAAAATCAGGCACAAACCTGTGGTACCATCCAGCCATACCCAGAAACCGCTGAACAGCCTTGAGGGATGTGGGAATTGGGAATTCCTGCACGGCTGCAACTTTGGCTGGATCTGCATGGATACCTTCAGCATTAACCACATGACCAAGGAACTTGAGTTCTGGCAGACAGAAACGACACTTCTTCAAGTTCAAGGTCAAACCTGCAGCCTTTAGTCTGTCGAAGACGGACTGAATGTCTTGTAGATGATCTGCAGATCATCCAGATACATGAGACAATTTCTACCCCTCAGATCTCCCAGGACAGTCTCCATCAACCATTGGAAGGTTGCTGGAGCATTCTTCAAACCAAAAGGCATGACTTTGAAGGAGTACAAACCAGCAGGGGTGACAAAGGCAGTCTTGTCCTGACTAGCAGGATCCATTGACACCTGCCAATAGCCACTGTTCAGATCCAGATTACTAAAGATGGATGCTCCTGCCAGAGATTCCAGTATGTCATTTATGTTTGGTAGAGGGTAGGCATCGCTTTCTGTTATGGCATTCGGCTTCCTGTAGTCCACACAGAATCGATATCCACCATCTTTCTTAGGAATCAGGACACCCGGAGAAGCCCATCCCGGAAAAAGAAGGTTCCACAATTCCATTCTCACACATGCTTTTGAGCTGTTCATTGAGAATTGCCAGTTTGGCGGGGGACAACCTGTAGGGACGCTGCTTAATGGGGACCTCATGCCGGGTATAGATTTTGTGTTTGAAGACGGTTGTACGGCCGAGTGTAAGAGTACATCTTGTAGTTTATAAAGTCTTTAACTCAATCATCGGTGTGATCGCTTTAGATCGTGGTTGTTTTTGTTTGGGACCGCGCCCGTTATGGATCGCATGGATTAGTAGCAACATTGTTGCAAAGCTTTAACAAACAAACCAACAAGACAGTCAGACAGTCAGACACCGGCAGGCCTGAAGACCACAGCTAAGATTTATCTTTTTCTCTCTCTTTCTCTTCGCTCTCATTCCAGTGCTTTACCCTGCAACCAGACTCTCTATTTGTTAAATGCACTTCCCATTGAAGTTCATTAGAGCTGGACTATTATTTCCCTGCCAGAAGTATTTGGATGGACATTTTAGTAGGTTACTTGCAAGTTGTATATTATGTGAACTGTATTGAGGTGGGGTGTACTAATGACATGTGGCCGAGAAGACTGTGGACATTTTTAAGGCCTTTGTTGTGTCGATGAACACCCCCCACATTCATACCCTCTGCACTCATCCACTAGAAAATAATACAGATTATTGCAAATCCTATGTTGATGACTGGGTTCGTTCTTGTATGAAGTTGCTGTTGAATTGCTCTGCCATTATTAGTATTAGTATTATTGTATGAGGTATTCGTGTTTGGGTTACCCCTGTGCTGTGATGTGGGTTTTATATGGTGTGTATTCTCTTTTCTCTCCACTGGCTATCTGGTAAACAGGCTACACTCTAGTCAGTCTCTTCTGCTGATGTGTGTGGGTCTGGTAGTGGTACTCTCTCTATTCTACTCTTTTCCTTTCGGCATGGTTAATACCTGCCTGGCGCCCAAACAAAATCTTTCTTTACCCCTCTAATAAATACCGCTACAACGTGACATTGTCATTGAAAAGTGGTATTTCACTGATCTTTGTAGCAGCAATTGGGCCCAAAATCTCTTGGCAAGCAACCACGACTGAGGGCATGACCAACTTTCCAACTATAGTGAAAGAAGCCTGGCACTTGGAAATGTTATGAGAGAGTACGTATGAAGCCTTCAGTAAACTCTCGTTGTCTGTGAAAATATTGTACAGCATTTTTGATTGGTTGGTCAGCTCACCTCGTTCGTTTAACCTTGAGATGTGGATGCTTTGTTTCTAAATGTCTGCACATTTGATGGCTTCATAGCATGTTGCGGAGGCAAGTCTGACATCACACAGACTGGTTTTGGCAGGCAGCTGTTATTTGAAACAAATCCAAACTTGATGTAGCATAGAGAGTACTATCAAGTGAATGGATGATACTTTTTTGCCTCAGAGGACCTAAAAAAATGTGCCTTCTTTCACATTAAAATACTAATCTAGTTGCTTTTGTTTAGAGCAGGCCATGATTAACTAAAAGGGAGAGCAAGAGCGTGCAGGCTGCACAGCAGGGCTAGCTTGTGTGTGTGTTTGGTGTGCTATACTTCATCATGGCAACACAATTTGTTTACTGCAGCATGCATAGTTAAGTAGGCCTAGGGAAAGAATTTAGTCAAGACAAATATTCCGGTGCCGGTCCACGGACCAGGGTTTGACAAGGGCTATGCTACATACATAGATGTTAACGTCATCTGCTCTGAAATTCACTCACTATACATCATTCAAAACAACACTGTAGACTAGTTCAAAACAGTTTAACTCAAGTTCTAAATGCATATCCCCATGAAACTGATTGAGATCAAATGGTTGATATGCAGATGCTGCATGGACGTTTCACCAGTAAAACTTGAATTATCATTCACAAATCGACAGTGAGAAATGTGAAAGGAGACCACAAAAACGTGTGCGTAAAGTAGAGTTAAAGAAACACGCGCAGAATGTGATCCGCATATATAGAAAAAAAGTCTGGAAAAAGTTGGATCCTCAGCCACAGCCTTAAATGTAACACTGTCTGTGCTGATTTAACACTGGAGAGTTTGCTGCATAGCTTAAAAGACCAACAAAGGTGGTGAATAATTGCTTTTGAAGACTGATACGGAGGAGGTTGCTCTACCACCAGAATTGTTGAAATAAGAAAATTAAAAGTTGGTTAAAGTTCCATAATTTTCTGAAGTTTACATTTGTGGCCTATGGACATAGGCTGCATATACTGCTTTGCTTAATTCAACTGCATGTCATTGCAATTACAATTCTGTGCACTGTGGTTTCAAGTGACGATTACAAGGCAAAGATTAGAAGCAGAAATATATAAAAGCTGCATTTGTGCTGCTGAAACCCAGACTAAAGAGTATGGCACCCAGATGCCAAATTTCTCTACAGAGCCTAATATACTGACAATTTAAGTTGCCACTTGATTTACCATTCAAGTTATGTCCAAAATAGTGGGATTGCACATGCAATTCTCAAAATCAGGATTGTGGATGTACAGCCACACACAATTATTCATAGTTTTTCGTCTTTACCATAGATTGGAGAATTTAAAAAAAAACGAATCTTTGCTTGCACATTGACTTTTCCTTTCCAGTTACTTGACATACCATTTTCACAAAATACTACCAAAGAACACAATCATGGACTGAGAGGATAAGTTTGTCAAAATATTGTGTAGAGGGAAGGGGTTGGCTTATGAAAATGGTTGTGCATTTCTTTAAGGCCTGCAGTCAGTGAAAGGCTCTGTGGGGTCTCCATAGTTCACATGGCAAACTCTCAAAAACTGTGTGAGGGGTGGGGGGGTTGTCCCCCCTGCCCCTGTCATGCCTTAAGCAGAGGCCAGTGTTGACATAGTGCTGGCCAATCTAATTTTGATTGTCAGGAGCAGGGAACTGCGATCCCCCCTTCACCCCCTTGAGATCATCAAGTTCATTTCCCTGGCTGCAGTGTTATTTTGTTGTGCCCCCCCCCAAGCCTCTCTATCCTCCCTCTCTCCCTCTCTCTATTCACAAAGCCATTCTAGAACAGCTTGAATTAGTGACAGTTATTATTCAGACTAATGAGTAAAAACTCAGAGTCTACAACAGTTTAGCTAAATGCAAAGAAGTGTGGGGGGAATCGGGCAGAGGCAAGAAGACGGGTATAATACTCTTTTTGTATAAAGTCACTTTATCCACCAATAACAACCATGCCCACAGAAACACTAAAATACAAAAGTTTTCAGACATCACTATTTCTGATTAATAGAGGCTGACAGAGTTGACGATCATCTCCTTTGTGAAAGACAGGGATGACATCTGAAATTCTGAGGGAGATGAAATTGTGACATGTCAAGGAGCCTTTATTGTTTTCCCAGATCTGTATGGCCAGAGAGGACAGATGGCCCTCTATACTTCTTTACAAAAGTGTATGCGTACATTTGAGTGTGTGTGGTTCCATACACTATGTGGGGGAAAAGGGTATTATCATTCCAGATTCAAATGCACATAGAGCTGAGTCTGGCCAAGCCCACTTCTCCTTAAAAATCCCATGTAAATGATGGTCCTTCAGATGAGTAGACAAATGCCTTGTCTACAGTGCCTTCAGAAGTTATAAAATATGATCTTAGGCTTTCAAAAGGCCCTTCAGACAAACATTGTAATTTTGGTGCACATAGAATGAGTCATGGGTGCATTCAAGTGCGTGTTACGCGGCTCATTTTCTTCACAATATTTTTCTTAATTCTGTTCAGGTCAACCCAGGGTATAGCATGTCATCCTTGTAACTGTGGCTGAAACAAAGCAATCATAAACATTTATACTGCACATTACATGATTTGTTAACATCCCCGTTAGTGAGCATTTCTCCTTTGCCAAGATAATTCATCAACCTGACAGGTGTGGCATATCAAAAAGCTGATGAAATAGCATGATCATACAGGTGCACCTTGTGCTAGGGACAATAACCGGCTACTCTAAAATGTGCAGTTTTGTCACACAACAAAGCCACAGATGTCTCAAGTTGATGAAGCGTGCAACTGACTGCAGGAATGTTCACCAAAGCTATTGCTAGAGAATTTAATGTAAATTTCTCTACCATAAGCATTGTTTAAAAAAATGTGGCAGTATATCCAACCGGCCTCACAACCTTAGGCCACGTGTAACCGCGCCAGCCCAGGACCTTCACATCCGGGTCGGAGACCAGCCACCCGGACAGTTGATGAAACTGGGTTTGCACAACCAAATGCTCACCTTCGATGGCCACAGGCATGGTGGAGTAGTGTGCTCTTCAAGGATGATCCCGTTTCAACTGTACTGGGCAGATGGCAGACAGCGGTATGGCGTTGTGTGGGCGAGCGGTTTGCTGATGTCAACGTTGTGAGCAGAGTGCCCCATGGGGTTATGGTATGGGCAGGCATAAGCTACGGACAGCGAACACAATTGCATTTTATCGATGGCAATTTGAATGCACAGAGATAACGTGATGAGATTCTGAGGCTCATTGTTGTGCCATTAATCCGCCGCCATCACCTCATGTTTCAGCATGGTAACGCACGGCCCCATGTCGCAAGGATCTGTACACAATGAAAAGGTCCTAGTACTTGCATGGCCTGCATACCCACGAGACATGTCACCTATTGAGCATGTTTGGGATGCTCTGGGTTGATGTGTACGACAGCATGTTCCAGTTCCCGCCTATATCCAGCAAGAGGAGTAGTACAACATTCCACAATCAACAGCCTAATCAACTCTGTGAAGGATCCCGCTGCATAATGCAAATGGTGGTCACCAGATACAGACTGGTTTTCTGATCCACGCCCTTACCTTAACGTATGTATCTATGACCAACACATGCATATCTGTATTCCCAGTCATGTGAAATACATAGATTAGGGCTGAATTAATTTATTTCAATTGACTGATTTCCTTATATGAACTATGAAATCTTTGAAATTGTTGCATGTTGCGTTGATATTTGTTCACCGCATATGTATTGATTCGATAACGCCATTTGATGTTCCAAAAATACTGCTAGCTACAGTGCAATCGGAAAGTATTCAGACCCCTTGAATTTTTCCACATTGCAGTACATTACAGCCTTGTTAGAAAATTGATTAAATTCCCCCCACCCCCCAATCTACACACAATACCCATACTGACAAAGCAAAAACAGGTTTAGAAGTTTTTGCAAACGCATAAAAAGAAACTGAATTTACATACATACGTTTTCAAACCCTTTACTCAGTACTTCGTTGAAGCACCTTTTGTAGTGATTACAGCCTTGAGTCTTTTTGGGTATGACTCTATAACTTCGGCACACCTGTATATGGGGAGTTTCTTCCATTCTTCTCTGCAGATCCTCTCAAGCTCTGTCAGGTTGGATGGGGAGCGTCGCTGCACAGCTATTTTCGGGTCTCTCCAGAGATGTTAGATCGCGTTCAAGTCCGGGCTCTGGCTGGGCCACTAAAGGTCATTGAGACTTGTCCCAAAAACACTCCTGCGTTGTCTAGGCTGTGCGCTTATGGTCGTTGTCCTGTTGGAAGGTGAACCTGAGGTCTTGAGCACCCTGGAGCAGGTTTTCATCAAGGATCTCTCTGTACTTTGTTCCGTTCATATTTTTCTTGATCCTGACTAGTCTTCAATGTCCCTGCCAGGTTTCATCCAGACGTGACGCTTGGCATTCAGGCCAAAGAGTTCAATCTCGGTTTCATTAGACCAGAGAATATTGATTCTCATGGTCTGAGAGTCCTCCAAGCGGGCTGTCGTGCCTTTTACTGAAGAGTGGCTTTCATCTGGCACCCATCTCCACAGAGGAACTCTGCAGTGTGACCATCAGGTTCTTGGTCACCTCACTCACTCAAGAAGGCCCTTCTCCTCCGATTGCTCAGTTTTGCTGGGAGGCCAGCTCTAGCAACAATCTTGGTGATTCCAAACTTCTTCCATTTAAGAATGATGAAGGCCACTGTGTTCTCGAGGACCTTCAATGCTGCAGAAATGTTTTGCTACCCTTCCCCAGATCTGTGCCTCGACATAATCCCGTCTCAAAGCTCATTGGACAATTCCTTCAACCTCATACCTTGGTTTTGCTCTGACATGCACTCAACTGTGGGGCCTTAAATAGACAGGTGTGTTCATTTTCTAAATCATGACCAAACAATTGAATTGGCCACCAGTGGACTCCAATCAAGTTGTTGTGACATCTCAAGGATGATCAAAGGAAATTGGATGCACTTTAGCTCAATTTGGAGTGTCATAGCAAAGGGGTGTGAATACTTATGTAAATTAGATGTATGTATTTCATTTAAAAAAATGTGCAACCTGTTTTCACATCGTCATTATGGGATATTCAGAGTTTGTACAGATCGTGGCAAGTCAAATTCAAGGACTTAAGTACTTTTTAAAGCACTAATATTTACTTTCAAGGACCATCAATTTGTAATAGTTCCTATTACGCAATTCTTTCTCGTCGCCACCAGAAGGCAGTATACCGCCACATCCGCATGAAAAATCCTAACTTACTATTTATCACTACCTTACAAGTTCTACTCAATAATATGTGTTTCACTACTTATTTACTACATACATGAGTGGTAAGTCAGTACTGATGATGTTGACTTATTTCCTTATATGAACTGTAACTCAGTAAAATGTTTATTTTTGTTCGGTGTACTTGATATTTAAATTGACTTTATATTTCACAAAATGTTAGGCCCCACATAATAACATGAAAGTGAATTCTGACAGTGTAAAAGCACCTTCTATACCCATTTGAAGATTAATAACTTGTTTATGTGTTTGATACGATTAAAGATTCTCTCAGGGGACTCTATTTACATTTTAGGCAACCCAACATGGGTCCCGGACCCCAAGTTTGGGAACCACTGTACTACTAACCTCTCTCCCTGCTTGCTTCCTCTCTCTATCTCCTTTACTTCCTTCATTGCAGCCTGACTCACCACTGTCTCACTACTCTCTGTAAAGAAAATGTATTTTATTATGCCCATATTTTGATTATAGCTAGCTTAATTTCAGTCAACTGGAGGTCGCGAAGTTCAAGGGGGCCGAATACTTTCACAAGGCAATATATATATATATATACACACACACACACACACACACACAAACAGGCTGCAGCCTGTTTATTTTCTCTCTTCAAATGTAGGTAACAGGTTAATGCTTTTGGCCACGCTCTCTATTCTCTCGGTACTAGCACAAAAGCAGTGTGTGTGTGTGAGACTCTCTCCATGCTCATGGGTCAATGACCTGTCTGATTTTACATGGGAGAGTCAAGTTCAGAATTGAGATGTGGATGTCATAAGGTGAATGCACCAATTTGTAAGTCGCTCTGGATAAGAGCGTCTGCTAAATGACTTAAATGTAAATGTAACTGCTCCTGCTTAGGTCAGGCTCATTTCAATGTTAGCTATAACTAGCTGGCTAAGGATGAAGCTAGCTACCTGGCTGATAGCCAGAGCCCTTGGGCTACCAACTAGCTAGACACCTGAAATATCAGCGACTATTTACCAGTTGTACACTGATTCTCTGAAAGTCAAGAGTTTTTTTTTGGGGGGTCTGTTGACACGGCAGGGGTCAAGGGATGTTTACAATATTCTCACTGGTCAGCGGTGTCTCTGCCACTTGCCACTGTAGGTCTGGGCTGAGGTAGTTTGTTTCATCTCTCGGCCCATGTCGTGGGCGGATTTTCCCGTTGGACAGAGTGGTGAATGAATGTGCTGCTACCAAGGCAAATCCTGGGGAGCGGGCGAACATTGAGCATACATTAAATCACTCATGATTCCACTCGTTCCCTGAGGTAGACGCAATTAAAACTCAGATCAAGAAGCCTTCTGAGCGTTGATCAACACTGGGAACGCAATAAGTGGGTAAACGATAATTAACTAAATACAAAAAGGTGAGTAAGCGGCGTTTATCTTCCACTACATCCCTGTTTGGGTCTGGCAAAACCCATTCATAAACATAAATATCCTGCCAGGCAGGATTAAATCTACATTTCCCCTGCATTTTAGCCATCGATGTGACGTTTGGTGGCGCCTAATCAGTCAGTTCTGTAGCTGCCTGGCTGAGTGCCCATGTGGGTAGAATGAGCGAGCTCGTCTGGCAACCAGAGGAAATAAAACTCAGTAGTCTGCCTGGAAATTAATTTGAAGACCAATAAATTGTTATAATAAATAATTTCCTCATTTTCTGTTGCCCTTATTTTAATTAAAGTACTTTTCAAGTACGAACTTGAGCAAATGTCTGATTTTAAGGTATACCAGAACTTGAATTTCAGAGTGCCAAATTCAAGTACTTTAAGCACCTTGTGTGAACCCTGGGAATTGTGTTTGGATGGGAGAGAAAATAAATATATGTAATCCATTTTGAATTCAGGCTGTAACAACAAAATGTAGAATAAGCCAAGGGGTATGAATACCTTCTGAAGGCAATGTAAGTGCAGATACATGCACCACATCATTGCCCTTGCTCTGCTGTGTGCGTGCATCTTGCTAGCTGTCACTCAAATGGCAAGGGGCTGAAGCTCATTGGCTAGAACTTGAATTGCTAGGGGGCTGGCACACGTCGGGGAAAACTGTATTGGGACAGCTTCTAGAAAAACATTTGCTTTCAGACCAGGGATTTCGTGGCTAATTGAGGCATGACAGTAATTGTGCTCATAGATTATGCATATGAACTACACATGGTCACTTCTAGCCCAAAGCAGGAGGTTTATAAAAAAAATATTAAAAAAATTAGTCTCAAGTTCAAACTTGTGATTTTATGCTCACTAATGATTTTAAGTTCAAAGAAGAGAGATTGAAACGTGTATATGATGCCAGAATTAGCCAAATATAGTTGCTTCTAAATAAAGGTAGATATGGTTTGTATGACTTAACTAGCCACATTCAGGAGTATGAGGATAACTGTGAGAACTAAATAGTCCTAGGTAATTAGGTATGCTTAGAACAAGTTAACCAGAAATGGAAAAGACGCATAGAACATAGCTATCTTTAGAAGGAAATGTTCTAATCTTCTGTATAAAAACAATATTGTTATCCTTTAATCAACGTAAGCTCGGTGTTGAGACAGTGACAATCGTTTTGTTTTTGCACTGTACTCCAGCACTTTGGATGGAAATGGATTTTACAATGATTACAGACCATTCTGAATAATGATTGAGTGAGAAAGTTACAGAAATACACATCATACCCCCAAGACATGCTAACTTCTCACCATTACAATAACAGTGGAGGTTAGCATTTTGGGGTATGATTTGTGAGTGTACCTTTCTCACGCATCATTATTCACAATTCATTCAGGATTACTCATAATCATGGTACCATCCACATTAATGTAGGTGTTTAGAAACATTCTATTCTTATTTACAACGTTTTACTACTTCAATACAAGTGAATTTGTCCCAATGATTTGGTCCCCTAAAATGGGGGGAGGATTTACAAAAAGTCCTCTAATTACCATCAAATAAAATTTGACAGTCTGCACTTTAACCTCCGTCATTTATAATTTAAAAGGGCCAAAAAAAGTAGCAAACAATTGTCACTGTCCCAAAACATGTGGAGCTCACTGTAGATAAGGCTGTATAATATACAGTATCTGTAAATCTAATATAAATTTCATGGATATCTAAAGAAAAACTAAAACTATTCAATTTAGTTCAGTCTAATTAACCTACAATTGTGAGAAGCACTAACAGCTGAAAGTTTACCAAAAAAAGCATGTCCTATGTAAGATGGACTTGGCAGAGAAAATAGGAATGATACAGCATTACCCACAAATCATTCAGGGGGAGGAGCTATAAAAAACAAAGACATACAAACGTGAAAATGTGCTCAGCCCTTTCCACCCCCATTCCTAAAACTTGCAGGGCCTCTCTACAAGCTCCATAGCAAAGAACAGTTCTCACTTGACCTGAAAGCACAACTGCAGATTGTCAAAGCTAATCTTGACAGTACAGAGAACAAATCCTACCCCAAAGACCAAAGGTGAAAGCTCAATGATATTCTGTTAGGGAGGGAGTGTCACTGAAAAACAGACCAGCACACATAAAAACAATACTACAAAACATAACACATTATGGAAAACAGTTGTGAAACCAGCTACCTTATATATTAAACGTATACAGTGGGGCAAAAAAGTATTTAGTCAGCCACCAATTGTGCAAGTTCTCCCACTTAAAAAGATGAGAGGCCTGTAATTTCATCATGGGTACATTTCAACTGTGACAAACAAAATGAGAGAAAAAAAAGTCAGATTTGTAGGATTTTTAATGAATTTATTTGCAAATTATGGTGGAAAATAAGTATTTGGTCACCTACAGATTTCTGGCTCTCACAGACCTGTAACAACTTCTTTAAAAGAGGCTCCTCTGTCCTCCACTCGTTACCTGTATTAATGGCACCTGTTTGAACTTGTTATCGGTATAAAAGACACCTGTCCACAACCTCAAACAGTCACACTCCAAACTCCACTATGGCCAAGACCAAAGAGCTGTCAAAGGACACCAGAAACAAAATTGTAGACCTGCACCAGGCTGGGAAGACTGAATCTGCAATAGGTAAGCAGCTTGGTTTGAAGAAATCAACTGTGGGAGCAATTATTAGGAAATGGAAGACATACAAGACCACTGATAATCTCCCTCGATCTGGGGATCCACGCAAGATCTCACCCCGTGGAGTCAAAATGATCACAAGAACAGTGAGCAAAAATCCCAGAACCACACGGGGGACCTAGTGAATGACCTGCAGAGAGCTGGGACCAAAGTAACAAAGCCTACCATCAGTAACACACTACGCCGCCAGGGACTCAAATCCTGCAGTGCCAGACGTGTCCCCCTGCTTAAGCCAGTACATGTCCAGGCCCGTCTGAAGTTTGCTAGAGAGCATTTGGATGATCCAGAAGAAGATTGGGAGAATGTCATATGGTCAGATGAAACCAAAATATAACTTTTGGTAAAAACTCAACTTGTCGTGTTTGGAGGACAGAGAATGCTGAGTTGCTTTGTGGCTGTTTTTCCTGCAAAGGGACCAGGACGCCTGATCCGTGTAAAGGAAAGAATGAATGGGGCCATGTGTCGTGAGATTTTTAGTGAAAACCTCCTTCCATCAGCAAGGGCATTGAAGATGAAACGTGGCTGGGTCTTTCAGCATGACAATGATCCCAAACACACCGCCCGGGCAACGAAGGAGTGGCTTCGTAAGAAGCATTTCAAGGTCCTGGAGTGGCCTAGCCAGTCTCCAGATCTCAACAAAACTTGAGGGAGTTGAAAGTCCTTGTTGCCCAACAACAACCCCAAAACATCACTGCTCTAGAATAGATCTGCATGGAGGAATGGGCCAAAATACCAGCAACAGTGTGTGAAAACCTTGTGAAGACTTACAGAAAACATTTGACCTCTGTCATTGCCAACAGAGGGTATATAACAAAGTATTGAGAAACTTCTGTTATTGACCAAATACTTATTTTCCACCATAATTTGCAAATAAATTCATTAAAAATCCTACAATGTGATTTTCTGGATTATTTTTCTCATTTTGTCTGTCATAGTTGCAAGTGTACCTATGATGAAAAATACAGGCCTCTCATCTTTTTAAGTGGGAGAACTTGCACAATTGGTTGCTGACTAAATACTTGTTTGCCCCACTGTACATATTTCAAATAAATCAAAAAGGTAGGGACAGGGTGCAAATGTAACAATGAGGCAGGGTGATGTGGGAGGTGCATGATTTGCAAGCTGTCAGCTGATTACCCTACCGATGAAGAGCAGTAGGCCCCATTCTCTGTCCAGTGCCTCATGTCCTTCCCATCGCCACCCCAACGCTCCCAATACCCCATCGGAAGAGTTCTGTTGCGTTGTGGCCTCACTAAATCAACATTGTTATAATGAGAGAACACTTGACCCCAAGCAGCCTCGGCCCCTCACGTGGGTGTCAGTCCCATGATGGGCAGCACATTATGATTCGTAGGAAAGCCTGGGTCATGTTAGGCCACAATTACCTCAATCAAAACGCCAGCATACCTCAGCCCCCCCCACCCACCAACACCACTCCAGTCACACATCCATCTTGGAAAACAACAAAGACAAATGCCGTGCCCAGCTAGGCTACACCTCCGGCCTAAAACATAGGCGCATACTTAAACCTGCCACAAACCAGCTTGAGCACTTCCCAAAAAGGCCCCATCTCTTATCAGGGGAGTGGATCTCTAAATCTGGGAGAAAACATTTGGCACCAGTTCTGATGGCACTCCCCCTAACCTGTGCTTTGTGTCCCTCGGGTGTTAGGGGGCCTAGCCTCTGACCCACTGACCTATAACACTCCCGATGTGGGTAGGTCCACAGAACAACCTCAAACAACACTTATCAGCCCCAGGAATGGTGCTAATTTCAAGTCGTGTGGGACAGTCGGGTGGCTAAAGGCTGAGGCAATATGTGCTGCCATGTTCTATAAAACTAAGGCCATGAAAGGTGTACTTATTAGTCACCCATACGCAATCTCATTATATTCATATTTTTATAGAGTACTGAAATATTTTGGAAAATGTAAAACGCTGCAATCGTGTTATGTTTGACCTGGCAGATAATCTTACTAATATTCATTCTTTGCACATTTTCAACTACATAATAACCAACTAATCAATTTGGCATTCAACCACCTTGCTGCTCAACTATGAGCTTAGTGAGTGTACTCTGCAGTGACCACTAGGGAACTAGCCATCATAAGCTTGGAGACCTGTACTAGCATTAGCATCAGTCTGTAAATTACTATTCACGACAACAGAGTGGCCCAGGGTTATACACTAACTTTTTCAGTTGGTAGCACCAGCACGATTTGGTCGCACCGATTTAAAAAATGTTTTATTACTAATGACATGACCAGTGTCCCATAATGTGCCTGCATTCCATAAAGAACCATGCTAATAACGACTAACCATCTTTTAAATCAGCATGCCCTTGTGTTTGTACATTGATTTGGATTTTAAAAAACTTAACAGCAGAGACTCAAAATAAAGTGCAAAATGTATTTATTGCAGATTGTTTTTTTTTACCCCAAGGGATAAGCCAAATAAAAACGTGATTCTCATTTAAAATAAAATAAATATTGTTTCTGAAAAAAAAAAAAATCTTCACATTTTCAAACCCGTCCAACGGGGCTATACATATTTGGGTGAGTTAATTTTTTTAAATGCCTGAGTAGCCTCGTTTCACTGCCAAAAATAAAATTAAACCATCTAGTGTTCAGCGAAATAACAAAATGTCAAATACAGGTAGCCTAGTCAAATAATTAACATCCAATCACATTAACCTTTTTGGGATAGGGGGCAGCATTTTCACTTTTGGATGAATAGGGTGCCCAGAGTGAACTGCCTCCTACTCTGTCCCAGATGCTAATATATGCATATTATTATTAGTATTGGATAGAAAACACTCTGAAGTTTCTAAAACTGTTTGAATTATGTCTGTGAGTATAACAGAACTCATATGGCAGGCGAAAACCTGAGAAAAATCCAACCAGGAAGTGTGAAATCTGAGGTTTGTAGTTTTCCAAGGCGTGGCCTACCGAATACACAGTGTCTATGGGGTCAAGATGCACTTCCTTCGGCTTCCACTTGATGTCAACCGTCTTTAGAAACTCGTTTCAGGCTTCCGCTATAAAGGAGGGGGGAATGGGAGCTAAATGAGTCATGGGTCTGGCAGAGTGTCTCAGGCTCGTGACGCGTGGTCCCGACAGAGTTCGCTCTCGTTCCATTGCTTTTCTTCAGACAATGGAATTCTCCAGTTGGAACCTTATTGATGATTTGTTAAAAACATCCTAAAGTTTGATTCCATACATTGTTTGACTTGTTTCTACAACCTGTAATGGAAATTGAATTTGTCTGGACGTAGTGCTCGCGCCTCATGAAGATGGATTACTGGGCTGAACACGCTAACAACAAGTGGCTATTTGGACATAAATGATTGACTTTATGGAACAAATCAGTCATTTATTGTCGAACTGGGATCCCTGGGAGTGCCTTCTGATGAAGATCATCAAAGGTAAGTGAATATTTATGGTGTTATTTCTAACTTCTGTTTACTCCAACATGGCGGATATTTCTTTGGCTGGATTGGACTCTGAGCGCTGTTCTCAGATTATGCTTTTGCCGTAAAGTAAAAAAAAAAAATCTGACACAGCGGTTGCATTAAGGAGAAGTCTCTTTAATTCTGTGAATAACACTTATCTTTTATCAATGTTTATTATAAGTATTTCTGCAAAATCACCGGATGTTTTGGAATCAAAACATTACTGCACGTAACGCGCCAATGTAAACTGAGATTTTTGGATTTAAATATGCACATTATCTAACAAAACATACATGTATTGTGTAACATGATGTCCTATGAGTGTCATCTGATGAAGATCATCAAAGGTTAGTGATTAATTTGATCTATATTTCTGCTTTTTGTGACTCCAATCTTTGGCTGCAAAAATGGCTGTGCGTTTTTTTGACTTGGCTATTACCTAACATAATCATGTGTTGTCCTTTCGCTGTAAAGCCTTTTTTGAAATCGGACACAATGGGTTGATTAACAAAATGTTTCTTTCATTTGCTGTATTGGACTTGTTAATGTGTGAAAGTTACATATTTCTAAAAAATATTTTTGAATTTTGCGCGCTGCCTTTTCAGCGGAATGTTGTCGAGGGGTTCCACATAAGAAGTTAACCGTTACTCACTCGCGGGAATTCCACAAACGGTCTGTATGTAGCCATAGGTAGCCCCTGCTCATTCCATTTGCTCGAAAATTGGTAAATGGTTAAAAAATGTCCCGCGTCCATAGAGACACATACCAGCTCTAATGGTAGTACCGCTACTACCAGCGATACTACACCTGCACCTGTCAACGACACAAGTTGTTCTGCTTCTACGAGCACATCCAATGCTAGCATCAGTAATTCTACATTTGTTGTTTGCCCAGCTAGCATGGACACTGACAGTTGTGAATCTGATGCAGACGAAGAGCTACTGCCCCCTTACCCGGGAAAGCACTGAACAGACAGGGACGTTGGACCATCGAAGAGGCGCAAATATGATGAGAACTACATTGATTTGGGGTTCACTTATATTGGTAGTGCCTTTCCTCGGCCACATTATGTTATATGCGCACAAGTACTATCTCACAACTCAATGAAACCTTCACTCTTGTACAGACATTTAGAAACAAAACATGCCAATTTGAAAAATACGCCACAGGAGTTTTTATTGCGAGAATTAAGACTACTTTCAAGTAGTAAGACATGTATAAAAGCAACAGATACCATTAATAAGAAAGGGCTAGAAGCGTCTTATATGGTGAGCTACCGAGTGGCTAGGACAGGCAAGCCCCATACTATTGTGGATGACTTAATTCTTCCTGCTGCCACAGATATGGCTGGGACAATGCTGGGGGAAAAGGCAAAAAAAAATAAAAAATATATACAGACAATGACTTCATCAAACAACACTGTTTCATGACACCTCAGTGACATGGCAGAAGATGTTTTGAAACAATTACTGCTTCACATACAAGCCAAAGAATTCTATGCATTACAGCTGGATGAGTCAACAGACGTGGCGGGCCTGGCAGATTCTGGTATATGTCCGTTACGTTTATGGGGGAAATCAATTAATAAGGAAGATATCCTCTTCTGCAAACCAGGAGAACAGGAGAGGATATTTTTAAAGTACTGGGCAGCTTTGTGACATCAAATGGACTTTGGTGGTCAAGATGTGTTGGTATCTGAACTGAGGGCACAAAAGCCATGACAGGGAGACATAGTGGAGTGGTAACGCATGGGCAAGCAGCTGCTCCCAACGCCACTTGGGTACATTGCAGCATCCACCGAGAGGCTCTTGCTGTCAAGGGAATGTCTGACAGCTTGAAAATACATTTTGGACACCACAGTGAAAATGGTTAACTTTGTTAAAGCAAGGCTCCTGAACTATCGTGTATTTTCTGCACTATACAATGATATGGGCAGCGACCATGTAACGCTTTCACAACATACAGAAGTGCGCTGGTTAACAAGGGGCAAAGTATTGACACGTTTTTTTTTATTGAGAAACGAGCTTAAAGTCCTTTACTGACCATAATTTTCACTTGTCTGACCGCTTGCATGATGACGAGTTTCTCACATGACTGGCCTATCTGGGTGATATTTTTTCTCGCCTGAATAATCTGAATATAGGGGCTCTCCGTAACTATATTCAATGTGCAGGACAAAATTGAGGCTATGATTAGGAAGTTGGAGCTCTTCTCAGTCTGCATTAACAAGGACAACACATCATTGTATGATTTTTTGTGTGCAAATGAACAAGCTTACGGACAACGTCAAATGTGATATAGCGAAGCACCGGAGTGAGTCGGGTGCGTAATTATGCAGGTACTTTCCCAAAACGGATGACACAAACTGGATTCATTATCACTTTCATGCCCTGCCTCCAGTCCACTTACCGATATCTGAACAAGAGAGCCTCATTGAAATTGCAACAAGTGGTTCTGTGAAAATGTAATTTAATCAGAAGCCACCACCAGATTTCTGGATTGGGCTGTGCTCAAAGTATCCTGCAAAGCGTGCTGTTAAGACACGGATGCCCTTTGCAACCATGTACCTATGTGAGAGTAGATTCTCGGGCCTCACTAGCATGAAAACTAAATACAGGCACAGACTGTGTGTGGGAAATGATTTAAGACACTCTCTCTCCAACCCAACATTGCAGAGTTATGTGCATCCTTTCAAGCACACCCTTCTCATTAACCCGTGGTGAGTTATTCACAATTTTCAATTAACAAACAAGGTTTTATATGTAACATGGTTAAATAAAGAGCAAAATTATTTATTATTATTTGTGCCTACATGATCAGTGTGTGTGTAAAATAAGTGGTTAATGTGAACCTAACTCACAGCTAAAACATGTAAAGAAAGCAATCCAATGTTATTTGTTGCCTAGACTTTACTGCAAATGACAAGTCTTGAGAAAAAAAATACACTGATATTGCTGTTAGCCATGAAAGCCTTTATAATAGAACTCTTGTGACCCCCCCTCCACCACACACCTAAATATTGCACTTGTGGGAAAAAAACATCTTGAAGTAGAAATAGAATGAAACAGGCATTCTATTTTTGCTCTATTATAGTGGTCACTATAGTAGACGTCGATCAAAAGAACAATACTACGCGTGCAAAAATAGGGTCCAGTAAGCAACTAACGCGTTAACTTTAGGAAAGGCAAGGATTCGTATGCCAGTTAATACTATAGCGAATGGTTAGGTTACTAACGTTAGCTCATTGATGTTGGAGCTGTCTGACGTTATTAGCCAGCTAATTTTCACACCATAACTGATCAAATAATTAAGTTTAAGTTGACTAATGTTGCTCAACATTGCTCTGGCTAGCTAAGAATTCGATCCATCTAGCAAGATACTTCACAATGTTCCACCACACTTTCTCCCTCACCTCAAACTTTCCAAATGCCAGTTTAGGTTACAGCTCATGAAGTACGCTTCATCACCTTCTCACCCCTGTCTCCGTGGTCAGTCTTCTCACCTAACGTTACCCCTTTCTTACAGTTCAGGGGACGCGCTGCTCTGACTGGCAAGCTGCCTTTCCAGAGCGCGCGCTGATGCTGTAACTAGCACATTGCCTCTTCTTCCTTCAGTCGCGTGCTGCGCTGCATCCTGTTTGCTATGTGGACGATTGGCTGAGCCTTGGATACAGCTAGTATTGCTCCAAACGCGCATCACTCGTTCGATTACAGCCAGTAGCGATCCAAAGCACCCAGCCCAAACTTCTCTTTTCGGATCTACACGTATCACGTAGGTCACCGATTTTTGATTCAAAATGGCAAATTTTGCCAGAAGGTGACTAGTTTGCATCCCGATTTTTTTTGTGCACCAGCCAGACAGTTGTTTGGCTAGTGGTGTTTCTGTAGCGCACTTCTGATGGAGTTTTCAAAACAATGGCCACTGGATTGATGCAAATAGTCATGATTCTGCCAAGTAGGCATAGGCTACTTTGTACACTGAATAAAAATAAAACGCAACATGTTAGTGTTGGTCCCATGTTTCATGAGATTAAATAAAAGATCCCAGAAATAAAATATCCCAGTTCCATATGCACAAAAAAAGTATTTCTCTCCTTCTATGCACAAATTTGTTTACATCACTGTTTGTGAGCATTTCTTATTTGCCCAGGTAATCCATCCCTTTGACAGGTGTGGCATATCAAGAAGCTGATTAAAAAGCATGATCGGTACACCTTGTGCTAGGGACAATTATTGGCCACTAAAATGTGCAGTAGTCACACAACACAATGCCACAGATGTCTCAAGTTGAGGGAGCATGCAATTGGCATGCTGATGGAAGAAAATTTAATGTTCATGTCTACCATAAGCCACCAACATTGTTTTAGAAAATTTGTCAGTACGTCCGAACGGCCTCACAACCGCAGACTAAATGTATGGCGTCATGTGGGCTAGCGGTTTGCTAATGTCAACATTGTAAACAGTGTACCCCATGGTGGTGGTGGGGTTATGATATGGGCAAGCATAAGCTATGGAAAACAAACACAATTGCATTTTAATCGATGGCAATTTGAATGCACAGGGATACCGTGACCATTTTTTAAAGGTAGCTTTGACCAATAGATGCATATCTGTATTCCCCCAAAAAGCTTTGATGTTGTTGCGCATATATTTTTGTTCAGTATAGTTTCATTTGAATTGTCATCTACCCGAAGACGGCTACACAAAGGCCCTACGCGCATCGCAAGGCTCGACCTTCAGGTACATTTGCCAGTGTCACGCTGGGCCAGTACCAACTAAAAGCTACTGTCCCGAATGAAAATAATACTGGCCCGCATTAAGATCTAACAGGAACGCGAATGATGTGTACAAAATGTCATTAATTTGTGGGCTGAGCAAGTTGACTCCACAGGGTTCATACAGACATTGGCAAGTCAAATTCAGGGACTTATTCAAGCACTCAAACTGTAATTTATGGACCTACATTTTATATTTAATTGTTGTAATTACCTATCAAAAGAAAACTTCCCCCAAAATTTATGCATCACCACTAAGAATAATGCATTTTGCAATAGGCCTACCCAATGGTACGTATTATGCATTGACAGTCACAATATGTTTACATTCTAAAATACTCTGTCAGAATGTGTGCAATGTCTGACTAAATAGACAGCATGCTCCCAAAACAAACACTAATGAATTGTCCATGTGGTAGCTCGTCAGTCTTGCCATTTGAGATGAAGAGTTATTGAGGGGTTACTTGTATTATGTTTTAAAATCGAGAAAGCAACCAAAGTGTCCCTTTGTATGGGAAACCAAGTTCAAGCCAACATTCGATGTTGTCTCGCACATAGTTTTACTGCAACAGAATAGCGCAACACCCTTCAGTAGCAATCATCCATCATAGAAACTTATCCGAAATTAAATAACAGAATAATTAAATTGGAGTACTAGAAGTTCTAAATTGGCTACCATAACCAATGACATTTCAAGGACTAAATAGCCTTGAGGAAATGTCCGATTTTCAAGGTAGGCTATTCCATGATGACGGTATTCCGCATCGCTAATATTCAACCAAGACGTTGAACGCTTTAAATACCTGGTTTGAATACCTATTCTTGCCTTAGCATTTACTGCTAGATATAACTTACATCTTTCCTACTGCTTTATTCCACGCAACAACCAGCTGTTTGAGAGCTGCGCGCTCCCCTCTGCCCGAGAGATTATCCATATGCTATATGTGTGCGCTAACTAATCAACATAAAAACAGCTTTGGGAATCCATCCGTTTTTTTAATCAATTATAAAGCCTAGATTTTTTTTTAAATACAAATTTTCTCAATTGGGCCACTGACGGGGATGATCGACAGCCCCTCTTCAGAAAGTTTCTTTATTTTAGGTCAATTGCACATTAGTTGGAATAAATCATGATTAAAAAAATGCAAATTGTGAACCAAAACTAATGTGACCAGGTTCAAATCATTTAAAAAAATGATACAACTTTTTTTATAAACGCTGTCACCCTTGCAACCAATTAAAAATGTGTGTTGCACTGCCAGGTCCAAATGCGTCTGTTTTCGAGCAGTGTCGAACCCTGCTGGTCTGAATGCAACATGAGTGGAACACTAAGAATGAATAAACAATTAAATTGATACAATTTGTTGTAACCTCAGAGAGCAAATGAATGAAAACACCCTCAGATAAAACATTCTGCCAGTACTGGTATTCCAGTTGCCAAGCCATGACATAAAAACCTCTAATTGAAGAGTAACCCATTGAAAAGGTAAAGGAAGGAACAATTGTTCCTTTCTCTCTCCAGCTAATCCACCTCTACCTTCTCACTTCTCTCCCCAACACCAGCTGCTTTCCTAATTAGACATTTAAACAATTGCGTTAGTCCATGCAGGCCTCCCCAGACACTACCAGGTCCACGGGAGGGTCACCAGCCCTCGGGTCCCTGCCCCCGAGGGCACCCTCATTAGAGCCGCTCCCCTTCTCTCCAGGTCGCTCCACACCAGGCCTAGGCTTTTGTCGTAAACAAGTCCGCAAGGAAATTAGATTTGGATATGAAAAGGTAGTGGGGGTGAGGGATCACTGGTAACTAAAGTTCCCCTGGCCCTAACCATGCATAGCTCAGTGACTAGGCTTCTTTGAGCAATTACATAATGCTGGAGAACATCCTACTGTACCGTGGCGTGCGGGGGGAGAGGGAAAGAAGGGCAGTGATGGGTTGGTTCATCATTCAGGAGCAGGGATTAGCATTTCTAATTATTTGATTTGCTCATTATTTACTGAAGTAATGAGTTTCCTCAAACAGCTCAAACACTACAATCACTATCCGTTAATACTAAATCACAGGAACATCATTACCAGAAGGCCATCATTAGACTTCTACTTTGCTTAAAAAGACAGTACCAACTTTCAAATTGGTACAAATTGTTAGACGTAAAACAGTGAACGTAATGTAACAAGACAAAGAGATGGGGCCTTTTCATAGTAAACAGTAAAAATAATAAGGGTGCTGAGAGACCATTTAATAGATCATTCAATACCAACAGCAGATGCAATTGAGTAATGGTGTATGAAGGCCTTTACCAAACTTAAAAGGGGTACCCAATGGAAACAAGAATAAAAACAAACCCTGTTAAAAAAGGCTCCTCGTGTCCCTGCGTAACTGCAAAGTGGGTTTAGCTGACAGAGAACCGCCACAATGACATACAAAGAGGGTGTACTGGGAAGAGGGATACATGGAAAGACATAGAAATGAACGAGAGGGAGGGTTTGATAGAGAGCAGAGTGTGTGTGGGTTGTGTAAGCACCAGAAGGTTTTGCTCACAGCAGGCCAGAGTGAAAGCCACTGACCCAGCCTGAGGGTCAGGTCCTAGGGTTAGGAACCCATGGGTACTCCCTCCCAACCTTGTAAATCCCATGTGCACTTCTCACAGGGCTCAGGCTTTTCTACAACAAGGCACCAGGGCTTGTTTGCCTTAACCAATAAAAAATAACTCAAATTCAATACGTTACAAAAAATGTCAGTGGGAGGCCTTCATATAAGCTTACTGATACATAGAAAAGATATAGCCTATGGCTCTATGATTATATAAATAGTAGACTGACAAATCTAATTAAAGGAGATTGGATTAGCTCATTTTCATTTATTTATTTTACATTCAAACCATAAATTGCCTCATTTTCTAATGGGATCACTGACCAAGCTTCTTCACTGCTCTCTTTCTAAAAGGGTTGAATTGGAAACCTAGAGATGCGGGGGCATAAACTTGGACCACGGGAGAAATTAGGCGTGGGGGCAAGTGGTTTAGGGTTGTGGGGGTGCTCTCCTAACAATGGGGGAACATAGTTAATACCCCGGCCACTCGAACGGACACAATCTGGAGGAGTGAGGCTGTGCAAGCCTGTGTGTGGAAAGAGCTCTTGATTTAGTTACACAGCTGAAACAAGAGCCTTTCACTTGCAAACAATGGACTGCTTTTCTGAGGGCTAGCGCTGGACAAGTGAGGAACAAATTGTGTGTGTGTGTGTGTGTGTGTGTGTCAGTGAGTATGTGAACCCACTTCCAACCCCACCCCTCAAATAAAAACGGTGTAAAAGAAAAGAGAAATCTACTTCTGAAGTACTTTACGAGATCATCCATTAAACAGAGAGAGACCTAGGTGTGTAAGTCGCCATGGGAATCTTACCACGTGAGGGGGAGCTTTTCTCCCTCCGCTCTCCCCTGCTGTACTCCTGGACCAATGCAATTGTTTATTTTTGCCTATTGAGGTTTCTCCATTCACTGGATTTTACGTTTAACCAGCTCAATTGGAGTGAGACAGTACATATTCAGAGGAAAGGAATGTAGCGTTCCGTTGACAGAACAAGGCAGCAATAATAATAAAAAATAATAAGTTGAACTGAACGTGAGGGAAAACACCAATAGGGTGATTGCATCAAAATCGATTCTGAGCAGATGAGAATGGACAGGTTTCTCCACTGTGACGATGAGCGTAGCAGCAAAGCGGTTTCAATAAAGCACAAAGAGTCCACAGAATAGAGCACGGAGGGAGCCCTGAAGGCAAGGCAGTTCATTCTCCCTGCTCTACTAACTACTGAACCTCAGCCCTGACAGAACAATGAGGTGTTCTGCTGCCCCTAGAGCCTGCTCCCCATGTGCTACTGTTGTGCCCTTCTCTCCCCAGCCTGGCCTTGCCGCTCCGGCACAATAGCTTTGAGGTGGACGAGCAAGCTCTTCTCTCCGGGGTCCATTTTCTCCTTGAAGGGGTGGCCCGGCCGACCACAATGACAGTCCCCTTCTCTGTAACAATTACCATGGCTGCCAGGGCCTTTCTCTGTCCTGTCACTAGCCATTATCCCTGACCAGAGAAAGCCTCTCAAGGACAATCCACCAGGACGGTGGGTTCGAGCAGGGGGCGAGGGGGTATTGACAAAAATCTGATGAACCCCTCCCCTCACAGCATAGGCCCCTTAACTGGAGGGACGACGACACAAAACACAAAAGGGAGGATTCAAATGTGTCAAAGGGGTGAGGTAAGGGTTAAGTCAGGTTCATTGATTACCTTTCGTCAAGGTCAAAACAGATGATAAACAAATTGACTGCCAAACGGTGACAATGTTTTCAATAGCACGCTACACATGACTGCATACTACGAACAGCCTTAGCTTCAGTTCCAACATGGCACATGCACCTGAATGCACTCATGACTCCACCATTCGCACCAAAATTACCATCTGTTTCTCTGAATTGCCTTGTGAAGGCATAACACTAAGATTGTATTTTATAACTTAGCAAGTCATCTTGGCAATAGAACAAGCTTTCAAACCATGCCCACCTGACCAATATCATGATTTATAATGGACCATTTCTGAATTGCTTTAACACTAACTGATGGCGGGGATGCAGGGTAGTGTTCCAAACGAAACAACTACAGGTGTGCTTGCTCTAGCTCCCGAGTGGGCTCCCGAGTGGCACAGCGGTCGAAGACACTGCATCTCAGTGCAAGAGGCGTCCCTGCAGTCCCTGATTCAAATCCAGTCTGTATCACATCCGGCCATGATTGGGAGTCCCATAGGGCGGCGTACAGTTGGCCCAGCGTTGTCCTTCATTGCAAATAAGAAATTGTTCTTAACTGACTTGCCTAGTTAAATTTTTAAAATGTGTAATCCTCAACGGCACAGCTAGGCGAGTTCAAAAAAGTACCTTGTAGTTGAAGACTCTTCTTTGAGTCATAAAAGAGCACTGAAATTGTTTAGGGAACCCTGCACACTTTGGAGAGGTGTAGCCACTTTGAGACACCAGTTAGTCCTCAATCAAACCCTTGTCATTTTTGTGTCTTATGTTGCACCTACCCCACATTTTACAATTTCGTTATCATACCCTTTGGGTATACCCTTTGGTCCAAAAATTTCCCCGTCCTCTCCTTCCCCATCCTTTCCAAACGGTTCCTTTCAATACCATGGTCATGCACACTGTTTTCCTAGGCCGTCATTGAAAATAAGAATTTGTTCTTAACTGACTTGCCTAGTTAAATAAATGTAAAATAAAAAAATCTAAAAAACTCAAATAGAAAACCCTAAGAAAATGAACAACAATGACAAATGGTTTTATGAAAAATCCAAAAATCTAAGAAATAAATTGAGAAATCTGTCCAACCAAAAACAGAGAGAAAACAAGAGAAATTACACTACGGAAAAAGAAGGAACAGCACATCAGAAATCAGCTCAATGTAAATGAAGAATCCATAGACTAACCACTTTTGGGAAACACTAAACAAACACGAACATTATCTATCCAAAATGGAGATGTATGGGTAAACCACCTCTGCAATATTTTGGGGTCTATAACAAAGAACAAACAGCAAAAACATATCTTAGAATCAACTATTAAAGACTACCAAAACCCACTGGATTATCCAATTACCTTGACTGAACTACACAACAAAATAAAAACCCTACAGCCCAAAAAGGCCTGTGGTGTTGATGGTATCCTCAATGAAATGATCAAATATACAGACAACAAATTCCAACAGGCTATACTTAAACTTTAACATCCTCATTAGTTCTGGCATCTTCCCCAATATTTGGAACCAAGGACTGATCACCCCATTCCACAAAAGTGGAGACAAATTTGACCCCAATAACTACCATGGGATATGCGTCATCAGCAACCTCGGGAAAATCCTCTGCATTATCATTAACAGCAGACTCGTACATTTCCTAAGTGAAAACAATATACTGAACAAATGTCAAATTGGCTTTTTACCAAATTATTGTACGACAGACCACGTATTCACCTTGCACACCCTTATTGACAAACCAAAAAAAAAGGCCAAGTCTTCTCATGCTTTGTTGATTTCAAAAAAGCCTTCGACTCAATTTGGCATGAGGGTCTGCTATACAAATTGATGGAAAGTGGTGTTGGGGGAAAAATATACGACATATACGACATAAAATCCATGTACACAAACAAGTAAAAATTGGCAAAAAAACACACATTTCACACAGGGTCGTGGGGTGAGACAGGGATGCAGCTTAAGCCCCACCCTCTTCAACATATATATCAACGAATTGGCGCGGGCACTAGAAAAGTCTGCAGCACCCGGCCTCACCCTACTAGAATCCGAAGTCAAATGTCTGCTGTTTGCTGATGATCTGGTGCTTCTGTCACCAACCAAGGAGGGCCTACAGCAGCACCTACATCTTATGCACATATTCTGTCAGACCTGGGCCCTGACAGTAAATCTCAGTAAGACCAAAATAATAGTGTTCCAAAAAAGGTCCAGTCACCAGGACCACAAATACAAATTCCATCTAGACACTGTTGCCCTAGAGCACACAAAAAACTATACATACCTTGGCCTAAACATCAGCGCCAAGGCAAGAAGGGCATTCTATGCCATCAAAAGGAACATAAATTTCAACATACCAATTAGGATTTGGCTAAAAATACTTGAATCAGTCATAGAGCCCATTGCCCTTTATGGTTGTGAGGTCTGGGGCTGCACTTCCTAACCTCCTGCCCAATGTATTACCATATTAGAGAGACATATTTCCCTCAGATTACACAGATCCACAAAGAATTCGAAAACAAATCTAATTTTGAAAAACTCCCATATCTACTGGGTGAAATTCCACAGTGTGCCATCACAGCAGCAAGATTTGTGACCGGTTGCCACGAGAAAAGGGCAACCAGTGAAGAACACACACACCATTGTAAATACAACCCATATTTATGCTTATTTATTTGATCTTGTTTCCTTTACCATTTGTACATTGTTAAAACACTGCATATATATATATATATATATATATATATATGACATTTGTAATGTCTTTATTGTTTTGAAACTTCTGTATGTGTAATGTTTACTGTTCATTTTGATTGTTAATTTCACTTTATATATTATCTACCTCACTTGCTTTGGCAATGTTAACACATGTTTCCCATGCCAATAAAGCCCTTGACAGACAGACAGACAGACAGACAGACAGACAGACAGACAGACAGACAGACAGACAGACAGACAGACAGAGCCAGACAGACAGAGAGCCAGACAGACAGACAGACAGACAGACAGACAGACAGACAGACAGACAGACAGACAGAGACAGACAGACAGAGAGCCAGACAGACAGAGAGCGAGACAGACAGAGAGCGAGACAGACAGAGAGCGAGACAGACAGAGCGAGAGCGAGACAGACAGAGCGAGACAGACAGAGCGAGAGCGAGACAGACAGAGCGAGACAGACAGAGCGAGAGCGAGACAGACAGACAGAGAGCCAGACAGACAGACAGACAGACAGAGAGAGCGAGAGAGCGAGACAGAGCGAGAGCGAGACAGAGCGAGAGCGAGACAGACAGAGCGAGACAGACAGAGCGAGACAGACAGAGCGAGACAGACAGAGCGAGACAGACAGAGCGAGAGCGAGACAGACAGAGCGAGACAGACAGAGCGAGAGCGAGACAGACAGAGCGAGACAGACAGAGCGAGACAGACAGAGCGAGACAGACAGAGCGAGAGCGAGACAGACAGAGCGAGACAGACAGAGCGAGACAGACAGAGCGAGACAGACAGAGCGAGACAGACAGAGCGAGAGCGACAGAGCGAGAGCGAGACAGACAGAGCGAGACAGACAGAGCGAGACAGACAGAGCGAGACAGACAGAGCGAGACAGACAGAGCGAGACAGACAGACAGAGAGAGAGCGAGACAGACAGAGCGAGAGCGAGACAGACAGAGCGAGAGCGAGACAGACAGACAGAGCGAGACAGACAGAGCGAGAGCGAGACAGACAGAGCGAGACAGACAGAGCGAGACAGACAGAGCGAGACAGACAGAGCGAGAGCGACAGAGCGAGAGCGAGACAGACAGAGCGAGACAGACAGAGCGAGACAGACAGAGCGAGACAGACAGAGCGAGACAGACAGAGCGAGACAGACAGAGCGAGAGCGAGACAGACAGAGCGAGACAGACAGAGCGAGAGCGAGACAGAGCGAGAGCGAGACAGGCAGAGCAAGAGCGAGACAGACAGACAGAGCGCGAGACAGACAGACAGAGCGCGAGAAAGACAGCTCGCGAGACAGACAGACAGACAGATCGCGAGACAGACAGACAGACAGAGAGCGAGACAGACAGACAGACAGACAGACAGACAGACAGACAGACACTTTATATATTATCTACCTCACTTGCTTTGGCAATGTTAACACATGTTTCCCATGCCAATAAAGCCCTTGACAGACAGACAGACAGACAGAGAGCCAGACAGACAGAGACAGACAGACAGAGAGCCAGACAGACAGACAGACAGACAGAGAGCGAGACAGACAGAGAGCGAGACAGACAGAGAGCGAGACAGACAGAGAGCGAGACAGACAGAGAGCGAGACAGACAGAGAGCGAGACAGACAGAGCGAGACAGACAGAGCGAGACAGACAGAGCGAGAGCGACAGAGCGAGAGCGACAGAGCGAGACAGACAGAGCGAGAGCGAGACAGACAGACAGAGAGCCAGACAGACAGACAGACAGAGAGAGCGAGAGAGCGAGACAGAGCGAGAGAGCGAGACAGAGCGAGAGAGCGAGACAGAGCGAGAGAGCGAGACAGAGCGAGAGAGCGAGACAGAGCGAGAGAGCGAGACAGAGCGAGAGCGAGACAGACAGAGCGAGAGCGAGACAGACAGAGCGAGAGCGAGACAGACAGAGAGCGAGACAGAGAGAGCGAGAGCGAGACAGACAGAGCGAGAGCGAGACAGACAGAGCGAGACAGACAGAGCGAGACAGACAGAGCGAGACAGACAGAGCGAGACAGACAGAGCGAGACAGACAGAGCGAGACAGACAGAGCGAGACAGACAGAGCGAGACAGACAGAGCGAGAGCGAGACAGACAGAGCGAGACAGACAGAGCGAGACAGACAGAGCGAGACAGACAGAGCGAGAGCAACAGAGCGAGAGCGAGACAGACAGAGCGAGACAGACAGAGCGAGAGCGAGACAGACAGAGCGAGAGCGAGACAGACAGAGCGAGAGCGAGACAGACAGAGCGAGAGCAAGACAGACAGACAGAGCGAGACAGACAGAGCGAGACAGACAGAGCGAGAGCGAGACAGACAGAGCGAGACAGACAGAGCGAGACAGACAGAGCGAGACAGACAGAGCGAGAGCGACAGAGCGAGAGCAAGACAGACAGAGCGAGACAGACAGAGCGAGACAGACAGAGCGAGACAGACAGAGCGAGAGCGAGACAGACAGAGCGAGAGCGAGACAGACAGAGCGAGACAGACAGAGCGAGAGCGAGACAGACAGACAGAGCGCGAGACAGACAGACAGAGCGCGAGAAAGACAGCTCGCGAGACAGACAGACAGATCGCGAGACAGACAGACAGACAGAGAGCGAGACAGACAGACAGACAGCGAGACAGACAGACAGACAGCGAGACAGACAGACAGACAGAGAGCGCGAGACAGACAGACAGAGAGACAGACAGATCGCGAGACAGACAGAGAGCGAGACAGACAGAGAGCGAGACAGACAGACAGAGAGCGAGACAGACAGACAGAGAGCCAGAGAGACAGAGAGGGAGACAGACAGACAGAGAGGGAGACAGACAGACAGAGAGGGAGACAGACAAACAGAGAGGGAGACAGACAGACAGAGAGCCAGAGAGACAGAGAGGGAGACAGACAGACAGAGAGGGAGACAGACAGACAGAGAGGGAGACAGACAAACAGAGAGGGAGACAGACAGACAGAGAGGGAGACACAGACAGACAGACAGGGAGACACAGACAGACAGACAGGGAGACAGACAGACAGACAGGGAGGGAGACAGACAGACAGAGAGGGAGACAGACAGAGAGGGAGACAGACAGGCAGACAGAGAGGGAGACAGGCAGACAGGCAGACAGAGAGGGAGACAGGCAGACAGGGAGACAGACAGACAGGGAGACAGACAGACAGGGAGACAGACAGACAGAGAGCGAGACAGACAGACA